>NC_138531.1:7514784-8114784 GCF_964234715.1 Podarcis melisellensis | reverse complement strand
ACTCATCTCTGAGAGGAAAACACAAAACACATGGAGCAAACACCATGTAGGAAACTTCAGGTCCAAAGCTTCTCCTTGCCCCTCTACTCTCCTGGCTGTTGGAGACTGTCCTGCAGCTATTGATGTTTCTCCTGTCTTTCTCCTTCTCTCTCTAATTCTAATAAGTACTTAAAGGCTCCTGCAGTGGCAAGCAGGGGTGTTGAGGCTCCTCACCCGAGTTCCAAATGTTCCTGCTGCTTTGCTGTTCTTAGTGGATATTGTTTTGTATAATGGGAAGTAACGTTGCATTGCTTCTATATTCTAAACGGCCTCGGTCCTGTATACCTGAAGGAGCGTCTCCACCCCCATCGTTCAGCCCGGACACTGAGATCCAGCGCCGAGGGCCTTCTGGCGGTTCCCTCATTGCGAGAAGTGAGGCTACAGGGAACCAGACAGAGGGCCTTCTCGGTAGTGGCGCCCGCCCTGTGGAACACCCTCCCATCAGATGTCAAAGAGATAAAGAATTACCTGACATTCAGAAGACATCTTAAGATAGCCCTGTTCAGGGAAGTTTTTAATATGTAATGCTGTACTGTTTTTAACACTGATTGGGAGCCGCCCAGAGTGGCTGGGGAAACTCAGCCAGATGGGTGGGGTATAAATAATAAATTATTATTATTATTATTCTTTCAAATATTTATTATTCTCCCAAAGTCTGCTGCTCATTGGAGAATTTGATGGGACTAGAGTCATTGCCTCTTGATGCCAAACAACTCCTTAGGTGGGTTATGAATGTGGAGTTATTGTGACAACACACAGAGATCCTCAGCAGGGGATGAATTAAAGGGCAGGTTGCTTATTTCAGGTAAGACATGAGATGTTAACATTTCCAAATGTCATTTAAGAGAAAATACTCGCTTTCAGAAAAAGTTTTTTGATGGTCAAAGAGAACTTTTACAAGATGCTGTAGAACAGTAGGAATCACAATATACTGAAGGAATCTTGCTTTAAACTACCCTGGAAATTTTGAACTGAAGCAGGCCATTTTAAAAATACAACAAGAATGTCTTTGCTTTTAAAAGAAGTCATCTGCAGTACAAAAAAGATGTTGCTACAAAATTTTGGGGTTTGGAATATCTGCTGTTCAAGAGGATGTGTTAAAGCCAAGCACATGTTTTTGTTGAAGCCATAAGTAATATTTAATCCTAGTTTTCAAAGCTTGACAAGTGGAATCCATTCATTCCTTCTTCTTCCTAATAATTTTTTGCTCACTTTCCAGCTTTTGTGACAATTACTATACACTTTTTCTGGTTTTTGAGGACCCTATCTATTTCCTCCAGGGTGATAGGACCGTCCATGAATTCCTGTTCCTCATCAGTTAAGGTAGGCATGGTCAGCCCTGCTAGGAGTTATCTGATTTTCTCCTCAGTCGGGTCATGGGAGGTGTATAGGTTAGAGTAAAATCCTGCAAATTCTGAGGTTCTTTGGGGGAGAATGTTATGTTGCCATCTTTTTTGGTGATGCAATATATTCTTGTTTTGAGTGATTTTTTCCTACACCTTTTTGCTAATTGTCTGGAGTTTTTCCCTCCATACTCATAGAACCGTTGTTTAGATTATAGAATGTTGATCATTGTTTTATTGATTTCTAGGGAGTCTAGTTCCCTCTTTTCATTCTGTAGGTTTAAGGAGTTTTTTTTAGCTCTTGTTTGCTTGTAGCGTGATGAGAGGGCCATGATGTCTTGTTCTATTTTGCTAACTTTTGAGGTTTATTTTTTAAGGGATCCACACGTTCCAGTCTGGACGCCAGGGCGCAGTGTCCAGACTGGACAGCATTCTGCTCACACAAGGTTTGATCCCCTTGGTGGAATCAGCGAACATAGGTAACATCAAAATCACAGATCACGCCCCAGTAGAGGTTACTCTTAAAATAGGAGAGGGAACACAAACCACCCCATCATAGTCCTTCAGTCCTATCCTAACCACAAATAAGCAAATTAGAGAGAATCTCACAAAAACTCTCCAAAACTACTTCAAAGAAAATGATGTAGACAATACAGTGGTGCCCCGCAAGACGAATGCCTCGCAAGACGAAAAACCCGCAAGACGAAAGGGTTTTTCGGTTTTTGCGACGCTTCACTAGACGATTTTCCCTATGGGCTTGCATCGCAAGACGAAAGCCCATAGGGAAATCTCGGGGACCTTTTTTTAAATGCTGGCGGTGGGGAGCAAAGCCTTTCCCTCCCCTCCGGACTTCAGAAGAGGTCCAGGAAGGCCGGCGGGGGCGAAAGGCTTTGCTCCCCACTGCCAGCATTTTAAAAGCGGTCCGGGATAGCAGGGAAGCGCTTCCCGCTATCCCGGATGGCTTTTGAAGGCAGGCAGGGGGGGCAAAGACTTTTGCCCCCCGCCCGCCTTCGGAAGAGGTCTAGGACCTCTTCCCAAGGCAGGCGGGGGGCAAAAGTCTTTGCCCCCCCGCCTGCCTAACCGGGGGCTTTTAAATCGCCCCGGGACTGTCCGGGGCGATTTAAAAGCCCCCGGACGGCTTTTGAAGCCTCCCCCCGCCGCCCGGCATCGGGGCAGGAACGCCTCCCCCCGCCGCCCGGCTTCGGGGCATCGTCCCGATGCCGGGCGGTGGGGCGAGAAAGCCTCCCCCCGCCGTCCGGCATCGGAACGATGTCCCGAAGCTGGGCGGCAGGGCGGGAAAGCCTCCCCCCGCCGCCCGGGTCCGGGGCATCGTCCCGATGCCGGGCGGCGGGGCGAGAAAGCCTCCCCCCGCCGCCCGGCATCGGAACGATGTCCCGAAGCCGGGCGGCGGGGCGGGAAAGCCTCCCCCCGCCGCCCGGCTTCAGAACGATGTCCCGAAGCTGGGCGGCGGGGCGGGAAAGCCTCCCCCCGCCGCCCGGCTTCGGGGTATCGTCCCGAAGCCGGGCGGCAGGCGGGAAAGCCTTCCCCCGCCGCCCGGCTTCGGGGTATCGTCCCGAAGCCGGGCGGCGGGCGGGAAAGCCTTCCCCCGCCGCCCGGCTTCGGGGCATCGTCCCGATGCCGGGCGGCGGGGCGGGAAAGCCTCCCCCCGCCGCCCGGCATCGGAACGATGTCCCGAAGCTGGGCGGCGGGGCCGCGAAGCCTGGGCGCGCTGGCAACTCTCCGCAAGGAGCGCTCCCGCTGCTTGCGGAGAGGTCCGCGAAGCCTGTCCTGGACCTCTTCTGAAGGCAGGCGGGGGGCAAAAGTCTTTGTCCCCCCTGCCTGCCTTCCCAGGGGCTTTTAAATCGCCCCGGACAGTCCTCCGCTGTCCCGGGCGATTTTAAAATGCCGCCCGCCAGAAGAGGTCGGGGGAAGGCGGTTTCCATAGGAACGCATTAATTGATTTTCAATGCATTCCTATGGAAAACCGTGCATCGCAAGACGAAAAACACGCAAGACGAAGAGACTTGCAGAACGAATTAATTTCGTCTTGCGAGGCACCACTGTATAACAACCCCCTCTCCTGTGGGAAGCAATGAAAGCAGTCACCAGAGGAGCTTGCTTAAACGAGAAAACATCCCTTAAAAAACTGTACCCTTTTTCTGTCACAGTCAGTATTGGCTTCTGCACTCTAAACTTTTACGGAAAGGCTTCCTCTTTAACTTCAGGTTTAGAGACCAGTGCTCAATATCTTCAACAGCTAAAGTAACAGGTCAACAGTGGTTGAAGTCCTACCTTCCCTTTTGCTGCTAAGGTGTATGTCTGACTCCTTTTTATGAGAACAGTGGTTGCTTTCCATTGTTAACAATTAAGTGATGATTGCAAGAAGCCAGAAGTATGGATTTGCATGGGTTTCTTTGTTTTGTTTCGCCTGAACCACAAGTTAGATGTTTTAATTATATGCAGCTGTATTATTTAGAAAGAAAGATTTATACAACCTGAAGAGAAACCAGAGTATTTATGTTTCATTAATTAATTAATTTGTTTAAAATACGGCAGCTAAAATCTTGGGAACCACTTGATTTTATAGCAATGTAACAAAAGCAAGGCCTGACTTAAACTGGTATATATATATATATATATATGCTTTCGTAGATTTTCACGGGTACAGGAATGCAGGTTTTGGTGTCCTCGGGTGTCTTCCCGTGTAAAAGTTGGGGTGTCTAGGCGACGTTTCGACGAGGTCTCACTCGTCATCTTCAGGCTGGTGCTTTCGGCTTCTTGTTACTGGAACAGAGCAGGATCTCAGTGTTTGAGTTCCTATAAATACTGTTGAGGGGGTGTGGTGTATAGCCTCCAATGTTCTGGGCAGAGAGGAAGTTCCCAGGCTAGTGTGCCTTTTCTTCTTTTGTTCCTTAATTACTTGAGGGATATCCTGAGTGATTTCTTGAGTGATATCCTGAGTACCACTTAGGTGGGTCATTAGGTGTGGATTAGTTGCTAAAGTCTTTGTGTCTTGACCTCTTGAACTTTGTGAAGAGTTTTTCTGAGAAGATGGCTGTACTGCACTTAGTTGTGCTCTGGCTTGGCTTCGTGTATAGGGGCGAGCTGTGGTTTTGTGGCTTGTGTCAGCCAGATCTGTGTAGGGATTGCAGGGGGGTGCAGCATCCGGAGGTGCCTCCATGGTTTGGCTACTGGATGGTGTCTGTAATTTATCTGTGGAGAGGGTCTGGGTTTGGGTCTGGTGTGGTTGATTGGTGATGGCGTTCTGTGTGCCTCTGGATCTGGTGTCAGTTTTTGTGGGGAGGGCTAATTTCCAGATGTCTGGCAAGCGGGATGTGTCGTCACGCTTGTTCATGTTGTGAGGGTGTTTCTCTATCTCGATGGCTTCCATGATTATTCTCTTGTGGTGATGTTCCATGTTAAAGAGCAATTTGGAATCTGCAAAATTAATTTCGTGTCCTGTTTCTTTCATGTGTTGGAAAAGAGAGGAAGTTTTTTCTTCTTTTTTGACGGCATTCTTGTGTTCTGCGATACGTGCATTTATTCGTCTGTTTGTTTGTCCAATGTACGTGGCTGGGCAGACTTTGCAGGGTATTTCATAGACCCCTTGGTTTTCCAACTGGATTTTATCCTTGGGGTTTCTGAGGATATTGGCTATTTTTTGGTTGGTGCAAAAGGCTGTTTTGATATTGTGTTTATGGAGGATTTTGCTAATTTTATCTGTAGTGCCCTTGATATAAGGAAGGAGGGCCATGCCATTGTTTTCTTCTGTGTCTTGGTTTTTGGGGGGTGTTTCTTTTTGGATTAGCTTCGTAACCCTGTTTTGCTGGTATCCATTGGCAATTAACACATTTGAGAGATTCTGTAACTCAGTTGTCAAGTGGTCTTTGTCAGCCAGGCGTTTGGTTCTGGAGATGAGAGTCTTGGCTACGGAGTTTATTTGTGCAGGGTGGTGGTGTGATTGTGCATGTAAGTAGCGGTTGGTGTGTGTTTTTTTCCGGTAGATAGTGTGTCCTAGGGAGCCATCCGGTTTTTTGTAGATTAGGACGTCAAGGAAGGGAAGTTGGTTGTTGGCTTCTATTTCCATAGTGAATTGTATTTTGGGGTGTAGGCTGTTGAGATGTGTGAGGAAGCTATCCAGTTTTTCCTTCCCGTGTGGCCAAATTACAAAGGTGTCGTCAACATATCTGAGCCAAAGTTTGGGTTTGTGTTCTGACTTGTCTAAAGCATTGGTTTCAAAGTGTTCCATGTACAGGTTTGCGATGACCGGTGAGAGGGGTGATCCCATAGGTGCTCCTTCTATCTGTTTGTATCTTTGTCCATTGTGGATGAAGTACGTGTTGGTTAGGCAGTGGTTGGTCAGGTCCAAGATGTATTCGGGGGGATTGTATTTGTTTTGAATGGCTGTCAAGGCTTCATTAATGGGCACTTGTGTGAAGAGAGACAAATGCAAACAACTAGCCGTCTGGAGAGCTGAAATGGAGACCTCACATAAGACAGACACACACACCAACAAACTCCACAAACTAGAGAAACGCCAGAAGCCCAGCCACCCTCCACAACAACCCATGAAACAAACAGTACATAACATATCAGACAGGATCCTCACCACAACTGAAACCAAAGTACTCTCCAAAGGTTTCAACTTTGCAGTCGCCCCGAGACGCATCCCCACGGAAAACATCATATGCGGAGTCGAAGCTAGCCTAACCAAAATCAACCCAGATGAAGCCAATAAAATCAGACTTGAAGTCACCAACATCCTCTGCTCCAGCAAACCACCCAGAAGCAATTTACACAAAGAAGAACAGAAAGCACTCACCAACCTGAGGAAAGACAACAACATAATCATCCTCCCAGCAGACAAAGGTAATGCCACTGTTGTGATGAACACATCGGACTACCAAGCAAAACTATCAAATCTACTCCAAGATCCTACCTACCAACCTATAAAAACAGATCCCACCACCTATCTGGAAAAAACCACCAAATCCAAAATAAAAGCCTCTCCTATCAGTGAAGAAATCCAGCTAAGAATCATCCCCAGAGAAAAATCATCCAGATGCCCCAAACTCTACGGCCTCCCCAAGATACACAAAGAAGGAACACCACTCAGACCAATAGTCAGCTCCATAGGCTCACCTCTACAAAATCTCGCTAAATTTCTCGCCAAGCAACTTCAGCCCTATGCAGAATCCATCTCTTCACACGTTCCAAACTCCTTCCAGTTCATAGAAACAATAAAGAAGCAAAACCTACATCCTAATGACCTACTTGTGAGCTTCGATGTTGTATCTCTCTTCACACAAGTGCCCATTAATGAAGCCTTGACAGCCATTCAAAACAAATACAATCCCCCCGAATACATCTTGGACCTGACCAACCACTGCCTAACCAACACGTACTTCATCCACAATGGACAAAGATACAAACAGATAGAAGGAGCACCTATGGGATCACCCCTCTCACCGGTCATCGCAAACCTGTACATGGAACACTTTGAAACCAATGCTTTAGACAAGTCAGAACACAAACCCAAACTTTGGCTCAGATATGTTGACGACACCTTTGTAATTTGGCCACACGGGAAGGAAAAACTGGATAGCTTCCTCACACATCTCAACAGCCTACACCCCAAAATACAATTCACTATGGAAATAGAAGCCAACAACCAACTTCCCTTCCTTGACGTCCTAATCTACAAAAAACCGGATGGCTCCCTAGGACACACTATCTACCGGAAAAAAACACACACCAACCGCTACTTACATGCACAATCACACCACCACCCTGCACAAATAAACTCCGTAGCCAAGACTCTCATCTCCAGAACCAAACGCCTGGCTGACAAAGACCACTTGACAACTGAGTTACAGAATCTCTCAAATGTGTTAATTGCCAATGGATACCAGCAAAACAGGGTTACGAAGCTAATCCAAAAAGAAACACCCCCCAAAAACCAAGACACAGAAGAAAACAATGGCATGGCCCTCCTTCCTTATATCAAGGGCACTACAGATAAAATTAGCAAAATCCTCCATAAACACAATATCAAAACAGCCTTTTGCACCAACCAAAAAATAGCCAATATCCTCAGAAACCCCAAGGATAAAATCCAGTTGGAAAACCAAGGGGTCTATGAAATACCCTGCAAAGTCTGCCCAGCCACGTACATTGGACAAACAAACAGACGAATAAATGCACGTATCGCAGAACACAAGAATGCCGTCAAAAAAGAAGAAAAAACTTCCTCTCTTTTCCAACACATGAAAGAAACAGGACACGAAATTAATTTTGCAGATTCCAAATTGCTCTTTAACATGGAACATCACCACAAGAGAATAATCATGGAAGCCATCGAGATAGAGAAACACCCTCACAACATGAACAAGCGTGACGACACATCCCGCTTGCCAGACATCTGGAAATTAGCCCTCCCCACAAAAACTGACACCAGATCCAGAGGCACACAGAACGCCATCACCAATCAACCACACCAGACCCAAACCCAGACCCTCTCCACAGATAAATTACAGACACCATCCAGTAGCCAAACCATGGAGGCACCTCCGGATGCTGCACCCCCCTGCAATCCCTACACAGATCTGGCTGACACAAGCCACAAAACCACAGCTCGCCCCTATACACGAAGCCAAGCCAGAGCACAACTAAGTGCAGTACAGCCATCTTCTCAGAAAAACTCTTCACAAAGTTCAAGAGGTCAAGACACAAAGACTTTAGCAACTAATCCACACCTAATGACCCACCTAAGTGGTACTCAGGATATCACTCAAGAAATCACTCAGGATATCCCTCAAGTAATTAAGGAACAAAAGAAGAAAAGGCACACTAGCCTGGGAACTTCCTCTCTGCCCAGAACATTGGAGGCTATACACCACACCCCCTCAACAGTATTTATAGGAACTCAAACACTGAGATCCTGCTCTGTTCCAGTAACAAGAAGCCGAAAGCACCAGCCTGAAGATGACGAGTGAGACCTCGTCGAAACGTCGCCTAGACACCCCAACTTTTACACGGGAAGACACCCGAGGACACCAAAACCTGCATATATATATATATATATATATATATATATATATATATATATATATATATAATTTTTGTTTGACAATAAATGTATATAAGAAAACATACCAAATTCAGATATCCTCATTTCATAAACATCCTTGGACTTCCTCACGTCTCTTGTTCCTACTCTCTAGGCTCATAAGTTTTACCAGCAAATTATAAACTTAATTTATCTATTAGAATTTCCCAATATTCCAATCTCAAATTTAATCTTTTAAAGGTTAATTAAAGAATACCATTTATCCACAATTTATCTTATTTTACAATTACATGAACTTTTACACACATAGATTATTAATTTGTTGGAGCCCTAATGTTGCAGGTCTTACATTTTTCTTAACATTCATACAGTTTGCAATACTTTTGTAGATAGTCTTTAAACTTCTTCCAGTTCTCCTCCTCCAATTCTTCTCCCTGGTTTCGGATTCTGCCGGTCATCTCATCCAGCTCCATATAGTCCATCAGTTGCATCTGCCATTCTTCCAGTGTGGGCAAATCTTGAGTTTTCCAGCCTTTAGCAATGAGTATCCTTGCTGCTGTTGTGGCATACATAAAAAAGGTTTGATCCTTCTTTTGCACACTCTGGCCGACAAGGCCTCTGGTTTCTTGACTTAAACTGGTTTTTTGTTTGGAAGACCCTTAGTGCTTCTGAGCTCCAGAGTCAAGATGATGAAAAAGTTTCAACAGAAGAAATAAATACCTTGGGGTAAATTGTAGCTAGGGGCCAACAATATGATAATGGAAAGCCCGCAAGCAGGACACAATCTTTTCAAAGAACTAGTTCAAATATATTCAGTTGTGACATATGAACTGCTGAATAATCAAGTGAAATATCAGACCGTTTTAATCATATTCGAGAGAGACCTTGGTGACTGGCAGTTGAATGTGAGTGCTAAATTGACTGAAATGTCTTGCATTTGAGTTGACATCTTGCAGCATGAAGGTTCTGGTATAAAATTAAATGGCTGATATCTTGTTTGCATATGCAAGACATCTGTTGATTCTGCTAATTATGAATGAGGCACTAAGTGACCTCAGTAAGTTTCACTGAAATAACCATTTCTAACTGGGTTGCACAGGTGGATTTAAGAGCAAAATGAATATTCTGAAATCAACTTTCTTTAAATGGAGGGAAGGTGTGGGTGTGATGGAACTCTTTGTTTGCTCTGGTAGCTTTGTTGGTTACAAAGGGCACAATCAATAGTCATTAACAGCAACAGAAGTCTTGCTATTGGCTTCAATAAATTGTGCACTGCATCTTGAATTAGCAATGCAGTCACAGATTTTAATTAAAAGTTCCTTGTAAAACTTCAGATTTCTTCTTCTGAATTATCAGCTTTTTTCCTGTATTTCACAACATGCAATGACATGTGTGCATCATGTCCTATATTTCACAGGCAAAGCAACAGAGCTTTGATTAGACATACCATATTCAAAACTGCACTGAGAAATGACAGTGTTTTCTGCATTTTTAAACTTTTCGTGCATTTTCTACAAATTCATTAACTCTGTGGCAACCATATCTTTATTCTGAAGAGACCAAGATCCAGCTATTTATTCCTTGTGAAAATTGCTTTGGCTTTTTAAACCCAGTGGCTTTGTTTTCTTTGCTGTTATGGTATGCATTTTTGTGTTTTTATATTGCAAAACACGCTGTGATCTTCAGATGAAGGGCAGTATAGAAATTGAATAAATGAATAAATAAACAATAATTCTTTTTTCTTTCTTTTTTTAATACTCCAGTCCTGTAGTTGAATGGTGGGGAACAAGGTGTGATTCAAAGATAGTTACAGTTCAGCAAATCCTGTACTGTAAAAAGAAGATAGAGAACTTAAAACAGACATGATAAGGAATGTTGTGAAAGGAAGGGGGGATGAGTGAACTTTCAGGACTACATTCAGCTAAACCATATGCAGAGCAGGCACACTGAAATTAATGGACTTAAGTTGGTGTCGTTTGAAGAACCACCTACACCCATATGAACTTCTGGGCTCTTTGATCAACCTCTGAGGCCATGATTTCTGTCCTAAGGGAAATCTGGTTGGTGAGTACCAGAGATGATGCCTTCACACTGATTGGATTCCATGCCTCAAGAATGCTGCTTATTCCCTTCTCTTGTGTGTTTTAAATGGTACTTAAACATTTTGTTACCCCACTAAGCTTTTTATTGATATTACGGCATGACCCCCCCCAACACTTTCCTGTGATTAACCAAATATATATTTTATTATGTGACAAAATGTCTCTCATTCTGACTTTGTCAGCGGCTTTGATAAATATTAAATGACGCTTTTCCCAAGGTGGCAGTTATACAGTCTGGGAACGTTCCGAATGGCTTCATTTGCTGGAACTAAGTGATATTTGTGTGATCCTCCAGTATCCATTGTGTATGTTCAGAAGTTCTCCCTCTTTGCTAACTTCGTAGGATCAGTTGGAATCACGAAGCAGTTCTGAGCAAGGCTGAAAGCTGCGGTTATCAGAACTGAAATGTTTAGCAACCACAAGCCAAGGCGTTCTGCCACATAAATGAAATCTCTGTTTTGTTAATCAAAGTAACCTATATATTATTTTTGTGATGCACAAAATCCTAAATTGGATGCAGAGCTGGCTTGTGTGAAATGCTGTTTGATGCTTTTAATTATAAGCTGAATTGTAAGGCTTTGCCTTAAATGATAGTGCAGGTGTTAATGATTACTAAGGACTGATGGGCCTGTCTAGTACACTTATGAACCACCGTCCAGAAAGGTTCCTTGTGATGGCCTGGGAATCTGATTCAGAGGCTGAACCTGAGGAATCCCAGCCTGCACAGGTGTCCCCGCCTCAAGGGCCGGCTGAGCCGGGGCAGGGGCTTGAATCTGAAGAGCCTGCACCTGTGCTGGATCCTCAGGAGCAGACACCAGATGTATCCACTCTGACTCCGGAGGTGATCGAGGACCCATTACCTGCAGGTGCTCCTCTCCCAGCCCTGTCAGTAGAAGGTGAGGTTGCCTCTGGGTCCAGTAACCCTCCAGCCTCTCCTGAGCTGCAGAGGCTCAGGGCAGAGCGGTGGAGGGAACTAAGTTCTCGCAGGAGGACTGCTCACCTCCAGGCCAGGGGAGGTGAGGCACCTGTGGACCGGGGCTGCCCTATGCCTCGGAGGAGATAAAGGCCAGCCCACCCAGCCCCAGGTTGCAGGAGCAACATCGTTGGTAACCTGTTCCTGCCGGCACCCTGACCTGCTCTCCTGAGTTCCTGACCACGCCCGACTCCTTACTTTGGACCTCGCTTCGCCCCTGACGGACAGCCTCCTTACCCTCAACCTAGGACCAGACTTAGACCATGCCGCATGGTAAACCCCCCCCCCCCGGACCAGCACATTCCTCCTCAAAGCCCCACCCCACAAAGCCCCCTTCCCAGTTACTACTCACCGTCTCCTCCCCCTCCCCCTCCCCCTTGCCCAAGCCCCCTCCCCTAATTCCTCTCTAAACTTCCACAGCTCACCCCTGCAAGCACACCACCCTCTCTCTTCACCTGCCCCCCCAAGCCCAGATCACTTTTCCATTCCAACCACCTGCTGAAAATCCTTCTTGCTCCCCCCCCCCCCCGCCGCTGCCTGCTTCTCCCTGAAGAAGAGAAGAGTTTGGACTTGATATCCCGCCTTTCACTCCCCTTAAGGAGTCTCAAAGTGGCTAACAATCTCCTTTCCCTTCCTCCCCCACAAGAAACACTCTGTGAGGTGAGTGGGGCTGAGAGACTTCAGAGAAGGTCCAAGGTCACCTAGCAGCTGCATGTGGAGGAGCGGGGAATCAAACCCGGTTCACCAGATTACGAGTCCACCGTTCTTAACCACACTGGCTCCCCTGGTGTTTCCCTTCCTCTGGGGGATAAGCAGTCTTGTGCCAGTATGACAACAGACTGGTACAAATATTGTACAGAGAGAAAATACAGCAGCTCCTTGTCACACATAACATGTCGTTTCACCTTCAGACACACTGCAGTTTTGATCGAAGATAAACTAAACATATATTAAACAGACAAACAAGAAGTCCAACATTTTCATCTGACTCCATTGTCACAAACTGAACTGATGGGAAAATAACAAAGCCTATCTGAATTTTTAGAAAACCTTTTCTCCTTGCTCAAATACTAACGTCTTGAGCGCTATCTGAAAGCAAAAGTAGACAGCTCAGATTTTGTTACTTTTGAGACAGTTTGGAATCAACTACAATACGTTACTGACTGCATATATAATTCATTATTCATGCCATTATTTTCTAAATCATTCTGGTTTGTTTGCTGGATATTGACATTATTTTCTACTGTAAAAAGTGAAGCATTCACCAAATACCTTGAATGAACAGGTTAACAGTAGGCCTCTCATTTTAATCTATACAAATTTCCTTTTCCATTTAATTCACTCCTTTAAAAATAATTTCTTTGCTTTTCAACCAATATGACAACTTTATAATTAAATGTTTTGACATGAAAAAGCTTTATCCATTTTCCTGATAAATCAGCTAACTAAGCAAAGGTCTTTATCACTAAAAGCATGGGGAAAGAAAGGAGGTGTTATGAATACTGAGTAAATCTTCTTAAAATGATTAATGGAGAAAATACATTTATGAAGACTTGAAATAGAGATGGACAAGACAATTTGATATTTCATTATCACTCAGCCATAAGTACATTCTTTTCCCGTTCAATAAAGACAAGCCACATAGTCAAGCTCACTTTATTCAGAACAAGAAAAATGTACAAAATAGTGGCCCAAAAGGGCTAGGGTATAACATATATTTATTTTAACACACTTCCAAGGAGATCAAGCAAAAAATGACCAGGGTTTGGTTTTTTTCATGTCAAGACTGTAATGTGGGTTATATTGACTGGGCTGATGTATAATGCAATTGTGTGGAAGCTCTAAATCACATATCTCAAGTAATAGTTGCATGAAGAATGCAGTTCTTCCACATATAAACATTTCCCATCATGCCGCTGGCACTTCACAACAGCTTTGTGCAAAAAGCCATGAGAAAAGGCATGTCCATTTTATAGAGGCTGTGAATCAACCTACATATATGGATTAGCTAAAGTCCACCCAAAATACTTTTGTGACTAAGCAGGAACAGGCAAACTAAGACTGTTCAAGAGACATGCCTTTTCCCTTCCTTTCTGCTTCCTAGTCATATGCTTGGATGAAAGGAAGTCAGGAAGAGACGTAGCTGGCTTCAGTTATTCATTGTGGAATCTACTTTGGTTTTAAACAAAACCCTGGAATCCATCAACAGGAGCCAAGTGTAAAATAATGACCATACTGTAAATTCAGGAATCAAGCATGTCTGAGCACGTGCTAAAAGAATTTGCTTCCAGTACCTGAACTGGACTCACAGTTCTTTCACACTCCAGGTGTGCTCCCAAACTTTCTTTATTTTTGTCACCCCCATTTTTTTGCAGGGGTTATGGACTTCTTTTTTATTGCAATTGTTAAAATGATTGGGGATCAAAAACCTTGTGGATCTGCTGCAAATCACCCAAGATCTATCACTGGGTTGAAATTTATTTTCTGGTGCAGTCCCCGCCCTGACAGTATTCAATTCTGTTGGCTAAAATAGAGGGTCCTTTGGGCTTATAGATTAGGATGCATCTCTTGAAATCGAGCAGATGGCTCAGTGTCATATGGTAGAATCGAAGCAAATCCAGTTTTGAAGCCCAATAGTATTTGACATGTCTAAATAATGTATGAAACCATCTATTCACTTGAGATGTACTACACTTTTTTGGGGGGGGGGGAGATTGGCAGAGAGGAAGAGAACCTGCCTTGCCCCTCATTTTTCATTGGTGACTTGCCCCAAAGCCCCGACCCCCCAAAAACTTGCCAACCAGCCCCCACCCAGTTGACTGGCAACACTAGTCAAGAAGAAGGAAAAGAACAATTATCTTTTTGAGGTGGAGTTAGAGAGTTCTAGATTATTTGTCTCTGGAGGGAAATGAATGAATGGTAGGAGGAACGGTGGAACCAGGTGCTGCGCAATAAAAATAGCACTCTAACTATTTAAAAATAATAAACCCAATATATTTCCCTAACCTTTAGAAGTGCCCCAAATGTTCCACCTGAAGGAAGTGCCTTATTCTACCTGATCTTAGGGTCTGTCTTCCTTGCTGACTTGTGTGTTGTGTTGTCCTACTTGCTCAAGATTGTTACTTATTATGCACTGCATGCTTTCTGGAGAAACTACTAGACTGAATAAGTACTGTCCAAAGTTAAGGCACAGTTAAGAGAAGGACGCATTCACAAAGATCGTCAGCCTGCATGTATATCCTTTAAAATGTTGCTTTGATTACATTTTGAATTACTCCAGCATCTCATAAAAGTATAAGCGTCCAAAACTGGGCACCTTTAAAATGAGGAAACAGTTCAGAATTAACAATTCCACCATATGGACACACAGACTAGTCAGAAGGGGAAAATCCTTTAAAGGGATAGCAGTTTAACGAAAATATCTTTGCTGTTAATGGTAAGCACTGAAGTAGGTTTCATTTATAGCAATTTAATGGCTCTTCTGTGATGAGCTAGCTGAAGCTATTTCAACACAGAATATTAAGTTTGTACTTAAACTTCAAATTATAACAGAAAATGAACAACCAGAAAAACCTCCTAGCCATTAAAATGTTTCAGCAACCAGAAGTGACCGTTAATAGTGAATGTGAAACAGATAGGCATATAAACTGTTGAGATAAGAGTTAAGACTTATTTAGAGCCACTTACCCCTTTTCCTTCTGGTAATCTTGCATGTCTTTCGGGTTTATAGATGAAACATTCCTTAACCCCCATAAATAAATATTTATGTTTTAAACTGAAGAAGCCACAAAAAACTCTACTTAAAGAAGAGTCTTCTTAATTACTTAGGAAAACAGATAAGCCATGATGATATTTGGCTTAGGCCTCACCTTCTTTCTGCCCATCAGGGGCCGAGGAAAAGGGAGTGCGGTGGGTGCTGACCACCCCAGATGTCACCACTGAGGGGGTTGACAAAAGGCTGGGTGGCCCTCACCATGGGGCCTGTAGCATGTCCGAGCCACGTATCTCTCCTGGGAGAGACCCGGTGACTTGGGTGCACACAGGCTCCGCACTGCCCAAACGGTCCACCCGCTGCCTCCCCCCCAGCTGTAGGGTGGCTGAGTGAGAAGAGGCAGGCAGACTCCAGAGGCCCCACCCTTGCCCCACCCCTGTGGGCGGCTCGCCCCATCCCTGGGCATGCCACCCAGGTGCCCGAGCGGCTTCCTCCACCACTGCTGGCCATTCATTCCAGAAGATGTTTGATACTGCATATTGTGCAATTGGGATTCTGCTGGCTTGCCCTATCATCTCCAGTGAACCCCCTCTTTCTTCTGATTGCAAGTTAGACCTAGCAGTTGTGAAGCATCTCCCTCCCTTGATCCTGGTGTCTTCCTTAAGCTAGAGACATAGATTTCAAGTTTGCACAGCTTCTCCCCATCCTCTCTGCATCCACACCCTGGCATTTCCTCTATTTTGTAAGCTTAGGGACACAGTTTTGCTTTTAATACCATTTTTGTCGTTGTCTGGATTGCTGAGGTGTCGCAAAGCACCACCAGTTTCTGTGCCTCAACTTGCATGGCTTCCTACAAAATCTCACTTCACCTCGGACAAGTCCAAAATCACTTTGAGGCACCTTATTTCACGTTGGGATTCAGAATCTATCTGAATCCTATCCACAACATGTGTCACTTTCTGCCCATATAATGTTTGTTGTATGACCAGCTGAGTTCTGTACGAAAGCACACAGTGAATGGGAGTCTTTTATTAAATGGAATCCTTAGTGTTTATTAACAACTCGTGTAAAATATATCAAGAATTCTGGCTTCCTTATGTTTGCAAGAGTTATTTTTCATTATCTTGACTGAGGCTAGAATATCAGTTGTGGAATCCAGACGCATGCTGTCAACATTTATGCACTGAACGTGCAATGAGAATAATGCGCCTGAGGTAGAAAACAAATAACAGATAAGCAACAGTTCTATATTAAAAATAAGCTTCAGAATGGAACAAATATGGCAGACAGTTAAAGTATATACGTCTTGCTGGTTGTTCATTTTATGTGGACAAAAACCTTTAATGATGTTCAGGAAGGAGATCTAGACTTCTAATGCCATACAGGGGCTCCTACTACCCTCATACAGGACGACAGCTGCAAATCCAGTTCCCCACCTGAGTTTGTCCCCTTAATGGACCTGAACACTATTTACTTGAAGGCAAAGTCCTTTGGTAGCTGCAAAGCCAGCTGGTTCTGCAGTACCCTTGGACAAATAAATACCGGTACTCCAATTATCCTTTGCCATCACACATCTTTGTGATTATGTCAGGAGGCGGCAAATACCTATGTGTGCAATTGTTTTAGAGTTTTAACATCTGGCCCTTTATTAATATCAGTATAACATGTGGTTGTGGAATCGGTTGTAGAATAAGCTGTGATCTGGTGACAGCCAGTGCTCTCAGGTGCATTTTCAGGTGGTCCCCAAGACTGCAATGAAACTAAAAGAGGAAAGTTCTAAAGAGCCAATTGGTATTGTAAAGTTTTCCCCATCTGCTCAAAAGGCAACCCACTTTTCAGCTCTTTACCCCCCCCCCATTGAAACTGGAATTGTCTTATCTTTCCAGCTTTAGAAACAGCTGCAGTTGAAATGTCCAACAGCTTCTTACCCACCCCAGAGCTTTGTACACAAATTGTCTCCATGTGCACAAGCGGTAGTTGAATTTTAACACGGAAGCTGTTCAAACGTTCTCTGCCATAAAGTAAGAAAATGAGGTGTGCAGCAGAGTAAGAGACAAGTGGAATATTGGGCCACGGTGAAACAGTTTGAGAGGTGCTTATGTAAGGCATTTGCCATTAAAAAAAAACCAGATCTCACAAAATGGTAGTTTGCATAAGTGCCAAGTTAAAATTCTCAGCATGATTTAACAATCCCTCTTTACAGGGAATTCTGGAAATTGCAGCTTTGTAAGGAGAAAGGGAGTCTCCAAACAACCCTCAGCACCCTTAGCAAGTTACACGCCCTATAATTCTTTGGGGGGAGCCATGACCGTTTAAATACATGGTGCAAATGCGACTTAAGTGCAGAAAATCATCAGAATAGTCCAAATGTTTGGTGAAGTGAGTATCTGGGGATACATTCTGTGGATGGGCTGAATACTATAGTTAGGAACAAATACTTGAAATCGGTGAATATTAAAGTGCGGTCCCAGTCTGGACTGTCTGTCTGATATAAGAGGTCACATAACCTGATGCTGAATGGCAAACAAAAATGTCATTTTATGTGCAGGTTTATAGAAGAAATACTAGGAACATACTCCAGGCCTCCAGGAAACAAAATCCCACAGGTTGTTATTTGGACTTAGGTACAGAAGTGTGTTTCATAACCTCTTTTTTCTGCTCTTCTTCTTACAAAAAGAAAAAAAAGCCCTTCTTAAAGTAATTTTATTTTTTCTTCGCTGTTGCTTGGCAATAATAAATAGCAACATTGTAATGACCATGAACAACTTTGGCTACTGCAGTGTAGAGTGCATCAGTTCCATAACAAATGTTGTATGAATTTTTGTAATGCAGTTTAACACAGCATGAGAGCTTCTTGTGCTTGATGCCAAACCAATTTGATCAGCACAGCTCCCTAGAAACTTGACCTTGTAAAAGAAAATGTAACTTTATCTTGGTGAAAGAAATAAAATGTCACACGGCTGAGCAAGTTCTGTGTGTGTGGGCTAATGGTAGGAGTTGAAATGAAGGATCAAGTTATCAAGCAAACACTTCTGATTGGAAGTTAATTAGTATTTTTCACTGCCCATGCCTCAAAGACTGTTTAGGGAGCCCGAGAAGACATTGCTTTGTTGGGAACGTCTCTCAACACCATGAGGCATCAGATGAGGCAGATAAAAAACTATTCCAGGGGGTACAGTGTCAACCTATTACCCCTTCCCTAGTGTTTCAGGCCAGATAATATTGGTTAACCCATTGTGAATATTCATATTCTGTGAATATTGTTGAAAGCAGCTGAAAGGGCTTTGAACTAGGTTTGTATGCCAACAGCACAGCCTTTTTCCTGGACAGGATAACTGTTTGAATTGTGTTGATAATAACGCTGCAATTATTGTGATGCACAAGCAGATTATCATGCTACTAAAATACACTGTTTTCCTGTCACTAACCCTGCAATTACATGGTCTTGGAATGGTGTCCCATGGGCCATAGGAAGCATGGGATCTCCCTCTCTCAGGGTAGAGAGAGAAAACTGGTTTCAGAGAGGGAGACCCAATACAGGCCGACACTTTCCCGCCACTCTCTAAGCCTCTGCAGCTTTGTTCTTCCAGCAATGGTCCTCTGATGCTGATATGGCCGAAAGAAGGAAGTGGCAGGGTGCCTGGGATCATGCTCAGGTAGACCAAGAGAAGTCATGGATCCAAAGAGTCCTAGTCTTTCCCAGTCCCCATTCCTGTCCCAAACCACTGGGAGGGAAAGGAAGGGGGGAACAAAATGATAATTGCAAGAGCAATTCCACTTGTGCAAGATTGACAGGCCATGGGATGACATGGTTCAGCTGTGTTTGGCTCTCCTTCTCCCCTAGTTCTCCCTCTCAAATATGTTCAAGAATAGGGATTTGGCAATTGCTTTGAAGCTTGCTGTTAATCATCAGTATTTCTTTCCTCCCAACTGAAATCATAAATGCCAGGAGAGAGGGTGCCAATCAGATGAGAATATCTGATTTAACCAGCCCCACCTATATTGCTCAATATTAATGATTCGCTGTGGGACTGAAGCTTGTTACAGATATGGGGATGCATATGAACTGGCCTCTAATCTACAAAGTATAGAACTCAAAATCTGCACTTTCTTAACTACCATTTCTTATTTTCATTGCTGCATTAGTAGAAATACGGAATCTAAACTAGGACATATGCAAACGGTGATGCAATTTACTTTTCACTCTTTCAATTTTCTGCATATATGAACTTTCAGAAATAAATACTCCAAATTATCATAAAAATATTAAGGTAATGACAAAATCTTTCCTCTTTCTCTCTCTCTCTTTCTCTTCCTATCAATATTTCCATTTCAGTTTCTTAATTCCAAATATTTTCAGAAATGACATTCAGGTAAACAACAAAATGTATTTTGATTGATTGGTTGATGGTATTTATGAGCTGCCTCTCTGCCCAAAGGCATTAAAGAGAATGTACAACATTTTACCTTACAATACCAAAAATCATCTAAAATGTACTAAAAATAATAAGTAAACAGCAATTGTGCAAATATACCGTAAAAAAACCAAATCTAGCACTAAAAAATCTACAAGACACAGCAATAAGAAACCAAGCTAATAAAATAGAATCAGCAGTAAAATCAGTAATAAGAAAATGAAAACGGCAGCAATAAAGACAGAACAATAGACTAGGAGCAGCAAAAAGCAGTAGCCCAAATCCAGAAAAGGATATCTGTATGTGGAGCTGGAACTAGATGTGCATCATCTGAATGCAGACGTCATCCATCCACTCTGGATTTATCGTCAAGTCATCAGCAGGAATGATTTTACCTGTTCAGTCCACATGCCATTTCACAGACCCACAAACACTATATTCTCCATTGCAGTACATCTACAAAAGTGGGTGATGGATTGCTATACCTAGCATAACCAGCCCAAGAAGAAAGGTTTAAACATTTTCTCTTTCTCGGGTGTGGGATAATTTGCAGATGTGTATTTTAGAGCACAAAAAGAAAATGAACCAAAAAGCAAATGGAGACTGTGGAAAAAATAATTGGAGCAGGGAGTGGCTAAGTTGCAGACTATGTGATGGTGAAGAAGCATGGTGAGGCAGGAAGCCATATAATTTATGAAGAAGCCAATGCCGTTTAACACTCCACCCCAACCAAAAAAAATACCTCTTTGTCAAGGAAGAGGAACGAGGGGGACCAAATCTGGTCCACTTCCTCTTCTGCACACCTTGATCCGTAGAATTTTAGCCTACTGAAGGGGCTTGTGTGGCATGCAATGAGGAAATGCAGAGGAAGCAGTGCAAAAAAGGCAAAGCTTCCTTAGCTCCACCAGCAACTGCATATCACAGACCATTTTTACCTGCACCAGGAGAGCAAATCCTTCTTTGCCAATCCGTGTTAAGTATAATTGTTTAATGTACATTATTGTATACTGTGAAGCATGGCTGGGAATTTCCATGGAGCTGAAGCAGAGTCTGATAGGTTAATCTTTAATGGGGCTGTATCATGAGACTATATCTCTGCTGGCTCAGTCACAAGGTGCTTAGAGACACAGGAAAGAGATAGTATTTCAGGTCTATGGATATGCTAATCTGGAAGGCATCTATGTTGGGTGTGTAAACTCTTTGTTCCAAGCTACAGGAGAGAATGGATGTGTGAATCTCTGCCTCCAGCAAACAGAATGAGGCTAATGGAGGCTGCAGTGGAGAAGAGAAAGAGCTTTGATTTTTAGCTCAGAATGCAAGATATTTGTAATTAAGTTATCATGCCTTATGCTGGGACCAGTATAATAAATATACAAGTAAATGAATGCAACTTTTGAAGCTTTTAAAATATATTTTTGGATGGGAGATTTTTTATTTTCAATACAAGAGTCAGTTTTGGTTCACCCAGTAGCTTCCATATGTACAATATTAATAACCTCAATAATTCTCATATGAAAGTCTGGTCTTGCAATTGCATTAAAAGTTTTTTGGAGAACCTAAAAAATCAGGCCTTTAAAAATATGGGTGGACCATAAACAAAGTGATGGAGGGGAAAGGTTTTGGCAGCAATATTACTGGGATTTTACAGAATACCTGAGCGAATGCAAGAAGTATTTTGGCTTTGTTTTGTCTGTGCAGAAAATGTCTGGTGTGGAAGCATGACCAGAGTGGCTATATGTGTGAGTAGAAGACCTAAATTGCTGGAGGCGTTTCCCCTACAGGAACTTTTAATACTTTTGTCTCTTTTGCTGTAGCCACATGGCTTTTCACTTAGGAGATAGCATCTTGCTTAGTTCCCTATCCAGCTAGCATCTGAATTGACAGAACCATAGGAAGGCTGCCTAAGAGCATTTCTGAAAACAGCAGCAGGTAGATTAACCATCTCCCACTAGCCACGCCTAGATGCATGATTAGAACACTGAGAGTGGTAAGTGAACACTGGGTGTATCATGCTGGTGATTCAAAAGGTTCAAAAGTAATTAGGAATCCTTTAGGAATTCAATCTTTCCAAAGTCTAAAATGAACTGAACTCTAACCTTATCCACTCCTCTCAGATTCACGCGTAGACTGAAATTTAGTTGACTTTTCCATTTCCTAAATATTCCATCATAGTTCCCAGCACATAAAACATAACAAAACGCATGAGTGTGTTTTTGAAAAGAAAAACAAATTTTAGTAATAGTTATTTTGGAAGAAAAATACGTTAGGCTGAAATCTTAGGCTCTTATCAGGAAGTGATCTCCATTGACCTTGGTGGGGCTTGCTTTTGAATAGACATGGATAGGATTGTACTGATAGAAATGGGTATTTTGAGAGAAAATATGCTTTGAACTATACATTTAAATGATTTCTTTCTAAAAAATTTTTTTTAACAAATTGCAGGTTAATGTGGAAGTTGGAAAGCCTTGTGAGCTAACAATGGCAAAAGTGACACAGACTGAAAATAGAGTGGTTTTTCTGTTTCTACTAGCAACCACATTGCACTAATCTCAGCTAACAGAAGTACAGGTCCTAGAACTAAGGCTGGGGGAGAATTTTCAGTGGGGAATCAACCTGATTTGATGTTCCAAACCTGTTTGCAATTTGGAACGCAACTATCCTCCAGATTATGCAGTTCTCCAGATTTTATAATAACAGTTTTGGTTCTAAAAAGTGTGCACAAAATACATTTTTAATGTATGCATATATTGGGGAGAAAATGCACTGAAAAGCACTGGAATACATTTAGAAATGTATTACCACCGCCCCGTGTATAATTTGCATGAGGATTTGTTTGTGTGTTTTGTGGTGGAACTCTGCCACTTTCGGGTTCGTTGTCTAGTGGAAACAAAAGCTGAAAACAGCCAACAGGAAAGCAAAAGGATTTTATTATTGTACAAAAATGGTGTCTCACCAGCCTCATAGTAAAGATGACAGACCCGATTGCGTGTTGAGTCCCACAATTGCCACCCCCCAAAAAATTCACACTTCACACATCAATTTTTGTTTAGGTTTTTGGCATAATTTTGGCCACAACTTTATTCAAATACAAAAAATGTGAGTGGTTGCTTAGGCATTGGTTATGGCTATCTGTCCATGCCCTCAGGGACAGAGCTGGCAATCCGTACACCAACGGAATCCAGTGTGGGAAACAAGTATTGGGTGAGAAAGTGAAGCTGGGCATCAGTCCCACACTTCTCACCCTCATGTTCCTGCGGGGCTTGCACGGCCCAGGTCCAACGCCATGAACAAGGACGAAAAGAATGGCAAGCCCCTGGATTCCTTTAACGGAATTCCCTTCGCATCATTTGGAGGGATAGGCACTTACCCCTCCAAGCACCAATTTAACTAATGCCTAACCGCCAACCTTACAAGTTGTGACGATTTGCTACGCAGTAGGCAAAAACCAAATGGCACCAGCCAATCAGCCAGATGGCAAAATTCCTACCAGGCCCCCGCACCAAGGTGGACGACCCCATGACAGGCATAGCAAGGTCAAGCGAACAAGAAAACCACCCTATTAAAGGGAGGGAGGGAGGGTGATCCGATGCAAAAACGGCCAAAAGGAAGTCCAACGTCTGGCCCCTGTATTTAAAGCCTCTGACCCCTCCTCCAAATTTAGCAACAATCAGAACTCCCCAGCAACCCAATCTTAACCCCTTAGGAGGCTTGGGTTTCTCTCAAATCTGCCTAGTCATGAAAGGTGGCTTGTTTCCCCAACCGCAACACGTGCTCTCTGTTAATGAGAACACGCTTTACAAATCACACATATGCATTTATAATTTCACAGAAGCAGATTGATGCCCCACTCCCAGCTTGTCTCACTTTTATGTAGTAGCTATAACCCAGTCATAAAACTCCACAAACCACTTCCAGTCTTCCTTAAAGATTCTTTCTCCCTGGTCTCTTATTCTAATATTTAAATTAGCCATTTCTGCACATTGCACCAACTTCATCCGCCATTCCTCCATTTCTGAGCATCTACCATTACAAGTCTTGAGTTCTGTTCTCCATTCTCCACTGGTCAGCTTTGGGTCCACCCCCAGACCACAGGAAAGGACTGACACTGGAGCACCAAGGCATCATGTAGGTGCATGGAGGCTGCAGAACATGTTTGATACGTATGTAGCCAAGGGACCTTCAGCTTCAATCCTATTACTCCCTACCTGGGAGTAAGCCCCGTTGAATTCAATGGGACTAACTTGAGCAGAGATTAAGTATTATATGCTATAATCATATGACTTCCAGGCTTTTTGGTGCATAAGTGAATTTGTAAATGTCTTAACTCTTTATCTTAAACTGGGGGGGGGGGGAACCAACCAGAATGCCAAACTCATGCTGCCATTGCTTATCCCTGCATTTGAATCACAAGTTACTTTTAAATGAACATGGTGGGGTTTGCCCATTGGTATCTTTAGTTTGTTGTAGTCATAAATACTGCCTGCAGTTCAGTCCTGGTAAGCATCAGAAATAATATACAGCTTGTTTATGTTCATTTACACATAAAATAAAATTAATTCTGCCAAACAGAAAGCTCAAAATTGAATCTATAGAAAAGAACATGCTGTACATTAGTTGGCAACATTCTGAGACAAACTCAATGGTTTGCAATTATATTCAACCTATGTTGTTGCCTTTGGCAAATAGCCCACAGCTGTAAATGTAGCAATTGGTTGAAGGTGATTTAGTGGTATATATTTTAGGAAGAGTCCCAGAGGAGCTCATAGTGTATGAAGCAATAAATGTCACCTATAGATCTGATAAATAAGGCATCTTGCTGAGCACACCACAAACTGCTCTCCAATCCTTGCTTCTAATACTGGAAAGTTTTAGCTGAAGCTTTAAAAAGAAAATTATTTTTTGGCTTGGGAAATGTTTAGTTTAAAGACAATAAAATCTGGTCATTCCAGTCTGTGAAAATGACTCAAGATCACCACATTAAAAACAGAAAAAAGATATGTGTCAGGAAGTTCAGGGTAAAACCTGTTGGCATAGTAGTGGTTCTATAAATCAAGATCTCCATTCTAGGTTGAGAAATAGGATTTGCTTCTGTTATTATTACCTACCATTTCTTACAATGACCCTGCATATCTTACGACTCACTGTGCTAAGCATAACTCACCAGCTTGAACCTGGAAAACCCCTTGTTTTCATGGTCCCTGGCAGGCAGTTACCAAAGCCCTGGTAGGTCCCATAGATGATTAGTAAATTGCATTGAACATGATGTGCTACAAAGCTTCTTTACAATGTTCAGAAGAATGCTCTATGAACCAACTATATTTGCAATCTCACATGTGTAAACCTGGTGGTGGGCATGGAGGAGAGCTGTGGAGCTCAGTCCCTTGCCCCCCAGATTCATTTTCTTGGGCGACTCAGCCTCCTTGGGCAGCAACCGGTGCCAAGCATATTGATAGGCTCACATGATGACGTCAGCTATAATAGCAGCTGCAGCACTGGACTGACCCATTGTTATCTTTTGTGTCATACTACAATTTCCACAATTCTTGTTTGCCAGCATTAGTTTGCTTATGTGTATATATATATATATATATATGATTTTATACCCTATCTTAAAGGGCCCATGGCCCTCAAAAGGCAGCTTAGTCCTAAACTCAGGCAACACCCAATTTCTTTGGAATAACAGACTGCATGGTCTCAGTTGGGCCCAACAAATTGCAAAGCTGTAAAGGAAATTTGTCCAAGAGCTTCCACAATATTAAATGTAAATATGAACTTCTACTTATTTTATAGGGACAATAAACATTTTGTCACAGTTGGGAGTGGTGTTTCGGTCACCCTGAAAGTCAACAATAAAGAGTCTGTGGGACTTGTCAAACTGTTTTTCTTATGGCATCTGCATTTGTAGTCCAAATAGAGAGAGAGGGAGGGGGAAAAGAAATATTTACAGGAAAATGAGTAGTCTTTAAGCTATGTGTTCAGAAAGCAAAATATATAAAGTCCCAGTGGCATGAATGTTGGGGAAATGAGGGCTGTCATGATGTACTTTAGAATTAGGAATCGCTCCCCACCAAATGTACTTGCACTCAGTTATAGATTACTTGCTTAAGAGTCTGAAATGTAAAGAAGATGGCTACTGCCTTGAATTCTCTACATTGCTCAGAAACTGTGTTAGTGCACAGCAACTGTTCTGCATTCTGCAGCGGCTCAGAGACTAGAACCATACCTTTACCAAATAAAGGAATCCGTGATACTCTAATTTAGTAAATTTCTCATTGCTAAGTCGCTCTTCTGAATGAAGGAGAAACAAGACTCCTGGAATTGAATGGCCAGGAAGTTTAAAATGTCCCCCTACAGACTTTGTGTGTGTAACCTTTCTTAATGTCAAATTTGTGTCTATTTATTCTCCTGGGCAGAGACTGTAACAGCTTGTCCTTTGTGCATGCAGTTCTAAAAGTGACCATCCTAAAAGTGACAGAACACAGCAGGAGACCGCTTAGGTACCACTATAGCCACTGGTCGACACCCACCTTTTTCTGCTGTAGCATCTAACACTTTCAGGAAAGGCACAGAAGAAATGAAAAACAAAAGGAATGGAAAGAGGAAGGTTAAGTTCAGTGAACTAGAATTTGCCTTTCCGCCCCCACCTCCACACACCCCACCTCAAGGAAATTAACCTAGATTTCCAGGAGCCCCACTCTTCTAGAATAATTTGATTTCTAATATTTGCAGATATAAATGTGTTTCAATTACTGAAAGATGAATTATGCTATGGAAAACTGATTAATATGTTCATCACTCCCATTACCTGCCTGCCTCTTCCCTTGAGAAGGGGGTCTTTTATTATAACATATGCACTCGATTTCAAGACACTTTTTTGTGCTTCAGGCAGAATAATTATATAATTTCTAGCCAATTCATATGAGTAAAAATAGGTCAATGTCCTTACCAAATGTTATCACTCTCTTTCAGCTAAATTGATACACCTGGGAATATGAGATGCGTAATCTTTGGTCTAGCAATCTATGAAGCAAGCGCTGCATAGGTTAGGCAATAATAATACTGTGTTAAATACATTCCATAAATAAATTTCAGTGGAATGAATATAATAACTTTGTTAAACTGTTCAGAAGATTGTGCAGAAATTTGTCCTACCCCCCCACCAGAAGCTCTCAAGTTTCCAATAAGAAGTTGTTACTCCTACTCTATTTAACATCTCATTACGTTGTCGCTAGATTTTTTCCCCTTGCCCTTCAAGCACCTGAGGCATTCCCAAGGTATTTCTTGTTTCTTGTTTCAGCTTCCTTTTATATTGAACAGAAGAACTAATCTATGGATCTTTCTGCTTCTGGGAACGGATGCTTGAAGAAGAAGACCTCAAGGTATCTGGAAGCCCTAAGGTTCTGTGATCTTTGACATCTAAAAAGTTTGTATCTAGTTTCACGTATCCGTTTCTGCTTCAAACAAAGGATGTTTGAGGAATTTGATTCATGTGAATACTGATGCAAACTGACCCAGTCCACACCTGCTAGACTAATGTGCAGACAGATTGGAAAGTTATCATTTTGATGTCACTCATTTCTGGATTTTGTACTACAGGTAACTTGCAAATTAGGCAGGGGTTCTGCTCCTGGCCACGATGTGTATAAGCGAAGTCACATAAAGCCAGAATGCCCCCTAGAAAACCATTTTAAAAACTGCTGCACTTATTGGTGAGGAACAAATGTGACCCTTCTTCGTCCTCCTCCTCCCTGAATGATGCTTCAGATGCTATGAGGACCAAGGGGATTGACCAGTAACCAGAAGAAGTGCTTGCCTGTGGTTCAGAGGTGGGTTGCATGGGCACACCTGCTGTTGATGCTGGAGGTTTCTTTGTCTGATCTTTACTTCTGAACTCAAGCAGATGTCAACTGGATTTTCTTCAGATTGACATCTGCTCTGATTTATCACTAAAGAGCAGGTTTTCCAGGGGAAAGTGGTGGGGTAAGGGCAAAACTGATTCCTAGGCAGGGGACAAGCAGGAGTGTGGATGAGCCCATAGTGACCGCATGGGAGTAATTATAGCACTGCTTCTTTTTGCATCATCAAAGTAACGTGCATGGGTGTTGCTCATGATGTAGCTTTGCCCTAAATATCGCCCCAGTTTCTGGGAGGTGCAACGCTGGCCTGGGGAGCTACAGGATGGGTGTCAGGGGTCCTGGCTTCCGACTTCATAACACAGCATGCGTGGTTAATTAAAAAGGAAGATTTATGGCAAAAGCAAACAGAGTTCTCCGGATGGCTCTAACATGCCGCCAACCTCATCAATCATGATGACCCTTCTGAGCTTTCCTTCCGGTTACAGGAGATATTGAACTTTCTCACTTTATGCCTTTTGCCTTGTTTTCAGTCTAACAACCCTCCCCTTAGCCTATTCTTAGGAGGGATTGGCTCAGCTCCAATCTCTTTCTGTTCTGACAAACGGTTGTTCGAGCCAGTAGAGTGTTGGCTGGGTTCTGGCTAGCTCTCCGCCATTCTCTTATCAATGGGCATTCCAAGGGGCGGGGGCATTGGCACTAGTCAATGCTCATCCTGCCTGGCAGTTAACCCTCTCTGTTCCTGGTAGCTTTCTTCAGCTTGTTGCAAACCTTCACTGGGATCTGGTTGCACCTTCACTGGTGGCTGGCTCATCCGTGACAATGGGCTCCCTCAACATCACCTTCCATATCTTAGGTGGCTTTCACAGTGCAATTAAGGAGCCACACTGCAGTGTGATGTGTGCAGTGTCAGATTGTGGGTAGTATTACCAATTTTGAATGCTTTCTTAAATACAAATCCCTCTATGTAGAAAACCTACCAATTTAATATAGTCCTCTCCCTGGAGCTTTTTTTGCATAGAAAAGAGATGGCCAACATCCTGCATGGTTTGATTATTGCAGTCTACCAATCCACCTCAATCTGTGTAACTTGTAGAATGGCTCTGATATTTGTTAGTTCTTCCTCATGCATAAAGGTTTTTTTTTTTTAAATTCTTCTTTGGCTAGTGTAAATTCCGGAAGTGTATTGATGGCAGGTCATGGTATGCATGACATTAGAAGCTGTGCATGCCAATGAACTTTTGACAGATTTAAATTGTAGCTTAAATGCAGCACCACACAAAACTACTAACCTACTGTTTGATTTAAAAAAAAAAAAACGGTGTGTGTCTCTGCATAGGAAAGAAAAAGAGAGAACATAATGGAATGTACAGAAGAAAAGACAGTGTTTTAGGTTGCCAGAACAGGCATTTTACAAACAACAGTCTGGAAAGATTTGGTCTCTGTTATAGGGACTCCACTAATGTGAATTCATGCCCTGAAATAAGGGACAATGACTAATGATAATTGCTGCTGGACTGAAAATGTGAATTCGTTTTTCAAAAATAAATAGCATATTGCATTTTCTTGTTTAAGTTTCGTTTTTAAAATAATAATAATCTAATTGACTACTCTACTGGGGAAATAAATAAATTTCCAGATAAAGCCAGAAGGATACTCAAACCTTTTTGCTTTCAGATTCTTGTAATGGCTGGATGCAAAACGAAATCATATACATTATCATGTGTCAGCAACCCTGTGAAGGTGTTTCCAACAGGGGAAAGTAAACATGCGGGGAGACGGTGCACTACAGAGCCTTTCATGCAACCTAGCTCTCACCTCAAATCAGTCATCATCAACAGTTAGTTCCGATGTTCCCAGACTCTCAGAGCTGTGGCTGATGACCCTTTGATCCAGCTGGAGAATGAGACAGGAAATCCCTCGGCCAAATGTCAAGGAAAAGGGGCTTGACAGGGCATTTTCTAGAGCCAGCTCTTCTTAACAAATCCCTCAGTTTTCTTCTAAAAGCTATTTGAATGCATGAAGCTGAAGAGCTGCAGGGAATTAACTGAAGCAGCGTAGCTCTGATCTCTTGTTTTGGTCACCTAACAAACAAATCATCGCATTCATTTGTCATCTGACCCTTACTTGCCATCTGCACCGTTCCATTGAGGATCCTGGAGAAAAGTAAAACAAGCATTTGATTTGTAAATCATTACTGCAGGGGTGTTTGGAGACTGCAACGCCAGTGTTTACTGCAGATTGAAACACAAATAAGTTGATTCTGATCTAGCATTTTTCCCTATGGGGGAAATATACGTGGAACATATGTGATGGCAAATCCACCTGGATCCATGCAGGTAAGATTCATCAGCAAAATGAAACAATAACTGAGGATGCATTCCTAACCCCTCACCTTTTGAGCTTTGCAGAGGTGCAGAGTTACCACCCCATCCCAGCCACTTATGGCAGCTGCAGCAGAAGGTGAGGAGCAATGGCAGGATGGTCACCTGTGCCAGCTGTAGACTAGAGCACTGAAAGGGGTTCTAGGCTTGTGCATAGAATTAGGACAACTCCCAATTTAGACACATCTAAATGACATCTGATCATGGTACTGAACCCGGAAGTAGCCCCAAAATGTCATAAAAACGTCATGAAAAGGGGTGGAGCAGGGCTGGGCAGGCTTACGTGTGTGTGGAGGTCCAGAACGGAACCCCAGATAAACCGAGGATTGCATGTACAAGTTTCCCGTCATATGCAATACAGTGGTACCTCAGGTTACATATGCTTCAGGTTACAGACTCTGCTAACCCAGAAATAGTACCTCGGGTTAAGAACTTTGCTTCAGGATGAGAACAGAAATCGAGCGGTGGCGGCACGGCAGCAGCAGGAGGCCCCATTAGCTAAAGCGGTACCTCTGGTTAAGAACAGTTTCAGGTTAAGAACGGACCTCCAGAACGAATTAAGTTCTTAACCCCACTGTATATGCAAAGGTGTATTTCAGTATGCAAAAACATTTCAGTATGCAAATGTCTGGTGAAGCTTCCTCAGCCTTAAGCCATGTTAACGAGTTCTAATGTGACTTGTGTTGGTGGCAGTGCCTCAGGCAAAGAGATTTCTCCGCCAGGGCTCAAAGTAGATCAAATCAGGATGTGCCTGGGATTACTTGATTAGGCTAGATGTCAGGCAGGAGAGAAAGACATTTGCCATTTTTGGACTTCTCACACCACAATGCAAGAGTCCCTCACTGATCATTGTAAATTGAGCAAATTTAGTCTACAGCCTTTTAGCCCTGGGTGTCTAGATTTTCCCAGTCAAGGTGCCAGGGGCAAATTTAAAATGACAGGCTGAGTTCTTTGATAGCACCTCCCCATACACTGGAGCTGAGTTACTATACCATATGGACTTATTTCAGGAACATGAGGCCTATTCATGCCTTATGCTCATGCGTTAGTAGAACATGTGAGTAAAGACTTTCCCTTCTCAAATGTCCTATATGCTGAGTAGCATAATGCCCAGATAGGGTTACAGCATTATCGGCAGAAACGTGGTAAGATAAAATGGCCTTCTTATCTTATCCCAAGTGTAACAATTTGTGACTATCTTGCTACTGGATAATATTAATTATATGAACCAGAACAAATGCCCAACTGACCCAGAAGAAATCATGCATTTTGTTACAAAATGAGCATTTGAATGTGGTTGTTTTTGTATTTAAGACTTTAAGAAAATCATGAAAAGGGCAAGATGTTCCTAAAACAGGTCTCTTAACTTTGAGACCTGCCAAGTTCAAGCTGAAGCTGTGAGGCATAGGAGACCATCGGGAGCTCAAGAAGGCCTCTGGTTTTGTTGCCTGCTGGTGACTGCAAAAATGGGGAGAAACAGAAAACAAAACAAAACTGTTGTCATCATCAAAATGGCATTACCCATGCACAAAAGAGAAGTATCAGCAAGTATAGGGGCGGCCAAAGGTTTGCAGTTAAAAAATTTCTAAGGGAAAGCCCAGTGAGGCTTGAGCATGCTCAATAGCGAAAGACTGATGGGAGGAACAAAATGTCCAGACACACTGCAGAAAACTGGATGATGGTGGAGGGACACAGTATCCTTTTAAAAAGTGTGGCTGTTCAGAGCACGCAATACTGCAACATTGACTTGAGTGTCATTGCATTTTTCCATTTCTTTTATACAGGGGAACTGGAAGTATACTTTGTGCAGAACAGCCAAGGACACATTCTTTATTGTCCAGTGCGATATCTCTAAGGAGTTATTTTTAAACCTTGGAATAAGATGAGCAAATTTAGAATCAATATTTTCAGGGTGAAGGATAGGCATCCTGGCTGGGTAGTTTGGAATAATTCAAATATCACTACCCTCCTGGTAATTAGCGTCTACAAACTTCCGAGCGAGAGCGTCCCTTCTCTGGTCTGAGAATTGTGGAGCCAGGAGCACTTCCTGGCTATTTTAAGGAGAAGGTTCACTGTACTTCACCATTATATGAACAAACATGGGACAGAATCTTGTAGGAACATTTTGAAAGGAAGTTTATTCTGCAGAAGCCAGGTTTGAAAAACTTGCACAGGAAAAGCTGCACATACACCAGGTGGAATTAAGCAGGTTTTTACTCAGTGTAAGCCCATTGAAATGAATGAGCATGACTCAGTTAGGTCCATTAATTTCATTGGGTGGGATTCAACATTGTGCTAAGTTGGTCATTCCATTAGCACATAAACATTACTGCTTACTAGATGAGATGATCTCCTCTCCCTCTCCACACTTCCATGAGCTGTCCTTGGGCTACTTCCAACCTTGAGCGGGTTTGGAGAGGATATGGGGGTGCATGGGCAGGGGAAACCCTGTTGCAATAGTGAGACTCATTGCACTGGCTTCTACTAGCACAGTGCCAGTTCCCAGTGAATGGAAGGGAGCAACGCTTGTGGGAAGGTGGGTCTCTCCTTCCAGCTTCAGTGCAGCAGGATAGGTTCTTTCTTACCTCCCTGGTGATGCTGGAGTCAGGGAGTGCTCACAAGGCTTCAATAGCAAATGCGGGATCAAGCAGGCTTCTTTGCGCATGGAGCTTCTGAGCAGACCAGAGAGGAGGCTTTGCCCTCTCTGGTCCTCCCTGAAGTCACAAAGGGAGACATGTTGTGCGGCTGGCACTCCAGTCTTCACTGGGCTTTCCCACCCGCTGCCCTAGATTGCTGTGGCTTTGGAACAGCTCAGTGGTAAGTGGGCAGGGCCCACTCTTGACCTTGCTATGAATATGTTCAGTCATCATATTCAGAGCATGTATATGAATTTGCCTTGCAGACAAATTGGCTGCTTATGGGTTTTGCCTCCCTCATAGGTAGGTTTGGAATCAGAGAATGATTTAGTTCATTGTAAGTTATACATCTTATTTTGCCCTTTTGTTTTGAATTGTAGTTTTGCGTTAAATGTATTGGTTCTTGGATAGAAGAACTGAAAAGAGCTGTATTAGCAATTATTTGATATTCAAGCTGTTGTGAAAGAAAGGCATACCTCTGTAGTGTTTTATAGCATTCCATTAGTTCAAAGTTTTAAAAATTGGAGACTTCTCTTCCTGAAAACCAGCATTTATGTAAAATTGCATGTGCTGCAGGTATTAATAAAATGAAACGGCAAAGGCTTTAATGGAAACTCTGACCTTTACAGTGGACATAAAACTTGCCCTAATGAAACAAAATTATTAAGAAAACCCCATGAATAATAGAAAGTGAGAGGTGACATTTGCTATCTGTTGAATCCCATGTTGTGCTCTAATGAACAATATGTCCTTTTGATATGCTAACTATTTCATACAATAGTATGTGGTGGTGGAGGTTTTTTGCTTTGGTATGATATAATCTTGGTGGTGGTGAGAACATATTGTGAAAGTTTCCAGGGCAGGAGTGGGGGCATCAGGAAAACTTTGTAAAAAAAATCCTGAGTCCGCCTGGAGGCACACAATCACATTTTGCTTCTCTTAACTCAGTACAGTCGTACCTTGGTTGTTGAATGCCTTGGTACTTGGAGGTTTTGGCTCCCAAATGCGGCAAAAAAAGTGAGTGTTCCAGTTTGTGAACATTTTTTGGAAGCCGAATGTCCAACGCGGCTTCCATGGCTTTCGATGGAGTGCAGGAAGCTCCTGCAGCCAATCGGAAGCCGCGCCTTGGTTTTGAACTGTTTCGGGAGTCGAAAGGACTCCCAGAATGGATTAAGTTCGACAACCAAGGTACCACTGTAGTAAAACAAGTGTAAAGCCCTACTAGGAGGAAAGTGGGGGTCCGTTCCTCTCATCCACGTGGAAGAAGATTCCAGGGCCTTTTAAGCATGCCTCTCCTTTAGAAGTAGCTTTATTGCCCAAAAGGTTTGAATCCGGGCCCAAGCTTAGATAACTTCACTGGCATCTCTCATTTCAGGGAATGTTTCACATGCACTGTTTGCATGCAAGACATCAAGAAAGGACCCTTAAACATACTTGTCAACTGCAAAGCTATTGAAGGTGAACATGCTCCCTTTTAGCACGTCGTGATGTCAACAATCAATGCTATGCGATAGGAAGGTGTTTTCCTAAAGCCTTTGGAGTGCCATAGGATTTATTTCGGCCCCCTCTGGGAGCTCTCTCTGATCTGGTGTAGCCTTTTGGATCACAGTAGGGAAGCGAGAGCTTGAAACGGAATGCATGAATGAGCAAACAAGGTTGAAAGAAAGCAGGCCTTTGTGCTTTAGTGCAACAGAAACGACTTGCTCCAAAATTGCCCCCTGACATGAATTTCTTTTGTCATTTTCCTCAGCTCCAGGCCAGGGATCTTCAGAAGCAAAGCTTTATGCTGATAAATTACTGCATTCAGTTCTTATAAGAAAACATATCTGTCTTCAGAACTTCATAATACCTCATGAAATCTACGGAGCCTTAACATTTCTATTCCAAGGAGCCCAAAGGGAGTAGACTGTTATCAATAACTATTTTACCCTTTTAATATTTCTCAGCTTAGAATACAGACTTGTTTGGCACTTCTCTTGTAGAGTTTGCAGCTAGCCTGTAAAAATGTCATTTATTGTTGTCTAGAAGTCAATGCCAATGAACAGTCCAATCCTCCTGAAACCACAAATCCTATAAAATATCGCTGTAATAGATGACTTGAGAATTGGTAGCTCTCTTGTGTCTCTCATTTGAAGCCCTTTTCTAATAACCACTTAGATGTAATCAGATGGACTTTATGCAACCTCATCCAGTAAATGGACCGTGTGAGTGTTTCTTTATTATTGCCTCTATAGCTCACTGTTGCTGGCTATGCGTGCTGAAACAAATTTCCATTCTAACAATAGAAACCATGAGAGCTTTGACACAACCCATTGCAAAGTAGGGCAGAAAACAGATTTAAGAGAGACACAGAATCAGGGACTATTAAATCAACTGAATTGATCAGTGGACACTTGGCTGTATATAAAGGGAGAATGAAAATATGTCTGGTTAAAGAATGGCTGCTCTGTGTTAAATCATTGTTCACCAAATACTCGTTCTGCTGCTACACAAAATGAGAGACAATTGGATTAAAAATTGTGTCATGTTACCAAGTCAAATTACCAAAGTTCCTAGACTTTGGAAAACAGATGTTCTCAGATTTTGTCATTAAATACATCTGTGCTACTCAGATGCACCATCCATGGGCAAAAATAAATAAATCTGAAAATATTCTGCAGCATGTATCCCTTGCAGTCAGTGATGAGACTGTTTCCCTTCTGCTGGCCACTTCTGCCTGCATTAATTAATGTGAAGAACTTTGAGTGGGGTCTATTCTAAGGTGGAAATCTTAGCCACACTCATCTGGGAATAAGCCCTGTTCAACAGAGCTTACTTCTGAGTAGACATGGTTAGTCTTGTGCTGTAAAAGCAGTGTATGGATTTTATGAAGAAAAGAAATGTAGACATCAATTGCCAAATTTCAGTCTATGGTGAGAGTATTATGGGAAATCGTGTCCTCCCTCAAAGAGGGCACGTGTTGCAGTGAGACCTGGAGACTGACCTCCTGGTTGTGGGTGGGTCTATTGGATAGCCACAACATCCGATTGGTAGGTCCCTCGTTGCTGGGTTTACTCTGGCCAATGGGGTGCAGTCTAAACGGATTGAGGGACCTATATAAACCCATACACTTGACCCAGAGCTTCCTCTTTGCCTTCGTGCAGCGGATCACCCATCCGCCCACCCTTTACTTTGGTGCATCTGGCCTTGCTATGGACTTTATTGGTCGCCTGTTTCGCAATGGGGGCCTGGTAGGAATTTTTTTCTATCTGGCAGATTGGCAGGGACATTTGGTTTTTGCCTACTACTTGGAAATCATCACAACTTTGTAAGGTTTGGCGGTTAGGCATTGGATCAACGCTGTATGGAGAAGGGAGGTGCGGCCATCACCTGCCCCTCCCAAGGTCAAGGGTATTCAGTTAAAGGAATCCAGGGGTTAGCCTGGATCTTGTCCGAAACCCCGTGGTAGGGGCTAGGGCCATGCCAGGACCCCACGGGAACACCAGGGGAAGCTCGAGTCAGTTTCCACCAGCAGTGCTCCCTCTGGTGGTGGTTCACCCTTAATAGACTCCCTGTGATGGGGGCGGGAGTCTGATATAGTCTGGGAGATTCCAGTGCTAAGCCAATACCACTCATATCCTGTATTTAATAAAGTTGTTGCCAAAATTTTGCCCAATAGCTTAAACAAAAATCCCGTTTCACGGTGTCTCATTTTTGGGGGGTGATTGGGGATCTCAAAGCCCAAGTAGATATTACGATCATGGCAATATAGCAGCAGGATGGGAGCATGCAAGTTTCTTCCTATAGAATGTTCAATAGTACGGATAGCTCCGTGTTGCCTCACTTGTAAACATGTCAAAGATATTGCCCTGCATGACAATCCTGTTCTGACAATAGTGTGTGTGAGAGAGAAATGTGGCATATATACGTCAGCTGAATTTAGAGTGAAGTTTCTTAAGATGCAGCACATATGGGATTGCCATATTTCAAGCAGTGAAAATCCAGACAGAGCTTTTTTTGGCAAAGTTGTTGAGCTGTTTTTTTTTTTTTTTAGTTTTGCCCAAAGTTGTCCAAAGCTATTTTTAAGGGAAATTGCCAAAAATGACACTGCCAACATGGGCTGCCATACGTCTAGATTTTTTTACTGCTTTTGACTGTATTCCGGATATGTCCGGGAAATTCTGGATGTATGGCAACCCTAAGCTCATATGAAATTTACACCTTGTAGTGGCATTTTGAGTCTACAATAGTAAATGGGAGGTAAGGATGCCTTGCTGCTTAAATTTGAAATAATACCCCATTTCTGGCAGGCTCTGTGATGTTGGCTTTCTTTTATTAATTCATTCATCCCAGCAGAGTTGCACTGAAAATATTTCCTAGGCCTACATAAGACAGCAGTGCAGGATGAGAGCCAAATAGTGTCTATATTAAATTTGCAAAAGAGTTACTGAGATAGGCTTCCTCTGAGCTTGCTATCTGTTATATGCAACTGAATGTTTTTTTCCCCAGTAGATAGTTTATTAAATTTGTGTAGATAATGATTTTAAGGTGATACCTTTTAACACTGGCATGCATTTACATTTTGACAATAACATTACACAAATTTTCCCAGATCATTCTCCATCATAGGGAGGGAGAGAGAGAAACCTTGGATGATTTATGGTGTTTGCACAACACAAATTAAATCTCTTTGCATCTCTTGCTATTTACATTTCTTATTTACAATGGATTCAATCCAACACATGCTGCTTCAACCCCCCCCCCATTTACTGAAATAGGGCTTGCTTGGTGGATTGCAACCAAGGTGTACAATTATGTAAAACAACATGAATTCCATCACTTAGACTTGCCAAAGGACTTTGACAAGAGATGTCATATTCACTGGGAGTTCCAGAATTCAAGTGCTAATTTATTTTTATTCTCAGGAATAAATAATCTTCCTCCCTAGTGTAAGAACACAATGAAGTGTGTGTGTGTGTGTGTGTGTGTGTGTGTGTGTGTGTGAGAGAGAGAGAGAGAGAGAGAGAGAGAGAGAGAGAGAGAGAGAGAGAGCGGGGGGGGGGATTTTAAATTTAATTTACCTATTGGTGTGCTTATAATGCTGTTTCCTCCCAAATCCATTTAAGTCAAGAGAAACTGTCAAAGTCATTGGGACTAATTATCTTTCATGTGTCACAAAATCTGCATCATCCTTCTCTACTATGAAGGGCTTCAGAAATCACTTTTTGAGAGGTAAACTCCATTAATAAAATAAGTTAACACTGACATTTCTATTCTAAAGGAAGGAATTATTGTCTTGTCAAGTTGTCATTGACTCCCAAAGGCTGCAATCTTATATATGCTTACATAGGATTAAGTTCCATTGAAAGGGGGGTTTACTTCTGAGTAGACATATAATTGCACTTAAAATGGCCAGGTAGCGTATTCCTTTAGAGGCATGAACAGTTGCCAGGGTGTTAAAACACTTGACAGTCCAGTACCTTCTGATTTCACTGACCAAATTCTAATATATCTTCTTTATAAGATTAACCTCAGGGATCAATGGCCAATTTGAGTTTGTTACATCAGAGCTGGAAGAGATACGTGGGAATTCATACTGATCTGGCAACACATTTAGATGTATTTCTGCACAATTTGAAAGTAGTCCATAGGTGGTATCTGACTCACCTCACCCTATGTCACATTTTTTCTACAAAATCATTGAATTGCTGTTGGGGGTGCTGGGAACTGGCTAGGTACTTTCATATGTGGTGGTAATGCCCACTAGTAACTTTCAAATTAGATATTCAATGAAGCCGTTACAGTTCAAATAGTGGATTGGATCCTCTGATAGATACATATGGTGGAGACACACTATTTTTTGCACATGAAGAATTGCTAATTTCCATATATACCATGGCAAGGATGGTTGTTGGCAAATGTTGGAAATCCTAAACGTGTTTGAGGGCTGGTACCAACAATTGTGGCTCCTGGCTCTTAGGAAAAGCTGATAAGGTAACTGATGTGTGGGGAACAAAATACTCAAGAGGACCATTTTTATGCTGTTTGGCAATGCCTTATTCAATATTCAGCACAAAAGAAACCTAATTATAAGTGCCCCTCTCCCCACTGTTTGCTCTGGAAATACATTCTAACACAGGCATCCCCAAACTCGGCCCTCCAGATGTTTTGGGACTACAATTCCCATCATCCCTGACCACTGGTCCTGTTAGCTAGGGGTGATGGGAGTTGTAGTCCCAAAACATCTGGAGGGCTGAGTTTGGGGGTGCCTGTTCTAACATGACATCTGGAATGATATATGATGATGGTGTCAAGATCTCTCTATAGGCACTTGGCTCTTTGGGGGCTGGGGGGTTTACAGTTGCTGTTATTGTTGTTGTTCTGTTTGTATACTCCCTACTCCTTTCACAAGGAAAGGCTACTCAAGAGAGTCAGCGTCTGCCTTCTCAGGTTTTACAGGCTACAGGCAGAAGCTACAGAGTACATCACTGTTGATTTAGTTCATGCATATCCCAATGAGAAGTACTGCATATAAGTAATACAGTATATATTTTATAGTACTTTTATAGTACTATATTGTGAGTTGCATTGAGACTATTTTTAGTAGTATCGATCCAGACAAGACTGAGGAACTGTTAGTAGGCTGTTTCCTAGAGGTTGCCTGCCCTTGATAGGGTTGCATTCCCTCTAGGAACAAAGACGTAGCTTGTGGGTACTCCTGAATCATTTAAAGTGAGCCAAAGAGTGATCTCTGTCAAAGCTTACATGCTTGTATACAAGCTGAGCTCCTGAGAACTTGTGAGTAGTCTTCGCTGGTGATCTTTTGATAACCTTTCCACCCCAAACTTTTCATCTCTGCTCTTGATCTCCAAGCCAGCTCATAACTCTGTTTGGCTCACTGTCAGTGTGTGTGTGTGTGTGTGTGTATGTGTGGTGACAATTTTTTAAATGCACATTCTCACCACTGCTGTCAGCAATCTGCAACATTCATTGCCAAAAGTAGAAATGAGAGGAGCAACAACAACAAGTCTCTTGTAGGATTTCATTGTTGGGATACAGATTGTCATTTTTGGCTCAGCAGGGGAAAGATCAACAGTAAAGCTGAGCTTATAGTCAATTTACCTGTATGGGTCAAGCCTTTACTACTAAAGCAGAGACTAAGCACCAACTTGAACCAAGCTAGAGGGGTGAGAACTACAAGCACTATATAAGTGCAGACAAGCAGCCAACTCCATCACCAGTCAAGAGTCACTGCCAGTCTGAGGAGGCACTTGATCAATCAATGGTCTGATCCACAATGAAGAAGTGTCATAATATGACTGTTAATGTGGCATAAGAGTGCTTTAGGCACTCTTACAGCGCCAGATTTAGGGTGGTGTGGGTGGTTCCCCCGCACAAGACACTGAGCTGAGAGGGTGCAAATTTGAGATGATTCCTAACTGAGAAGATCCATTTGGGAGAGCACTAAATCTTAGCCTTGCGTAGAGCACTGTATTATAAAAGTCCGCCCTGTAACTTACTCCAGTTCCAGTGCACTCCCACCGCTGGTTTTCAAAGCCACATACACATGATGTCAGACACTATTCACAAGTATCCTGTCTTTTTAAAGAAACACTCCTGTTTGCTGTGCTTTCCCTGAAACCAGCTTTCATCTGATTCAAAAACGGAAGCCATAGTTCAGCTGAGGTGTGTACATTTTAGGCGGTCATTGCACATGCGCAGATGAAAGCTTCATTGAATCAGAATTCAGCCCAGGGAAGCAAATCAGGTAATGGGCACCAGGTAAAGACATTCCTGTATAAAACAAGGGGAAATAAGAAATTACATTGGAAATGTAAAGAAATGGAAGGTACATTTTATCATGTGTGGTGGCAATGTAAGGTTATCAAAAAGGGGGTGGGGATGATATATAAAAAATTGAAAAAAATGTTTAAAATTACTTTGTTAAAACCAGAATCTTTCTTATTAGGAATTACAGGAACTGATCTACCGAAAGAATACAAAACTCTGTTTATGTATGCAACAACAATCGTGTGAATATTGCTAGCCCAGCACTGGAAAGGAGAAGTACCTATGAAAGAAGATTGGCAAATTAAACTAATGGAATATGCGGAAATGGCTAATTAACTGGGAAACTTAGAAATCAAGACAACAACAAATATAAAAAAGAATGAGAAATGTTTATTGCATATATACAAAAGCAAAGTAAGGAATTAGCAGGATTTTTTTAAAAAAAAAAAACGCCACTTGTAATATTATGGTGAATGTTTAAATAAGGTAATTAGAGATAAAGATTTTTTGTTGACATGCACAAATGAAAATAACACAAAGGAACCAGGGGAGGGAGTAGAGGGAAGTCAGAGGATTTGATGAATCCCAAAATATGGATTAATACTAAGAGTGAATATAGATGTTTTAATTGTTTTATTTCGTGTGTGTGTTTTCCCCCTTCTTTTTCTCTCTTTTCCTTTTTCTTTTCAACGTAATGATCGTTTATTGAGAAAAAGAATAGATTTATTTTTTAAAAAAGGTGAAGACAGTAATGAAACAGTTGTGGTAAACAAGTCTTTCAGGTCACTAATGTGTACATAGCCTTAAGTGTCTGGTGCAGATGTGATCTGAGTTACAAAGTGATGGATCGAACACAGTGCAAGGAGAGGAGGAGCCAAACCCTGCTGGCCTGTGAGTGGAGAGCTGGCATCTCATGATTTGATTTTGTTGATAATGCGCTTATCGAAATGTTTATGTGCACTGCTTTGGAAACCCACTATTGCGTTACACATGTTAGAACAAGTAAATAAATAAAGTTCATATACAAACCCACATGGCTGTGCAGCTTGTAGGACCCTGTTCTCGGCTTGCCCTGTAGTTGTAGATTTGCAACTGTGGGGGAGGCTCAGAAAGTTTTTATCTTGACATTAGGTGACCCCATGATAATATTTGAGTCTGACATAAATAGTTGAAGCAGAACTGGCAAAATAAGCTGAAACACTGAGGGTAGGCAACTGTTAGCTCACAAGCAAAAATAAATGACAGCATTTGTATAAATGAGAAAGCAACAATAATTTCTCATTCTTACACTCAGGCCTTGAGCTGCCTTTATTCACATCCCCCTTATTTGTCATGGCTATACTTGCTTTATGAGGTCTTCAAAAGCAGTGTCGTTATGTACCATTAATATTTTGAACTTTGCCTTGGCGAGCTTTCTTGAGAGTGATAAGACACCCAAATTTTGCATAACTGCATTTAAATTGTGTCCAGTAATAACTAGATCAAAGAGCAGGATGCAAATTATTGTATTTGTGCACTTGAAAGGGCAAGGCACTGACACATTTTTGCATAATTAATGTGTTAATTCTCTTTAGCTATTTTTGCTAATTTTCACAGTTTTTCTATCAGAACTTGCTTTTGTTTTTATTAGAACTGACAGCTTCCCAATGGGCATTGCTGACTGTTCAGATGTTGTGACCACAGCCAGCAAAAGTTCTGCATTTTCAGTCATGGCTGCAATGATGAAAACTTCTTTCTTAAGTGGTTAGAAGAAAAATCTCCTAATTAAGTTTTCAGAGGGGTTGTAATACCATCTGGGTGACAGTACTTGTGCTTTTTATGATCTTATTGTTTGTGCTGCTATCTGCTTTGAATTATCTGGGAAAGTGGTATAACATCATTTTAACTACTTAATTCAATTTAAATAAAGAAATATGTATCAGAAAAAAAATCTGCCTACAGGATACAAACGTGGGTGGAAATTGAAAAGAGTCTTACAATCAGGCATTTAGAGCTGGTCCATATGAATGGATGAACATTTACAGGCCTTTTACCTGTTTACTCAGGAATAAGCCCTAATATGTTCTCAGTGGCTAACTCCTAGGTAAATGCTCATAGAATTGCAGCCTTTGGGTACTATGACCCTGGAAAAAAGTGACAAGTGGGGTGCTGCAGGGTTCTGTCCTGGACCTGTTGTTGTCCAACATCTTTATAAACAACTTGCATGAAGAAATTGAGGTGATGCTCATCAAATTCACAGATGGCATCAAACTGGGAGGGGTAGTTAATGCTGCTGAAGACAGAATTGGGATTCAAGATGACTTTAGCAAATTGGAGAACTGGGCCCAAAGTAACAAAATGAATTTCAATAAGGATGAATGTAAGGTTCCGCACTTAGCCAGGAAGAACCAGCTGCACAAATATAAGATGGGGGGCACCTGGCTTCCTAGTAGTATGTGTGGAAAGGATCCAGGAGTCTTGGTGGGCCACAAGCTTTTTTCTGAGGTATTTAACCAACTACCCTTACTCTGACAAGTGAATGAGTTGACAAAGCAACTTTCAAATTTTAGTACAGTGGTACCTCGGGTTACATACGCTTCAGGTTACAGACTCCGCTAACCCAGAGATATTACCTCGGGTTAAGAACTTTGCTTCAGGATGAGAACAGAAATCGTGCTCTGGTGGCGCAGTGGCAGCAGGAGGCCCCATTACCTAAAGTGGTGCTTCAGGTTAAGAACAGTTTCAGGTTAAGAACGAACCTACAGAACGAATTAAGTTCTTAACCCGAGGTACCACTGTATAGCGGAAGTCAGCAAACGAGGAAAACAATTAAACTGATTACACCTGTACATCTCTCCATCCCCTGCCAGGAGAACAAGAGGGATTATCACAGTATAGGAACACATTTCAGCCAGGAAGGAAGCACTCATGGAGACTACATGGTGAGACCAATGAGGGATATAACTTGTGGAGAGTGGGCATGGTCAAGGATGACTCCTGAGATTCTTGCTAGAGAAGCCTGGACTGTTGCATGTCAGAGGTCACCCATCTCTGTTATAAAATCTCAGTGGCTTCTACAGACATCTACGAGATTTGCATTGGCTAAGCATAGTGTGATGGATTTGGATCTGTTATAGTGACAATAACCTGCAGAAACTTTCAGAAGCAGAGGTTTTTCTGTATGCCTCCAGTACCAGGTCAATAAATATGCCTGGAGCCAAAACACACACGGAGAGGAGAAAACCCAAGGCCTACATTGAATTTTTTCAACGGCAGGAGCAGTTATCTAAAGGTGCAGCAGAAGCTGTAGAAGCCTCTTGGCAAATTTCCATGGCAGCGCCAGGCTGAGTTAAATAATTAATACATAGCTGGTATATTAATCTCAAATTTTAAAAGCTACAAATTCACATCCGCTTGATAGACTTCATCAAGAGGAGCCCATATTCAATGTCAACGGATATTGAGGGAATGAACGGCAGTGGGTGTCACACAGATCGCTCTCCAGACTCCTAATTCGCAAAGAAGGCACCTTCTCAGAATACTGAGAATGCAGTCGGAGGGCCTTTCATGACACGATTCAAATGACTGTGTGCCAGATTTAAAGTATATGAATATGCTGACGGTGTTGTCAGCCACCAAGAAAGGCAAGGGAATGAAAAACGAACTCTTGGGGGGCAGGGGAGATAATCAGCCTATATGTATATACAAAGATAAGCATATATTTCAAATACACTTGAGAAGATGTATTTTTAATGAAAGAATGAGAAGCAGATATCTCTTATCTTTCTTGCTTATGTTTCAATACAAGAAGAAAATAGGCTCATTTGAGCGTAAGGAATGGATACAGACATCCTATTACATTTTATTATGTAGTTAGTCTACGTTGGTGTAAGCTATACAGCTGTGTTAAAAAAACCCCTCATTGTTTATATTTTTGGTGTTCAGGGTTGCCTTGGTAAATTCCAAGGATCCCACATTCACATAGAATCAAAGAACCATAGAATTGTAGAGTTGACAGGGGCCGCACCTCTACAGTACTGGAATTTATCACCCAACGGGGTTCAAACCCACAACCCTGGGACTAAGAATCTCATGCTCTACCACGACCATTTAATGGTCATCTCCATTATGGCATGAGGCTTTTAGAGCTGTAGTGAATATTCAACAATGTTGATGTTTGAAACAAAACTATTTCAGCATGGCAGACATCATTCCAGAAAAAAAGAGACATGTACGCAGCCCAGATACTCACTTTTTAAAAACATTGCCCAACACTGTGGCTGGTGCTGGCACTTCTTACTTTTTTGAATTAGTCACATGGTTGACTCCACAGAGGCTGGCCCCTCTCTCACTGTCCTTGGAGCTTGCATACCGGTAACCTCCTCTGGCTGACATCCAGACAGACCAGGGAGATTTTCATAGGCTACATTTTCCCAAGAGTGGGTAAAATGCACAACCCCTCCCTCCTGCTTCCGCAGGGAAAAGAAAATAAGTCAGAAATTTATTTACATGATGTTTATTTCTGACATTACAGCACTAGAGAAAAATACGTCCTTTCAGTTCAGTTCTTCTAGCACGTCTGACAAACTTCCTGAACATGCGCACACAGAAGGTTTCAAATTACACTCTTCACAAAGACTTATCCAGCCTGTGAACGTCCTGGGAAATTCTTCTTTCCCACAGATAGGAGGATCATGTGATGTCAACAAACTGGCTGTCTGCAGCGGTGATGTTTCCATATACTGACAGACCCCACCCAATCAGGTCACATATAGTGAATTCTTTGTTTCTGCTGCTGTTCATTTCATTTCTATACCACATAGAATAATTAGCAAGAGAATAAAACTCATGTCTTAATACTGTGACTAAACTGATGATATCATTAGATATGATTAAGCTACATGATAATGTCACCAAGCATAAGGGCTTATCCACACTAACCTTCCTCCCCACTTTCCAGGCATGATCTGTGTCTGAGCACCTTTGTTGTTGTTGTTCCAGAACTTTCCCCATGAAAACCTGCTCTTTAAAGCTCAGATGGAGCAAATGACAATCTGTGAATAACACGAATTGACATTTCCTCTGATAGAGCACTAAAGAATGAGTTTTCGCTACTGCATATATTAATACTGCACAATTTGAAATATGAAATAATTGCAACAGACTTAGAAGCAGAGGTCTGTCACTCCCCACAGCTTGCATTCCAGCCTGCCTCCTGCCTTAGGCTGTTTACTTGGAGAGCTTCATTTATATCTTCTCTTTCACAAAGCCTGGGAACAAAAAAAAACAACCTTCCAAGATGGCGAATTTGCAGTTTCAGTACCTCTCATGTGATCTAAGGTTAAAACACATGTAAGCTAACAGAAAACAACAATAGTTAATTATCAACTTAGATAAATTTCAGAATCCCTTAGAATACTACAGTGGAATTTTCTTGTGTTAAACCCTTCCAGCAATACAGAGGCATTCCAATTTCAGTGTGAATCAAGAAAGAAAGGAAGGAAGGAAGGAAGGAAGGAAGGAAGGAAGGAAGGAAGGAAGGAAGGAAGGAAGGAAGGAAGGAAAACCATTATTTGAATTGAAATTTTAAGTGCAGGCCTGTACCTGGAATGAGCAGGGCAAAAGAAGTGTGGTTAAGCCCTCAATGAAGTCAGCTGAAGGATGGCAAATGGGGGAAGCCAAAGTAACTAAGAAAATTTAAGCAAGTGCTCTTGAAAGTCACTGAAAAATAGAAATATTTATTAGGTACTGTCTAAAATGTTGGTAAATGATGGGTAGCCCCAAAGGGAAGTTGCTCAGAAAAAATATTCAGGGTCTAGGCAGAGAAACAGCACATCCTCTTTGTGGCAAAGATGTATATTTAAATCAATGGGACTTAAAAGTGCTTCACTTTGCCTGGATCATGTCCAAATGTTTTTTAAAATAGCATGCAATTTGAGGTGACACAAAATGTGCCTAATCTGCTGGATAGTTAAGAAGCCATCCTGGCTTCACATTTTTGTGATGTTCTGAACATGACCAAGGGGTGTATATAGAATGGGTGTATCTAAAGAAAAGTGTGAGAGCATATGCTTTTTTAACCTTGTGCACACTAATAATGTATATAAAATTATTTCCTGCAGAACACCAGTGCAGTAATTTCGATTTGTCAGTTTTCTAAAAGGAGCAAAAGGAGATTATCCTGGTTGTTATGGAGCAGTCACAGAATGAAAATGTATTTCCAAAGGAAAACGCATCAGTGTAATGGAAGTTTGCAAAAGCAGTTTGGAGGTTGACATCATTGTTGGCACAGAGGGAATGGGGACTGCTGTGATACCATTAAGAAGCCCATGTTGTTAAAAATACAGCAAGTTTCTTTATGTACTGTTTCTGGTGGATCCAACATGAAATTTCACTTTTCAGCCCCTTTCAGTGTTCCTGAAATAGGTTTTCTTCACTTCTTTAATTCAGCTTGCTACAATACTGAATATATATATCCTATACAATTTCTTCAGAGATTCCTGAGTGCCAAAAGTGAACTATGGTTTCTAAATAGAGAAATTAACTGGCAGCCAGTTAATTTATTATATACGGTACCAGCTCACAAAACTGACAATCTGGATTTTGGTGCTGGGGATTCCATTAACATACAATAGATTCCAAAAGGAAAACACACACATAAATGGGATTTTAATTCCCACAGAATGTATCTTTTTCACCAAATACGCATTCATTTTGTGATTTAAATATGAAGACGGGAATATTTTTTCTCTATCAACTCTGCAAACAACATCAGTTTCATAATTATTTTAAAACAAAAAAAAAATCCTTCCAGTAGCACCTTAAAGACCAACTAAGTTAGTTCTTGGTATGAGCTTTCGTGTGCATGCACACTTCTTCAGATACACGAAGGTGCTACTGGAAGGAATTTTTTTTGTTTTGACTATGGCAGACCAACACGGCTACCTATCTGTAACTATAATTATTTTACTTACTGGACTCCTATCGAAAAAGGGCTTTCTGCTGTGTTCTGACTTATTTCCCAGTGAGCAGTTAAATGTTTGCACTTGTGTGTTTGTCTTTAGATCTGCTTTTAGGGCAATGCTGAAAGGAGTGCTGGGAACCTAAAGGGCAAATTCTGTCACCCTTGTTCCCTGGAGACTGTGATGGGCAGAACACTGCGTCACCACCCTGGAGAAGTTTGCCTGATCACGGCAAGGAGTACCTACTAGCACTGAGTACTCAGAAACATACTGTCTTTGAAAATGGAGGCTGAAAGCCAAAGAACTACAGTACCGTAGTGATGCTCATGAAGTAGAGTCTCCAGTTAGATTTCCACTTTCCCCCCGCTTTCAGCACCAGAGCTCCAACCATGCTCTACCACAAACTGCTTTTGAAAAACCCCTCAATTTCGGAAGCAAGTTGCCAAGTGGCAGAACCAGTGGCCATTTGACATAGACAAGATCAAAGTGCCCTTGGGACACATGGAACTGGTTGTCTGGTTCTTAGATCCCAGCTAGACACACCATTTTTTATGTTTGCGAGTAGAGCTTTTCTCCATGAATTGGCTATTCTTTCTTTTTCAAGCTATATAAGCTCATTCCCATCATATTTTGACAGATTGAATTCCATAAATTAATCACAGTCATGGGACTCATCTCTACCGCTGCAAATAAAACATTTTAAGTGTGCTTTAAGTGCAATATACAATGTGACACTAGATGGCAATGGTGAGCCTTGTGGAAAATTCAATGTATTGTTAAAAACGCTTTTTTAAAAAGCATTTTCAGAATAATGCAGTGGTTCCTCGGATTACATACACTTCAGGTTACATGCGCTTTAGGTTACAGACTCCGCTAACCCAGAAATAGTGCTTCAGGTTAAGAACTTTGCTTCAGGATGAGAACAGAAATCATGCTTTGGCGGCACGGCGGCAGCAGGAGGCCACATTAGCTAAAGTGGTGCTTCAGGTTAAGAACAGTTTCAGGTTAAGTACGGACCTCCGGAACGAATTAAGTACTTAACCCGAGGTACCACTGTAATAATAACAATGCGATCAAACATTAAAAACTTCCCTAAACAGGGCTGACTTCAGGTGTCTTCTAAAAGTCAGATAGTTGCTTATTTCCTTGACATCTGATGAGAGGGAGTTCCACAGGGCGGGCGCCACCGCTGAGAAGCTGGACCTCAGTGTCTGGGCTGAACGATGGGGGTAGAGATGCTCCTTCAGGTATATTGGGCCAAGGCACTTAAAGGTCAGCACCAACACTTCGAATTGTGCTCGGAAACGTACTGGGAACCAATGTAGGTCTTTCAGGAACGATGATATATGGTCTCAGCGGCCACTCAGCGGCCACTCCCAGTGCATTTAATCTCTCTGTCTCTTTCTGTCTATCTGTCTCTCTTTCTCTCTTTCTCTGTGTATGTGTGCATGAGTAATCAATGACTCTGAATTCTACAGGGTGCGGCTGTGTGTATAGAGTTGACAAGTATGGAGCTTATATGTAGGTAGGCTCTGCTCAGGTAGGTTTGGGTGAACCTACAGAGTTTAGGAGTGGAACCACTGGGCACAATCTCGCTCTGCTCTTCCAATGTGTTCATTTCTACAGTGCTAAACTAGGAAAACATACCGTATTTTTCCATGTATAAGACTAGGCTTTTTTCCTAAAAAATAATGTCGAAAATCAGGGGGCATCTTGTACATGGATACATCTCCACCCATTTTCTTAAATCTGAGCCCCCCAAAATGGGGGCCTCTTATACATGGGGGCATCTTATAGACATAAAAATACGGTACTTCCTTTTGTTCTGAACCTACATTTAGTCAATGTCTTTGGATGTTTCTATGTTTTTAATCTTTTGAGAGACTGAAAGAGACCAACAGTGAGCCAACAGTGTGACACGGCAGCTAAAAAAGCCAATGCAATTCTGGGCTGCATCAATAGGAGTATAGCATCTAGATCAAGGGAAGTAATAGTGCCACTGTATTCTGCTCTGGTCAGACCTCACCTGGAGTACTGTGTCCAGTTCTGGGCACCACAGTTCAAGAAGGACACTGACAAACTGGAACATGTCCAGAGGAGGGCAACCAAAGTGGTCAAAGGCCTGGAAACGATGCCTTATGAGGAACGGCTAAGGGAGCTGGGCATGTTTAGTCTGGAGAAGAGGAGGTTAAGGGGTGATATGATAGCCATGTTCAAATATATAAAAGGATGTCACATAGAGGAGGGAGAAAGGTTGTTTTCTGCTGCTCCAGAGAAGCGGATACGGAGCAATGGATCCAAACTACAAGAAAGAAGATTCCACCTAAACATTAGGAAGAACTTCCTGACAGTAAGAGCTGTTCGACAGTGGAATTTGCTGCCAAGGAGTGTGGTGGAGTCTCCTTCTTTGGAGGTCTTTAAGCAGAGGCTTGACAACCATATGTCAGGAGTGCTCTGATGGTGTTTCCTGCTTGGCAGGGGGTTGGACTCGATGGCCCTTGTGGTCTCTTCCGACTCTATGATTCTATGAAAGGGAGTGAGGAAGGATCTTACAAACCCTAGTCCCTCAGCTCTGCAAGTCCTTCTTTGTAAACAAAAACAACAAAAAAAGAACCTTTCATCTGACATTATAACTGGAACAAATTTTTGAGAAAACTGGTAGACACAACCTGTTAATTTCTTCTTAGACTGGAATGAGCCAGTAAGCAGAGTTATTAAAAACGATTGGACTACTTGCAGGGTACAATTATGCATTTAATGAGCCAAGGCATCTGTCCTGTAGCCGAGTCAAATCCAGCCGGTGTCTATCTGTGCTGAATTTGGCCCATTATCATTTAAATCTTAATCTTCATAAAATGGTAATTTATTTACTTGTGCGAATTCATTAGAATGGCAGATCAACCTTGTAAGCCTCTGCGTCCTTTCTCAAGGTTAGCAGGAGCTGTTGATTTTTCAACCTAATGGATTCTTGCAAGCAATTAAAACACCCTTTTTATGAAGATCAAGATTTAAGAGAAAATTATTGGAGTAATTACTTTCTGATGAATGCAGTCTGTGCTTTTTCATTGTTAGGAATGGATTGATTTGATAAGAGTGCAGCCTACATGACACTGAATATTTAGCACCAAAAGGTGCTTTATAAATACTTGCATATCGTCATGTTACTCAGATATAATTTGCGTGTTCAGACCCAGAAACCAACCCCCTAAATAAATTCAGACTTGACTCAAATTTTGGTTTTTGGCAGGATTTAGGCCACCACTTTATTGATTACAGAAAGTGACTGGTTGCATAGGCTCTGGTTCGACTAGCTCCCTGCCATTCAGGTAGCGCTGACCCAGGGATCCAGCATAGGTCAGCCAAGGGTGAACACCTGGATAAGCTGGGAACAGGCTATCCCCACCACCCAAATGTCCCCCTGGACTCAGGCACGGGCACAACCCCTTCTTAGGGGTTGGCCAAACCATTGAATCCCTGGATTCCTTTAACGGAATACCCTTCACATAGGAATGGTGAGAGCGTTCTCCCATCCCTATCACCTGAACCAAAGCCTATCCGCAACCTTACAAGTTGTGACGATTTGCTAGGTGGCAGGCGAAACCCAAATGGCAACAGCTAATCAGCCGGGGGGGGGGGGATTCATGGGACACCCCTGTCCCAATGTCAGACGACACCTAAATAGCAACGTCAAGCTCAAAGCCCTAAAAGTAGGGAAAGGTGGGCGTGTGTTCCAAATGAATGTGCTGAAAGAGGAAGCTCTGGGTCATGTGCATGGGCATAAATAGGTCCCTCAAACTGTTTGGACTGCATCTCATTGGCCAGATTGTACCCAGCTTCGAGGGACCTACCAATCGAGTGTTGTGGCTGACCAATTGTACCCACCCACAACACAGGGTGTCGGTTTCCAGGTCTCACCTCAATACATGCCCTCTTTAAGGGAGGACCCGATATACAGTGCTGAACTGGACACAGCAGAATAGCATGGCTTCAGTCCAGAAATAATTCAATGTGGGATGCACTGTGGAAAACATGGTAGACATAATAAACTCTGTAGAAGACAGAGGGCTAAAGGGGGGGGGACCTGGTGCAAGTCTTACCCCAACAGATAACTGGTACCATCAGCAGTCAAAGAGCATCATCAGTGCCCCCCCCCACTAGTGGCTAGATGCTGGTATTTTTCCCTGTAAGGATGGGAGCCTAAATTCAATTCAGTTTGCATTCAAAGGCAAAGCTAACGTGCACTTTCTGAAACAATATGTGAACTGAAACTCAGCTATCCTTCAAAATGTGCACATCTCTGAGTTCTCAGAAGCCTCTTTCTATAGTTTGGGTTGATTTTATGAAATGTTCATTGACTGCAGGAGGAATCCTATATCTGTTGGGATGAATGGGTTAGGCTCTGACACCTCAGCATGCTGCCAGGTGAAAATAATCCAGATAAAATTCTCAGAAAACTTCCATCAAATAGCAGCAAGAAAGTCCCTTAAGAGTCTTGGTCAATAAAAATAAATATTTATGTGATATTGGATAAATAAATATTTTTGTGTCAGGCAGATATAAGGACAGGGTGCAACTGCAAAAAGGCCAATTTTCTGGTCCTCACTTAATGGATCTAGATGGATTGGGGAACCTGTATATGAGTTGTTAGAAGTTCTTAAAGAGCAGACAGATTCATATGGGATCCCTTGTGAGTTAGTCACACGCAACACATTGTCACTGTCTATGGACTGAGGCCACCATTTGCTATTGAAGAAGTGTGTGCTCAAAGAGCATATTTGTAATATAAGTGGTGTAGACTTTCTGGCTCACAATTAATATTATTTTTCTAAAGAGCATTTTTAAAAGTGAACAATACAATAGTTGGACCGTTACATTTTTTAAAAAGGCCTTTTTCAAGGCTCCCACCCAGGAATCATGTGGCTTGAAGTCTCTCATTATTTGCTCTTAATAATTCATCAAAAATAGACCAGGAGAGCTTATATCCAGGTTAGGAAAAAATGAGGGACACCTCAAGTGAGGTGAGTGTTATGTGAGGGGAAATGCAAGAATGGCACAGTTTGAGTCAGGATACTGGCACAGATCCAGGCAGGAGAGGTCACGCTTAACTAACCAGCTGGAGTTCTCTAAGATATCCCTTCTATGTGAGATGAAGAAAATTCAGTGGATGGTGGAACATTGAGGCTGCCAAAAAGTATTTAACAAGATTCCATATAAGGGATTATGGGTTAAGGCAAAACTTTAAAGAAATTTACATCAGTGGTAAATTTTAAGTTTTCAAAAGGATTTAATGAACAATAATTTAGATATTCCATTTTGGGACTTCACTTCACAAAGCCTCTAAGTTATGTCTCCCCTTCAAGTTTAGGTGTCTCTCGAATGAAGATCAAACTATAGATTTCTGTTCAATATTCAGTTCCTATGGAGATTAGGCAGGACCCATCCATTGCTGTCCTATCAGGGGTATTATAAACTTACCCCTCTCCTTAAGGGCTTTTCTGCTTTATATAATAAGGAGCTATAAACCAGAGCTGGCTCTGACTTAGGTTTAAGGTTGTTTCCTCCCCTTCTACACTGAATATTAGGTTTTTAGTGTTGCATGAAATGGGTATTTAAATTGTTATGAAATGGATATCATAGATGGTTTTTATACTATATTTTGTTCAGACTTGGACTTTGTATTTTTTTGTGAACTGCTTTGTTGAGAATGGTTCTCAAAAAAGCACATTATAAAGTCTTTAAAAAAAGAAAGAAATGCTGATAGACATAATGAAGACTATTCAAGCTATGGGCATGATCCAGTCCTTGATGGCTATTTGTTCCACACCCAGAATGAAGACTCCACAATACAGGATTTAGTAACAGGTTGTATTTATTGAAATAAAACAACAGAAGAGGAGGAGGAGGAGGAGTAGTTTGGATTTGATATCCCACTTTATCACTACCCTAAGGAGTCTCAAAGCGGCTAACATTCTCCTTTCCCTTCCTCCCCCACAACAAACACTCTGTGAGGTGAGTGGGACTGAGAGACTTCAGAGAAGTGTGACTGGCCCAAGGTCACCCAGCAGCTGCATGTGGAGGAGCGGGGAAGTGAACCCGGTTCCCCAGATCACGAGTCCACCGCTCTTAACCACTACACCACACTGGCTTTCTTGTTCCAACTACGAATCCATCTAACGAATGCAGGTAGGCATAAACTGTACAGGCAGGTAGAAAATATCCTGCCTACTATGAAGGACCTAAGATAGACTCTCTTACCCATGCAGACATGATAGAAAGCAAATAGCATGTTCTGATAAGGACAATTGTGCATTTGTGACCTCACCAATGCCAAACACCCCTGCTATTCAGCATTCAGCTGCTGACCCATGCCAGGCCCCGAGTGCACCATATCAAGATGTCCTTACCCCCCACCCCCAGCTGGCCAACAATAGGAAGTGGCTTCTTGTTTCATGGTGCTGACCATATACCACTCTACTTCCCTGTCCTCATGAAATGCCCAGTAAACCAAACCAAATAAACCAAACAATCAGGATAAAACCCAAGCCCGCCATAAGCCGATCAAATGAAGCAAGCAGAAAAAGGTCAGGTAGGTTTCAGTGAAAAATCACTGCTCAAAGGGTTGGAGCAGGAAGGAAGGAAGACTTTGAGGACAGTCTATCTTTTGTAGGCAAGCTCTCTTCCAGCTTATTGGCTAATAGAGGCCATATAAAAAGAGTGAGTCAGCTTCATCTGAGCTGGAGCACTCACACCAGGGTCTGGGATGTGGAGGCTCAAACCAGAGACCCACCTATTCCAAACCAATTCCCATTGGATTTTAGGTTTAGATTGCTCCATTAGTGGATCACCAGTTGATCAACCCAAGATAGGTTTTGTTGTTGTTTTTATTGCTGTTTTGAGTGTTCCATTAATGGTTCATCTCCAATATACCCATCTCAGATTAGTACTATGTAATGTGTTGGATAAGGGACGCGGGTGGCGCTGTGGGTAAAAGCCTCAGCGCCTAGGGCTTGCCGATCGAAAAGTTGGTGGTTCGAATCCCCGTGGCAGGGTGTGCTCCCGTTGCTCAGTCCCAGCGCCTGCCAACCTAGCAGTTTGAAAGCACCCTCGGGTGCAAGTAGATAAATAGGGACCGCTTTCTAGCGGGAAGGTAAACGGTGTTTCCGTGTGCAGCTCTGGCTCGCCAGAGCAGCGATGTCACACTGGCCACGTGACCCGGAAGTGTCTTCGGACAGCGCTGGCCCCTGGCCTCTTGAGTGAGATGGGCGCACAACCCCAGAGTCTGGCAAGACTGCCCTGTATGGGCAGGGGTACCTTTACCTTTAATGTGTTGGATACGTCTTATTCTATCATTAGGCCAATCTGTATGCTTATCCTCATTCCCCCCCCTTTGCATAAGAACAACCACATTATAGAAATTGAATACATTATCTTCATACATAATCACAAGAATATATTATGGAGATCACTTTCATATTCTCTTCTTCCAGTCCTGTTCGTGATCCTTTGGAGATACTTGGCAAAATCAACACGTTTTAAAATACAGAAAAATAAAATAAATCCAGATTTAAACCATATCTCAGAGGTATTATCATGTAGAGTCAAGCTGTGTTTGGTTCATAGAAAATATGATCATGTTCAAGTATTTTTTTCCAACAGCAGGTGGTGCTAGCAGTTTCTGCATTTGCTGAACTTATATTATCTCAACAATACAGAAGGGTTTGCATACCAAAAGGGTATATTGTTGCCAGAAGAAAAACCCTATAATGTAGCGTTTGTCATGGTGGTTAGCATTGTTTACTAACAGGATCAGTTAAAATTGCTGAATATTCTTTCTTGAGCAACATTCCTGGCTTGGAATTCTGCTGAAAAAGAGGAAAAATGAGAGTTGGCTGAAGTGACATGAGCATTTTCAAAGAATCTGAATTCATATGTAATTCAGTAAAACAGAACTAAGATTCCAAATAACTGAAGAAAGCATCCTATGGGCACGGAATCACAAGATACTTTAAGCACTATGGGTGAAATAAAAGATATGGAGAGGAATGCAATGCAGCCCCTCCAAGTGTCCCTATTTTCCAGGGACAGACCCAGATTCTCAGAAGCTGCTCCGGTTTCTTATTTGATCCCAGAATGTCCCACTTTGCCTTAGGACGTCCCTGTTTTCACTGGAAAAATGTTGGAGAGCATGAGAATGTATAGGGATGGGCAAATGTGTCTATATCTGCTCCATGCCATTTTTTTCCTGTGTTTTTTAAAAACCTATAATTCCATTCTGTTTTGCTTCCACATTAATCAGCACTTCGAAACAAAAATCCTCTCAAAACACATAGTAAAATAAGTATCTTATTTTAAAATGCCCTGTACTTGGAAATCCCTGCCACAAGAAGTTAGATTATCTTCCTCTTCATTTGTATTCTGCCAGCGATTGAGAGCATTTATTTTTAAACAAGCTTTTGGTTCTGTTGCTTCTTAACGTACTTATTGTTAATGCTGCTTGTTGCGATCTTTGCAGTGGGGTGCTGCTGTTGCTGTTTTTAGTTTGATATTTTGTGCTCTAATAGATAGATGAGTCTTGCTTTTGTGTGTGTAAAGCCACGTTATGTGACTCCTTTGTGGAGGGGGAAAGTAGGACATGTGCTTTTAAAAATAATTAAATAATATGTATTTACATATGTATTTTTTCCTCAAAGACAAATTAAAATGCACATTTCCCCCTTAAAAGACATATTTAAATGTATATTTTGATACATGTAATCTGCTGAGAACTGTAGTAGAGCAGGCATGTCCAAACTTGGCCCTCCAGCTGTTTTGGGACTACAACTCCCATCATCCCTAGCTAACAGGACCAGTGGTCAGGGATGATGGGAATGGTAGTACCAAAGCAGCTGGGGAGCCAAGTTTGGCCATGCCTGTATTCTTCTCAATCCACATCTGTTCTGAGGTGTTGTACAAAATTTCACTGCATTCAAGTAACGTGCAGCTGCTCATATAGGTGGCTCTGGAAACCCAGAAGTGGGGAGGGGGGGACCTGTTCCATGTCTTGCAGGCCTTTTTCACCTGGCCTGGGAGAGCAGGGCTAGACTGACTCCAGCTACAAAAGCTGAGGCTGCTGGGGGATTGTTGTGGGGAGGAGAGTTGTCGATGGTGGTTGTTTTATATCTTTATTTCAGATGGTGTTGTAATTTTTGTGGAAATTGTTCAGTTTGGTTGTGTGTTTTTAATGTTTTATTTATTGTTCATGACTACTTTTGTTGTTGTAGTTATATATATATATTTCATGTTGTATGCCGCCTTGATAGATAGATAGATAGATAGATTCTTTATTGTCATTACACAAGTGCAACATTGCACAAGTGCAACGAAATTGGATGCCATCCCTTAAAAACAACAAAAGCAAAACAACAACAACAACCAAACAAACCACATTCCAGCCACACCCACACCCACACCCATCAAACTCCCAGGTCACACTATCGAGTTACAGCATTCAAAAAGGCCACAGCTCTTGGATAGAAACTATTTTTCAGTCTATTTGTCCTTGACTTGATGTTTCTATATCTCCTGCCAGAAGGCAGTAGTGCAAACAGACTGTATCCCGGGTGAGATGAATCCTGCAGGATGTTGTTTGCTTTCCTAAGACAACGGGAACCGTACAGTTCTTCCAAAGATGGGAGAGGATGACCAATAATCCTTTGGGCTGTGGTTATGACCTTCTGGAGCACCTTCCTCTCCCTAGCTGTACAACTGGAGAACCAAGCACAAATACAGTATGTGAGAATGCTCTCTATGGAGCCTCGGTAGAAGGACACCAGCAGTCTCTCACTCAGATTGTTCTTCTTTAAAAGTCTGAGGAAATAAATTCTCTGCTGGGCCTTCTTCACCAGAGCAGTGGTATTTGCGCTCCAAGTCATGCCCTGATCGATAGTCACTCCCAAAAACCTGAATTCCGCCACCCTCTCCACCCGTTCCCCGTTGATATACAAGGGCTGAATGTCCGCCTTTTTTTCCCTGTAATCCACCACCAATTCCTTGGTCTTAGCCGTATTAAGAGCCAGATTGTTCTCTCCACACCAAACACAGAGCCGCTCCACCTCGTCCCGATAGGCGGACTCATCCCCTCCTGAAATGAGCCCCACCACCGTAGTGTCATCAGCAAACTTGATGATTTTGTTGCTGGAATAGATGGCTGTACAGTCATACGTATAGAGGGTATAGAGCAGGGGACTCAACACACAACCCTGTGGTAAGCCGGTGTTAAGGCTAAGGGCTGTGGACATATGTGACCCTACTCTAAGCCTCTGAGAACGTTCTGACAAAAAATCCAAAACCCAGAGACAGGTGGAGTTGGAGAGTCCAATCGCCTCTAGCTTGGACACCAGTCTATGGGGGAGGATAGTGTTAAAAGCAGAGCTAAAATCCACAAACAGCAGCCTCACATAACTCCCCGGCTGCTCCAGATGGGACAGACCAGCATGGAGAGTGGTGGTGATAGCGTCTTCTGTGGATCTATTTGCCCTGTATGCAAACTGGTAGTTGTCAAAAGTTGATGGAAGACATGGTTTCAACTGTGGAAAAATGACATACAAATAAAATAATGTACGTATGCATGAATGTACCACAGGGAGGAAGAGCCACACACCCTCAATAGCATTTGGTTCCAGCTTGTAGTTTCTAGGAAGAAGATTCTAGAATGTATCAGAGCAACTTGGGAAAGGGCTTGGTGAACATGTGTTTGATACAGCTAATAATTGAATGCACACTTTCAAATTTCGCTTTTCAAAGGAATGGCCCTTTCATATACACAGTAATCATCTGCCCATCAGAATTACGTTTATTTTCTAATTTTCTTTCTAAGCTGCATCTGCTTTATCATTTAAGTTTTAATCTTAAACACAAGAATTTGTGTGATCTCAGGGTAATAAGGAGTCAACGATGAACTGGACACAAGGTGGCAATAACTGCTTTGGTCGTGAGACTTGAGATATACATTGTTCACAAGCAAACAGATGAACATAAAATAAACTATCTGCCAAAGTAACCTTGAAGTGTATATGCAGATCTATGATTCAGGAATTTGGCATTGCAGCGGGTATGAATGGTATATGAACGACTGATCTGTGAACTACTTTTTTGACAAATGTATCAATTCCACAATTTCTAAAGTTCAGCAGTAAATGTAGATCCTTATGTAGCCAAAACCATGTTGGGTATTTGTAGATTAGTTGTGCTGCAGAAAGCTTGCTGGGGAGACCACACAGTACAAGGAACGCAAAATAACTTTGCGTGGACAGGCGGAGTCCCCAGATCCCGCGCGGTCTGTTGGAATCAAGCCTTGTCAGAGGAATGTGCCACTCTCCAGGCACCCAGCTGATTTCCTTGTCGACCTCCCCGTCTGCGACTCCCGGCAGGAAACAGGCGAGGTCTCTTTTCGGTGATCCTTCTCAAATGTGAGAAGAATACACCACTCCTCCCCTCTCCTCCCTGCTATCCCCAGGGAGGGGAAAGAGACAGACAGAAATATATTTACATGCCTTTATTTCTGTCTTTTGCAGCAGTACAGAGAAACATGTCTGCACTCTCTTAACATCAACAGCAGAGAGTGATTAGACTCCTCCCATGTACTTCCAGTACAGGTCAGATGACACACTGAGCTAACATCCGGTGCTCAGTACAGTGAATGGACTGCCCCTTTCTTCCCACGGTAACAGTCACAAACATCAACATCCTGTTTGGCTTTACAGCCACCTGCTGAAGCTGCTGCTCGCTGCTGCATTGCTCCTTTTTGGTAACACGGTCCCCCCTTCATGTGGAATAACGACTCAAGACAACATGCTATGGGATTAAATTGGCCACAACTTTATTAAATTTCAAATGTGGGTAGACCTTGGCTCAGGCATTGGGCGTTCTCCCTCCCCAGTTCCCGGCCGGGGACCTAGGGAGCATCAGGGTTATCCAGTGTGTGGGGGGGGATGGGCCGGCTCTGGAGAACATATGTTCAAGCAGAGATAGCCGCCCCCGTTATGCCGCCGCCGCAGAGGAGAGCAATGACGACCTTTCAGCGTATGGTCAAAGCCTCCCTTCAGAAACCCCTTTAACGGGGAACCCTGGTATCGCCGCCGCAAAGAGGAAGATGGACAAAAGGATTCCGCCCAAGGCCTGATACCACCAAAGTTGTGACGTTTTGCTACGGGAAAGGTGAAACCTGCCAATGCAGGGAAATTCCTTTCCGGCCCTTTAACAGCGACCTTAACGTAGCAGCGCCCGCATACCTGTGAAGAAAAGTTAACCTGCAAAACCTGTGAAGAAAGGTTAACCTGCAAAATAAGACATTAACTGAGGGTGGGTAGGGTGGGAGAAGCTCTGGAGCCAAGTGAGGATTCTCAGGTAAAATCCTCCCTCTATTGTGTGGGCAGGTAATCCCTCCCCTACCTGGCCTGGTTTTCTTGGCAACGCTTCCCCCAGGTGGGGTTGGACAACTGACTGAGGTAGGCGGAGACCTCCAGGTATCCCACCTGAGGGAAGGCAAAGCCAAGCCTATGCTGTTGGAGCCGCTCCAGATCTAGGGGCTGCACGCGTCCACGCAAAGGGCACCCCCTGTTTTAAGCGGGGAGCGGTCATTAGCTAAGTTTTAATAACAATAACAAAAATTCCTTTTACACTTAATATATCAATAAACATGACCCAACCACCAACCCAACCACCAGGGTACTCAGAGAGCTAGGTGCTGCTCTTTATATACTATACCCAATTGCTGACACAGCTTAATTAACACAACATAGCAGCACCTGCTATACTGTTTCACAGCTGTAAAACAAGGTCACGTTATTTGCTCTTGCCCTTAAAGAAATACACATCTTGTGGAACAATAATGAACCTTCAAATTTAAAGAGACCATTCCACAAACCACGCCATCCATGTCACTCAAGAAGAAGGTTTCAGCAAGGTTGGGAGAACCCAAAGGGTTGCAGGAGGACCTTTTGTGGGGAAGGCTAATGGAAAGAAATCCTCAAACAGCCTAGTAAAGACTGAGTGTACAAAGGAGCCACAGAATGCTGACTAATGGCTTCGGTGGGGGTGTAAAACCAGGTGGGAGAGGGACAAAATGGCTGGCTAGCAGGAACACTGAAAAGGAGCAGACATCGCAGGAGTTTGTTGCAGGCCCTTCCCGTCCAATATGACTACAAATTTCCCCCAGGTCCAGTCCCATCTTCCCCATAGAAGAGCTATGACAGCCATTCCGCTACACCCCATAACAGTGCCATCCTTTCCACCCATAGAAAAACCAGGATGTGCATCTTCCAGGGCCGGGTTCCTGTGCAAGTCACAAGACCCGCATGAGATCGTGGCCTCAGAAAACATGCTCTTTGGGGGCTGTGCTCTCAGATGAGAGCATAGCGCCCTAAAACACATATTTTGGATGACTATGCGAGATTGTGGTGCAAGAATTTCTGTATGTTGTGAGTTTCTGCATGTGGAATTTGGGGCATCACCCTGTCTTTCACATCACACAGCAAAATAACTTATGCTGGCCCCAGTTAATGGTGGAAATGGAGAATGGTTTCATTGCTGATGCGGCTGGTCTCCTTGTAATTTCTCCTTTGGTCTCCCTGTCATTCACTCCTTCAGACGGTGGCAGGTGCTGATGTTCTACTGAATCCTTAGGTGAAATCCCTGTCACTAGGAATGGCTCCGGTCCTCACACACTCTGCTGCCTAGTTCCTAAGCTTAAAGGTAAAGGGAGCCCTGATCATTAGGTCCAGACGTGAACGACTCTGGGGTTGCGGCGCTCATCTCGCTTTATTGGCCGAAGGAGCCGGCCTACAGCTTCCAGGTCATGTGGCCAGCATGACTAAGCCGCTTCTGGTGAACCAGAGCAGCGCACGGAAACGCCGTTTACCTTCCCGCTGGAGTGGTACCTATTTATCTACTCGCACTTTGACGTGCTTTCGAACTGCCAGGTTGGCAGGAGCAGGGATTGAGCAACGGGAGCTCACCCCGTTGAGGGGATTCGAACCACCGACCTTATGATCGGCAAGTCCTAGGCTCTGTGGTTTAACCCACAGCGCCACCCGCCACTTATCCTTTGCCCATGGTGGAGAAACAGGTATCTATGCCATATGTATCATGTGATATCCACACCCATTCTACTAAGAATTATGAGCATTAGCAGTCAAAGAATTGGAGACTTTCTATAAACTTCATGCAAAATGATTATCATCATTGCCAAAATGGGTCTGTAGTAAATTATTGTCCACCTTTCCCATGAGGAAGTGAAATTCATTTGTTCGTTTACACATATTCCACACAGTCTTATCTAATTATTGATTTTTTAAATAGTAATTCTGATTAAGCATGTCTTCTTCGGTGAAGGAATCTCTTGGAAAGTTACACTTTCTTCTGACCCTGCCAGTCATTTTTCATCTGATTGTTTCTTATGTACTCTTCCAGATATTGAGTCTCATGCTAAGCATGAAAAATGGATATACTTCCAATCAGCATTTCTTACTCAGATATGAAGGTTTCACTTTTCTGGGATTGATGCTATGTAGCAAGTTCTTTTATGCAAGCCCCATTGAAGTGAATGAAAGCTGCATTTTATTTCAGATTTTGCAAGGTTTTGTAGGATTACAGTATTACATTCCACCACTACTGCATATTATTTCTCATACTGTTCATGAGACATTATTGCACTACAAAAAGTACAAACATTTGAATGTTATAATAACGCTGCTTAACATTTATGTAGCACTTTTGAATGCTCTAAGTACTTATTAGGAATGTCAAATCTTGAATGGAAAACCAGGACTGGGTCAGGTGAATTATCTATTGAGGTTATTAATATTGCACATATGGAAGCAAATTGGATGAATAAAAACTGGCTCTTCTTCGAAATACAAATTCTCCAGTCCAAAAATATGGTTCGAGAGCTTTACTACAAAACTTTACTCCAAAACAACTTAAAATAATAAAGTTACATTCAGATAGTTGCATATATTTAGTGCTATTTTTCAGCATGAACACCTCCCTCATTCTCTTAGAATGGCACCGACAAGAATAGTGCTGAACCCACCTTAGAGATGTCAGAACTGAGTTCCTGTGAGTTCCTCCTGAAAAAAGCCCTGAATAAACTGATCCCAGCATAGGTAAAATATCTTAGATTATTACAATCGTACATCCAGAGCTAAAAATCAAAGCTCTATCTCTCCTTCATTCCAGCCTCCATTAGCCCAAGACTGCTTTGTTAGAGAAAGATTAGCATGTCCATTCTCTCCAGTAGTTTGAGGACAAAGACTCACTCCACCCAAAATGGAAGCCCACAAATTAGTTTATGCATAGACTTGTAATCATATCTCTGTCATGTGATTCTTCTCCTTATGAGTGAAGCACCTAGATGCAGTCCCGTGATGCAGTCCTGCTTAATCATTAACCTGTTATGCTCTCTTCTCAGCTTTTTTTAAAAGCTTCAGTGGAAATTTCCATGCCACGCTCAACAGTACACATACAGACACATTGCAGAGCTATTTTCCATTTCATTTTGCATTGACCAATTAACATTTTCTTGGGTTGTACATGCCTAGCCTCAGAGTACTCTTTGAGCACAGAAGAGATTAGAGTGCAAGATGGAGTTCTACAACCAGCAAGAGTCATGGAGCCTCTTGGCCAAGCCTCTGTATCTGGCCCTCAGGACTCTTGCCACACCACATTCCCATTTCTCTACCCACACTGCATCTCAGGCCACTCCTCACACTGCCCCTTCTCACACCCTCCTGGTTTGGCTTTTCACCTGACTGGAATTTGTCCTTGGACTCTGACAATGCCCTGGATGGAAGACAGAAAGGAGTCTGAGTATTGAAACCAGCCCACTAGACATTTGGGCTGTACCCATTTTTGCCTCTAGCCTCATCCACCACTGCTGTGTGGACCTTGGAAGGTTGCCCAGAAAGGACTGTGGCCCTTGCGAAACAACAACTGACCTCAGAGTATTAGGGACTGCAGTTGCCAGATCATTATCTGTGTTACACGTACATTATCTCAATAACCATTTCAACAACAAACATGTCTCTCCTTTATTGGTCTCTACAATCACACCAGGCTTAGCTGTCAACTTTTCCCTTTTCTTGCGAGGAATCCTATTCGGAATAAGGGACTTTCCCTTTAAAAAAGGGAAACGTTGACAGCTATGACACCAGGAGCTCTAACTCTCTAACTTGACCCTTAAAGGAACACTCTTCCATGGTTTCTCGAGACAGACAGATACCAACGATGTGCTGGATTTCAACAACATTGGTCAATATTATTCTCCTTGTACTATAGATGGAAGGAGGGAAAAAAGTTAATTTCCAAGAGTATTTTCAAAATATCCATACCACTTATGTATGCCACTGTTAGAACAGTGTGGAAATCGAGCAGGTTTTGTATTTTAGGAGTTAGTAGGCCATGGAAATTAAATAGGTGTATATGCAAACTGCGGGAGGCAGTGGAAGACAGGAGTGCCTGGCGTGCTCTGGTCCATGGGGTCACAAAGAGTCGGACATGACTAAACAACTAAACAACAACAACAACAATATCTGGAGCAGGGTTTACTTTCAGATATTGCCTTGGAGTGATTTGCCAAATTTGGAGCAGCAATAAGTTATCACAGAGAGGGTGTAATTAAGGTATCACAAATGAATGTAATTATTTGGTGAGCTGTGTCTAAATTTCCTAGCAAACGGTGAGAAATATTTTGTTCCTTGCACGATTCTCTAGAATTCCCTGTAATTCTCACTGCCTATGGATGCATGGGAAAGTTTTCTTTTACTGCTTGATACCATGGCAGAAAGGTGCTGTCAAACACTGTAATTCTTTTGCAACGTTAGCTATGCAATTCCTCTGCATGCTTACTCAGAAGTAAGTCCCATAGTGTTCAATCGAGTTTTCTCTTGGGTTTGGGTAGACCCATTTCTTAGCAGAACCACGTAGGATTTGCACATATAAATAGGATTGCACTGATTTGTTTACATCATGTGATGTTGTAATGCTATAAGAGCATTATCATCCCCCAAAGTCCCTCTGTGGAATGGGGAGAGTGCACTTTTTACTCAAGGGCGCCTGCAGACATGTGTTTTATTGTGCATTCATGATGATTATATTGGGGTTGTAATACACAATCCCACTTTCAATACTTTATATGCCTGCAAAGGTTCCAGGGCAGACATAATGCTTCATTCCTGATCCTGTCACTTCCTGCATGGTTCCTACATCACAGGAGGTTGGCCCAGATGACATCAGGAGGTACCTTCCAACTATTCTCTGATTCTAAGGTTTTTGCAGTATAGTAGTTGCTACCAGGATTCAAATATATGGCTGAGCAAGAACCACCATCATACAAATCATCTGTAGAGCTAAGAAAACAGAGTAAGGCATATAAACATTAAGATTAGTCCTTTAAACGTTGCACTTTTGGAGATGCCCAGAGTTATAAAGTTGTATTTACGTTATATGTGGATCCATGAAAAAAAAATTCAAGTTCATTCTGTTTATTTTCTTCTCCTCTTCTCCCATCCTCTGCAGAGGTCGTTGACTTCCTTTTAAATTTGTCAAAATGGGTTGTCAGGACCTCATTTCCTGCTATATCTGTAAATGACTCTTCATAGAGCCAGAAATGCACAATTACTTCTTACCAGCAGCCTCATTTAAGTGTCAATATAAAGATATCTCCAGAATATATAATCAAATAATAGTATCAAATGTACCCGTTATAGCTTCCGCATCAGCAGTAAAGAAAATCATGCCAAATACTTAAAAGAGTTCTCCAACAATCCATTTTTGTTTGGAAATTTACAAATGGCTTTTATGAGAAACAAATCTTAGCATTCTCTAAGTGGGAGTATATATGTTTGTGTGTATATATATATATTTGGAAGCTAGAGGGCTGTTATAAAAATGCAAGTTTTAGTTACAAGTCACAGAGCCTTTTTTCATTTGCAAGTTGCAAGACTTGAGACTGCAAAGAGTTCCAGGAACATCAACCTTTCATACACACAAACACACGGCCATCTTCTCATTTGGGGAGATATTGGCAGCCAACTGTGCTATCTTCAGACAAAAAAAAAATACGTCTGTGATCCTCACTCAACCTACCTAGAAACTCCACTTAAGCATGTTCATTACTGGTTTGGCAGATGATGTAGTGAAATTTCAGGATTTACAGATAATGCTAAATTATTCAAGACAGTTAAGTGAGAGGCAGTCTGCGAGAAATTACCGAAGGATCTCATAACACCAAGAGCATAGGCAATGAAATGGCAGATAAAATTCAATGTTGGAAAAGACAAAATCATGTGCATCGGAAAAAGAATAACCACCTCAACATACTCTGAAGATTTTTAATCCAAACTTGCTATAAGTTTTCAGTAAAGACTCACTGGAATTACTGGCCTTTCTTAGCTCCTTGAAAAATCCATGTATTGTGTTGCAGCTATCTTCAAAGCAAAGAGACCAAAAGGGACACTCAGGAAAAGGATAATATCCTGCTGACCTTGTATGAGACAATGGTTTGGCTACACATTCATTAATTTTATTTATTTATTTATTTGCTATACTGCCTTCGTCCAAGGACCACAGGGCGATTAATATTATTGTGGGTAATATACCACCTGGTCAACTTTTTCTAGAAGCAAGCGTATGAGAGAGCTGGAAAAGTTACAAAGGAGGGAATAATGATTTGGTATAAAGTAAGTTCCCAGAACATGTGTGTGCCAAGATTCCTTTTTCACATATAAGTCTTGCTCATAGCTACTGCTGTTGCTGAAAATGAGCCATTGGTTTGGGAGAACTTTATAAAGTCCACAGGTTAATATGAAGCTACATAATTCTCATTTCCTAAACTAATAAGCTAATTGAAAATTGTTTGCAGAACTGCATACATTAATATATACATTAGGAGAGCTAGACCCCAAATACATATGAATTGTCATGCAGGTTTTTTTGTGTGTTTTTAAAGAAAAGAAATCATAATCTGATGTGCAAAATGAAGTACAACTGAAGTCTGGAAAAATCAGAATGTGAAATTGACAAATTCATCCATTTTTAGCCATCAGAACAACCATGGATTGAGGTGGTACTGGGATGGCTGATAGCAGATATAGGAATTTATGCAGAATGAGTTCTTACATGTCCTAGGATCAGTCGCCTAAGGCTAATTAATAATGGCATAATTGATCAGCCTCAAGATGTGATTCCATGATTACCTCTACCAATGGTAAAATCAGATTATTATTAGTTTACTTTAGTTTTTTATTATTTAATAATTTATATAAAGGTAAAGGTAAAGGGGGGACATGGGTGGTGCTGTGGGTTAAACCACAGAGCCTAGGACTTGCCAATCAGAAGGTCGGCGTTTCGAATCCCCGTGACGGGGTGAGCTCCCATTGCTTGGTCCCTGCTCCTGCCAACCTAGCAGTTCGAAAGCATGCCAAAAGTACAAGTAGATAAATAGGTACCGCTCCGGCGGGAAGGTAAATGGTGTTTCCGTGTGCTGCTCTGGTTTGCCAGAAGTGGCTTTGTCATGCTGGCCACATGACCCGGAAGCTGTCTGCGGACAAACGCCGGCTCCCTCGGCCTATGGAGTGAGATGAGCGCACAACCCCAGAGTCGGTCACGACTGGACCTAATGGTCAGGAGTACCTTTACCTTTACCTTTTAAAGGTAAAGGGACCCCTGACCATTAGGTCCAATTGTGGCCGACTCTGGGGTTGCGGTGCTCATCTCGCTTTATTGGCCAAGGGAGCCGGCGTACAGCTTCCGGGTCATGTGGCCAGCATGACTAAGCCGCTTCTGGCGAACCAGAGCACTGCACGGAAATGCCGTTTACCTTCCCGCCGGAGCGGTACCTATTTATCTACTTGCACTTTGACGTGCTTTTGAACTGCTAGGTTGGCAGGAGTATAATTTATATAGCTATCTTTAAATATTCCCTGGCTAGCTTACAAACAAAATGATGCTATTTGTTTGCTGCTGTGTATGTACCACAGTGCCACCAGGCAAAGGTGCCCAGCATGGAATGAGGCTTAAAGATAGGCAAGAACCTCTTGACTCATATTAGAATGGGCTTGCTTTGAAAGTTTAAGCATATAATTAGGGACATTCCACTTCTGAACAAACTTGTTTGGAAACTGTTTTTCCCCTGTTGAACTCAATAGCCCCCATTGCTATAGGTATGTATATTCATGCAGATGTGCTTCAGGATAAATGAATGAAAAATATGAATTGTGCTCGTTAATTTGAGTATCAGCATTTCTCAGCTCCCCAATAAAATCATAAAAAGGGAGCAGATATTTTGGTTAATCTGGAAGAGAATTTACATCTACTTTAGAACACATCTCAAGATTGTAAGCACACATATATCTCCAGAAGCCGTTGCAGTGTGGTTATTACTATCAACATATTCATTTTAAACTTTAGAAAATAGTTCTCAATAAAAAAAGTCTTCTGTGCTGTTTGCTTTTTATGTCTTCTTATAACATGATGTATTTTCCTTTTAAAGCTTCTGTTTAAATGATCATGTGACCCTCTCTGCTGAAATATGCTCTGAAGCAGTTAACAGTTCTAATGAAACTCTTGAGATATATATATATATATATATATATATATATATATATATATATGCACGTAGGAGCTTCTGTTGCTTTTACAGCCTTCAAGTCTTGCAGTCCAGTTTTAGTGTCAGTTTCAGTCAGATCAGTTTGGGGACAAATCTATAAATTCTTCAAAGTATTTGCCATTTGCCACTTACATTCCCTTTTGCTTTGATATTAGTTTTCCTTCTGTTTCAGGCTGAAAGCCAGAGGTGACCTTCTGTGGCACTATTGCGCTTTGGACAATGCAAAGCCGTAAAATGAAAAGGACAGGAATAAGACGGCAGCAAGGCAAGTCCAAATGAATAAATCTTGCCTTCTGCAAACCTCAAAGCATTCCCTCCCCCCTCGTATTTGATTATGTGGCATCAACAAAATTCAAGAGGTCGAGGGCCACTTTGGAGACGATTTCTTTTGAGTGGGTGTGCATGCAGAGGTCTACAGAGGAGAAGAGGAGGAGGAGGAGGAGTTCTCTTGCACAGGTGGAAATCTATTGCAAAATTTGGCAGGCCTCACTGGAGGTCACTGGCTTGATGGATCAGGAGTGGTAAGGAGACATCGGAAGTGCATTCCAACTGCACTTCATTGCTCCTAGTGGCATCTACATACAAATGAGTACTTTGTAGCACGTTCTTTTTTTAGAAAAAAAAAACCCAACAACTGCCCAGCTACTGTTTCAGCAACCACAGTCTAGAGTTTGATTAGAGTGTATGTGTATTACTATATCTGCAGCTTAAATCAGCATGGATTGTGGTAAAACTCAAGCTGCACTAATTCATGAGCAAACATTTAGTTGGTTGGTTAGAAATCTATTAAACATAAATGCAGGCCAAACCAGACCCTCCAAGTGTTCCTATTTTCCTAGGACATCCCTGATTTAGAGAAACCATCCCAATTTCTGATTGGCTGTTCCTTAAGGTAAAGGTAAAGGGACCCCTGATTGTTAGGTCCAGTCACAGACGACTCTGGGGTTGTGGCACTCATCTCGCTTTAGTGGCCGAAGGAGCCAGCGTGCAGCTTCCGGGTCATGAGGCCAGCATGACTAAGCCGCTTCTGGCAAACCAGAGCAGCGCACGGAAATGCTGTTTACCTTCCCACCAGAGTGGTACGTATTTATCTACTTGCACTTTGACGTGCTTTTGAACTGCTAGGTTGGCAGGAGCAGGGACCGAGCAACGGGAGCTCACCCCGTCACGGGGACTCGAACCACCGACCTTTGGATCAGCAAGCCCAAGAGGCTCAGTGGTTTAGACCACAGCGCCACCCACATCCCTTGAATTTTGCTTAGGATATCCCTATTTTCATTGGAGAAATGTTGGAGGGTATGGAGTTATCCAACCCCCGAGTTGTCTGAAGGCAATCCTGTAGAGTTAAGGATTTTTTAAAAAATGTTTTATGTTCCATTATGTTTTTTATATATGTTGGAAGCTGCCCAGAGTGCTGGGGCAACACAATAAGATGTGTGGGGTATAAATAATAAAATTGTCATTATGGATTGGGGTGTCCGTATTTTCATTGGAGAAATGTTGGAGGGTATGCTATGCCATCATTTTCCAAAAGTGACTGTTATTAATGATAGTCATTAGCAACTCTCCCCCTTGTTCAATATTGGGGGTGGGGGACAATGACACAGTTTAGTCAATAAGATGCCCGTTAAAAATATCTGGGGGTGTGCCACCACACACAATGGTAGGTGTGGAGTGCGGCATAAAACAAAATGGCTACCAAACCTGAAAGAGCAGAAAAGGAGGCAGAGCCACAAAATGCTGTGCAGTGTCTCCATCACTTTAAAAAAACACCTACACCAGTCACTGCCACACTTGCTCACGGAGAAACGGTGTTTGCACCTTTTCCCAGTTCTGATTTTTTTTGGGGGGGTGGGTCATCTATGCCTGAAATCCAAATGGAATGTGGACATGCTTATGACATGTGAGTTCAAGAGCAGTCCAAGTTGGTGGGAACGACAAACAGTTTCTCCTGCATTGTGGATTTTTGCTGGGGTATTTAGTGAGCTCTTTAATGAGCACCATGGGATGTATTGGCAGGTGTAAAGGTAAAAAGGTAAAGGACCCCTGGGTAGTTAAGTCCAGTCAAAAGTAACTATTATAATCACTTCTGGCACAATGGAACACCGTGACAGAAACCAGAGTGCACGGAAATGCCATTTACCTTCCCGCCGCATTGGTACCTATTTATCTACTTGCACTGGTGCTTTCAAACTGTTACGTTGGCAGGAACTGGGTCAGAGCAATGAGAGCTCACTCTGTCATGAGGATTCAAACTTCTGACCTTCTGATCAGCATGCCCAAGAGGCTCATGGTTTAGACCACAGCATCACTTGTGGGCACTGCAATGAGTAACCCACGATATATATTGTGTTGGAGTTGCTTTATACCAATGCACTTCAGTCAAAATTGTTCTCTTTGGGGTATATGCTAGAATGATAATGATAGTGTACCTATAACTGGTGCACAAATCATTTAGTATCACTGTACAAATTGGAACGAAATGCTAATGAGTCTAATTCCAACAATACTTTTAAAACATGCCAACGAAGTCTGTCTAAATTGGTTCTCTTTGGATCGGCCACTGCTGATCTTCATATGTTCATCTTCATATGTTCATTTATCACATTAAAATCTTTATTTTGACTGTTACACAGCACAGTATGCAATAGTGATTCATTTTCTAGTTGGGTTTTAAAATTGTTCATACAAGTCAGCTGGAATCGGCGTTCAGTGAACTAGCATCAAACTTGGATTTTACAGAGCCTGGGCAAACAAGTGAGTTTGACTGACAATATTTGCAAAGTGCAATGACACTTTCACAGTCGGGACCAGCTAATTCCATTGATTAGTCCAGTAGGAGAAAGTCAGAAAGTCACTCCTGTTAGCAGACACAACAAGCTAGGTCATTACAAAGTTGCCGGCAAAATGTCTCCATATTCTGCACTGGATGAAAGCCAGTCTGAAATTGATTATATAAATCATACCAGTACTTTGCCGAGTAAACTATAGCTGAGTGGCAACCACTTTTCAATACCCTTTGATGATAGCAGCGGTTTTGGAAATTACATGGCAGTTTTCAGGGTCATCTCTTGTCAGCTCTGGTTTTTCAGAGGATTAGTGGGGCATTATTATTGTGATTATTACAGCAACAGTTTAGAGATTCAAAGATACAGTAAGTTGTACAGGTGCCAAGCATTTTTTAAAACAATACTATCTAAATATTCCCAGAGTCAACCAGAAATGTAGCAGTTTTCCTAGCAATAGTTGGCGGCTCCATTATGCATGAAATATTCGTTGTTAATTAGCAGTGAATGTTAATTAGGTCAATGCAATTAGGTCATAGCCGCTGCTAATGTGCAATGTTTTCATAATCCTTCTTATGATTCTTCACAATTGCTTTGTGGGGTCCTCTTTGACACAATCAATTTTCTTTACTTCTTTGCATCACAATCTCATGTGCTGAATGCAGTCCTCATATATCTTGTTTCAAGACCACTTCCAGTCTGAGTGACTGAATGTGATTCATCCCTAGTTCTTGTGAGTGACAGATTTATGGGAAGTAATGAGAAGAAGAAGAAGAAGAAGAAGAAGAAGAAGAAGAAGAAGAAGAAGAAGAAGAAGAAGAGGAGGAGGAGGAGTTTGGATTTGATATCCCGCCTTTCACTCCCTTTAAGGAGTCTCAAAGCGGCTAACATTCTCCTTTCCCTTCCTCCCCCACAACAAACACTCTGTGAGGTGAGTGGGGCTGAGAGACTTCAAAGAAGTGTGACTGGCCCAATGTCACCCCGCAGCTGCATGTGGAGGAGCGGAGACACGAACCCGGTTCTCCAGATTACGAGACTACCGCTCTTAACCACTACACCACACTGGCTCTCGAGTGTGGTGTAGTGGTTAAGAGTGGTAGTCTCGTAATCTGGGGAGAATGACATAGACCCTCATAGACCCAAATAACAATAGGTAAGTGCAGATTGGGGGCAGGCATGGCTAAAAACATTCCAAACTGAGCATCCTCATGGCCATAGTGACGTGGAAGGAGTAATGTCTAATCTAGAGGGACCACACTGGGAACTGCCTCTTTCAGGTGAACATGGGCAGCTTCCAACATAGTTTCTTCATGTAAAAAATGCTTTCACTATCTTGCCCCATCTATGGGGATACATGGAGGGTATTGTTTGAACCAAATTAGGTAACTCAACAGCTCCTTTACTCTGCACTTCCCAAATAGTTCCGTGGACTTCCTTTTAAAAAGTTTCTTTTAACATTTTTCAGAGTCCCTTGCTGTGCAGATGCAACACATCACTCTCACCCAACAACTTTTTAAAAGCCTGTATAATAAAGCTACCCCTTCTGCATAGCTACACTATACTTTTTAAATCTTTGATAATAGTGCTCAGAAGCCTCTTTTAAGTAATAAGACAGAAGGGGTGAGGAAAATTAAGGCATGCCATTAGTTTACCTTGAATAAACTGGAAATCTGCCACAATGTCCATCAGAGTGCAACAGTGGGGATAATACACCAGATGAGTCTAGAAAGTCTCTATGCTGCACACATTTATTTGAGCCTATGGTCCCCAAAACAGCACCCAATGAAGAAATGTCAAAACTGAACTGGTATCATATTTGTAGGTGCAGAACAACCTAGAAATTACTGTGTTTGACCAGAAATGCTTTTTAACCTACAGCCACCTCCTAACTTTGTCACGTTACCAGTTTCATTTCATTTTCAAGAAACCTCTACAATATTTGCATCCCTTCCCAATTCTATATTATGTGTCGATGTGACAGAATAAATGTACAATCCTATTCTTCAGTCAAAGCAATCTATGAAAATGTCAGAGAAAATTGAATCCAGCAAGCCATTTGCTGCTATTTTTGTTAAGTCTGATCATTAATTAATACTGTATTGAGTGTTATTTCCCCCCAACCATTTTGTTTTCATCTTATGGTAGGCCCTTATTGCTCATATTTTTAAAGCTCTTATAGAAGTCGCCATAAGGGCCATTGAAGTCTAAAGAGAGTTTCTAATGCACTCTTCAAGGCTTCTTAGAGTGAGTCTTCATACAAACAAATAGACACATAGGGATGTTTTTCTATTCCATGTGGGACCCTAATAATGAAACACATGTTGAGCATTATAGAAAAGGTTTTGCACACAATTCCTTGTTTCTGCTTCTTTCCCACAATACCTGATTGTATAAAATGAACTTCTTATTTTTCTTCAAGCAGGAATGGAGAAGGAATTTGTGTGGTTCACATTTTTACAGTGAGCTGACTCAAACCAAGCCTCCCGAACTCACTTGTGGTTTGGAACACAACAACCATTTTGGTTACTGGTTTTGGGGCACTACAAGTGCACACAAAAACAAACCATATTTTCTTTCTTTTTAAAACAAAAGGTATTGTACAGAAACTGCATTGAGAGACAAAGCTTGTATTTTATGCAAAATGTTCGTAGTTTACATAAAAATTGTGCACAAAATGCACATAATATAAATGTGGACTTTTTGTGTGTCCATAAGGGAAAAAAATGAAGCGGGATGGAATGGACCTGTGTCAGCAAAACTGAAACAGGACAGAACTGAGTTGTTTGATCCATCCCTACAGGAAAGTAATAAATAATGGAAAGAGCAGGAGTTGTGGAAGCTAAATCAATATATCCCCATGTGAAAACCAGTGCTTCAACTCCACCATTACATGTCACACTATAGTGACACCTAGTGACAGAACATAGACATTGCATCATCTCAAGCCTAGCAACTAGTTTCCTTGGGCTCCTGACATTGTGCTTTTTCCCTGCTGCCTATCAACTCTCCATTAGCAAAGTATATGTTGCACAATCCGCAGCCACACAGGGGACCGAGGCAGAGTACAGTGGTACCTCGGGTTAAGAACTTAATTCATTCTGGAGGTCCGTTCTTAACCTGAAACTGTTCTTAACCTGCGATACCACTTTAGCTAATGGGGCCTCCTGCTGCTGCCGTGCGATTTCTGTTCTTATCCTGAAGCAAAGTTCTTAACCTGAGGTACTATTTCTGGGTTAGCGGAGTCTGTAACCTAAAACTTCTGTAACCCGAGGTACCACTGTATATGTCTTCATGGGGGGTGATTAGGGTGTAGACAGCTGTAGTGGCACAACATATCTCAGCAGTTTCCTGGGGATGCTGGTTGCTCATGCACAGTCTTATAAAGGCAACCCAAAAAGTGGTAAGAGATGGAAAAATCCAAGCACATGTTGTCCCCACCCCTGCAAGAGGACATATGTTTAAAATATAAAACCACCACAAGATTCAACAGCTAGGCACAAACCACCAAATTAGTTGTTACAAATTAATTTTGCCATGGTGGAACTAATAAATTACCAGTACTAAAGGCTTGCTAAGGAATCTTTACATCCTTGGGATTCCCCCTTGATCCTCTGCTCAACTGAAACAGTATTTGCTCTTCTCTGGTCATCTGGGAGTACACCTGTTCTTCTCAAATATAATAAGTAATGGCAGCACTATTTGCCCAGATGACTCCTTCAGGGTCCTGGGGTGAAGTCCATCAGGGCCTGCTGTCTTGAATTGATTCAGGTTGTCTAAGGACATCTAGTTAAAGACATAAAAAGGCTGTAAAAAAGCAAACAAAGAGATGTCTAGAGCTCCAAGAAGTGTTTAATTGTCTTTTTAAAAAATCTAGCCATAGTCAACTGTACTGCAAAAGAAGCCTTGATTTTCCCCCTCTCTCTCCAGCATGTGCTTTCAGACCAATCTCTAAGAGGGGGCATTTGATTAAATTAATGACAAGAGCATTTGAGACAAATTAAAGAGAAATGCTCTTTGCACAGCCTGTAGCTGGCTGATGGAATTTACTCCATAAGTAGGGGAAGGAGGTCATAGCTAGAATTTGAACTTATTTTTATGAGGTGAATGGAAGATTGCATTACAGGTAACAACATTAGCAAGTGCCCAAGAAGATAAAACTAATCAAATTCTTTGCTTCAGGATGTGAACACCTTGCTGCTGAGGCCATAATGAATTTGTTTCTTCTCTGATAGGTTTGTTTATGTTGATAGATAGATAGATAGATAGATAGATAGATAGATAGATAGATGATAGATAGATTAGATAGATAGATAGATAGATAGATAGATAGATAGATAGATGATATAGATGATAGATAGATGATGATGATGATAGATAGATAGATAGATAGATAGATAGATAGATAGATAGATAGATAGATAGATAGAGATAGATAGATAGATAGATAGAGATAGATAGATAGATAGATAGATAGATAGATAGATAGATAGATGATAGATTAGATAGATAGATAGATAGATAGATAGATAGATAGATAGATGATAGATAGATGATAGATAGATAGATAGATAGATAGATAGATAGATAGATAGATAGAGATAGACAGACAGATATGGTTGGGTCTCTCATGAGAAAATTGTGCATCCATAGGAGCTCTAGAATAAGGTGTGAGAAGAAGGGAAAAAACCACTTATCTCCTAGCTTCTTCCCATAATGTGGGGATGAGATTCAGATGGAACGCTATAAGCAAAGGGATGAGCTAAGCTGGTAAACTGCAGTGTCAATAGGCACCTGCCATCCAAGGATAGCAAATCATACAACTAGCAATATAGGCTGTAGTTCACAAGTGTTTATGCCATAATAAATTTGTTAGCTAATTTGTTTATTATTATTTTTTAAAATGCCTAAATTGCTTGTTATATGGCTGTATTCCTGGGAAGTGTATAATAGCAAGAATAGCATGTAAAAAAACACCCTAAACTGTGTGGGACTGAGTCAATACAAAGGCTTCACTCAAGCCAAACCTGTACATAGCTTCTAATCCACAGCAAAGGCCCTGCGTGGGTGCCTGCCTTGTGGAAGGAATGCTGATGGGCACATGGGACAGAGTCTCCACTGTGGTGGCCCTATATCTATGGAACTGGCCTCCAAGTGAGATCTAAAGTCATGTTTGTTCTCTGCCGCTTCCAGAGTGACTGGTCAGATTGTTGTTTAGATGTGCTGGTTCATTTTTAGCCTTTGGAATGTTCAAGGTTTTGAATTGTTTTGAAGGGTTTTTTAAAACTGATTTTTAATTTCAGGTTGTTTTGAAGTGTTATTGTATGCTGTCTTTGCCATTGTCTTAGGAGGGCCTTCTAAAAAGGAAGAAAAGTGGGGTGGGGGATGATGACACCACCGGGGATATCTGACAGGATGTACTTTGGTGCATTGCTCCCTTCCCCTTCTTGTACAAGGAAGTATGAAGATGAATGGAAGTTTTTACATGAGAGAAATCAAGAAATCAAGCTACTCTACCCCTCTGCAGAGAGGAAAATAAGAAGAACAGGTGTTTAGTCTTGCTTGGGACACAGTAGGATGGAACTTAACCCCCTCCCCCCTGGTTTCATTATGGGCATCCATTTGTTATTTTAATATTTTCTGTCTCACACAACCTGTGCCACCTATTAGATTGTCATTAAGAGTTTCTGCAATGAGTGCTGCTGTGCTAAACAATCAGAGTCCTTCGTTGGAGGAGCTATTTGGGTTTTGGACTCCAAATTTGATTGCCCCGGCTCACCTAAGGCTTAATAATGCAACAGTTGCCTGTGGGTTCCTGCCTTCTGTGGATACACTTTTACATTTCAATACAGAAATCATTAAGCTGCATAAATCTACAAAGTCAGTTAAGACAAGCTAAAATCAGACAAAACAAAATGCAACCTCCAGGAGGTAAATAATTTCAGCTGTGAAGGAAATGAGAAAAGAAAAGTGATAGCTGTGGAGAGCAGTTGAATACAGTTCAGATTATACGCAGATGGGAGCTGTGTGGTTTGTGTTCAGCATGGCTCCCTTCAGGGCAGAAAAGGGAAATGGACAAAGGCAGATACAAAATGCCATTGCAGGATAGTGACAATATGTCAGTGGGTGGGGTGGGCAGTCCTGAATTTATTAATTCTAATTCTAATTATTAATACTAATTCGCAACCAGTGGATCTTGCACTACTGGAACCAACCTCACCCACCACATGCTATTTTTAGTTGATTACATTCAATCAACTGTACAGTACAGTAGGTTGCTTTAGAGAGTGAGCATATAGCTCTGGTGTCATATCATTTGTGTATTACTATCTGATTATTTTTGGCTGTTGCCAATGCCAATTGGACATCCCTGGTAAATAGATGGCTCTATTATTACCCCTTTTTTGTGGGGATGGTGATGTCTTATATAAAAGGTGAAGGTGAATTGCTCATGTTTTCATTTGTCTGAAGCGCACTGGATTCCATGTGCAGCAGAGGGCAACAATGTCAGTCTGTGGAAGGCCAGTGCTTCTCCTTCCATAAATTTACTGTGCCTATGGAGGCAATGCCTGAAAAGGGCTTACTTGTTATAACGTAAGGAATGAATGGCACTATGGTCTAAACCACTGAGCCTCTTGGGCTTGCTGATCAGAAGGTTGGCGGTTTAAATCCATGCAACAGTGGTGAGTTCCAGTTGCTCTGTCCCAGCTCCTGCCAACCTAGCAGTTCGAAAGCATGTAGATAAATAGGTACCACTAAGGCGGGAAGGTAAACAGCATTTCCATGCACTGTGGCTTCCGTCCGGTGTCCCGTTGCACCAGAAGCGGTTTAGTCCTGCTGGCCACATGACCCAGAAAGCTGTCTATGGACAAATGCTGGCTCCCTTGGCCTGAATCCAGATGAGTGCCATACCCCATAGTCGCCTTTGACTGGACTTAACAGTCCAGGGGTCCTTTACCTTTACCTTACTTGTTATAATAAGATATGTCTACACAAGCTCTGTCTCATCAAACTGAACACCATCTCCCAACAACAAATAGTGGTCCCCTGGAATCTCAATAAGCCTCTTGTTACTGGCTGCCTCGGGACTGCAATTCTCCTGCAGTCCACCATCCATGGTTGGTAGTTCATAAGCTGGGCAAGTCTATAGTAAGAAGTCACAGTAATGGGAAAGGAACTTTGCTGCTAGGGAGTCAATGCATCTCAAGGAATCACAGTTCTATGTCTTCATTTGTTGCATGCACATTTTGAAACTCTCCCCTGCAAAAATAAAGCCGTTTACTTAGCTTCAGTTGATGGGGGAAATCCAGTTTTTTAATTTACATAATATACGTAGGGATAGGTGACTCGGTCAATTTTGAGCTCCCTCCATTTGTCATTTTCCAGTCGTAAATTTGGTTCTCCACACATCCTCATCGGTTTATATTTATAAAGTAATAAGTCATCATGAAAATTCACCAGCATTTTAGGACAAATTTATCCTAATTTATATTTTTGCAAAGCATTCCCCCTAAAATAATACATTTTTGTATGCTGTTTTCACTAAATGATGCACTGTTAGGCACACTTTACCTCAGCATATGCATTTTTTGTAGAGATCAGCGTTGCAACATCTGGAGAGTTTCAACTTTTGATAGCTCTGTTTCGGCTCACCTAATGTGAAAAATGTAGGATCTCTTTTAAAGGCAAACTGAATCAAATTTCTTCCTCATCCTAATTACAAGCAATAGGAAAGTTGCTCCCCTAGCCCATGTCCATATCATGAAATTGCATAGGTAACTCATTCATAATATCTAACCTACGCACAGCTCCATTTAAAAGTTGCAATCTTCTGTGACGAAGGTTGCCACTTTACAAATGTTTTGGCTGTGGCACATTTTTCAAGGCTTTAAGCTTCCCTTGACTAGCGGGGTCATTAAGATCATTCCCTGCCTTGCTTAGCTCTGACTCCTGCAGTGAGGCATTCAGGACAGAATCCCAGTAGCCGCTCCTAGGCAACATCAAATACTCCGTCTTCCATAGGAAATGACAGGACTGCCCTGTGTATCAGTGGTTTCACAACATGATGCTTTCCCACAGAATCTCCTGGCCTAAGAACCCTCATCCTTACTTGACAGTTGCGCAGCAAAGGGTTTCAGAGTAGGAGCCCAGTTACCACACTAGCTGGCTGACAGCTTGAACACAGCAAGGGCAGCCCAGGTCTCCTTTTGTAGTTATCTCCTTTACTACTTATCGAATTCTGTTCCCCCGACCACACTCAAAGGCTACCCAGAACAAAGATTCTGTTGGCCCCTGACCTGATAGCCAGTCCTGGGAGGTTCTTGGAGTCAATTGTCCACTTAGTTTACAGCACAGTCTTGAACATCTTGTACTCTGAAGTGGAAGGTGCTGCTGCTGTTTGTGATCCCAGTGATGAGCCTTGCTTACAACTGGGGACCTAGACTAAGATCCAAACTAGCACATTTTCTGCGGTAGTGTTCCAATTGCAAAACTCCCTCCACTTAGAGACACAGATGCCTACAATGGGTTTCCATCACATGATGAAAAGCCACTTGTTTTCCCAAGCTCTCAGATACCATGTTTAGATTAATACTGTCTGGTGGACTCCTTGTAATTTCTGGTTTTGTTCTTTTTAATGTTTCTGAGTTTTTTAATATCTGATTTATTCTGCTGTATTGGTATTACATATTTTATATTTTGTCATGTGCCACCCTGAGAAACTTCAGGCTGAACAGCAGAATATAAATTTAATATAATTGGATAACTTGAAATGAATAAATATCAGCCTTTACTCTATTGGCTTTTTTGTTGGCTTGAATGGTATTTTATGAATTCTGCAGGTGTTATTGTTGTGACTGTTGCAGGTAAACCACTTTGGGTCATGTGTGATATGCAATGAACACAAATGTCAAATCAATCAATCAATCCAATTGATGTCAGTGATGCTTATGAATCCGGTTTCCGTCACCTTGGCTTGGAAGAATATGTAGCCCAATTTTTTGTTTTGTTTTTAAGAGACCACTAGGAAAGTCTAATTCACTGGACCTCATTATTGATAGAAATGGCACACCAGAAGACTGCAGGTGGCATCATTTGTCTGTGTTCATGCATGAATGTATTACTTATAGTGCAAGTGCCTGATGAAAACAAAGATTCTTGAACTATTGTGGGAAATGGAGAGTTTAAAAACTGAGCTGCTTTCCCAAGCTGTGATGAATAAAGGCTACAAATAATTCCTCTAGATGTCAATAAACATGCCTCTTGCAGAAACATACAGAGAAGTAACAGTATCATGGGAACTAGAAATATATTCTGTATTCAGGAATGGAGATATTAGCTTCAGGTACAAAGGTGGGGGGGGGGAGTAGGAGCCCATAAATGTGGGCTGCTGAGATGAATCCCTTTTTAACTTGGTTCCTATTTTAGGTAGCTGACTGACAATCTTAATATTAGAAAACCAGCACATTTGGGTGGTTTCTCCTTTGCATTCTTACCAGGAATTGCTTACAACCAAAAGCTTTCGTGGGAAAGATCCCTGAATAACCATGTGGTGTTTACAGCTATGTCTGTGTGTTCTCTTTTACAGCCCTGTGCTGCTCTCCCAACAACCAAAGGACAAAACCTAATGTGGTATTTATTCTGCCAAGTAGTCCATAGGTGCAAAGCACTTCACAAACCACGGGCACGATGGCAAATGTTAGCTGCAGCTAAAGGCCCCTCCCTGTGTGACATTGGCACAGCTTCTTCCTGTGCTCAGAAAAGTGGATAAGGTGGGAGACTTGTATACTGAATGTACCCCATATTTTCATGAAGGAGTCTTCAGCCATATGAACTCCAACCCTCAGTTGGAAGAGGGAGAAACCAGCTGCTGTCTGTGAGAACTAAATCAACACCAGAAGCCTCAAATGATCTACCATCATAAAACGAGAGGAGACCATACTGACCAACCCCTTGTTTCATGTAGGCAATCCATGGTAGAATCAAAGAGTTGTTAAGCCACTTACTCCAACCACCCACTTATTATAGCTACAATATCCCCCACAAATGGCTGCCCAGCCTCTATCTGAAGGCTCTCTCCTTTAAGAGAGAGCCCACTATTCCTCTAAGTAATAGATTCCATTGTCAAACCATCAAAGAGTTTCTTTTCTCTCCATGGTCACTCAAAATCTTCCTTCCCGAGCAGAATCAAAGAAATGTGGCTCCTTTCCTACTATAAACCATGAAGGTAAAATTTGCAGGAATAAGTAATGCTTTCAAGGTGCGAAATTGAGCTCAGTCACACTGGTCAACTGGAAAGAGAATAAACTGAAAGGGAGATAACCAAGGACAAGTATATGTGTCCCAAGAGGTTAGTGAGCCATCCATTATTTGCTTAAACATAGATCAAAGTTTATATTTTGGGAAAGTATTGAAAATATGGATTTGGGGCCATATAAAGCAGTGGCGGTCAGCACTAACATAGCTGACCTTAAGAAGCAATTTGAGAAATTAATGGAGGACAACGGCATCAATGACTATTAGTCTGGTAACTAAAGAGAACCTCTGTATTCAGAGACAGAATACCACTGAATACTGAGTGGTGGAGGCACACATTAGGGAGGGATATTCATGCTTTACATCTGAGTTTCCAAGAGACACCTGGTTGGCATAATGGACACTTACCCCTTCCTGGGTGGGCACTTGTTGTGGCCTCTCACGCTTGGCTGCCATCTCTGGGCAGTGAGAACAGAGCACATATGGCCAGGCAGCTGTTAGGGCAGGGGTCTGCAACCCACGGCTCCGGAGCCGCATGTGGCTCTTTTACACCTTTGCCGCGGCTCCGGGGCGGATACTAGCGAGGGGGCATGTACGCTGGTCACTGTTTTGAAGGGGAGTGAAGAACACACACACAAAAAAGGTAACTTGTTAATTTAACGTTTATTTCTATGAGGAGGAGTAATTCTGAGGGGTCAAACAAAGAAATAATTTTAAAAAGTGACAAAAAAGTTATTTTTATAATGACGAGTTTTGCGGCTCCCAGTTTTTTTTTCTTCGGAAATGGGTCCAAGTGGCTCTTTTTGTCTTAAAGGTTGCAGACCCCTAACAGTTAGGGGAATTCCCCCTAGCTGCCTGGGCAGCTGGCTCGACTTCCTGCTGCATCTCAAATTGACCAATCATTGGCTTCTCCTGCGGGGGGGGGAGGTGTATCGCAGGCTGAAAGGGCATTGGCTGCACACGTTGGAACAGCTGCACCTTGGTCCAATTCAGTAAGACCATTTTTAAGTTCTTTTTTAAAAAATAATTTTTATTATTTTCCAATACAAAAATACAATTATACCAAATTTTCACAGATTTTCACAAATTTGATACTTTTTAGACTTCCTTCGGCTTCTCTGACAATCATCCATAATTACTTCTCAGTTTACGCATTTCTCTGTTTATATTGCCATTAAACTTCCCTCCCACTCCTGTTTTTTTTTTTTTAACAATATATCTCTGTTTTCACAGTGCTTCTTGAAATCCCACCGGTGTTGTTTGCACATCACATGTTCTTTTCAGATATTCAACAAATTTCCCCCAGTCCTCGATGAACTTTTGGTCTTGAAGATATCTAATTTTTCCGCTTAATCTGTCCAATTCTGCATAGTCAGTCAGCTTCAGTCTCCAGTCTTCTATTGTCGGTATCTCCTCTTGTTTCCATTTCTGGGCCAGTAGAATTCTTGCTGCTGTGGCTGCATATTGAAAAAGTTTACAGTCTTTTCTTCTAATTTCATTCCCTGTAATTCCTAGAAGAAAGGTCTCTGGTTTCTTTACAAATGTATATTTTAACATCTTTTTCATTTCGTTATAGATCATCTCCCAGAAACCCTTCACTTTCTTACATTCCCACCACATATGGCAAAACGTACCTTCTTTTTCTTTACATTTCCAACATTTGTTGCACGTCTTATACATTTTTGATAATTTTACCGGTCTAATATACCATCTGTAAAACATTTTCATGACATTTTCTTTAAGTACTGTACATGCAGTAAATCTTAAATTCTCTTTCCACAGTTTTTCCCAGTCCTCAAACTGAATATTATAACCAAAATCTCTGGCCCATTGTATCATTACCGATTTGACTTCCTCATCTTTGGTATTCCATTCCAACAATATTTTATACATTTTTGACAAGATTTTACAATTATTATTTATCACATCTGTCTGAAACTTTGAGTCTTTTTCAACATAACCCCTTTCTTTAATATCTTTTTTAAACATTTCATTTACCTGGAAATAGTGCAACCAATCATATACATGTTCTTTAACTTGTTCATATGGTTTTAGTTTCCATTTTCCTCCCTCTTTAATTATCATTTCGCCGTATGTGATCCATTTACCCCTCATATTTACTTTCTTTACACTCATAACCTCTAACGGTGATAACCAGTGTGGAACTTTCGGTTCTAATAGGTTTTTATACCTCTCCCATATTTCAATCAATGAACTCCGGAATATGTGGTTCCCAAAACCTTTATGGACTTTCTTCTTTTCAGCCCATAGATACGTGTGCCATCCAAATCTGTTATCAAAACACTCTAAGTCTAATAGTTCTTTATTCTCTAATTTTATCCATTCTCTCAACCAGCAAAGACATGCTGCTTCATAGTATACAGTGGTGCCTCGCAAGACGAAATTAATTCGTTCCGCAAGTCTCTTCGTCTTGCGGTTTTTTCGTCTTGCGATGCACGGTTTCCCATAGGAATGCATTGAAAATCAATTAATGCGTTCCTAGGGAAACCGCCCTCAGACCAGGTCCGGGGACAGTCTGTCCCCGGACCTCTTCTGAAGGCTGGGGGGCGGGGACAAGGGCTTTTCTTCCCACCCCCAGCATTTTAAAAAACCTGGGACAGCGGAGGACTTCTCCGCTGTCCGGGGCGATTTAAAAGCCCCTGGGAAGGCAGGCAGGGGGGACAAAGACTTTCGCCCCCCCGCCCGCCTTCAGAAGGTGTTCCCGCCCCCCGCCCGGCTTCGCAGCAGCGCTACGAAGCCCGGCGGCTGGGGCAGGTGTTCCCGCCCCCCCCCACCCTGCTTCGGAGCAGCGTTCCGAAGCGGGGTGGCTGGGGCAGGTGTTCCCGCCCCCCCCCGCCCGGCTTCGCAGCAGCGCTACGAAGCCCGGCGGCTGGGGCAGGTGTTCCCGCCCCCCCCCACCTTGCTTCGGAGCAGCGTTCCGAAGCGGGGTGGCTGGGGCAGGTGTTCCCGCCCCCCGCCCGGCTTCGCAGCAGCGCTACGAAGCCCGGCGGCTGGGGCAGGTGTTCCTGCCCCCCCCACCCCGCTTCGGAGCAGCGTTCCGAAGCGGGGTGGCTGGGGCAGGTGTTCCCGCCCCCCCGCCCGGCTTCGCAGCAGCGCTACGAAGCCCGGCGGCTGGGGCAGGTGTTCCTGCCCCCCCCACCCCGCTTCGGAGCAGCGTTCCGAAGCGGGGTGGCTGGGGCAGGTGTTCCCGCCCCCCCGCCCGGCTTCGCAGCAGCGCTACGAAGCCCAGCGGCTGGGGCAGGTGTCCGGGATCTCTTTTGAAGCAAGCGGCTGCGGAGAGACGCGATCTCCCCGCAGCCGCTTGCTTCAAAAGAGGTCCGGGATCTCTTTTGAAGCAAGCGGCTGCGGAGAGACGCGATCTCCCCGCAGCCGCTTGCTTCAAAAGAGGTCCGGGATCTCTTTTGAAGCAAGCGGCTGCGGAGAGACGCGATCTCCCCGCAGCCGCTTGCTTCAAAAGAGGTCCGGGATCTCTTTTGAAGCAAGCGGCTGCGGAGAGACGCGATCTCCCCGCAGCCGCTTGCTTCAAAAGAGGTCCGGGATCTCTTTTGAAGCAAGCGGCTGCGGAGAGAAGCGATCTCCCCGCAGCCGCTTGCTTCAAAAGAGGTCCGGGGGCAGCGGGAAGAGCTGCCCCCGGACCTCTTTTGAAGCAAGGGGCGGTGGGGAGAAGCGATCTCCCCGCCGCCCCTTGCTTCAAAAGAGAAGACCCGCTGTCCCCGGGGCAAGCTTCGTTTTGCGAAGCAAGCCCATAGGGAAATTCGTCTTGCGAGGCAACTCGAAAACGAAAAAACCTTTCGTTTTGCGAGTTTTTCGTCTCGCGAGGCGTTCGTCTTGCGGGGTACCACTGTAGTTTCAGATCTGACAGGGCGAAGCCTCCTCTTTCCTTTGCATCTGTTAATAATTTAAATTTAATTCTCGGCTTCTTGCCCTGCCAGATATATCTTGAAAGCACTCTTTGCCACTCTCTAAAGATTGCTACCCCCTTTAATATGGGGATAGTTTGAAATAGAAATAACATCTTTGGAAGGACACTCATTCTTATCATAGATATTCTACCCCAAAACGATAATTTCATTCTTCCCCACACTTCCAAGTCCCTCTTTATTCCGTTCCAAACCAGTGTATAATTATTTTGAAACAAATCAATATTCTTAGGAGTTAACCAAATTCCTAAATATTTGACTTTTTTCACCACCTCAATCTCTGTCCTTTGTTGCAATATTTCTATTGTACTTTGATCCATATTTTTTGTAATTATTTTAGTTTTTTTCTTGTTTAGTCTAAACCCTGCCACACTTCCAAATTTCTCAATCTCATCCAACACTTCTTTTACACTTTCTAAAGGTTCTTCAATTGTAATTACCAGATCATCAGCAAAGGCTTTTACTTTATATTCATTCTGGCCAACTGTTACCCGTTTTATTAGTTCATTTTGTCTCATTGACTTCAGGAAAACCTCTAGGACCATTATAAATAGTAATGGCAAAAGTGGACACTCCTGTCTAGTTCCTTTTGTTATTTTTATATCTTCTGTGGTTGACCATTTTTAAGTTCCTAAACTTTAGAGTCATTATTCTGAAAATTTTGTATTCTCTATTGTGGTCTTTGTTTCTTGAAACTTTGCTTCTTCAAACTGTTGTTCTGCTGTGTTAGGCAGTTTGAAAGTAAGTACACAGAACTAGTACATAGACTTCACCTGCATAGCAACTTGCTTCCCTAAGATATTTGCATTTTCAGCTACATTCCATCATCTGCATTGTGTGTGTGTGTGTGTGTGTGTGTGTAAATATATATAAATAAAGATATATAAATTATATAAAATGTAATTCATTATTTATACCCCACCCATCAGGCTGGACTTCCCCAGCCACTCTGGGTGGCTTCCAACAGAATATTAAAATACTGTAATGCATCAAACATTAAAAGCTTCCCTAAACAGGGTTGCCTTCAGATGTCTTCTAAAAGTCTGGTGGTGGTTGTTCTCTTTGACATCTGGTGGGAGGGCGTTCCACAGGGAGGGCGCCACTACCAAGAAGGCCCTCTGCCTGGTTCCCTGTGAGTTGGCTTCTCACAGTGAGGGAACCACCAGAAGGCCCTCGGAGCTGGACCTCAGTGTCTGGGTAGAACGATGGGGGTGGAGCCGCTCCTTCAAATATACTGGACATATATGTGTGTGTGTGTGTGTGTGTATGTAAAGGGATCCCTGACCGTTAAGTCCAGTCACAGACAACTCTGGGGTTGCGGTGCTCGTCTCGCTTTACTGGCTGAGGAGCAGGCGTTTGTCCGCAGACAGCTTCAGGGTCATGTGGCCAGCATGCCTAAGCTGCTTCTGGTGAACCAGAGCAACTGGATTTCTTCAAATCTCCATCTCTGCTTGCAATTATTTCCATTCCAAATCATCATTGTAGCATATTGAAACAACCTTGTATTTTCTGCATCTATTCATATTCTACACTGGCTCTGTTGATATTTTCTCACACCTGAATGTGTGAAGTGACTCCATTGTAACTCTTCCAGCTGTGTCCAATGAAATTCTCCTCAGACTGGACCCAGGGAAATCAGTGGAGCCATGTTAGCCATGTCAATGGGTTTACTCTGATTATGACAAACATTTGAGGCAGCATAGAAGTTCAGCCTTGGGCCTTTAATCTGTGATGGCCCATTCCCAAATGTAAATTGTCGCTTGATGTTTCAGCCATCAAGCAAGTATGAATTAATTAACTTGCTGCCCCTCACCTTAAGGTCCCAGGGAAGGTCACAACAATTCAAAATACACAATTAAAAACAGTTTAAAACACTGATCCCAAGAACTGCGAACTTTAGATAAGCTATTACCAAAGGAAAATGGAGAAAGAATGAATAGTCAGGGCAGAGAACCAACAACGTAATTGTAAAGGATAAACATTTCGAGACCAAGTAAAGGGTTTGGTTTATAAAAAATGCAAGATGAGAGTTCAAGGAGAAGCCAAGTAAGACAAAATAACAAGAAATAGTGGAAATACAACCTGCCTACGCAGGGCACAGATATCAGCTGAACTTCGGGGTGGGGGTACATTTGTCGTGAAAATGTTAATGCAAGGGGGGGGGGGAGAGACACTACAAAAAGGAACAAAAGCCAAGAGCCATTTGTTCTTGCTTGTGTTGTATGTGAATCCTTAACAAAAATATGAAAGCCTCAGTTTCTTTACAATGTCTTGAAAGTCAGAAGAATAAGATGAGGACATTAAAGGCATATTGTAGGCAGGTGTGATGAATTTTCAAGGTTTAATGGGCGGGAAATATGAGGTCAGTTCAACATATTACAATGATAATTTAGAATGGGAAAAGTTACAAGTGGAGAGGGAAACAATCTGTTAATTTTATTTTTATTTATGAATCATTTTTTTTAATTGCATGGTCAAAGTAGACAAATGTTCACATTCACTATTTTCACAGGTTGTTGTCATAAAGTGCAACGTTTTCTTCCCCTATGATAGTTATGTTCAAGTGAAAATCATTATTTTACTCAGTTTTTTCTTCTTCTATCTTATGAAATTAAAAAAGCCACCCTGTATTAGTTCATCTCTAACTTATTTCTTTGTCCTCTTGCATTTCCATTTTACTCATTTGTTGTCCAAGGCTGGATCTAGACACATCAAAGAAGCATTTCAGAAAAGCGTGTTGTAAACTTTGTTGAGAAATCGCGTTGGCAAAGATGAAAGTGCACACTGCCTTCTGCTGCCACAATGTTAGAATGCATATAAAATGATTTTTCTTTCCCCATCTACCTGAGTCCCGAGTTAAATTCTGACTTTGCTTTCCATCAGCATATTATTCACCAAGGCAATAACTTTCCTTTAACTTTTCCATCACCACCATCACCATTATCAGAAAATCATTTAGTGCAATCAGTGTGCTGTATGCTATTTCCAACAGGTGCATCCTTATCGCTTTTGATCTGAGTTTTATTGCTCTTATTTTTGGCATCAAAGGGATAAAGATAGCTGTTCAGTGGCTTATGTGATTTGTGGACTGGACAGCATGTAGCTGGTACAGCAATAGAAAACTTTCTTCTTTCAGAATCCCCTCTATGTTTGTTTTGTTATCAACTCTGTCAAGCAACATTCTTTTTCTTTGTAGAAACCCCCTTGCAACACATAACATTATATTAATCAAGTCTTTACAATTTGTGATCCAACAAGCCAAACACAGACCACCATGCATGTTTGTGGAAGGTAGGAAAAAGAGGGTACTTACTGAGCTCTTGATGGCTCCTGAGACATTGACAGCTTAATGGATTACAAGATATGCATGCATTTGCGGGCACTGTTTGAGTCCAATGGGCCCTGAAGCTGTGGCTAGCAATCAGCTGATTGGCGGTTACAATGGAGCTCCTTTGAAGCCAAGTAACTTGTCAATCAAGGGCTTTGCAAACACCAACAATCAGCTGATCACTGAGACAAAAGCTTTGGAGCCACTGCTGGAGCAAGTGGGCATTGCTTAACAAAAGTGGCATTGTGGGCCAAATGTGGAAGCCTGTCAGGCCTAATCAGGATTTACCTTTTTTAGCTCTTATCAATAACCTTTCTTTAGCACCTTGCTGCTTCAACAGAATTTGAACCAGATTTGGAGGTACCTCCTCAGGCAGAACATCTGAAAGTTCCTCACTAGCACCTTGCACTACTCTTTGGATCAAAAGCAAAACAAATGAGGCAAATTGAGAGGTTTTTGTTTTGGTGAAGCCAACTTTTTTAAAGGCCTGTGGAATTTCCATTCATTACTACACTGAATGTTTTGTGCCATCTGTGTTACTTTGTAAGTCAAATGAATGTGGACTATGCAATGTCTGAGTTATCAGCAGAACACCAGTGATGCTCATCATCATCATCCATTCACCCGCCCATCCTCACCTATGGTTACATTATGAACTGCTCAAAATATTGAAAATATGTGCCTTCAATTTGTATATGAAAGATTAACTTTAGGAAGCAGATATTCTTCCTTCTGCATTCCAAATTTTTTTTTTTTATTATTTTATTTTTTTTGCCTATCACACATCTTGTCTGGCAAAAACAAAGCAAAACAAAGCAAAAAAACCGTTGGTACTTCTAAAATATTTTGGAAAGCCTTCAGGTGAAAACAGATTTGAATAGGATAATTAACCTTGACAGTAATTTCTTCATAGCTGAGCCAAATAGCAGTCGAAAAGATGAATTCAGTTTTCACAGAGTACTAGGTTCTGATGGGCTGGAAAGAGGCTATAATGTCTTCATGGGAAGAATATTTTCTCAAAACATTTTTAAACAAAGTACTAAGAAGTCTTCCAACATGTATCTTGTTAATCAATGGCCTGGAAATAAGCATGCGTCTCACAGAAAGTAAATTGGAAAAGAGGACTTGTTCTTCACAGTATGCTATTCAGGAAGCTCCATTGAGATTATTTCTGAACCATCTTCAAAATGCCAGAGGTACCCAGCTAGAGTTACAACAAGCACTTGAGATGTCTGACATCATGTACACCACCATCTTTGATCTGCTGCCAGGCTGGATATGGCTTTAACAACAAAGAACAGATTTATGTAATCTGAAATATTCCTGTCCCAAATAAAAGGCTTCTGCCAGTAGTACCAACACTATTAATTACACTTCGAGTCCCAGGCTAGGAATATGAAAATGAATAGTGGTTTTGCTTCCAGAATGTCAAGAATAAAGCAGCCATGTGGGTTAATTAACACATTATAGCAATTAGAGTAAACACCTTCTATACAATATGGTTGTTGTGTTGTTCTCTCTATAATGTATTTGAGTCAATAGCCCTATCTGGGTTTTCTCCTGAATTGACAAGGGGGGAAGTAGGAAAGAATTAGATAGTTGCACCTCCTCAGTGCCATCCCTGTTGGTGTCTCTGCTGCCCTCCACACACTTTTAAATTAATTAACCAATGTATTTATTTTACAAATCTACAAACTGTTTCACAGCCGTTAAAGCCATTGAAGCAGGGTACAGTATGATAACACGATATAACATGACCAAAGATTCCAGTTCCAAAACCAGTAAAACCATGACTACAATTGTAAAACCATTATTCCATAAAATGGCTCTATCACGGTCATGGAACAGCAGCGGTCTGCACCAGGGAGCTGGCTGCACTCACGGGTGCTCCCTGTGTGACTTGGCGCGCAGATTGTGCAGGGATCTAAATTGCATGGGAGCTTCCACAAGCACAGCCATCTCCTTGCTGCGGACGTTTGCCCTCCAACGCATTGAGGGTGACAAGAGCCTAGCATGATGATGGAATGGAGAGAGGGAAGAGAGCAAACCCATCTCCACTCTCTTTCATGTGGTTGTCATCATGTGAGGGAATTGAATGTTCTAGCAGGGCCAGCTAGAGTCATCCTTTTAATCAGGTAAAGAGGTACGCAGTGTACACACATAAAGGGAAGACAGCAAATATTATGGGAAACATTGGGAGTTCCCATGATATACAGAGACACGTATTATACATGTATCTTACTCGTGGAATGTAGCTTACTCGTGGAATGTGTACCTCAGCTCCAACTTTCTAGACATGTAAATAGATGCAAGTGCTTATTTCTCGAGATGCCAAGGCACAGTAGATTTCTGTCGACACCTGCTTTTCAAGTTTTCTCTAAAGGCCTTCCATCCACTTTTTCAGAAAAGGACTCTGGGAATAATTAGCCAGGATGATTATGTCAGCTCAGCACAGTAATGACACGAAAAAATATGCCCGCAGTGAGATGTTTTAAAAACAGTTGTTTTCTTTGTCTGTTTTTCTAGTTTGTTTAGGGCTTAAAATTATCTCATTACCTAGCATAACCTGTTGTTGTTTTGCACAGTCCATTTCATGATGCTGTCACCATTTGCATCTATATTTCCTGTATTCAAAATGGAAGTAAAGCAAAAATGGAAGCAAGGAAGAGCAACTCCAGGAGATGTCTGAATGATTTGTCACTAGGCATGGCTTCACTAAAATAAATCCCTTGGAAACAATGGTGTTTCTATGTACACTTAACAGTCTACATACTGAAGTGTCCATGGCCCATATGACTTCCCTCAAACTCTTGGATCTTTGGGGGATAGGCTCCACATGCCATTCTGTTGTCACGTTGCTTGTTACAAGGGGAAAGGCTTTTCCTGCCCATTCTGGAAATACAGCTATAGAAACTCGTCTGACAAACTGCTTGTTTTGCTCTGTCCTTGGTTACATGCCAAAAGGTGGTGAAAACATTTTAAGTTGTAGTCAACTAAGTTTTACTTAGCATAGACCTACTGAATTTAACAAATGACTAAATTAGGTTAAATAATTTCAATGGGGCTATTCTGAATAAAAGCGAGATGAGTGCTGCAACTCCAGAGTTGTCCGTGACTGGACTTAATGGTCAGGGGTCCCTTTACCTTTATTCTGAATAAAACTCAGTTAGATACAGTTCTCCACATTTAGAACACATTCTGGAGTGGTGTGGTTTTTCAAAATTGTGCTGTGTTTGATATTTTCACTGTGTATAACACTTTTTTGAAACAGGAATTCATTTACATACTTGTAACCATAGCTGTCAACGTTTTCCTTTTTTTAAGGGAAATTCCCTTATTCCGAATAGGTTTCCTCACAAGAAAAGGGAAAAGTTGACAGCTATGCTTGTAACCAATCATCAGTCATGAATGTCACTGAGTGGCCTTGGCCAAATTACCCCCAAGCATAACTTACTTAATGGGAAACCCGTTTTCTCCCCGCTCTCTCTACAATTTTCCAATCACACTTGGATTCATTAAGCAGCAACCATATTAACTATCCAAGACAGGGAGCAGTCACAGTTTCAAATGTGGGGGTGGATTGGTGTAAGCAAATCAATATCATGCACCCACCATCCAAAATTTAATTATAAATAAGTGTTGAAGATTAGACTGCTATGATTAAGAGACAGGGGAAGGCATGACTAATACCTAGACTTTGCAAATGGGCAAAAGTGACATAGTGCAGTTGCTTTGCTGTTGCAAATTTTTGGAAAAGGAAATCTCTCCTTGGTTAGTGCATTTTGCTTGAACATAATGGAAAACAACAGCTGCAGTGCTGTAATTATGGGCATTTCAGCCATAAATCTATTCTTGAAAATGTTTCTCCAGTCACATTCCATTTTTATTCTCTATTTACTAGCCTTTTTATCTTCCTATTTTTCTTTTCGCAGCCCGAGATGTAAAACACAAGAGACCAAGTGCATTAAGCTCATTAATGTCAGCTAGGTTATAAACTAACAGATTCTAGGTTGATATGCTGACAGTGTAAGTTATGCAAAATACTTCAGTGCATTGAAAAGTATGTTTTAAGTATTTCTTTCAGTTGAAAATGCTCGGGTGGTATTTATCGTTTTGCAGTTCTCCTCTACTTCTTTCTCTCTGTTTATAACAGCGTCAGTTTCAAAGCCAAAAAAGATCGTGGTTGTCATATTCTTTCAAATGCCTGATTGATTAAATTCTGAAGTCACTGAGCCCACTGACAAGGTCACTTTGAGCTTGCTACATTTCTTTCAATGTGGCCATCAACCATTTGTACTTCAGAACATAATAAAAAGCTAGACAAGTAGCATGAAATACAGCTCAAGAATTAAGAACTTTATGCTCTGGTAGCTTACCTTGGAAACATCTGCACAACTGTGTGACCTCTGCTTTCAAAATTGAATATAATGACGGAGGATTAAATCCAGCTAGTTGTAAGAAGCAGATAGAAAACCAAGCATATTTTGTTCATCTGTTTACTCTTACACATTCTTCCAAAGAACTTGCCCCTACTTTTATTTTAAAAGGCAAGCCAATGGCGGAAACTACTTTGCGTTTTCAACATGGTCAATTCAACTGACATGTAACAGATTAGAAATCCTTGATAATTAATGCTACAATACTTTAATGGGCTTGAATTTGCAATCTGGTGCATCTAATGAACTTTTATGATTTATTTATTTCTGAAAAAGACATAAGGACACAGGAAGTTGCCTTAAAATAGGTCCGATCTTGGTCCATCTAGGGTGCTTGATGACAGTAAAATATGCTTGATGGCAGTTTCTGAAGACTTAACAGACAATGTTGCTGACATGAGCCTCTAAGTGGCTTTTACCTCATGCCAGATTTTCTAAACTCCTCCGGTGACAAATCCCAACTGTCTCTTTCACTGACAGTTAACTCCCAACTTGTCAGAACTTCCAGCCAATCAGAATCTGCTATCATCCAAAGCAATCAGAACACATTGACATGATTCAAGCCCCACCTACAAATTCTCAAAGTGATTATCTCTGGGTAAACCACTTGGGAAGCATCTATATGAAGTGGTATAAAGTATTATTTAAAAATAAAATAATAAATACACATTGCTTTGCGTTCTCCTGTTCTGTAGCTGTCATAGATTATACTTGATTCAGCCAGACAAGTCTAGCCACAGTCACAGACTGATGATTTTATTGCCTGGCCTTGATGTCTAGAAGTGTCTGGTCACCCTGTGACCTATAAGGCAGGGCCTGGACTTCTTCTTCCCCTTCTTCTTCTTCCCCTTCTTCCTCTTCTTCTTCTTCTTCTTCTTCCTCTTCTTCTTCTTCTTCTTCTTCTTCTTCTTCTTCTTCTTCTTCTTCTTCTTCTTCTTCTTCTTCCCCTTCTTCTTCCCCTTCTTCTTCTTCTTCTTCCCCTTCTTCTTCTTCTTCTTCTTCTTCTTCTTCTTCTTCTTCTTCTTCTTCTTCTTCTTCTTCCCTTGCTGCTCTCCTAGGAGGCAGCACAGAAGGCTTGATCAGTTCCACAAAGGCAACAGTCTGCACCATTTGGCACTTTGAGATCTCCAATCAGCCTTTGCAGAACTGGGGGAAACTACCCAAAGCCCTTCAGAGCCAGAGTCCAGGTATAAAGTCCTCCTCCGCAATGTGCATGCTAGTCTATGGAATATCTCCAGTAAGTTATTTATTTACTCATTATATCAATATCTTGCCCTTCCTTCCAGGGTGGCAAAGAAACAAATGATAAAACAAATATAATGATGATTAAAACATGAGGAAGGTATTCAGCAGACACCAAAGAGACAACAGAGAGCTGCCACAACAACATGAAAGGCCTGATTCCTATAGTGTGCAGAATGGACCTTCTGATAAGATGTGGCTGCAGGAGGCTTCACCTTCAGAGCACCTTTAGAGTTGATTGGGTCTACAAGGGGTATCACAAGGGACGCAGGTGGCGCTGTGGTCTAAACCACAGAGCCTAGGGCTTGCCGATCAGAAGGTCACCAGTTCAAATCCCCATGACGGGGTGAGCTCCCATTGTTCGGTCCCAGCTCCTGCCAACCTAGCAGTTCAAAAGCACATCAAATGCAAGTAGATAAATAGGTACCACTCCGGCGGGAAGGTAAATGGCATTTCCGGGTGCTGCTCTGATTCGCCAGAAGCGGCTTAGTCATGCTGGCCACATGACCCAGCGAACAAATGCTGGCTCCTTCAGCCTATAGAGTGAGATGAGCGTGCAACCCCAGAGTTGTCTGCAACTGGACCTAACAGTCAGGGGGTACCTTTACCTTTCTTCCACGTATCCTAGTCACAAGCTGTATAGGACTTTATATACCAATTAGCTGGGTAGCTAACTGGTGGTGATTTCCTGTAACAGTGAGCAGTGGAGCTGCCACACTTCTCATGAGTTGCAGATCCCTGGATAAACCAAAAGGCAGCCCCACATAAAATGCATTGCTGTAATCCAACCTGGAGGTTACCAGAGCATGGGCATTTGTGGTCAGACTATCCTGACTTGAACTGAGAAACATTTTACATTCTGACTACATGAAACTGCCCTCAGTGTACCATTGTGGATGCCAGATAAGCCTATACAATTGGGGATCTCTTCATGAGATCTTTATCAGGGAAGAGAAAGAGCTCTCGGGAATGCCTGCAATGGACACAGCATGAAATTATAGTGAAATAATCTTACTCATTTTTTCCCCTTTTGACAGATAATAGGCATTATTAGAGTCCCGAGACTCTCATCTTGCACCTGTGTGTGGTTTTTGAAAAAGAGAAAATTACTTCCCAGGGTTCCAAAAATAATTCTGCAAATGTGAGTTTAAGGCTGCAGTCCTAAGCACATGTATTATTGAATAGCTCCCATTTAATTCCCTGGGATTATTTCTGAATAGTCATGTGTGGGATTGCACAGCACATCTTTTATTTAGCTCCAATGGGGATGTTTCCATTTGGGAGTCTTTGTCTCTGCCCCACCCTTTCTCTCTCGATTTCTTTCTCTGAAAACTTCTGTCTCCCTTCCACCTATAAGACAACCATTAGAAAGGGGTACCCAAGCTTTCCATAACCTGGGCCTATTATATATCTCTTAGAATAAGTGACAGAATTGGTTATAGACTGAAACATGCTCATTATTTTCTATAATTTTCCTTAAAGTCTTCTAATGGCATCTTTACATAGAAGACTCTGAGGGATTTATTCATCCTTGGGTGAGGGGAATAAAGGCAGTTATATAAAAAGAAAAGGTAAATATTTGATATTGCAGTTGGGAAGATTACAGTGTTCATGTTATATGTATACATTCCCTCAATTGACAGAAATGCTTTGGGTAGGCAGTTCTCTGAGGTGCAGATCTGTAAACAGAATTCTGAACGCAACAGGACAAATGAGCATTTATGTTTATTGCTGGCAACTGGATGTTGCACTATATATTTCCACAAGACTGGGGCACAAAGTTGGTGGCATTTGTTGAAACATTCACTTAAGTGTCTTATTCTCCATTTTAAACATGAAATTTCAACAAATTCTCCGAGACAGTTCAGTATGTGGCTATATTCTGTTTTATAATACTGTTTTACTATTTTTATGTTGTATGTCTGTTATGATACTGCTTTACTGGTTTTATGCTGCATTATTTTTAATACTGCTCGGGCAATTTTAAACATTAGGCACTTTAGAAATGCTTTTTAAGAAGTACTAAAATAAAGGATGTCACATCACAGGACCCTTTAAACCTGAGGGCTACATTCTCTTCTGGAAACTTTCTCAGGCACAGGCCAGATGCAAAAGCGGGCAGAACAGAGCCCCAGATCAGACATATCTCCATCTATTGCTACAGCTCTTTTAGAAGTTGATCAGGCATAAGATCCAGGCAACGTGGGGTGGTTGGCCTATGTGATTTGTGAAAACCAGTAATGGCGTAATTTCACGTTCTGTGCTGGTACTTGAATCTACCAATCCACAAAATCCATTTTTACCCTCTGTCATATATTTTGTCTAAATAACCATTCTAATCATAACAATTGCATGGTTCTTGCTAATTCCACTAAGCAAGCTCATAATGGTATTTGTTGATTATGGCTAAATTCCTCAAGGTAATACTGAGCTAAGAATGTGCACTGCAGACATCTATGGAACACACTCGTCTCCAGCATAGATCTACCGTATTTTTCGCACCATAGGACGTACCGGACAATAGGACGCACCTTGTTTTAGAGGGGGGAGAACAAGGGGAAAAAATTCTCCCCCTCTCTGCACAGCGCCCCTTCAGCGAAGCGGCAGGAGGCACTGCGCAGAGAGGGGGAGAATTTCCCCCCTCTTGTTTTCCCGCTCTAAAACAAGGTGCCGTTTAAGGTGCGTTCAGGCGGCTACCTTGGAAGCCTGGAGAGTGAGACGGGTCGGTGCGCACCGACCCCTCTCACTCTCCAGGCATCAGGTTCCTTTCGACCTGCTCTTTGGGGCTGGCGGGGGGAAGCCCACCACCAGCCCCAAAGAGCAGGTCAGAGAGCAGCAGAAAGGCGCAGCGGAGAGGCTGCTGCGATAGTCGTGCGTCACCTTTCCAGCTGGGAGAGGATCGCGGGGCTATGGCTTCTTTAGCCCCGCACGCGCTCTCCCAGCTGAAGAGGTGGCGTGCGGCTAAAGAGGCTCCTGCCATAGCCGTGTGTCACCTCTCCAGCCGGGTGAGGGTAAGCAGGGCTTCTTCAGCCCCATGCGCGCTCTCCCAGCTGGAGAGGTGGCGCGCGGCTAGAGAGGCTCCTGCCATAGCCGTGTGTCACCTCTCCAGCCGGGAGGGGGTCGTGGGGCTTTGGCGTCTTCGCTCCATAGAACGCACACACATTTCCCCTTCATTTTTGAAGGGGGGAAAGTGCGTCCTATAGAGCGAAAAATACGGTATATATCAATAATTCTGTGAACACATATGTATGTAAAATATGGGTTATACAAGTCCATAAAAACCTTTAGGCTCAGACAGAGTAATCTGCTCATGCATTTTTACTACATTTGGTACAGAACTGAACAACCTTTGTGTGATTCTAAATCCAGATTTCTGTTGAAGGTTTCCCTGCATATATTTCTCTGCATATGGTCCAAGGCAATGTTTTGCCAGAGGTGGTAATATTTTTTTTTGTAAATTACAATATTTGTAATTAAATTTTTATGTGTACTGAAAGAAAACATTTCTTTGAACAGATGAAAACTACAGGTGTTTTTCTGTTTTCTGTCCACATTGTGGGGGGGGGGGAATCACTGCTCAGGTAAAAACCACACACATGCACAAGCCTTTCAGAATCTAGAGAATTGAATAGTCCCCGAGTTAATGCACAGGACACAGTTAATAAGCCTGAGCCTTGGGATCAAGGCTGCTGCACAGTCCTTGAATTTTCCTGATTCAGTTCTAGGCACAGGTTCTGGGTAAATATGGTTTTCAGGGTGTCTTTCACTATTGGAGAAGAGAGGATAGGCAGTTGGTACGTATTTTTTCTCTCCATTCCACTCCAGAATCTGTGAGTCTTTAGTAGTAATACCAGCTCAGCTTACTCTCCAATCTGCTGCTGCTGAATGCCAATTCAGCCCTTAATACAGGGGTCAGCAAACATTTTCTGCAGGGGGCCAGTCCACTGTACCTCAGACCTTGTGGGGGGCCGGACTACATTTTGGGTGGGGGGAATGAATGAATTCCTGTGCCCCACAAATAACCCAGAGGTGCATTTTAAATAAAAGGACACATTCTACTCATGTAAACACAAGCTGATTCCTGGACCATCCGCGGGCCGGATTTAGAAGGCAACTGGGCCAAATTCGGCCCCCAGGCCTTAGTTTGCCTACCCGTGCCTTGATACAACATGACTCATCTGTGACTTCATCATGGATGAGGGGGCCAAGCTGGCATGCCTCACGGAGACCACCATGATACTTAGTGGTCCCTGCCTGTTGCAGGAGGAAGTCAAGGGGTTTTGCCTAAGGTTTAGCTGCAGAACACACATTTTACCTAGAGAAGGTTGCTCTCACAGCTTGCATTAAAAAGGAGCTCAGGATGTAGGAGCAGTGAAAGATAATTACCTGAAAAACGTAGAGTGACACAGCCACTGGCAAAGAGAAAGGGTGGGATTCACCAAAGAAACTACATCAGAATAAGTCCTGAGTGAGGACTGAGGACTTTCACTTGCTCAATAGGGCTTCTCTACCCCCCCCCCCATGGCTCTTGGGGTCAGGGGAACCTCTAGAACACTGTATAGGGGGAGAGAGGATTGTTCCATCTGGCAAGCTGAAATGCTTGCACAAATGGAAGGTTCATAATAGAGCCACTTCCGAACCTGGGGAGGAGGTGGGGTTGCGGACTTCACGCCCACCCCACGTGCGCGGGGGCTGGCTTCAGCCCCCGCAAGACTGAGGGAATCCCGGCCGCATTGCCCACCCAGCCAGCCAATCGGTTGGCAGGGGGGGCGTGGCCTGCCCTATTTAGGACCGGCGCAGCCGGGGCTTGCCCTCTTTTCGCCGCGCCAGCCAGCTGATTTTCCCACCCTCCCTCCCTTTAGGCAGGTTCCTGACGGTGCTATGGGCTTTCGTCGTCGGTCGCCGCAAGGGGCCTGGTAGGAATTTTTCCCAATTGGCAATTTCAGCTGATCGGTTTTTCACCTACCTTGTAGCAACTCGTCACAACTCCTCGGCATTGGCAGTTAGGCATTGGTAAGGGTAGTCCGTTAGAGGATTCCGGGGGGGTGCGTGGCCCTGTCTGAAATCTATGGAGGTGTGGGCCTAAGGCACGCCCCCAAGCAGTGACCCGGGGGAGCTCCTAGTTGACGTGCCTCAGCAGGACTCCCTCTTTTGCTGTTAACCCATGCCGGTCTTCATGCAATCGGGCTGGAGCCAGTTAGTCGATAGGACCAATGCCTAAGCCAATACCTCTCATTCCTGAAATCAATAAAGTTGTGGCCTAATTCGCCCATTAACCTTAATACTTGGTGTCCTGTGTCATTATTTCTCCTTGCTGGGGGGGCGGGAACTCGCCACGCAATGCAACATTTAATTCCACCCAAAATATAGCTTGATGGATAAACAGCAAGGATAAACTCAGTATAATGCAGTTCATTATCTTATATGCCTTTTTGCGTTTGTTTTGTGAATACGAACGTGCGTGTTTTAAACAGAATTATATTGTTGCATCCAATATCTGCATTCAGCCAGTGTTAACACTTTAAAGCCCTCTACCATCACTTATAGGTTTACCAAGCAGATAATGCCATTAACCTGGGCAATTTAGCTCACGGTGCCCTTAAAATGAACAGCATTCCCTACTGCTGACTACTTGACAACACTTCAGCAATTTATTTTCTACTAACCTGAACAATATAAAAGCTCTCCACCTTTTAGCTATAAGCCCATTGGGACATGGTTCAACAAGATTCATTTGAAATAAATATCCACTGGTGTTGCTCACAATGTAAGCTAAACAATACACATTTTCACTTAATGTTATCGACTATCTTGGTGAGATGCATCTACTTAATTACCAATTATCATCTAAAGCAATGACTTCAGAGTGGGGTGGTATTGTGGGAGTGTTTGTAGAACTGGTGAACTCAATCTCTCCTGCAAATCTTGTTAATGTTTCTAATTAGTAGTGGTGACCAATTTCAGAACTGGGGGGAGGAAATTCCGATTCAGAAATCTCAGTCACATTGCAAGCCAGGATCAAACCTCCTCTGAATTAACTTCCCTTTGGATAGGGTTATATGTTGATTTAACAGTACTGTTCCATTTAACGGTAGGTTGCTCCTTATTTTTGACGTAAAAACTTTTCAGCCAGCCATAGATTTGCTGACTGCACAAAGAGACTACCAATGACTAGTATATTTTAAGAGCAGTATAGTGGATATATTTTTAAATTTAAAAAATGCAGTGACTTTTATAAATGTACAAATTGATCCTAAGTAGGTTTGCAGGAGGGACGCAGGTGGCGCTGTGGGTTAAAGCCTCAGCGCCTAGGACTTGCCGATCAAAAGGTCGGCGGTTCGAATCCCTGCGGCGGGGTGCGCTCCCGCTGCTCGGTCCCAGCGCCTGCCAACCTAGCAGTTCGAAAGCACCTCCGGGTGCAAGTAGATAAATAGGGACCGCTTACCAGCGGGAAGGTAAACGGCGTTTCCGTGTGCAGCTCTGGCTCGCCAGAGCAGCGATGTCACGCTGGCCACGTGACCCGGGAGTGTCTCCGGACAGCGCTGGCCCCTGGCCTCTTAAGTGAGATGGGCGCACAACCCCAGAGTCTGTCAAGACTGGCCCGTACGGGCAGGGGTGCCTTTACCTTTACCTTTAGGTTTGCAGGAACTCCCAGCATGGAGACACACATGTTAGAAAAAGCTTCAGCTTTTCAATTGCTGCTGCTTCTGTACCTAAGAAAGGCCTAGAGTCCATTTCATAAAAGGCAGAAACTCTAGCCTAGGGTTGTAGGGAAATTCATTCAGTCTGCTTTCTGCAGCAGACCAACACAGAACCCCAATATTCTTAAACTTGTTTGTGGATCTGGACACAACTTCCAACTCACGTCTCTAGATTATGCAATGCCATTTCATTATTCAAAAAGCGCACACAAATATGGATTTTACATAAAATATGAATACAAAATGTATATTTTATGAAGGAATGAACTGAAAAGTACTGATAACGTATATTTTACATTAAAAGTTCATAAAAATGCATGCAATCTAAATATGGACTTTTGGGGAGTGCTTTCAGAAATCTGCAAAAATGGGATGGAAAAGACCTGTGATTGAGCACCAGCAAAACAGAAATGGACACAATCTATTTCTTCTCTAGGAACAAAACAGTGAAGAGAGTTAAGGCCTGTGTAGTTGCCTGAAGTTGACTTTTATAACCAGACAAGGGACATCTATACCCTTTGTTTAATTGCATAAGAAAGGTTTTCTAATGTGGTGATGCCATCTACTTTAATGTTTCAGATGTAGTTACAATACGTTCTCCACAACACTGAATTCAAACAAAAATTTACCGTACTACCTGAATTCACCATACTACCTGATCCCAATAATGTTTGTGTAGAAGTCACTCAAAGTAAGCTTGTTGGAATTTACTTCTGAGTAAACATGCATGTTTTCCCAGTAGTGATATATGGAAGTGAGAGCTGGACCATAAAGAGGGCTGACTGCTGAAGAATGGATGCTTTTGAATTATGGTGCTGGAGGAGACTCTTGAGAGTCCCGTGGACTGCAAGAAGATCAAACCTATCCATTCTGAAGGAAATCAGCCCTGGGTGCTCACTGGAAGGACAGATCCTGAAGCTGAGGCTCCAATACTTTGGCCACCTCATGAGAAGAGAAGACTCCCTGGAAAAGACCCTGATGCTGGGAAAGATTGAGGGCACAAGAAGAAGGGGACGACAGAGGATGAGATGGTTGGACAGTGTTCTCGAAGCCACAATCATGAGTTTGACCAAACTGTGGGAAGTAGTGGAGGACAGAGGTGCCTTGCGTGCTCTGGTCCATGAAGTCACAAAGAGTCAGACATGACTAAATGACTAAACAACAAACATGCATGTAAAGAATATGTGCTAGTTAAAGCTCAGAAATATCATTACGTAGACTCTGAGCAGAATAATGCAAATGTTTTCACCTATTCTGAATTCATTAGCTCTAATATGTTCTTCCATTGCCAGGTATCCATCAGTGTGGTGGCTCAAATTAATTTAGGATGAAAAATGCTTCTACCCAGACAGCAATGAATCCAAAACCTGTATCAATCTCTCCTCCTCTGATTTCTCCTCTATTAAAAGGAGGAAGCCTAATGAACTCTGTGTAATTAAAAGCTCTCACAGCTTGACAACAACTAAGTCCACCCCATTGCTACTTACAGAGCTTTTTGGAAAATGATCAACCTTGAGGTAAAAAAAAAAGAGAGAAGAAGACGAGGAGAGAAAGATGTTACTAAAACTACCAAGATCATAATTAAAGTTGCAGCCAGAACAACTGAGCACAATCGTTAATATGTGATACAAGTGAGAGAAACACTTTGCAGAGTCTGTTACTTGATGTAAGACCAAGTTCAAGCTATTGCTTTCAAGTTCTGATGTCTGCCTGCAGGGATGTATGTGTGTGTTTAAAAAAACTTTTATTTTCCTTGATTTATAAATAGACAACACCAAAACTCTTTCCAGAGGAAAAGATGGTTCTGTTGAGTGTAGTTTGGGAAGGTTTCTCTTGATAAATTATTTTAATGAGCTTTATAATGTGCAGTGTTTTAGAATGGTTTTTTTATTTTTAATACATAAAGTTTAAGAGAATGAGCTGTGAACCAGAACATCCCTTCTGCCACGAAACTCATTCAGTGGCCTTAAGCAATATTCTTATCAACTTCAGGCTACTATCAATTCCACCTTTTATCTGCAATATGGAAACAACAATAGTTTTAATGCACGAGGCAGAGTTTAGGTTAGTATCGTTGAGACAATATATATGAAAACACTGAATACTCCATAAAGCTAGATGATGGAATGAATTTTTATTATTATTATTGTTCCAACTGGTCCTTAGGTATTACATTTTATTGATGCCAGCTATGTAGCTACCTAATATTATGAACCTGTCATGGCACAAATATTTACAATTATCTGGATTATAGAATGAATTTGACCGGCTTATATTGCATGAGTGATTTATGAATTAAGTGCTACCCTCTTCCCCTAAATTCTCCATTGGCTCAGAAAGATTACAAAGTTGTTCTTAGTGTGTGGACTATATGAGGCAGGCTTTCTATCCTTCCGCATTTAAGGTGGCGGTTTTGAAATAGCCTAAAATGACACCTAACATGAACACATATCATGTGTTGGGCAATATATATCCCAGCCCCACTATATGTAGTGTAGCACATCCTTCAATCTGATTTGGGTATTCCATATCTCAGAACTTTTGCTTACCACTAAGCAGAGAGCTAATGTCATTTGTCTGGAATATAAAAAGCTGCTTTAGGTAAAACTCATCATTGTTAACAGTGGTTGATGGGCTCCTAACTGGCAATGTAGGGGACTGAACCCTAGGCATGCAAACCATGTGCTCTGCTACCACTGAACCATTGCCATTCCATATGAAAGCCAAGGAACCCTACAAATACAATTAAAACCCTTAGGCTCCTGTTCTGCCCTATGGTATAAAAGCATAAGAAAATAATTTCACAAGGCATTAGCCTGAATCCAAAGGTATATCATCATAACCCTTTAAGTATCTAATTCCTAATATTGTATTCCACCAAGACCAACACATTCAAATTGGAACACTCAATTACAAAGTGGAATATGCAATTCCATTAAATGAAAATCACTGCCATAGAGGCAGAAGCATGGAGTGTCTGGCAATCATAACAAGTTGCTCATTTCTACAGAACCACATGTGGTATTGGTTCTTTCGAAAGTAATATAGGGCAAAACAAAACAATTTTTGCACCCACATCAAATCTACCATCACGGCCATGCTTCTTTTAACAAAACTCTCTTAGAAATTCTGAAATCTTCACATTAACTAAAATTACTTAGAAACAGTGAACTGCCCCCCCCCCCCTCTGCCCGCCACTACAATAAATCGCAAAACACCAACAAATAAATAAATTCATCTGGATGCTTTCAAAGATGCAAGAGCTGCCTTAGATGGCAGGGATTAAAAAGTGTTTCTCAGCAGGTCATTCTCATATCTGATCATGGTGCAAAATAAAGACACTCAGGAGGGATGCAGTAAAGGACTCCCCATCAAATATGAGACTTTATTCTGCAGTACTTGGATGTCTGGGCTTGTAGCACAGCTACCTAATGATGGATCGCTGCCTGTTGCCTTCTGATTGCTATTTGATAGACCTCAACATGCACCCTTGCATTTCTCTCCATCTGCGTAATCACTGAAAGGGAGGAAGGCAGATCAGGCACCAGCAGATAATCAGGTAAGGAACTGGCCATGGTTCTGAAGGGCCCCTTACTGCCCGGGCCATACCACCATTTTCAGCAACAGACTGGGCTGCTGTTTTTGAACAGGAGCCAAGCTCAGTTCCCTTCTGTAGTGGTCACCTTCCAGTTTAAGTCACCAAAATGTAATGCCCCAGCTCCCATATCTGTAGTCCAGATAGGATTTACTAATACCTTGATATGTTAGATCACATTCAATTTTTGCCAGTGCACTAAGGAGAAGTTTGTTTCTTCTGTTCTTCATTTGTCTATTTACATTTTTAGAAACCACTTTCCCAACAATTTCCCAAAGTGTTTTTTTAAATAAAAATATACACAATTAAATAATCTATAATACAATTTTTATCATACCCCTGCCCCCAAACTTACCCCCCCACACAACCAGACTAGAAGAGATGTTAAAAGCAGCAGTAAAATTGCCAAGGGCATGTACAAAATTACACTAAAGAAGTTCACAACAGAATTAAGGTAACTTTTAGGTAAGACCCTCAAGTCAGTCTCTCTCTCTCTCTCTCTCTCTCTCTCTCTCTCTCTCTCTCTCTGTGTGTGTGTGTGTGTGTGCGCAAAATAAAAAAACAAAGAAAGACCTTAATACCGGTAATTTTCTAAATACAAATGATTGCGGGCCCTTTGGGTAATGGTGTTCCACGATGTGTGTGCTGCCACTGAAAAGACCCTGCTTCTGAGCAAGAAACATATTTCCAAACTAATGCTTCCAAGTTTTCATAAACATAATTCATTTTCAAACTATAAACTGTATTTTCCTATTTTTTAAAAAAGTAAAACTGTTTTGCAAGTGATATACTTGCCTAACTCAATGAAACAACAGGGCCCTATACAACAATAACATTTTAAAGATAATACTAAATGTTACAGTAATAATTAGCAGCCTTCACTATTGCATGTAATATTTATTTTTCCTAAGTTCTAACCTTACCCTTACTGCCCTTCAAAGAGTTTTGTTTCCTGAGCAGCTTTTGTTTGCACAATTAAGTTCACAAATATTCCAGAATCCCGGCTCTACTCATGCAATGACCTGTAACATTACAGAAGATTGAGTAAAATATGGGGGCAAGAATGAATAAACATTCTCTGCAATTATAGGACAGTAAATGGACCGTTGCTGATCAGTATTATGGCTATGTGAATTTCCAAAGTGTTTCATTTGATAGGTTTGCTAGAATGTCCATCAGATAAATACCTTGGGTGCACAAACAGCATTTGTTCAAGGAGTCCCCGAAGCACTGACTCACTATATATAAAACAAAAGCAGCAAAAACCATTTGAAAATTGTCCTTGTGCGAAGAAGAACAGCTATTTGGACAGTTACAAAAACGATCAGCATTTATATAGCACTTTAGAATCTTTAGTTCATTCACATGGGCTGCCTCATGGCAATCCTTTGTTGTTGTTGTTTAGTCGTGTCCGACTCTTCGTGACCCCATGGACCAGAGCACGCCAGGCACTTCTGTCTCCTGCAGTTTGGTCAAACTCATGCTGGTAGCTCCAAGAACACTATCCAACCATCTCGTCCTCTGTCGTCCCCTTCTCCTTGTGCCCTCCATCTTTCCCAACATCAGGGTCTTTTCCAGGGAGTCTTCTCTTCTCATGAGGTGGCCAAAGTATTGGAGCCTCAGCTTCAGGATCTGTCCTTCCAGTGAGCACTCAGGGCTGATTTCCTTAAGAATGGATAGGTTTGATCTTCTTGCAGTCCATGGGACTCTCAAGAGTCTCCTCCAGCACCATAATTACATGGTAATCCTTACAAACAACCCTATTAAGATAGGTGAGTCTGTTTCTCCTTGTGTTGCAGGTGAGGGACTGAGATAGCATGACTTTCTGAGAGAGAGTGACTTGATTAAGGCTTGCTAGGGAGTTCACAGAGGAGAGGAGACCTGAAGCATGGATGTGCTGTTTCACAGGAGGCTCTTAGCAAATTGTGCCTGGGGAGCAGCCAGCACTCCTATCAATGAACACTGGCACCTAAGATGTATGGAGCCCCCTTGGGTGGGTGAGCCTCACTGCCACACCTTCCAGAGGAAGAAGGCAGGCAAGTGAGTGAGAAAAGGCATCTCTTTTCCACCATTGCCTGCCCTGTGACGTCAAGGAGACAAAAGGATGGCAAGGAAGAGGGCAGAGGTTGCCTCTCCCCAAATCTAGAGCTGGCCCTGTTCCAACAAAGCAGGTCTCTTTCTTCAAGGAGCCTTGCTTGTTATTTAGGACATTCCTAGTTATGTGGCCATTCTGGAGAAATACAGCTTGTATAGAAATGATGGCAAATCTATTCTAAGGCTTCCCTCAGGGTATCTGGAATCAATCCTGCAACTGATTTTCAAAGGGGTAGAATATGAATTGGTTTTGAGTTTCCAGACATGCTTTATTTTCAAGGCTAGGTTTTGAATTTGTTTACTTGTTCATTCTCAGGTGTTTTTTTACAGTGTTATATAGCTAACTACACTAAAAGGTCAAACTAAAGGGCCTAACTGCACAACACTAAATGTAATGCTGCCATCAGTGTTTTGTTTTAATAATTACTAGGAAGTGGAGGAAACTTTATCAAGCCCACAGCAGGCAGAGAAATGTTATTCCTCTTTTGTCACCAGCCACGATTTCCATGGAAATTGCCCCCACACTGCAGCTAGCGAAAGGGAAAAAGGTCCCATTAGGTGCCAATGCAGCACCTATCCACCACCATTACTAAATTAATCCCCTCAAAACTCAGATCATCAGCAATGAACTTACTCCATATGTTGCAGTATCTAGCTGTTTAAGATCGTTATATCTGCTCTAATGAATTATTCTACCTGTTGTTATAATAGATTTATTCCAATATAAGAAGTACTCTTTATTCTCAAGAATAGGCTAGGAAGGAAGGCTATAATTATTTTTGTAGCAAGGGTTTGGATCTGAACTGATCAGTTGGTATCACATACCTGGCAGGCCATAAATAATTACAGCAACCTAATTTTGCCCGATAGGATGTTCTGTATTAAAGAAAGCAGGGTGCCCAACAATTGCATGGACTATTGTTGGGGCCGTCAATATGGTGCCCATCACCTCTCATGGAACTCCCAAGATTTCCTGCCCCACCTGATTGTTTCTAAATAGGGTAGTATTTCTCTCTGTGTATATTTTTATACGCTGACCTTCAGGAGAAAAACTCCAGTTTTCAGCTACCCAGCCTTTTAACTTTCTTCTCCCCAGAATCTCTCTCTATGCTCCAACACCACCTACGTCTGTCCCAGGGTCAAACTGGAACTCCTATGGACAATGGCTATGCCTCCACCCTGGCCCTCTGGTTAGGGCTGGTATTACAAAGCGTATCTTAGTGGGAACAGCTGAGTTAGGTGAAGCCCACCCATCTCACCTATCCAGGTCTCAGCAACACATGCTGTTGGCTACATTTCTCTGTTAGCATTTATTTATGTATTTATTTAATTTTATTTATATAGCACCTTTATGTTACAAAAAGGCTTTAAAAAGCCCGTTTCATCATCATTTTATCAATATTTTGTTATATGTATCTCAATTTCAATTAATGAGTTAAAGTCATTCCCACATTATCTGCATATAGTTTAATTTTCTCACTTTTTATTGATTAGAGCTATTTTATTTTTATTTTTTCTTGATTGCTCACGCCAGCAAAATGGCAGATTAGGAAGGATGCACTGAAGTAATGATGCTTTGTTCTACATGAATCTTTACTTTTTCAGCAGGGAAAATAATAGGAAAAAGTTATTGGGGTATGCCTGTTGTTTTACAACTTCATTTTGGCCAAATGGCTTACCCCATCATTGCCTAATTCTGATACTTCATTTCATTCAATAGTTCTTCAATAGTCCTTCTGAGTGGAACAACAACTATGATTATAGCAAGCAATTCTGCCTTGTTATCAAGAATAATGCCTATCCTCCTAAGTAAATTGTTTTGTCTCTAAGATAATACTTATTGCAATCTATCCTTTTATCCATGTATGATTTTCCAAAACAGCTTACTATTCATATTTATAATATGGGTTAGTTAATTTGGAAGCCTACAAGTTAATCCTTTTTGCTGGTGTAATATTTTCCTCCCACTCCTTTATATCTAATTAATCAAAATGAATTTGTGAAAGCTCGGACAACCCGCAATTACTTGATTCTGAACTGCAATCATGTTTACAACATTCAGCACTGCCTTCTCATCCACCCTTGCCCATTCACCTAGCATCACGGTTCTCCCTTGGGTCTCAAGCCCAAAGCAACTCTACCTACAATGGCATTACCAACTGCTTTGTTCTTTCTCTTCTCCCCCTCCAATGAGTTCAGGTTACAAGCACAGTGATTCTACCCATTGCACCACCAGGCTGACTGAGGAGGACCTGTTCCCCCCGCCCTGAAAAGTCCTTCCATTGTGCCACATAACATGCTCCCCACCCCCAGAGAGATGAACTTGGTGTCATTTAGGTACCATGGAAACACCAGTTTCTTGTGATGTTTATAATGCTGCTAATTACTGTTTGGATTTTATTTTTAAATTGTTGTACGAATAACCCCATTTTCCTACTTATTTTGTTTTTAGTGTTTGTTTGATATATATATATCAAATATATATATATTAGTATATATTTGTGTAAAAGTCAGTTAGAAATGTTTTAGGGAAATATGTAAGAAGCAAATGTACTAATTTTCAAAATAGTTTTTTGTTTTGTTTCATTGTGTTTGGTCTTGAATAACAGTTTTAAAACATGGACCCTAAATAGTAGAGTAAAATACTTCTTTTTGGATCCCCTTTATTGACGTTTTGATGACTCCCTAGTGAATCACTCGCCCGCTTTCGGCCTTTTTGTTAAAAGTTTTGTTATTGTATGTTGGTGGACTCCTAGAAAGGGTTTCTATGGCTGCAGTGCTATACACAAGTCCCTGGGAGAGAGTCCCATTGAACTCAGTAGGCCATGCCGGAGTAGACATGTATAGGGCTCTTTAAAAGACACATGTGGGCATCAAGTACAAACCTGCCAGTTCATATTCTGTGAAGCCCTCCGTGTACTGCTGATAACAGGTTGTAAGAAAGTATTACACCAGTAGCAGTTGGTGGGTCACATTCCCCCTGGCTCAAGTCATCAATAGGATAACAAAAGTTGCTTCGGGACAAAAGTATGTCTGAAACCACAATGAAATGGATCTAGAACATGAGGACATCGCCTGAACAACCTGTGTGTGTACCCCATGTGGAAGCCAATACTGTGGGGTGGGTGTAGAGAAGTCACAATACAGTGACATTACATTGTTATGTTATGTTATGTTTTATGTTATGTTATGTTATGTTATGTTGTTATGGAGTAGGGTTGAATCCCTTCATAGATCCAAGCTTTTCATAGAAGGATCTTGAAATAATGAAGGAATGGGTTTCTGTGTAGCAAGTTTAAAACTGACTCAAACCTCCCCTTTTTGTTCTTTTAAAAGAGAGCACTTTTAAATGTGTAAAACTTGAGCTGTTGAGCAAAAACTTAAACAAGCTCTCTCCTTTATCAGTCATGGCAAGGGATGGCCTTGGCTCTCTAGGGGAACAAAGAAAACACGTCAGAACTTTATCTTATGTGCTGACCACAAAATACGCGCAGACCGATGTCTGGGAAAAACGCCAAAAGCGTGTTCCCGGAGATGATGACCTCGTCCCAGATAAGAGTAGGAAGAGGAAGATCATTTTATGGTCAGAAGTACAGGAAGGAAGATCCTTTTATGGTTGAGAGTACCAGAGCAGGAAGGAAATCAACCCTGAGTGCTCACTGGAAGGACAGATTGTGAAGCTGAGGCTCCAGTACTTTGGCCACCTCATGAGAAGAGAAGACTCCCTGGTGAAGACCCTGATGTTGGGAAAGATGGAGGGCACAAGGAGAAGGGGGCGACAGAGGACGAGATGGTTGGATAGTGTTTTCGAGGATACCAGCATGAGTTTGACCAAACTGCGGGAGGCAGTAGAGGACAGAGGTGCCTGGCGTTCTCTGGTCCATGGGGTCACGAAGAGTCGGACACGACTAAACGACTAAACAACAACAACAAAAACCAGAGCAGGAACATATGTGATGTCAACCTGCGTACATAGGCCGACGTGGTTGGGCTACTGGGGGAGGAGTGAGAGGGCGCCTGGAGGATATATATACTGCATGAAACTTGTCATTTCTTTGGACTTGCTGTGGACTTGATCACGCAGGTGCCTTCTGCTATCCAGAGAGCAGAATAAACTCTTTCTTTGAACCAACTCAGTGTCATTTGACTTCCTTCCTCCTGTCCCGGAGCAACGCAGACCCAATCGGTGAACTCCAATAAGGCTACAATAATAACTACTCAAACTACATTTAGTCTTGTTCTTGACCTAAAAAAAAACCTTTTTATACTTTTTGCAGAAAATATTATTTTCCTTTCTCTGTTCCCTTAACTTTTTACTCAAGCAACCGACCAACTGATATCCATAATTTGCCATGGAATAATTCCTAAACCTGCCTTGTGCAGAGGGCAGTCTGTGTTTGCCTCATACTTGGTGGCTGCAGCAGAAGATATTCATGAGAACTGGTGAAGGTTCCTCATTTTATAAGCACAGTGACACTTCTTAGTTTTGGCAGCGGCTGAGACAAGTTTGAGGATGACATTCTATTCAGAAGATAGATAGCGATGAACTTATCTTCAAAAGAATGCCAACCTTTCCTAACACCAATAGTTCAGTAATTTATATTTCCAGGAACCATAGCCAAAGGGCATTTTGGATTAATTTTTCTGTGTGTATCCAATGGTGCCCAATCTATTATTTATCCATAAAATAATCATTAATCATTGCAACTAAGGTGAGTGCTTTTTATCAGAGATGCACCCCCCAGAATGCCCCAGGTAATTTCATCCAATTCTAGGCAGGTATTCACTCCATCACTGGCGGCTGAGACTGGATGCAGCAGGGTGCAAGTTGAAGACTGCATAAAGCAATGGCTTAGAAGATGGAAGACCTTGCAGTTTATTTTGGCTTTGCCCAAGGCTCATTCAACTATCTGCTTGAGTTCTGTTCTTGTTTCAGTGGAAGTCCAGCTGAGGCTGGTGAATATTTCTTTTTCGCTGAGGGAGGGGGAGAAAGCAAGCAAGCAAGCAAAAGTCAGAGCCAAATGTCACACAGCCTCCTATTACAGGTCAGTGGGTTATTCACGGTCCATATTCATTGAGCTAACTGATATATGTAATTGCAAGAATGGTGTTGGAAGGTTGTAGTTCAAATATAAAATGAGGTTTCGAACACTGCAAGCCCAAATTCTCTTGTTCTTTAAGTGTACCAGTGAAAACATCTAAACAAATCAAACAGAAAGAAAGCAAAGAAGGTATGCAGGGAGTATGCTGAGAGAGGCTGAATTCACAGTCTTTCTCTTTCCTCAACTTACTGCTGGGACTGGGGGCACATTACACCAGCCTTAGAGCTGGTGTAATATATTTCCCTTATTGAAATATCGTTCTTTTCCGTGTGTAAGATGTCTCCATGTATAAGACCCCCCCCCCCTTGTTTGGGGGACTGAAACTGAAAATGGGGGGAGATGGCAAAAAGTTGTTGAGCTTTTTTTGTGCCCAGAGTTGTTGAGCTGTCTCCCGTCTGTCCCCTTGCCAGGAGAAGCTGCCAATCGCCCGCCCAATTGCCGCAGCACTGGCCAATCAACACCACCCACTGATGCAGCAACCAATAATATGCACAATAGCTGATAACAGCCATGGCAGCACCCAATCAAATGTCCACCCTATGCACTACTCATGTATAAGACAACCACCACTTTTTAGCATGGTTTTTAAGGAAAAAAACCTAGTCTTATACACGGGAAAGTACGGTAAATGGAAAAGAAACTTTTTCTCATCCGTGTGTGTGTGTGTGTGTGCGCGCGCGCATGCACACACACACAGGAACAGTAAAAGACACCCCTCCCCCATTTTCATCATACTAGCATTAGCCAGACAGGACACAGGAAAGGGCAATTTGTCTACATTTGGTTATTTGTCCCGTTCCTCCCACCCCCCCCAAAAAAGTCACTTGCCCTAATAGTCACATACTGTATCCGTTTCCTGAAACTGGTGGACTTACATACCTAGATTCGTGTTGGAACTATAGTCTAATTAGTGTTTAGCAGTTTCATTCATTGTGCCTTGTAAATTCTGAAAACTACTATTTCTCTCTCCTTTACACAATAGCTAGCAAAGTTTCCCATCTTTCAAGTTACTGTGGCTATGAAACCCACAAGATTAAGGTATAACACTTGAACTCCATAAATAAATAAATAAATAAATAAGAATTCTCCCTCCACATTTAATAATAGGAGTTTTGTGAGTTCAAAGCATAAAGACTCTAGTATCCCAAGATACATCAAAGCAAATGAAATGTATTCTTTGATCTTCAGAACTTACATCTTGCTTATATTATGCAAGCGGTTTCTTTAGTAGGGGGAAATGGTCTGTTTGACCAGTGATCACACAGTCGTTTCATGATACCTTTTAATTAGTTAGTTAATTATTTAATTACATGTCTACACCAGGTTCTCAAACCAACAGGGCATTTAAAGTACTGCACTATAAAATACAGCCATGAAAACCTCAACGAAGTCGAAATCCACTAAAGCAATAAGCAGCAGTAACAGCCAAGGAGCAAAGGACTATGCTATCTCTCCAGTGACTCAAACACCTTTCTAGACACAAATGTATTGCGTAATCCTCTGCAGCAGCAGAAGGAATGTGGCCAGGTGGGCTCTGTCCTCCAAGTCTGCTCACAATCTACAGTGGGCAGTGTTGCGACCAGGTATTGGGCCACGGAAGTGATCTAGCAAGTGGCAGGTAGGATCACCTGGCTGCTGACTATTAGCCAATGCCAGCAGACCTTGGACGAGTGTTTGCCTGGTGGTGGGCCAATAGGAACGCTTGGGTCTGCTCCCAGGGGTCATTAAATTGTGGCCTGCTCGGTCGTCTTCCCTGCTCTTTCATCCCTATTTTCTCTCCCAAACGATGTGGCTAAAATCATAATCTTGCTGTCCCTAAAAAGCTGGGAGGAAGGTACCCAAGGAGACTGCAGAAAGACTTGAATGGGAGGCACAACAGTTTTGCCTTTCTTAATGGTTCAAAGCAGGGCTGAACAAAAATGCCTTTCAAAACATTCTCCCTGCAAAATTAGAAAGCATTTTGACAAATATTTTTAGTAGGGAGGAGAAGGTATAATCCTCCAATAGGTTTTTTTCCCCTCGGAAAATTCTCTTTTGAGAAATTACAACTCACTTAATGTTGAATGAAAATCTCTATTTAGTTCACATTAGGCACCAGAGGACAAATATGTCCTGTCCAATTTTTATAGCAAACAGACCTGATTCACCAGTCTTCGAGTTTGGGTTTGAAGACTGCACACAAAAATGTGAATTTCACAGGGAATTATATTGATAAATTTACAAGAATGAGTATTTTAGGGGAAAATGGCATATAAAATGTGTTCAATTTAAATGTATTTTCCATACTTACCCCACCCCCTCCGCAAAAATACGATATAACAGACCTATGGCTGAGCACACAGAAAATGGACACAAGACAGAGATGGGCTTAAATATCCAGGGTTTATACTGATTGAGGAAGCAACGGGCTGAGAGAGGTAGATTGGAAGGAGGAAAGACCAAGCCTAATACTTATTTTAATGATATTAAAGGTAAAGGTAAAGGTACCCCTGACCATTAGGTCCAGTTGTGACCAACTCTTGGGTTGCTTTATTGGCCAAGGGAGCCGGCGTACAGCTTCCAGGTCATGTGGCCAGCATGACTAAGCTCTGGCGAACCAGAGCAGCACATGGAAACACTGTTTACCTTCCCGCTGGAGTAGTACCTATTTATCTACTTGCACTTTGTCGTACTTTCGAACTGCTAGGTTGGCAGGAGCAGGGACCGAGCAACGGGAGCTCACCCTGTTGCGGGGATCCGAACCGCCGACCTTCTGATCGGCAAGTCCTAGGCTCTGTGGTTTAACCCACAGCGCCACCCACATCTCTTTAAATGATATTAAACTAATACTAAACAACTAGGGGCTGGGCCCCTGTTCATTCCACTCACCAACCCCTACCATCCCCCACTATATTAAACCACCAGAGCTTACCATTCCCACCCTATGCAACTAATAAGATTGCTTTTAACCTTCCCAATCCCATTTCTGAAGCCAATTCTCCCTTCCTTTCAGCAGCTTCACTTTGCACCCATTTCTAACTTCACCTCCATGTCTATGCCTCCCCCTCCTTTTGTGCAATCCCCTTTCCCACAAGCCACCTCCATGGTAACTTCCTGCATCAAATCCAGGATTGTCATGAAGCACTGCAGGTTATCCAATGGGAGCAATGCTCTGACTTCATGCAAATCCAGTACTGTGATGTGGCACTACAAATTCCCCAATGGGGGCTGCGTGATGACAGCCTTACATTTTTATGTATATAGGAAGATATTGAAAATGACTCCACAACTGAACCCAAGATTCACAGATGGCAAAACATGTAAAGCTATTTCACTAAATATTCTCCAGGGGTGAAGGAGCTCAAAAAAATGGAAACTATCAAAAACATGTCAGAATATTCTTTCCTGAGAAGAAGCTTTCCCAGCTCTAGCTGCAAATGCCTAGAATTGAGCTTGGAACCTTCTACTGTGAAACATGCACTCTGTCACTGAGCACTGAAATGATATAATTATGGTAAATTAATGTGTATGGAGGGGGAAGGAGGATCTGGGCAGCAGCCCACCCCTCTGACCTAAATGCATTCAATTAAACATCTGCAGAGAAATAATGCATAGCCCCCTGTATGTGCATAGGGCTTTCTCCAGATCACACCAGGGATATCAGTATATAAATGCACATGGGCCCTTCTGCTATGCTCTTTAACTCCCTCAGGAATTTAGGAAGTTGAATTATATTGAGTCATGCCATTGGTCCATCTAGTTCAGTATTGTCTCTGCTCACTGGCTGCAGCTTTCCAGGGTTTGAGACAGGACCTGTGACCTTCTGAATGAAAAGCCAGTGCTCTGCCACAGAACTTCAGCCCCGCTCTGTATGTGTTGGGGTCAAAGTCTCTCTTTCTAGGGCAATGGGGATGTGCTTGTCCCTTTTCTCCTCTTGGTGCCACTTGGAGTATTCCCTGATAAATCGTGTCCTCCCTAAAAGAGGGCACGTGTTGTGGTGAGACCTGAAGATTGATTGTGGATGGGTCTATTGAATAGCCACAACACCCGATTGGTAGGTCCCTCATTGCTGGGTTTAATCTGGCCAATGGGGTGCAGTCTAAACAGATCGAGGGACCTATATAAACCCTTGCACGTGACCCAGAGCTTCCTCTTTCAGCTCGTGCATCGGAACACCCGCCCACCTCTCCCTAATTTTAGGGGATTTTGCGATTGACCTTGCTATGCCGTCGTGTGTCGTCTATCATTGGGACTGGGGCACGGCAGGAATTTTCCCCACTTGGCTGTAGCCATTTGGGTCTCGCCTGCTGCGTAGCAATTCATCACAACTTGTAAGATTGCGGATAGGCACTGGTTCATGTGATAGGGATGGGAGAACGGTCTCACCATCCCTATGTGAAGGGTATTCCATTAAAAGAATCCAGGGACTCAACTTGGTTTGGTCAACCCCCAAAAGGGGGTTGTGCCCCTGCCTGAGTCCAAGGGAGCATATGGGTAGTGAACATAGTCTGTTCTCAGGCTTTTCACCTGCCTCAGGTGTTCACCCTTGGCTGACCTATGATAGAGCTCTGGGTCAGCGCTACCTGCAAGGGTGTAGGGAGCTAGTCGAACCAGAGCCTATGCAACCACTCACTTTTCTGTAATCAATAAATTTGTGGCCTAAATTCTGTCAAAAACCAAAACTAAAATTTGAGTCAAACGTGTCTTTATTTAGGGGGGAGGTCTCTGGGTCTGAACACACAAATGAGTGAAAAGGGGGGTGCATTTTGAGCACTGCAAAAACTCCTTCCTCAAATTTCCCTCAGTACTTCCCCCAGCTGTGAAGATGAACCAAAAAACTGAACACCACACTCTTCAATCTAACTTTACAGTTAAATTTAGGAAGTTTCTCAAAAATGCCCCTCATACAAAAGGTCAGAGTGTTTTTATGTACGGTCTACAATGGAAAATAATAAACTATAACAGATTTCTGCATGCATGCAATCTGTCAAAGGGGTGTGTGCACTGACCGTGCTCATATTAAACTGCTTATGGGGTAAGAAAACAATGGAAGGAGAGACTTTCCTGCTACATGGGGGAAAATGTAAAATTCTTCAGCATTTGCAGAAATTCATGGAGGAATTCTGAAAGGTGGAAGCAACCTGGGAATCAGATTCTAAGCACTACACTGAAATAAAATGAGGAAAATCACAACTTTTCTTTCTCTTTTTTGCTCACAGCTTACAAACCGAGAAAGAACTGCAATTCACCACATACATTATTCACTGGAAATTATTTAGCTTGGCTCTGTTGGGTGAGTCATGCTTAGGCTGAGTGGAAGGTTCTGAGCACTCTAGGAAGCATATAAATTATTTGAACTCAATGTAAAATTCATGGATTTATTCTCTTTCTCACCTAACTTCTCCCCAAAATCTCCGAGATTCATTGACTTCAGATCTGTAGGCTAGCATATCTGATGCAACAGCATCAGAATTATCTTCCTGTGTATTTTGTATGTATGTATGCATGTATGCATGCATATAGGGATATAAAATCCTGCCAAATGTGACTACATTAAAAATTTACACTGGTGAAGGTGGTGGAATTTCTAATCAGAGGTTATCATACAACAAACTGGTTGTAGAAAAGAGAAATGATTCCTGGGGATTTTTACCATGGCAACTGGGGATAGTCTGCTCTTATAAGAAATCAGCGCCCCTTCATTGGGCTAGCAAAATGCTTTCTAAAGCCTGTGTAAACATCAGGCTAACTTGGGTCCCATCAAGCAAAACACAACCTACCAGCCATATATTATAGCCTAGACACAAATTTGTTGTTGACCAGTGTAATTTTTTAGAGGGAAGGCATGACTGTTTGAAGGGATATGGACCACCATATATGGCAGGGATGGGGGTTGAATGACTTTTATTTCCCATAAAAGGCAAAAGGAAATGGGTGTATCTTTTGTGATTGGTTCTAGCAAACAGCCAATGGGAATTTCAACCAGGCTGATTGGACAGAGGCAGCCAAAGGAGGAGCAAGGAGGCTGGGCTGAGGGAATATAAGTGCTGGCCATAATGGCAGGAGCCCAGGCCAGAGCTTGGTAACCATATACCACTGTGCCTCTCATTTATTTGTCTGACAAATAAATTATTATTTTAATTTCTCTATTGCTGTGTTGAATATTTCATTCCAGCTAAGCGTTAAGCACAAGCAGGGTGCTACATACATGCTGTGTTCCAATCTGCAAGCACATTTGGGAGTGTTGAATCAGATTGATCCACCATGGGGGGTGGGGAGAGAAATTAAACAAATTCAACCCCCATCCCTGCCATATATGGTGGTCCACACAAAACTTGATATTGAATTTTCCTTTTCTGCTGAATAGAACTGGGAAAACAAGAGTCCCAGCATGCATCTGGCAGAGTCACCACACACAGTTCAACTTGAGAGTCACCAATGCCATGCTCACACCATACATTACCTCACTGCGATATCCCTTCAAACAGTCATGCCTTCCCTCTAAAAAATTACACTGGTCAACAACAAATTTGTTGTCTGCGTTTTTTTCAGATGATTTAGGACGAATCTGATGGGCTGAATCCAAAAATCACATTGGTTTTGCTCAATCAGGTCAAGTTTTTGAGCTATGGCCACATGTCTTTTTTTTTTTTTACGTTTTTGTTCACATGTATGCTTGTGTGGAGCATTTTAGAAGAAGTTGGTGGGGGTAAAATGCCATGTCGAATAATTGTTTTGATTGGAAATGATTATTTTAATGACAAGAAGTATTCAGGTCTGATAGTTCTGGGTGATTATGGGAGATTAAGTGGAACTGGAAGCGTGGAAGGCATTTGTTCTGGTAGTGAAGAACTTTCTTGGCAACAATAAGGCCAGAAACTATGCAGAACTTGTCAACAACATGCTGACTGCTTTCAGAAACCTGGGCTGCAACATGAGCGCCAAGATGCACTACCTATTTTCACATATGGACCGGTTTCCTGAGAACCTGGGTTCAATGAGTGACGAGCGGGGGAGAGATTTCATCAGGACATGAAAGAGATGGAGAGCAGGTATCAGGGTTGCTGAGTACTGTTGGACTCAAAGCAACATGCAATTTACGTGTACTTACCTTTATTAATGCCCACCATTCAGTTTACAGTAATCGATGTTTCTATCAGGTAATCAATATATGTTGTTGGAAAAACATTTTTTTTCTCTTAAAAATATATTTAGGATGATATGTGTTGACAAAAACCAGCTGATAATGGCACAAAAATGTAATCGATTTTGTCACAAGATCAGATTTTTTTCAAAAAACCCTGACCTGATGGAGAGAAACGGATGCCATTTCCTGATTCAGCAGTGCAAAAGTACTCTAAATCATTTGTAGAAATCTAGACAACATTCAAAAAAGTAAAAAAATGCTGACCAGTGTTATGAGTGCTGCCATTGGTTAAGGGTGCTGAGACATGTTAGGACACTGCTATTCCATTTCCAGAGCTACAGTTCCCAGGGCGGTTTAACAATCAACACCTCGTCACATGGAATTCTGGGAACTGTAGTTCTGCAGGAGGAAAGGGAACTCTTAACAACTCTCAGCTCCCAGAATTCTTTAGGGGAAGCCATGACTGTTTAAGGTGGCCTCCTAGTGCTTTAAATGCCTGGCTTGAATGTGGCCCAAGGTGTGCAGTCCTGTTTCATTCTCTTGTTTAATGGCTGCCCTAATGTTCCACATTGCATTACTTCAATTTATCCTAATTTAAAACTAAAGTGCCCTTCTTAAGGTGAGGGTGTTTTGGTTTGTTTATTTGTTTTCTTAAAGACGTACGTGATGACTGTTTGATTTTGCAAAGTCCTTCCTTATGTACGGCATCATTACTGTCACTTGGCTTGTCAGGCCTTTCTTGAAAATGAAACTCTGACTCAACAACTTTGCCCTTGGTTAAATAAATAAACCGTAACTGTAGTTGTAACATCATTATCAGAGTACGAACCTGAAGGTCTGCTTAGGATTTATTAGGGCTACACGGCCATTACCAATGCTACTTAAACTTTATTGCATTCACCTTGCTGCCTAACAGCATGTGTGCTGCTCTTGTGTCATTGGGAGAAGACTCAGCAACTCCTCCAGTTCTAGTCAAATACAGCTTTCTCCTGTACTGCCCACTCCAGCCTTTGTGCTTTGCTGAGCTTATCATGCCTTCTCCTTTTATTTTTAAGCTCAATAAAAGGGTGCCATATGTGGACTTCTTTGGTGAGGCAAAACCCACGGCAACATTCAGACGTTTGCCCTTCTTTAGTACAGTGGTACCTTGGGGATGCAGGTGGTGCTGTGGTCTAAACCACAGAGCCTAGGGCTTGCCGGTCGGAAGGTCGCGGTTTGAATCCCCACAATGGGGTGAGCGCCCGTTGTTCGGTCCCAGCTCCTGCCCACCTAGCAGTTCAATAGCACGAAGTGCAAGTAGATAAATAGGTACCGCTCTGGCGGGAAGGTACAAGGCATTTCTGTGTGCTGCTCTGGTTCGGCAGAAGTGGCTTAGTCATGCTGGCCGCATGACCCGGAAAAACTGTCTGCAGACAAACACCGGCTCCCTCAGCCTATAGAGCGAGATGAGCGCACATCCCTAGAGTCGTCCGCGAGTGGACCTAATGGTCAGGGGTACCTTTACCTTGGTTTACAACCATAATCCATTCCGGAGGTCCATTTGTAAACCAAAACAGGTTGTAACCCAAGGCGCACTTTCACCAATGGGGCCTTCCCCCCCAAATTGTTATATAAAAAAATGGGTTATAATCCCAAAAAAAGTTTGCAAACTGGGGCATGCACTTCTGGGATTGACGTGTTTGTAATCCAAAACGTATGCAAACCAAGATGTATACAAACCAAGGTACCACTGTACTGTTGCAAGATATGTGAGGATATCGATATGTGTCCAGGAATCAAGATACTCTGTGCTAGCTTTGAATCCTTTCCATAATAAATATTTTAAAAATCCAGGACTTTGCGCCAAAGTGCTAATGAGCAGCACAGGGCCAGTCTGCAGTGTGGAGCGTGAATCTCAGGTAAGAGTGCAAGTGAGAGAATGGGGTGGTCACTACAAACAGCCCCGACTCGACTGAGAGAGCCAACACAGGCATTTCTGAAGAAGTAACCTCAAGTTTATGAGCAGATGTCAACACTGTGATAAACATTCTGCGCTTGTTCCTAGAAGTGAAAGACGTGACTAGCAAATACTTTATTTTCAGCTCAAGGCTGAAAGGCACCTGGAAGGATGCATTTATGGGAGCACAAATATTGGAAAGTGTCCTTCACTAAGCTCCACTTTACATTGCTTAAGAACAAGAGCTGCTATTGAAATCTCCATTAGTCAAAAGGTGGCTGGTGAAGCATCTCCTCACAGGCCAGCAGTGCATGGGGGGGGGGATCCCAACTGAGATGCTATTAAGCCATTTCTCACTCTTTCTTCCTTGCCTTCAGCCAGAGTACGGATCAACCAATCTCTTCCTTTTCATTAAATCTACAATGGAACCTCGTGTTACGTACCGTCCTCCTTACAAACGCTTCAGGTAATGAGCTCCTCTCACCAGGAGGTTGATGCTCCTGGTAGCGAACTTTGCCCCAGGATGTGAGCGGAAGTTGTGCTCCGGCGGCACGGAGGCCCCATTAGCTAAAGTGGTACCTCAGGTTAAGAACGGTTTCAGGTTATGAAAGGCAGGACTATGATGCTGAAAGCGCTTTGGAATTCAGACCGTGGGAAGCCAAAACAAAAAATTATTACAATTTGGAAGACAAATTTGGAGGACTTTTTATTTTACTTTTTTATTTTTATTGGATTTGGTATGTTAATTGGATGTTCTTATTGGAAAATTAATAAAAGCTTTTTTTAAAAAAAAAGAACGGTTTCAGGTTAAGAACAGACCTCCTGAACGAATTAAGTTCATAACCAGAGATACCACTATATTTGAATATGCATGGTATTTACATGAATCTTGTGCAATAATTAACACATTTTTATAGGCACGTATTTTCACCATCTTTTAATCCTGATCTCTCCTTTGATTCAATCCAGCATCCTCCTTGGCTCTCTAATTTTCTTCTCTCCTGTTCCCTCCGTTTTAGGAATCAAATTGAATGCCCTTGAATAAATTTCTGCATCTCCTGCTTTCTCTTCCTTTCCTCCTGACCAGCTAGGGTGCCTCCTTTCTCTATGGGTTTAACCTGATAATTTCTAGTGTAACCAAAGGCCTGTCTTTGAAGATCCGTAAAGGTAAAAGGACCCCTGACCATTAGGTCCAGTCGTGACTGACTCTGGGGTTGTGGCACTCATCTCGCTTTATTGGCCAAGGGAGCCAACATTTGTTTGCAGTCAGTTTTTCCAGGTCATGTGGTCAGCATGACTAAGCCACTTCTGGTGAACCAGAGCAGCGCACGCAAATGCCGTTTACCTTTCCGCCGGAGCGGTACCTATTTATCTACTTGCACGATGTGCTTTTGAACTGCTAGGTTGGCAAGAGCTGGGACCAAGCAATGGGAGCTCACCCTGTCGCAGGGATTCGAACCGCTGACCTTCTGATTGGCAAGCCTCAGCTGGTAGAGCAAGAGACTCTTAATCTCAGAGTCATAGGTGCACGCCTCATGTTGGGCATAAGATTCTTGCATTGCAGGAGGTTGGACTAGATGAGCCTTGTGGGCCTACAATTCTACGATTTATTGTTGTTGCACTATTATATAGGTATAGTTTAACCACAGATATGTGGAACTGCATTTTAGGATTTGAAATGGCACATGGACTTGTGGGAATAGACAGTCTGATTTATGGATAATTGCATATAGTGTAAATTCATAACATCTGAAAATGACTTTTTGCTGTGCAGATTCCTCAAGCATCCCGAAGCAAGACTTGTACATGCAAGAGGAAATACCCTGCTCATTCTCTTATTCTCTTCACTGCCAGCCTCACACACTTTGCCTGAACAGAAATATAAACAGAGATATATAGCCTGCATACTGGGGACTTGGAAAAGATGGGTGCCATCGGCATACGTCTATGTGTGATATGGAGGGCCCAGGAGGGGTAGTAAGGGTAAAAGGTGGGCAGATTCTGTCCACATCCACATCATATATTTAAAGCACTATGGTACCATTTTAAAATAGCCATGGTTTCCCCCATAGAACTATGGGAGCTGTAGTTTGGTACAATGGAAGAGAATGAAAAAAGAGAGATTTGCAAAATTATCTATAGTTTCTGTGAACATTTGTGTGTCGCTGTGTGGCAATTAAAGATCAGCAGTCTGCAGATTACTTCTAAGCCTTCCTCGTTCAGAGTTTGCTCTCTGTGTGAAATCTTTTCTTCCCGCAAGGAGATGTTCCTCTTTAAGGCCTTGAAAATACGTAAAGACCAAATTCAAATTCACTGATTACAGTAATTCACCTGGTGGAGTGACACTTGAATAGGTTTCAGTTTTTAGCATTTCCCCCTCACCTGTAGATTGCTAGTCATTCTACTGTTAAAACACCCCGATGCTATTTAGTGACCTATGATATTTCTATTGTGTTTATTAATCATAGGTGATAAGTGGAAAGACTCATTATCACAAATTACGTTTCTCCCCCAATTGCCTTTGGCAATGAATGCATTTTACATAATTGCCTGATAACTGAGGTTCAGCTTTTAATTAATAGAATCCTGTGTAGGATGCAGGGCTGTAATTGGGGAAGGACAAGTGGATGTAACCACCTCACCTCACTTGGAACAGTGGTTTTTCCCACTGTAAAAATGAGGCGGGGGGTATATATGCATTACAGAGACTAACAAAACAGAGGCATGTTTTTAATTGCAAAACATTGTAGCTCCAAAAACAAGGGTTTCCATTTCGAGAATTGGGCCTTAGAATAGGAAAGAGGGGGGGAGAGAGAGAGTAATCAGTGCAATATTGTGCCCCATCCCCATGCCAGTAATCCATATTCCATCCCTGAGCCCCACCTAGGATCACCTGATTAAAGGAAGGATCCCAAACTCTTAAAATACGATTGTGAGCACTGCAAGGAGTTGACAGGAAGAACGAGTAAATTTAAAAGGGCGATTATTTTTAACGATCACGTCACTTTAACCTGCCAAACTTACAATGGGTGACTAATGCTTGTCCTCACTTCTGCTAGTCCCATGCCTAGGAAGCATGGGTTTGAGTGGTTTTCTGTTTGCACTTCCACTTTGCCTGGGAAAACCTGTTCTTTAGCGCTGAATCGAAGCAAACATCAACCCATGGAAAACCCAGTTGACAATTGCTCTGATTCAATGGTGAAGATTGGGTTTTTCCAGAGGGAAAGGGGTGGGACGTGTGTAAGGTGGAATCTAGACACATATAAAAAACACGGTGAAAAAACACTAAAAAAAAAGTTTTGAAAAATAGATTAAATTTGTCATAGCTCACCATCGCCATCTAGTGTCACATTTGTATAATGCACTTTAAAAAGGTAAAGGTACCCCTGCCCGTACGGGCCAGTCTTGCCAGACTCTGGGGTTGTGCGCCCATCTCACTCAAGAGGCCAGGGGCCAGCGCTGTCCGAAGACACTTCCGGGTCACGTGGCCAGCGTGACATCGCTGCTCTGGCGAGCCAGAGCTGCACACGGAAACGCCGTTTACCTTCCCGCTGGTAAGCGGTCCCTATTTATCTACTTGCACCCGGAGGTGCTTTCGAACTGCTAGGTTGGCAGGCGCTGGGACCGAGCAGCGGGAGCGCACCCCGCCGCAGGGATTCGAACCGCCGACCTTTCGATCGGCAAGTCCTAGGCGCTGAGGCTTTAACCCACAGCGCCACCTGCGTCCCATAATGCACTTTACAACACACTTAAAATGTTTTATTTGCATCTGTATAGCTGAGACCTAAGTCTGGATGAGCCCTAAATGGTATGTTTCTTCCTAGCCTCCTCAGCTTTTATGGTTATCACCCTTTTCACACATGGTTGTCCTTTTAACAATCCCTCCTTTACCTGTCACCATGCAGATAAGATAAGATTGCCAGGTGCTTTAAGGGCACAAGGGCCAAACAGAAATGTGTATAAAGGTGGGTGGTTTTTTTGTGGAGGGGTCTCACAAAACAATTGAAAGTCTGAAAACCTCCACCTTCTATCACTGGATCTCTTTCTAGTGCCACAGTTCTTCCCCTCTATGGTTCTAGATCAAGAGCACCAGCATGTATAGTACTCCTGAATCCTGCTTGAATTATCTCTCATGGTTGCCGGCACAAATTGGGGAGGGCTCCATAAACTCCCAGCACTCCCAGTGTCCTGTTGTTCAGTTCTTTCAATTGCAGCCCCTCGACTAATGGGTGGGAGAAGTAAACTATGAAGTTGTCCAATTCATTGTTTGTTGCCCTGCCTTATTTTACCCTGTTATTATGAAAAATGTGCATCTTTTTAAGCAGGAATAGGAAACCTGTGACCCTCCCAGATGTTACCGAATTGCAACTCCCAGCATCCCTGATCACTGGCCATACTGGTCAAGGCTCATGGTAGTTGAAGTCCAAGAACACATGGAGGCCTGGAGGCTCACCATCCCTGCTTTAAAGTGTTGATTTGAAATTCCAGCCTCTTGAGTAATATTTTATTCATTTTTTATTGAACTTCTTTGATTTGCATTCAACATACAAATTGAAATAATAGAGGAGGATGCTCATGGTTTGTGAAATATACCATGTTTAGGATGATCTGAAGAGCCTTCTCAATGATTCAGATGCTAAGTGAAAAGCAATAACAAGATTTGTTTTACAAAACAGCCCTTGAGCATACACCACACTTCAATTTGATAAACACTAAAGTATTGCATTCTGTAGTGACACCATTCATGCAGGTATATAATGAGGGTTAAATATCACATTTCTCAGGCTGTCTTTATATATTCATCACCATGTCTGCCATTATATGCTTCAGAGTAATAGCTTTCAAAGCAGAAAATACTATTTTATTTTTCAAACGTATCACTTTCAATTGCCTTTTAACATATGCTTACCAGACATTCCCATTTCCTGGTGACAGTCCCTGGATTTACAAATCTGTCCCCAGGAAAAATCCATCCCCGGAATGTCCCTGGATTTCATTTAATCTCCCGGGTTTATATTTTAAGTGCTGTAGATTTATTAGTAGGGAATGAACGTTGCGTGATTGGTTCAACGACACAAGACACATCATATGGGGACTTCTGGCAAGGCAAAATGGCGGGCGCCACTGCAGTGAGCAGCTCCTGAAGCCAGCCAGAGCCAACTGCACTACCAGGCTGGCTCCGGGCTGCTGAGGCTGCCACTGCCACCACCACTGGCGAGGGGGAACCAGGGACACCTGGCACATCCACTGGGGGAATTGCTGACACCCCCCTTGACCCAAATCGAGCTGGGTGAGAGAGCGCCCGGCCGATTGCCCAGCAGCGCTCCAGGGCCAGGAAAACCCCAGAGCTGACGTAGGGAGACATTGGAGAGGAGGAGGAGAAGGAAGAGAGAGGAAGAGGAAGGACAAAAAAGAGGGGAGCGCCAACCTTGCCATGCCACTGCCGCCGCCGCCACTGAGGAGGAGAGGTAGGAGAGCACTGGGAAGGCATGGACACATGGCTGAGCTCAGGCCCGACCCAAGCCTATTCCACGGCAGCTAGTGCTCCAAGAGAGCAGGCCCAGATGAAGGCCACGCAACAGAGGAGACCACAAAAGAGAAGGTATTAAAAAAAGGTGTCCCCGGATTCTTTAAAAAATATCTGGTAACTTTATTTTAACCTGAGCTGTGCTGGGAAATATGGTTTCCAGCCCTGCCTTCATTAAGAATGTGGAAAGGCAGAAGTGAGGTTCTGGTTTGGATCTGCACTGGTGCCCCCTGGTTTCACAATGTTCTCTCTCTGTTTCTCTGCAAAAGAACATAATAATCTAGAAAAGCATTAGGAAGAGTGCCGGATGGATTGCAATGCTGTGTTTGCACCATGCTGACCTTTTAGTTGCCTTCCTCCTCCCCAAAGGAGCACCATCACCCCTCCTGCGAAGTTAGCATCTCCACCATAACATGCCACCAGCTACTAGTCTTACTGGGCTCTAAGCTATGCAGGCTTGCAGTAAGCTCACCTTGCTCCCAGGTGTTTTGAAATCACCAACTGTTACAGACTTCAGTTGCCAAAATCTCCTTTACATAAGGAACTAACGGCAAATCCATAGTAGAGTGAAGTGAAACCTATGCAAGGCGAGTTGGGGGCAGGGGCTACGGTGTTAAAATGTTTTCAAATTTTTAAAAGCAAGGACCTGAGGATGAGAGTCTGTTAACCTTTGCTTTTTTCAAAATGATCCTTCATTGCTAGTCATTGCTTCTTAGGTAGTTTCTAATATGTTACTTTCATCACTCTTCTCTCGCTTTATTCTGCCTCCATTTTTTATAAAAAGCCTTTTAGCAGAGACAAAAAGTTAATAGCCACTTACAAAGTCCATCAGCTGCTGAAGTGTCTTCTTAATAATAGCTTTAAAATTGTTAGTATTTCTCGTCTCATTTGGGGGGGGTTGCCTTTTCCATTTTTTTTTCTGGGGCATAGCTCCTAAAAAAATATTTTTTATGCAATTGTAGGGCTTTACTTCAAAACATCAAAATCAGTATATTTATTTTAAAAGTGAAGCCTCAGCTTTCCTTCCTTCAACTGGTGGCAATAGTAATTGAAACAGCAGGAAAAAATTTAAGGACTATTTACAAAAACATTATAAGTTATATGAATGTTGAGAATTTGTTAAGTCTTTAGATAACAAGCTTCAGATATCAAACTTTGATTTTGCTGGAATTTAAGTTATGACTGTGAAATGACTAAAGTCTAGGGTAAAGTTTTTATTCTTAGGACCGTTGGAAATGTGAACCAATAATATTTACCCTAAATCCAAAACACAATTGATGAAAGTATAAAAACACAGGAAACAAGGTATTAATTTGCTGTTAACTTTCTTTATTGAAAAAGATGCAGGGGATGGAGGATGTGGGGAAGTCCAGTGGATTATGAAAAATCGTTTGTAAAGCATGATTTCTTTCTTGTCTAATAATCTTTCTTTTTTCCTTCTGTAAAATCGCTTTTGTTGGATCATTGACGATGTATTTGACCTTGGAAAAAAGCAATAAAAATATTATTAAAAAAAAAAAAGAAACAGCAATTCATTTTCCCTTGTAGAACTGTTGGGTGTGAATTGGGCCAATCAGCTCATCTTGCATAAATCTTTGCTATTTCTTCTTTTCTGTGTAATCTGAATCACAATTATACTTAGTTCAAATGCAACTAAATGTAACTTTAAAGTTGTGAAATGCCAAGGTAGGAAGGAATCACCTTTAACATTCAATTAATTACTTTTCTTTCCAAGAGCTACAAACTATTTATTTAGTTTTCTTCCCACTCAATCTCAAGGGTTGAGCATGGATTACGTTCTGAGTTTCAAGCTTTATTTAATTGAATCAGTGCATTAATTGAAGCTCAGCTGATCCTCACTGGTGCCAAGGAACTCATCTCACTCATTAGGTTACATCTGATTGAAATTGCAATGTGATGCAAAGATTTCACTGTTTTATTTCATTACAGCTTGTTATAACTAGGTTGAAGCCTACCACCTAAGGAAGTTTTTCTTTTCTTGACTTCTAGTCACTGGTTACGTCAGTCACTAGATATTGAAGAATTTTCAGCAGGGACAGGCGAGGAGTGAGTAGCAAGGACAGGAGAACATAGAGGTTTCAGCAGACGGCAAGAATCTAAATACCTTTTAAATCAATCAATCAATTTTTTATCCTTCCCTTCCTGCCAAAGAAGCTCCAGTCAACGAACAACAAAGCAACAAAACAATACTTAAAAAAAACTAATTTTTTTTTAATTTTATTTATTTACAGAATATACACATTTTACATTATAATTCTCACATTTTACATTATAATTCTCAAGAAGTATTACAAGAAAGAAAAAAACAAAAAGAGAAGAGATAGGTGAAAGAAAAAGAAGAAAAAGAGCAAAAAATACAAGAAGAAGAAAGAAAAAAACTGAAAAAAGAGAGAAGAGAAAAAAAAAACCCGATGAAACATATACAATTACAAATAACAGAACTTCCGTCCAGCTCAGTCTTGGAGTTGTCTATTCTCATATTATTTCTACAGTATTGCTAAAACATTATACCTCGGTGATTTTAGTTATCGTCTATTGATAAGTTCTTTATTCCCTGGATAGTCTCAAAATAAATTAAAAACTTATTCCATTCATCTTTGTGTTTTACTGTGTTGTTTAGTCTTATTTTTTGTGTTAATCTTGCTAGTTCATTATATTGATATAGCCTCATTTGCCACTCTCCGACCGTGGGTAGGTCAGGAGTTTTCCATTTTTGTGCAATTTGAATCCTCGCCGCAGCCATGGCATATTGGACAAAGGTTTGGTCTATTTTCTTTATTTCTTTACCGAACATCCCTAAAAGGAACAGCTCGGGAGTCTTAGGAAAATTATACTTCAAGATTTTTTTCATTTCATCATAGATTTGAGTCCAGAATTCCTTCACTACATCACAGGTCCACCAGATGTGGAAAAAGGTCCCAACCTTGTCTCTGCATCTCCAGCAAATATTATCCACAGTTTTATACATCTTTCCTAACTTTGCTGGGGTCAGGTACCAACGGTACACCATTTTCTCTAAGTTTTCACGAAGGGCTACACATGCTGTAAATTTTATACTTTTCGTCCAAAGTGTCTGCCATTTATCATAATCTATATTATAACCAAGGTCTTTCTCCCATTTTACCATCGCTCCCTTCACTATATCTTCTTTGGTTTCCCATTCCAATAATTGTTTGTATATTTTGGAGAGGAGTTTATCATTACTTTCCAAAATTTCCACCTGAAACCAAGATTTTTTTCCACTCATCCCCACTCTCTTATGTTCGCCCCAAAGGGCGTTAATCTGGTGGAAGTGAAGCCATTCTTTTATTTTTCCTTTCAGCTCCTCATAAGGTTTCAGCTTCCATCCTTCTTCTGTCTTTACCAGAAGGTCCTCATACGTACATCTTTCATCAGTCATGTTGATTTTTTTAATCTTAATGATGTCAGTTGGGGAGAGCCACCATGGGGTACCTTTTTCAATCAGTTTTTTATACCTTTTCCACACTTCTAGTAATGGGCCTCTAATTATATGATTGGAGAAGCCTCTGTGGACCTCCCCTTTCTCTTGCCAGAGATAGGCGTGCCACCCGAATCTAATATTAAAGCCCTCCAAGTCTAAGAGATCTGTATTTCTAAGGGTGGCCCACTCCTTTAGCCAGCTAATACATGCTGCTTCATAGTAGAGTCTAATGTTCGGGACTGCAAATCCGCACCTGTCTCTTGAGTCTGTTAAATGTTTGAACTTTATTCTGGCTCTTTTCCCCTGCCATATGAACCTGGTCAGGGTTTTTTGCCAGTTTTTGAAGAGGGAGGTGCCTTTAATTATCGGGATGCTTTGGAACAGAAATAATAGTCTCGGAAGGATGCACATCTTAATTGCAGACATCCTCCCTGTCCATGAAAGTTTCAGTCTATACCAAGTGTCTAAGTCCTTTTTAATACCCTGCCATACCTTGCTATAGTTATCTTCAACCAGGTTTATATTTTTAGGTGAGAGCCAAATGCCTAGATATTTCACTTTGTTCACAATTTTAATACCGGTCTTTTCTTCCAGTTGGATTTTATCCTGTTCAGTCATGTTCTTTACTAGACTTTTTGTTTTCATCCTGTTTAGTCTAAAACCCGACAGTCTACTGAAATCCTCTAGAAGTTCTATCACCCTGCTTGCACTATCCACTGGGTTCTCCACAGACAGGACCAGGTCGTCGGCATAGGCCTTAAGCTTGAATTCTTTCTTCCCAATTCTTATCCCCCTCACATTTTCTGCCTCTCTTATTCTATTTGCGATTACTTCTAGTACCATTATAAATAATAGGGGGGACAGTGGGCAGCCCTGCCTTGTACCTTTCTTAATCTTAAATGGTTTAGTCAGATTGTCATTTATAATCAACCTGGCCTGTTGTTCTGAGTATATTGCCCTAATGCCTTTCATATAGGGGCCTTCAATGCCTGCCTTTTCTAAACATTGTGTCAAAAATTCCCATGAGACGTTGTCGAACGCCTTTTCGGCGTCTACAAAGATTAGTGCTGCAGGGACATCTATTCTCATATCTAGATATTCAATGATGTTTAGTATATGACGAACATTTTCTTTCTGGTGTCTGTTAGGGAGGAATCCCATTTGGTCTTTATGTATATACTTCACTAACAGACTCTTAAGTCTGCCAGCCATAATATCAGCGAAAATCTTATAATCATTATTAAGTAAGGAAATTGGTCTGTAATTTTTTTATGTCTGTTTTCCCTTCCTCTGTTTTTGGAATCAGAGTTATATAAGCCATTTTCCAGGAGGCCGGAATGTTCCCTCCTTGAAAGATGTTATTGATCACGTCTTTAAGCACTGAGGCTAGATATTCTTCTAAAGTTTTATAATATTTTGCGGACAGTCCATCTGGCCCTGGGGCTTTCCCAACCTTCATCCTGCTAATGGCTTCCTTAATCTCCATTACTGTGATCTCTTTATTCAATTGTATTCTATCCTCCTCTGATATATATTTCCCTTCCTTTTGATCTAGGTAGTTCTTAATTTCTGCACTGTTTTCCCTTCCTCTATCATACAGCTTTTCAAAGAATTGAGTGAACCTATTTTCTATTTCCTCTGGGTCTTCTATTATCTTATCTTCCATTATTATTTTATTTATCACATTTTGTTTCCTTCTTTTTCTTAATTGCCAAGCCAGTAGCTTCCCCATTTTATTTGCTGATTCGAAATATCTTTGTTTTGTGAAATTAATTTTCCACTCTATTTCCTGATTTAATATTGCTGAGTATTGAGATTGAAGTACCTTAGAGGCTCGTATAGCGTCCTCATCTGTTGGGTTTGTGACCAGTTTTCTCTCGTATTTTCTCAGTTGGGAGAGTATATCCTCTTTCATACGGTCCCTCATCTTTCTCCTGTAGTTATTTTGTTGTATTAAGAGGCCCCTCAGAACCGCTTTACTAGCGTCCCAGACCACGTCTATGGGGGTTTCTTTATTCAAATTTAACTCCAGGTATTCTTTTAGGGTGCCTTTAATTCTTTCCCTCACCTCATCATTGTCAAGTAGGTACTCGCACATCCTCCACCTCTTTTGTCCCTTTGCTTCGCTTTTTATTTCCATTTCTAAGGCACAGTGGTCAGACAATGTCCTAGGAAGAATTTCACACTTCTTGACCCTCAACGAGAGTACTCTTGTCATCCAGATCTGGTCAATTCTACCCCAACTCTGATGAGGTTCGGAGTAGTGCGTAAACTGTTTAGAGGTGGGATTTTTATGCCTCCATATATCAAGTATGTCCAAATTTCCTTCCATATCACTAAATGATTTTGGTAATTTACCCCTATCCGATTTCCCCTTCTTTTCACTCCTATCTAGCCTCGGCTCCGGAACCCCATTCATATCCCCCAGCAGAATTAATTTGTGAGCTTCCAATTCTAATAACATACTTTCAAGTTTCTCAAAAAACTCTGCTCTATTTATATTTGGGGCGTATACCGTCACAACATTGATTTTTCCCCCCCTGAAATTTAGTTGGATCCCCAGGATTCTACCTTCCTCATCTTTGCAAATCAGAGTTGGTTCCCACTTCTCTTTGACATATATTACTACTCCCCTTTTTTTTTTTGCATCAGAGTTAATAAAGTCTACTCCTAGCTTTTTGTTCCCCAGGATATGTTTATGTTTCTTAGCAATATGGGTTTCCTGGAAGCAGATTACATCGTACCTCTTATTTTTCACAGCTTTCTCAATTTTATTCCTTTTAACCTTCTCATTCAACCCATTCACATTCCAAGATAAAAACTTTAGTGTGTGTGTTATTGTTTACCTTTGTCTGCTTCTATATCTTTCACCAAAATCACCAACTAAAATCTGTCGCCTTTGTTTCCTGAGAGCTCCCCCTCTTCTGCCGTCTCCACTCCCACAACGGCCTCCTCATCATCTTCATCTGATTCTATTACCTCCTCCCCTGCTCTCCTCCCCTCCTCCTGTCTACATCTTATCTCTCCTTCCTCTTCTTCCTCCCTGCTCTTTGGTCTGATCTCTGCTTTTCCCAGGTCTTTCTCGTACCTTCTCAAAAACTTATCCGCCTCTTGTGTGTCCAACAGTCTGAACTTTTTCTCTTTGTAGTAGAAGCTAATCCCTTCCGGGAACTCCCATCGAAATGGTATCCCGTTTCTCTTCAAAGCTGCTGCCACTTGTTTGTATCCCTCTCTTTTACGAAGTAACCTAACCGGTATTTCCTTGTATATGATGATAGGCCTTCCATCAATTCTTAATCTGTTGTTATAGCTCTTTCTCAAAATTAAATTTTTCATTTCCAGAGAGTTAAAGATCACCAGACAATCCCCCAGGAATTTACTTGCTTTCATATGTTTGGGCCTAGTCATTCTGTATACATTATCTACACTAGCTGCCATCTCTTCCTCCCTTAAACCTAGCCAATTAGATAGTTCTTTGATCATTTTCCCTCTTATATCTTCATTTCTATCCTCCACTACTCCTCTGAATTTAAGATGCAGCTGTTTTAACCGCATGTCTGCCATGGCTAGGTTATCCCAAATCTTATCCTGGGAGATGCATAGCTCTCCCAACTCTTCTTTTACCTTCTGAGTCTCCTTTTTTTGTTCCCTCATCTCTTTCTGCAGCTTTTTGTTACACTCCTCAATCATTCTAGACTTAGCGGAGAGATCTTGAATTTTAGTTGAGAGCTCGCCGACTGCTCCTTCTATTTTTTTATCAATCATCTCCTGAACCTCTCCTAGTTTGTTTTCCATACATAATACATTCTGCCTAAGTTCTTCCTTTATTTTAGCCCACAGATTATCTAAATCTTTGATTTCCTCTTGCCGCGATAGCTTTCTATCTCCCGGGGTCCCACTCCCTTTCTTCCAATCTTTCCCGTCCCTTCCCGCCATTTCCGAATCTCCCCCCCCCCCTTACTTCCTTCTCCCTTCGATCCTCCAGTAAGCCCCGGTTTTGAGCAGGGATTGTCAGTGGTGACCCTTTATACTGAGTCAAGGGGCCAGAAAGGAGCCAATTTCCAGGCAGAGTTAAATGGCCCTCTCGGTACTATGTCCCAACATAAACTTCAAACGTCCCAAAACAAAGATCTTGTGTTCAGTCCAGCAGGAGAGGTTGAGGGTGAGGCAGGGTAAATCCCTCCCAGCTCCTGGCGATCTCTTTCTTAACCCAGTTCCAGTCCACTTTCCCACCTGCCCTACGTCACGCGGGCGGGGGATTAGCGATCCGATCGTCAAGCCTTAAAGCCTTAAAGGTATAAAATCCAAATTAGTCCACTTTTATCCGTGTAGCCAGAGTCCAGAGTTGCAATTATAATCCAAGTTATAGATCCAAATTATAGATCAAGCCCGGATTCCAAAAGCCACAGTCGCGTTCCAGGTCACGGTGTAGTGTATTCGTCTTTCTAAACCACATAGGATTAAGTAGTACATCGCTCCACCTCGCCTGCTAAATAATCCGTCGCTTATAACCCCCTATTTAGCTCCCATCACCCGGAGACTTCCTCCCGGGGATGAATAGGGGGTCGACAATGGGGGGAAAAGAAAGGGGGGGAAAGAAAGAGAGAGGAGAGCACCGAAGCAGGGTGTTTCGGCAAACAAGGGGGCTTTAGCGTCCACTCACCCTATACCTGCTGCCGCCCCGCCCCTAGCAGGTCCTTGGCCTCCTTCCAAAAGGGGCTTAGGCGCCCCAAGTCTTAATTGTGAAGTTATAAACTATAAACTATAAACGCCAGGAACTGTTCGTCCCTGCCTAGCGACAAACACAAAATGCACAGTCACCAAAGACGAACTGTAGGGCTCACCAGGGTCCGAGTAGTCCTTAATGTCCAATTCTGTCCAATCTTAAACCCTCGTAGCAAATTGTTCTTACTCAAACAGACTCTTCAAGATCCCCTCAAATCATCGAGCTTCCGTCTGCGCCATCTTATATCCTCCACTGAGCGGACTCCCAAACACAGCTCGAAACCCTCCAGGCACCACCCAGCTTCACTACTGGCTTAGCGCCTTACACACGTGCGTTTTATAAAAAAAGAAAACACATTAAAAAGAACGCTGGGGGTCCCCTTCTTTTCTTAAGGCGGCCCGTCGCCTATCCTGGCCGAAGCTTGAGGCGTCGCCCTGCAGAGTCGGTAAGTCCCCACTTCGCGCTCGCGGTCTTTCGTAGTCTCTTCGCACCGGAAGGATGATACGACCGCTCCCACGCTGCTGGGTACCTTCCCCCAAGGGTTCCCCCCTTAGGGTTTTGAGGTGCGCTGCGCCCTGGCGCCCCCAAAGCTTCCGCAGAGCCCAGAAAGCCAAGAGCAGGCTTTCCGCGCTTCTTCGCAGGTTGCGACCGGAACCGGAAGCCCCCATCTAAAAAAAAAAAAAACTAATTAAAACATTAAAAACCTGTCTCACCTTTAATAAATAGAAGGCAGTCAAGGGTTTTCCGCTCCACCACCATTTAAGAAGTCTTGCTGCCCTTTCAAGTAGCGGCTTGGCTGCCCAGAATGGCCTATTGGCACCACAGACATTCAGTCAAGCAGTTAAGCTCACCACAGGAAGCAACTGTGGTGTTTACTTGGCAAACAGAAACACAGATGCTATAATCCACACTATTTACAGTTGCTACAAGGCTTTACTCTCTGAGCCCAGAGAGGGTTCTAGTTTACAAAGTCCTTCCTTAGTCCACACAGCAAGTGCAAAGCCCGGTTGCTATGTTCTGCAGCTGCCTTAGCTCTCTAAGTCCAGAAGTCTTGCAAGTTGTCCAGCATCCCTCAGACAAGCTCTTCATAAAGTATTCCATGCTTTCACAGGATCATTCCATCAGTCTCCCATCTCCAACAGATTCTCCTGGGCTCCCCGACTATGAATGCTGTAACTGGAGTTCTTTTCTACCCAGTGGTACATGAAGGTTTGCCCAGCAACACAGATAAGACAGCTGCAAAATGCTTGCAGCTGCACTTGGGGGGGGGGGGGACACACGACGACATTTCCGCCAACTCATTGTGAATTAATTATTTTTCTCACTTTTCATTTTCTTTTTTCCTCAAGAAAAATAGAGTGTATATATATGTATGTGTATATATATATACACATGTGTATGTGTATATATATATATACACATAAACTATTTGTATATAGCTCATTCTCCCTGAATATCTCACCTAAAACAGCTCACCTTTGTTTTGGAACAATGGGGAATTAAGCAAGCTCTTTCTCCATACTTCTTGCTCTCCTTTCTCTCTCTCTATATATATATTCTGTTTTACAATTTTAAATACTCATTTTACATCCTTAAAATATCAATGACTTCCCTTCTTCTCTTTCCATGGTTCATTTACATATCATAAATCCCTGCATATTTTACAAAAACTATACCATTCAGTATTCCATTATTGCATCCATCAAAACTTACTTATACTGTTGAATTTATCTTAATTCTGCCGGCGTTTTGAGCTATACACAATTATTTCCCATATATTCAATAAACATTTTCCCTTTTAAAATAATTTATATTAAGTTTTTGAAAAAACATTATACATATAAAACAAACCCATTTCAAACATTACAATACAGACTTCTTTTAAACCCTTAGACCTCCTGAGAGCCAGTGTGGTGTAGTGGTTAAGAGCGGTAGTCTCGTAATCTGGTGAACCGGCTTTGCTTCCCTGCTCCTCCACCTGCAGCTGCTGGGTGACCTTGGGCCAGTCACACTTCTCTGAAGTCTCTCAGCCCCACTCACCTCACAGAGTGTTTGTTGTGGAGGAGGAAGGGAAAGGAGAATGTTAGCCGCTTTGAGACTCCTTAAAGGGAGTGAAAGGCGGGGTATCAAATCCAAACTCCTCTTCTTCTTCCTCCTTCCCTCCCTCCATGGGTTCCATCTTTAAGATTAAATTTACTGCATCTTTTACCCTTGTCTATTATGTAACCATAATTACCATTTTAAATTTTAAATTTCACATTATAAGTTTCTTTACATCCCTGCCAAAGATTTTAACTGTTTACAGTGGTCTTTTAAATAAATTAGAAATTTACTCCAGTCTTTAGAAATGTCAGTTTTGTCATTTCCGCATACTCCATCAGTTTCACCTGCCATTCTTCTTTTGCTGGTACTTCTCCTTCTTTTCATCTCTGGGCTAGTTGCATTCTCGCTGCCGTCGTTGCATACATAAAAAGTTTTTTATCTTCTCTTGGGAATTCTTCACCTATTATACCTAGTAAAAAGGCTTCTGGTTTTTTGACAAATGTATTTTTAAATATTTTCTTTAACTCATTATATATCATTTCTCAGAAAGCTTTTACCAAGGTACATGTCCACCGCATATGACAGAAAGTGCCCACTTTCTCTTCACATTTCCAACACATTTTAGAATTTGTTTTGTACATTTTAGCAATTTTCCCAATCTTCTTTAAACATATGTTCTTGTTCTCTTATTCTATATGTTAAGCCTGCAAGTTGTTCATATTCTATCAACTTACGTTGCCATTCTTCTTTGGTTGGGACCTCGCTCGTTTTCCATCCTTGGGCTAACAAAACACAGACCGCAGTAGTAGCATACATAAATAACCTTTTCTGACACCTGGGAATTTCAGTCTGAATTATCCCCAACAGAAAGGACTCTATTTTGGGAGGGAAAGTACATTTAAACATTTTTTTCCAATTCATTATGGATCATTTCCCAATACTCTTTTACCCTTTTACAAGTCCACCACATATGAAAGAATGTTCCCTCCACCTCTTTGCATCTACAACACTTACCTGATTCAGTCTTATACATCTTAGCAAGCCTACTCGGAGTTAAATGCCACATGTGAATCATGTTCAAGTAGTTCTCCTTCAAAGAATAACATGCTGTAAACTTCAAGTCACTTTTCCAGAGTTTTTCCAAGAGGTTAAAATCTATGTTGTGTCCTATATCTACTGTCCGCCTTTTGTTTCCCAGTCCAATAACAGGTTATACATTTTAGACAAAAGTTTCTCTTTGTTTTGTAGAAGTTCTTTTTTGAATTGTGAGCTTTGGTCCAAAAAACCATTTTTCCCCCTATCTAATTTAAACATTTTGTGTAACTGATGATATTGTAACCAGTCTGTAACATGGCTCCTTACATTTTCCATTAATTTCAGTTTGCGTCCCACAGCAATTCCCTATAAGCTGCCCCCTGTTTGTCCATATTAACTCTCTTAATAATAATAGCCTCGACAGGAGATAGCCATAAAGGTGTTTTCCTTTCCAGCTTTTCTTAATATGGGCTGGTAACTGTTCCTGCACTGACTGTTCCATTACATTGGCAAAGCTATGTCTTGAATCAGTGGCAAAGCTTTTTAGTATTGATTGACCTTGACCTCAGTTTTTATGGGTACTGGCTGACATACCAATCTGCAGATCAGATCAAAACTACACCCATATGAAAACTTAATATAGCTCCAAAATAAACCCCTTCATCACCTGCTATGAGCATCCATCATGACAGTGTGTAGACTTGGTCCAACTGTTAGCTATATTGGACTTTGCCAAGACTTGGAGCTTACACTGTTTGTGACATCATGAATGATATCAGGATGTTATGTTTGCATTCAACTAAGCTGTTTCCATGCCAACAGCAGTTGCCAATAAACTGCTGCAAGGAGGTAACCATCAGCCTGACAGCTAGTTCAAGGTTTAATTTTGTTTTCAGAACCTAAGCTTGAAGAGTGGTTACATATATATATATAACTTTAAAGCTGACTTCTAGTACTCAAAAACAAAACACAATGATTTAGTGAAACAAGGTGATCGAAAGAAAGGCGTGGTCTTACTTGCTGTGAGTAGGCTCAAATGTGATCCAGTTTCACAAACAGAATCTATCGTAGTAATAGTGTTTATATTCAAGATAGTTCCTTGACTATACACTACATCCTGTTCTGAAGAGTTTTTTTGGGTTTTTTTACTCATACCGGTTCTTTGTTTTAAGTGAATGTCTCTATAATATGAAAGCCCATGGATCATAATAATATTTTTGACATGGTTTATTCCTGCATCTCACTGCATGGTTTAATGCACTTGCTTCGATGGGAAAATTCGGCTTAACACTTTGTCAATATTCTAACTCAACTGAAACCAAGGTTATTCTAGGACCAAAATACCTAGGATTAAAGTGGAGGGATCAGGTGCTTACAGAATGACGTGTTCTCCAAAAAGCACAGTAATTATAAATTAAGGTCCTCCGGCTTAACAGAAGCAGAAAATAGATTATGCAGACTCACATATTGTGCTTGCTTATAACTTAGCTCCAGTACATCCCCGTGTTTTATTGGTCTTTCAGTCCCAGTTCTTTCACTGAAGATTAGGATACTGTGAGGGCAGTAGCTAATGAGCTGCATAATGGTCTTCTGCTTTCTCTTTATGTTGGATAACATAGAATAGTGATGTCCTAGTGATGATGAGTGGTATGGGGTGGGGACTGGTTGATGAATTGAAGGTGTATGGCGCCAAAGCGTGTTCTCCTTCATGGAGAGCAGGTGTTGCGGTGGGGGCCGCCAGGACACTCCAAAGTTGGAGGGCGGGCTAATTGATTGTTGGCCACTGATGCGATTGGAGCTTCCCTTGTTGTTGGGAAGAAGTTAATGTTGCCATTTATTGATTGACAGCCAGAAATAGTAAAACTCCTTGCACGAGGCTAGGGCTTCCTCTTTTCACCCATGCATCAGATTGCCCGTCCCTCCCTCCCTAGAATAGGGTTGTTCGCTTTGACCTTGCTATACCTGTCATGGGGTCGTCTGCTTTGGAGCGGGGGCCTGGTAGGAATTTTGTCCATCTGGCTGATTGGCTGGGGCCATTTGGTTTTTGCCTACTGCGTAGCAAATTGTCACAACTTGTAAGGTTGCGGTTAGGCATTGGTTTATGGTTTGGTTGGTTGAGGGGCATGGATTGGCTGTGCCTGCCCCTCTAATGCTGCTGCTGCAAGGGATTCCGTTAAAGGAATTGGGGGCTAACTATTGCTTGTCCACTCTGTCAAGGGGGCTCGGGCCATAGCAATGAGCTCCTGGTTGCATTTGGGGTGAGGGCAGGTTCCCTGCTCCGCGTAACCCCCAAGTGTATTCCCCCATTCTGACTTTCGCATTGTGCGGAATGTCAGTCTGTCCCCCATGGTGGGGGCAGATAGTCGCAACCAATGCCTAAGCAACCACTCACAAATCTGTATTTTAATAAAGTTGTGGCCAAAATTATGCAAAAAATCTTAAACAAAAATTTCTGTGTGATGTGTGAGTTATTGGGGTGGACCTGGGGACCTCGACACGCAAGAGAGGGTTGTCGCACTCAGGTCCTGTTCACAGGCTTCCCATAGGCATCTGGTTGATCCCTGTGAGAACACTTTGCTGGACTGGATGGGCCTTTAGACTAATCCAGCATAGCTCTTCTTATGTTCTCTGAGAGTCACAAACGTTGGAGAAAATAATAATTTCATAAAACTGTATTTTCATTATTCCATTTTCTCTTGAGTCTGTGACCTAGATAAACTGAAAGGGCCTGTACCTGCCTTTTACAGTACAGAATGAGCTGCTTTTAGGTACTGTACATAGTGAATGTCTAATCCAGAACACTGGAAAAAATAAACTGTTAGACTCTATGGTGTAAGCACGAAAAGAAAATCAGCTAGGCATGGCAATTGCGATTATTCTTGAATTGTTTTGTAGACGGATGAAAGAGAATATTGGGGGGACATGTAGTGAACAGGAAAATTAGTCAAAGTCTTAATAAAGAAAGACACTGAAAAATGGTTATATGTAGTCACATGATATTATTGATAAGGGCTGATCTGAAGAGCCAAATGATTTTGATTGGTTCAGGATGATGACATTGGGTTGCAAGTATTAAGTTTGCTGTGATCCTTTGATTGGTGAATAGAAATGACATGTGTATTCTGGAAATGTATTTTTTAAAGTTGCTTTGTATGGGGTTCTTTGCAGCCTCCTCCTTATTTTTGAGGCTGTCCCTGTGCACATTTGCATTTCAATAAAGACCTATCTTTTCACTTGGAGCTTGCATCCTTTTCTTCTGGGTTTCTGTGGGTATACGCTCCAGGCTGGAAACCCCCTTTTTAAATTTCTCCTACGCAAGTCAGGGGGCATACAGTAATAGAACTAGGCCATACTTTGAGAAAACATACTTAGACTATACATATTCACAGATAATAGAAACTAATCATTCAGGAAAGATTTTAAAGTCTTGGTTTAAGAGTCATATATGTTGCTATTACTCAGTAAATGTGGCATCTTTTCTAGGGTTGGAAAAGACTACTGTACAATCTTTGCCTCAAAAGCAAAACAATATCCAAACTTTCAGTGGTGTAGAGGATCAATGGAATTGGACCACGTTGCGGTTTATTTCTGCCTAGAACTTGACTTCTGCAACTTGATCTTACAGAAGGCTGGTTACTGAATATCAACAGATACTACGTGGCAGATCTGAGCATATTGGTGCATTTTGTGCATCCCACGTTGTACCTGCACTGTACAACATCTAGACAACAGTTCTCAATATAGCATTAAAAGCATTGACAAAAGCTGTAGCTATGTTTGCTTCAATAATGCTTGTATAGGTGGCACAGTTCTTCAGGGGTTGAGTTGTATAAGCTTCATCTGCTGCTTTGTGTATATAATTAGGCCATATTGATGTCTATTTGTCCAGCCCTCAGTGGCTTTAAATCTCTGTAGTCTTCTATACCATCTATCCTTTTAAAGTGTTTTTCTCCTTTCTTCAAACTGCCTACTGTCCCATTGTCAAGCTTATCTTTTATTTCCCAGCTACATTCGTAATCATTGAAGTATCATCAGCGGTGTATTTCCTTCCAAATCTACATTTAAACTTTGTTTAAACTGAGCATGCTGTGCCTTAAATTTCAGTTCTAAATGCCCTATCCAGGTATTAAAGCTGCATTGAGGTGTTTTGTACTTAGATAATTGATAGCTTAAGTTCCTGGCTGCCTTCATACATGCTGTTTCTATGGGTTCATTTCAAGGTAAGGCCTCGTCAGCGCGAGTAATTCTAGGTTTGTTAGCTGAAAGCAAAACTGAATGTAATTCATCTTTTATTGTTGTGCGGTGTATTTTTATCTTCCTCCTCCAAAACGATTCACACAGTTCCAGGTATTTCAATTCAACTGAGAACTGTATGTAGTTGTTTAGGAGGGTGCCATGGGGTCTCTCTGTTTTCTTAAGTCTCCTGGGTCACCTTAGCAAAATGGAACACAAGGCAAACAGTTTGAATAGCAGTAGAAATTTCCCTAATTAAAGAAATAGCTAGAGTTGTCATATCCACGTGCCATAGCTGTATGAAATGAGCTGGAAAGCATTAATTCTTTTACAAATTGGCTGACTAAAGTCAGGCTGTTTTGTTGCATTAGACGATACATCACCATATTCATAGCCTACACATGGCAACCATTTAGATTTGGCTTTTATGGAAGCTAAGCATTACTCACTGCCTTTGCTAAATAATTGATGCCCAAGATGTCGATCTGCCTAGCAATTTAATTCAGCAAGGTTTCCAACTCTAAATTAAAAAAAAAAAGGTGAGTCAGGCCAGTTCAAAGACTTGGTTCAGATTCAAAGTTCTGTGAATGGAGGAGAACAGTTTATAGCACTGTTTTAGAGATTCTTAAGAGCTTGCACAAGACGACAGACATCACTATAACAGGTAGATTTTGCAGCATTTCTCATTGTTTCAATTGCATAGGTTCTTGTGAGAATGGAATAAAATCCTTGCAGAGTTTAGTTGTACTTGCACTGTGCTGTAATGCAAGGAGTAAAACAGTCCTTCCATTTGTGGAAAAAGACATTTTCTGCACCTTTTGCTTTCATTACATAGTATGTGACTCCTTGCTACCAGGAAATGGATGGCAGGCCACAAGGGGCCGCAACCGGCGACTACCCAATGCAGCCACTTTCCACACCTGAGTTTTACAGCATCTGCCCCAATCTGACATAAAAGTTGTCATGCGACTTAACTTACTTGTGTTTTCTTATCAGTACTCTGAATTCAACTTTTACCAAATGGTAACCATACACCAAGAGTTTGTGGTAGGTGGTTAAGAGGGGCTGGCCTGTTGGTGAATGCATTTTCTGGGACCACTGACCCCCATGTGGATGTTTTTAAGTCTCCAGCAATGACCTTTTATATCTCCCCAGACCTTTACCCTCACATATATATTTTTAACTCTCTGCTGAATACCGCCTCTTACCACTGAAAATGGCATTACTACATTTATTAGTTGTTGGAATTTGCTCCGGAAATTATGAGTTGAATAATATATTTCAAATAAAATAAATACCGGTATTCACCATTGACAACACTGCATAATTTGGCTTGACAACCTAATTAATGACTAATTTGATTTAATGACTTCATAATGTGGAACAAAGGGGGAACATGGCGTGGCTTTTCCATGGCAGCTCAGCTGTTCTATAAAGCACCGTTCTGTCCACTGAAGACTTTCAAAATGATTTGCTCATGCCTAGCATTCCATATATATTGTAGTACATATTCAACAATATTTTCCACAACATTGTATGATTCCTGTATGCGTCCTACTGGGGGGGGGGTGAGGAGGGAAATACTAACAGAAGAGGGGGAAATGAGGCACTTTTGTGAGGGCAGCACATAAAGGTCACTGTAACTTCACATAAACAAGGCTTTTAAACCAGCAGCTTCTCACATACTTTGATTATTTTTTAACTGCAAATTATATTAATATTGTTCAAGAGAAGGCACTGCAATTCTGATTTATGTGACAGAAGACGGGGAGCAATCTTTTTCAGTAGCTTTAGCTTTGACATGCACTTATCTGCATGGTAAGCCTTAATAAATCCTGAGTGCCTGGTTGTTTATATCAAGCATTGTTTCCCGAACTAAAGTAAATAACACAAATGGTCTCCAATAGATTGACTGCCCACAGAGGAATCTAACCTTTAAGATGATGTGTGGGGGAAAAGTGGTCATTTGGCAGGAAAAATTCCCTGCAGACGAAAGATGCCAGTATTAGCAAATGAATCCAAATGTTCAACAGATGGTAAACTGAATAGGGTACAGCTGGAATTTTAGTTCTTGTCTGGGGGAGGTGGGAACATAGAGGCAAAAATGCAAAGGAGGAATAATAACAAAGTTATCTTGAAACAATGGTGAAACAAGGTCACACTAAATCATATTAATAAGGAAGGTAACAGTACTCCACTGGATTAATTTGGTTTTCAAATTATGGTATGACCTTTGGGCATCACGTATGGCATTCTAACACAAGGCAATTCTTTGTTACAAGTTAGATTTCTCTCCAGTAAATTGTCTCAAAATTATGTTTGCATGAATATGTATTTTATATTCCTACATGCATACAAAACCCCAGATAGCAAAACATATACAAGCAGTTACATTGGTTTGCCCTTTGAATCTGGAGCATGTAATATTAAATTTACCCTTGTTTTCAACTTAGGATTTACTAAATGATTTTAAATACATCAACAAGAAATATCAACATGGAATTTTAAATGGAGCAGGAAAATGTTAATCACTAAAAATATATGCCACCAGCCCACTTTTTCTTACTATTGCTCTCTACTGCTTAATGTCACATCCTTCATTGGTGGGAACCAGTTTTCAGTAAATATAAATTGTAATTAGTAGGCACATTACTTTGTTATTTTAATTGGGATTAAAACATAGTGTCCAAGATGCTCCTTCATTTCCTTTTAACGATGACTCGTTTCTTGTAAATTATATTGTTTTGGGTGGTTTTTTGGGTTTTGTTTTTTTTACAATTCCTTTAGTAGGTCAGAGATTTTGTAATTTAACGCTATTTAAATATGATGTGTATTTTTCCTGCTGAAGGTTTTCACTCTCTTCAAACAGGAGCAACTTGCAGCAAGTACAGGTACAGGAAACAAACAAACAAACAAACAATATGTTGTGCCTTTAAAAGCTGTGTAGCTAATGCAAATTAAACAAGGCAAGCCTAGAAAGCATCTTGAGAAGTAGAGACGTCACCTTGCCAACAAAGGTCCATATAGTTAAAGCCATGGTTTTCCCACTAGTGATGTATGGAAGTGAGAGCTGGACCATAAAGAAGGCTGATCGCCGAAGAATTGATGCTTTTGTATTATGGTGCTGGAGAAGACTCTTGAGAGTCCCATGGACTGCAAGAAGATCAAACCTATCATTCTGAAGGAAATCAGCCCTGAGTGCTCACTGAAAGGACAGATCCTCAAGCTGAGGCTCCAGTACTTTGGCCACCTCATGAGAAGAGAAGACTCCCTGGAGAAGACACTGATGCTGGGAAAGATGGAGGGCACAAGGAGAAGGGGGCAACAGAGGACAAGATGGTTGGACAGTGTTTTCGAGGTTACCAGCATGAGTTTGACCAAACTGCGGGAAGTAGTGGAGGACAGAGGTGCCTGGCGTGCTCTGGTCCATGGGGTCACGAAGAGTCGGACATGACTAAACGACTAAACAACAACAACAACAAGCCTTTTCTAGTATGAAAATACTAGAATACTATATGGAATACTAGAATACTATATGGAAAGCTTCACCAGTTGGCATTATGTCTGTCAGACATCTTATTACCTCTGTGAGGTCCCTGATTTACCTTTGGACCTTATACCTTAGCACAGCAGCTTGTAACGTTCTGATTTCTGGGGGTGGGAATGCTAGTTTGTTTTGCAAAAGGACAAACTTGAACTAGTTCCTTTTCGGACAGGATGAAATAGTTCTTTTTAAAAATGAACCTTTCCGCCACATGGTCAACTGAAGCTTCTTTGATTTACAGCTCTAACTTTAATTACACCTAGTGAATCCTATCCATTTCAGAGCAACCCCCTTTCAGTAACTGTTTTCACAATCTGAAGAAGCCTGAATTTGCATGACCTCAGTGCAGGGCAGCAGATACCATCATTGGAGGCAGTGGCGGAGCTTCATGCTCCAGCACCGGGGGGCAGAGAGCAGGCAGGGGCGGGGCTGGTGTGCGTCCCGTGGGCGGGGCGCACCACCTGCAGGGGTGGGGTGCCCAGCACAGGTGGGGGAGCAGCCGTGATGGCACCCTGGGGATTGTGCTGCTGAGGGCAGTGTGCTCTCCCCACACTCCTCTTCCTCCACCAGTGATTGGAGGGAAGCAGCTTGCAAAGCAAGGCCCCATATTCTGAATGATGGCAGGTGCAATCAAGGAAGGGGAGGAAGGAAGTTCGCTGCTCTCTGTGCCAACTCCTCAAATCAGGGATGTGTGTGTGTGCCATAACCTAGTTCTTCAGCAATCCTGGTTCCAGTCTGCTTTCTTGCTTCATTTCTAAAAATTCAGCTCCCCACTGTTAGGAAAATGCCAGGGAACTGCATCTTTTCCTCCAAAGCGGCCCTTGGGATGATTCATCAGTCTTCTGTCCCAAGTTGCTACTGCGACATATATCTGAAGATATATGCACACACAAACATAGCAGAGTTCAAAGCAGAAGCTGGACTTGAGGTGTAGAATACTAAGCTAATTTATTATGTACAAGATCAAGTGTTACAGAACAAAGAAATCATGGCTCTTCTCTCCTTCTTGTCCAAGAGAGAACAGAAAATGCAAAAGCATAATGTAACGGAACAGTCTAACTCAACTTATGTTCTCATGACTCCAACAGTGTGGAATGTCAACACAGACATGTGATGAAAACAATCACACATCAGCAGTGGGAAGGAATGAAATCCCAACACCCATATGTACTTGCTTATACTCCCTCTGTAGCTCTGATTGTTCAACACCACTTTCTCTGCCCCGCTGAAAGCTCTTAAATACACAGATCCAATAGATCTAGCTACCATACATCTCAAACCCCTACACTCTATCCCGTTCTTCTTGCAGGTCTCTTATAAAGCCAATGATGGAACAACTGGTTTTACATAGCAAGCACCTTATCTCTATGGTAACCCCATCATGGCCATGACAGCCTTCTTTAAAACAATCCTTGGTAAGAACTGAAAACAGAAAGACATGCAGAAGCTTTTTTTAAAACTCAGCATTTCCCGGTGAGGAAAAAGTTGCATCCTCTTTTTCTTACCTAGAAGCTACAAGTTGGATATGGAGACATCAGCCCTCCCTCAGTTAGTTATCTACTAAGCAACTGGTAGCCAGACAAAACTTCTGAAATTGGGGCCCCCGTTTAATTTATGAAAAATACTTCTATGTACCCAAAGTGCTGGTTTCTTCAAAAACATAAAAACACATGAAACTAGTGAAGATTCAGGACACCTCAACTCTAAATACCCGTTTCTGGACTTTTTGGAGGAAGCTTGAAGTTCCTATCAGTGACTCTTATAACTCAGCTATAAATATTTGGCAAGAAGAAAGTGTTGCAAGGCCTAGATGAACTCTGACAGAAGAGGAACATAAGTTACAACCCATCTATTGCTAGATGAAATGCTGTTTGATGGCTTCTTTCCCAGTAGAAAGCCTTATAAATATATAGCCAGAATGAGAAGATACTGCCCTAGAAGTCAGTACTAAACTTGTGTGCAGAGACCATTGAGCTTTACAAGTGAATCTATAGTTCAAACTAATATAATCTTCAGAGTCTTGAACGAATAAAAAGGTATGGCGCTGAAAGAAGAATCATTTAGTGTTACCATCACATTCTGTGCTTCACTTTTTTCCGGGGACTAAAGCACGTATTAGGATCAAAGCACGTATATCAACCATCACTTCATTTTCACCTAACATGTGCAGAACTTCCGGTCACTTGTCATGTAGCTGCATCGCCTGGACAGGAGGGCCCTGAAAAATATATTGGTGGTTCTTCCCCTGAAAAAGTAGTCTGAAACTTCTGGGTTGGCATGAGGGAAGGGGATTCTTTTTTATATATAGAATATTTATTAGGATTTTTTATAATGATACAATAAAAAAACAAAAACAGAAATACAAATACAAAAAAACACACCAAAATAAAAATAATTTTAAAAAAACAAACCACAGAGAATTTCCATTACTTATTTTCCTTTAGCTTGTTTCCCAGACCTCCTCATACCTCCCTTTTTTGTATTCCACTTCAAATTGTTGGTTCAGCAAATCCTTGCCCTTAAATTTTTACCTATTTCAAACCCTTTCCCCCCCCCCCCGTATTCTCTTAATGCATTACAGCTGGAAACCACTTAATTTCTATCCAACATCATTCTAACATTCATTAGTTTTACAATATTTCTGTAAGTAATCTTTAAATTTCTTCCAATCTTCTTCCGTCGTCTCTTCTCCCTGGTCCCGGATTCTGCCAGTCATTTCTGCCAATCCCAGAGGGAAGGGGATTCTTGTGCCTTTCACAGTTGCATGACAAGCATAAGTTCAATGAGTTAAGCCTTTACTAGCATTTATGGGGAAAAGTTTAACCATGACTGTAACACTCTAATTATGTCCTATGCCATCCCCATAGCAGCCATGGTTTTTGTTTTTTGCCATTAGCAGTTTTGTGGTTTTGTTATTTTAATGCAAGTTGTTTTAACTGTGACACTTTTGTAAGCCCTTTGGTTAGGGGGGGCTGTAAGTACAAGTAATAAACAAACGTTAATGGTGTCCTGAGTGAAGTAGTAGTTATAATTTCTGTTCTGAATCTGTGACACTTAACTTCAGTGCATAACCCACAAGTTTTTAAATTATACAAAGGAGAGAGAAAATCTATTTAATCTCTGCAACAACCATTACTCTATAAATATCCTCCTCTTATTTGACTTATTTTCTTAATTAACTTCATGTATATATGTCTTAACGCACAGTTCAAGTGAGCATAATAAATCATTCACTCAAATCCGCAATTGGTACAATGAATGTTAATACAACCATTTATTGCAATGAATAATTGCTCTGTTCCAGAAATCTATGCAGAGGTTATGCCTTCAGCTTCACGTATCTCTGGAAGTTCTTTCCCATGCATCAGGTCCTCTTGAAGATAGGGGCAGAGAACCAGGGAAAAAGTGAATTGTCTTGTGTGCGAGAGAGAGTATTTGTCCACCAAAAGCGCAATATTTACTAACTTCCCAATATACAAGCAGCAGAATTAAAATTAGAAATTCTATTGATGTTCAGCCTGAAGTGAGATTCAGCAGAAGTACGAGGCTCCTTCTCATCTGATGAATGTTATGAAAAGTGCAAAGAGCCTTGATAAGGCTGCAAAGTGCAAGGACTGTGGAATGCCCTCCCTTCCAAGGTGTGCCTGACCTAGTCAGCCTATACAGCATTTAATTGTACTACACAGTATACATATGCCCCCCATGGGGAAATACCTGAGTCACGTGACAAGACAATAGCAAATGCTAAACTCTTGATGCAGTCTCACATTTCTGCCTCTATGCATGTGCTATGTTTGTCAGTCTCTACATGGGGTAAGTAAATGCTAGGAGTGTTTTTTAAATTAAATTATTTTTAAAATATATACAGTGGTGCCCGCAAGACGAATGCCTTGCAAGACGAAAAACCCACTAGACGAAAGGGATTTCCGTTTTTCAAGGCGCTTCGCAAGACGAATTTCCCTATGGGCTTGCTTCGCAAGACGAAAACGTCTTGCGAGTCTTGCGATTTTTTTCGCTTTCTTCCCCCTTTTTCTAAGCCACTTAGCCGCTAATAGCTGCTAATCTGCTAATAGCGCTAATCCGCTAATCCGCTAATAGGGTTGCTTCGCAAGACGAAAAAACCGCTAGGCGAAGAGACTTGCGGAACGGATTCTTTTCGTCTTGCGAGGCACCACTGTACATTGTTTTTCAGCCAAAGTGACATGCAATCATAAAAGACAAAATATAATCTAAAACAATAAGGAATCAACAGCTTGCTATGCAGAAGAGAGCACAATCAGCTACAAGATCAGGCAGCAAAACCCATAAAAGGTAAAGGTAAAGGTACCCCTGCCCGTACGGGCCAGTCTTGCCAGACTCTGGGGTTGTGCGCCCATCTCACTCAAGAGGCCAGGGGCCAGTGCTGTCCGGAGACACTTCCGGGTCACGTGGCCAGCGTGACATCGCTGCTCTGGCGAGCCAGAGCCGCACATGGAAACACCGTTTACCTTCCCGCTGGTAAGCGGTCCCTATTTATCTACTTGCACCCGGAGGTGCTTTCGAACTGCTAGGTTGGCAGGCGCTGGGACCGAGCAGCGGGAGCGCACCCCGCCGCGGGGATTCGAACCGCCGACCTTTCGATCGGCAAGCCCTAGGCGCTGAGGCTTTAACCCACAGCGCCACCTGCGTCCCTTAGCAAAACCCATAATCTGGTATTAAAAGCCTGCTGAAACAAGATGGCATTCACATTTTTCTACTCGTTAAGAATTAAATGGTTAGTGGAGAAAGAGTTCTAGAGAAAGGGTAAGGAATATTTTTTAGCATGAGAACTGTTGTGCCTTTGGGGGCAATTTCTTAAGAAATTTTTTTTGGAGGGGCACATGCCATTGGTTGGCAGGGGCAGATACAAAATTGCACAGAGCAATGAATGTTATCATTTTTCTGGTAGGCTAGCATCTTCACAGTCACACTTACTTCCTTGTCCTCTATCAGGTGAGCAAGAAGCTTTATCAGACTTCCAGGCACAATTCAGTCAGGCAAAGCAGTTTGGTTCAAGAGGGTGCATCTTGCCCATGGGCAAGATAAAGAAGCCCTGGGCCTGAGGTTCCCCATCTGTGTTTTAGAGCTTAGACACCACAACCAAAAAGGCCCTGTGCCACATCCACACCAGCCATACTTCATATGTTGGTGAAATGCAGAGCCTCTCTAAAATGGTCACAGTAGGCTGCAAGCTACTCTCCCAGTTTCAGCCCAACCTGCCATAGGCTTTAAATACCATTGGACAACTCTGCAAGGTTGTTGTAAATCACCTAGCCATGGTCCCTTCCAACTTGCAATATCGAGGTAGCGAACTGCATTTGCTTTGAAGTGTGCATTAGCAATGTTATTTTTTAAAAAAGGATTTCAATTAAATAAGAATGACTTTATGTTGGATTCTCAGTTTCTTTAGAAGTAAATTAACACACACTCATAAAAATTGTGTTGCAAGCCATTTTTCATAGTTAACAGTGTACAATATGCATGTATAGGGTTGTAACCTTCCATTTGTATTTCTTCAGCTCTATCTCACCTACTCCTTGACATTTGTTGTTAGGGCAAATATTCCTGCAGGAAATGTCTAGCTCTTTCTTGCTAAATGAAATGGCCCTCTGCTAACACAGCTTTGATGGTTCTGCATGGACTCTCTGGTCCCCCTTTAAAATTGCCCATATTTTAAGAACATTTACAAACAAGGGGTGGTGGTGGTGAGTTCTTTAAAGAGCAGAGCTGCAGTTATGGTTCCTGGAGGTGTTATTATCCAGGTAGCAGACTATGATAGAGTTGATGTGGTACTGCAGCAAAAGAGGTAAAATGAGCCCATGGTTATATTTTTGAAATATGACTTTGGAAATTTGGAGTTTCTTCCTAGCTTCTGTGTGATCATAAGCAAGCTACAAAGGACCTAGTTTAAAGAATCTTCAACTAGTTGTGGGTGCTCAGTGCATTTGAAAATTTCATTCCCTGCCATCTTCTTTTATAGCAGACAGGCAGTTTCTAAGCCTTTGTCTTCGCAAACCTGCGTACAGAAAAGAACTGGATGTTATTCTCAAAACAATCGTTATTTTTGCCACCACTGTGAAATTCAAGAGAAACTTCACCAATTTACAGTTTTATTCATCTTATTTTCCTTTTATGGGCATTCTGGAAACACATGAATGGCCAACATGTGGTGGTAGCACTAAATAACATGATGTTTATAGGCCAACCTTACATTGGTGATAAACTCCTACGGATTTAGCATGAAATCGCCAGAAAAGTGTCATCTTCATACAAAAGTGTAAAAGTACAAATAACAAAAAAATGACAACAGTCGCCCAATATAAGAGATGAAAAGACGAAGTGATTATTTAAGCTTAAAGATATGCTTGGGCACAGTGGGCTCATCCACTAGAAAGCATGGGACTAAGCTGTTTCCTGCTTAACACCTGCTTTCTAGACACGCCCTACTCATTTCCCCAGGAAAACCCACCCTTTAGCGTTAGGTTGGAGCCAGTGTTAAGCTGGAGAAAATATGAATTGCTGTTGGCTCCAACTGGGGGAAAGCAGGGGGACAAGAGGAAGTGTGGATATTCCCAGAGCTTTAAAGCTTGGACCTGAGCTTAGAAACGTGGCACAACATCAGATCAGAATTCTAAACCAGGTAGGAAGCCTTGACAAGTAGAGAAGACTCCATGCACCAGACATTATTCCTCCAGCTTAGGAAGAGGGTCAGGGGACAGTCCTAACTCTCTTGTCTCTGCTTCCCTTCACCACATAATTCCCCCTATCCCCATTAATCACTGGAAAACAAGGAAGGGATTTATCTTACCCCATTATTGCCCTTTGGTTCTTCCAACACCTGCTTTACCAGAAAGTATATCATTTTAACTGGAGCAGAAAACATTAATACGATTTATTCATGCATTAATTGTTGAGTTAGTCACAAATTTTTGATCAGGGCTGTCCACTATGAAAGGTTTTTCGGTTGTTGCTGCTGTTGCTGCTGTTAAGTTATGCATGTGTCCCCACCCCACCCCTCCCTCCAAGCATATAAATTTTGTTCTTTTGGCCAGTCAAGAACATTTTCTCACAATCATGAATGCAGATTAGCATTACCTCAACATACTTCATCATGCATTTTGAATATGTGCTAGTGATTAGAGTCTCAAAATGCATGTGGTGCCTCAGGCATCTGCTGAAGGGGAGGGAAGGAGGAGAGGCAACTGCAAAGCCACCAGCTCAGAAGTGAGGGCGATAAAACAGTTGAGCACCCAAGGAAAGGCAATCATTCTGCCATAACTATTGTACCTACGTCAAAAGCATTTACTATATATACCCTATAACAGCTGCAACAATGTTATCAACACAGACCAAACAACCTGAAAACTAGATTTAACTCGTGGGATGGTGGCACAGGAAGCAAGTGCCCAAACAGAGGAGCAACTCAGGAGCCCACCTGAGGATGTGAATGTTAATTTGAAATATATTGGTTATATCTCTTTCATCAAATTAAAATAACACTCACACCCACAGTCCATCACCAGAAATGCAGTCTTTTTTTTTTCTTTTTTCTTTTTTTTAAATATTTTTTATTAAGTTTTCACATTTTATAGACATACACACACACAAACACAAAACACAAAAGAAAACATATATAATGTTCATTACCCTCTTTCCTTGACTTCCCCACATCTCTCCTTCCCACATTCCAATTTCAATAGTTAATTCAGCAAGTTATTTCCTCTTCTCTCTATTGTATTGTTGTCCTCTGTTCTTAATATTTAACATCTCTTGTTAGGCTCAAGTTTACTTATCCTATTTTTACACATTAGCTCCTTTCTCTAAGGTCGACCTACCCTCTCTCCCACGAAATCCTCCCTTTTTATTAAACAAATCATATCAAAATTAGAAAGAACAAAAATCATAAATTTTTACTATTCTACTCTCCCCCTCCCTCCCTGGCCCGGTTTCTGTCCCTTCCCAAATCACTATTCTAAAAGAACAGTTTCAGCCCGGATTTCTCACATCCGAGGCTCTCAAGCCCCAGTTAGTCTTTCTTCGTCTGTTTTGTTGCTTATTGGCCTTCAGTTCTCGAAGGAGTTGTGTCCCAAGTTCCGTCTTCTTTCCTTCCACCAAAGTCAGTAGCAATTGCTGCCAAGGATCTGCCAATCTCCCATGCTCAAACTTAAAGAAAAGGTCCCAATCATGCTTGTTCTTTCCTTCCACCGAATCAGTCAATAGCAATTGCTGCCAAGGATCTGCCAGTCTCCCATATTCGAACTTGAGGAAGAAGTCCCAATCATGTTTGTTTGTTTTTTTGTATTCCAGTATTCCAGATATTCCAGGGGCTTCTTCCTTTGTCCTTCTCTCCTTTTGCAGATTTACGGTCCACTGGTCTTCTTCTTCAGTTCCTTTGTTTCCTAAAGCTGCAGGCTTTTGGTTGGTGCTTTCCATCTGAACATCCTCTCCTTCTTCTTCTTCTTCTTCTTCTTTCCCCCCCATTTCCAAAGCTGTCTCTTCTTTTCCGGCTGCCAGGTTTTTTTCCAACTTTGTATCGTCAGCAGAGTTGCTCAATTTCAGATTCAAGGTCACAAGTTGTTTACTCATATCTGCAGTCTGCTCTTGTAAAGTTCCCACGAGAAAAAACATCCTTTCTATCTCTGCCCATAATTTTCCTTCTGCAGCCATTGCAGTATCCTTTGTTCCCTCCAGGGGGATTGCCAGTCCAATAGTTCTTTTCCAGCAATTCGTTACTTTGTTGTTCAAAATACTTTGTTTCCAATCAGTTCAGATACAATATGTCACCTTTAATCCAAAAAGAAATTTCTAAATATCACAGTTCCAGCCTCTAATCGCCCGTTTGACAGCTCTTTTGACAGCTGTCAAACTTTCTTTCTCTTTTTCCTCAGGCTCACACGCAGGACACTCCCGGGTCCAGAATGGGGGGGGATTACACAAAAGCTTCTAATATTCCTCTCTCCTCTCCAGCACAATAACTTTTAATCCATTTCGTGCAAGTTGTCTTTCTAAACACAAAAGTCTTTCCACCTTAGTGCTCCTCTCCTTGCTTGAATCTTTTTGTGGGGGGGGGGAGTGTGGACTTCCTTTTAGCACATCCCCCGGTCGTACTCCAATCAAAGGTAAAATTTTAGTGTCGAATTTTCATTTTACTCACGGGTTCTTTGTTTCAGTCCAAATTTCAGGAAGGAAGACAGCGCTCTCCGGCCATGGCTCGCGGCTTCGCTCCGCAGAGGTAGCGATGGACTCTCAGCACCGCGCCGCACCCCAGTCCACTCCGCAGCCTTTAAAAAGGCTCTTCGCGGGTCGGGGAGGGCGTTTAAGGTGCCCACCGAGTCACCAAGTCCGCAGGCTTCAGCGCCTGCGGTTTTTGAGGGTCCCCGTGTCGCCGGCACGGCAAGACCCGTCCTCTGCGGAGCCGATTCCCTCCGGAGCTCGGAGGGAATCCGCCATTACCGGATCGCGCTATCCCGGAAGTCCACCAGAAATGCAGTCTTGCCCTTCTGTGCTCATACATACAGTTTTTTGACGTTTCCACTGAAAATTCAAGCGAGGAATTTCAGCGTTTGGCATGCTTACTGAGTACCTGGAACCATTTTGTTGTGTACAGCATTCAGTCATCATCACCCAAGGTGTTCAAATATTGGGCTAATATAAGTCACTAGGCTTGTGCATTGTGGCTATAGAGTACAGGAGAATTTTCGTTGTGGCAATAGCAACTGAGTTTTCCATGATTAAAGACAGTGGAAGGATTGCCTAATTCAGTAGCTTCAGTGAAATACTGTCTCTCTCAGCAAAGCTTCCTGTTCATGAAGATAGCAATGCAGAATGCTCCCCCAAACCCTTCTTCACCCAGGCTTTAGTGTTGATGAATTCTGCCACCCCTTCTGCCACCCTTCTGTCCTCTAATAAACCAGGCAGAGAGGGGTGCTTCCACTACAACTGGCCTTGGACTTAGTTCTGATTACTCTCTAAAACTATTATTGTTAAGTGGCTAAATGTCTAATAAAGATCAGCAGAAGGATCGAGAACAGGACCTCTTCCTCCTCCTTAGGCATAGTTTTAGCCTATTCTTTAAATTGTTTTAAAAACAACAACACAAAACCCCTAATAACAAAATACAACATTCTTACATTCTTAGAACAACTTTCTAATAAGATTGTATCATTACGATGCCAGTATCCCCAAAATGTAATTCACACATTTTGTTATTTCTGCACTATCTGGTTCATTAAGAGCTGCATGTGATTGATAGACACTGACTTTTTTCATTCAGTTCAGTAACCCACAACATTTAGTCAACCATGCCTGAAATGAGATAAAACATTTGTTTCAATCTTTTAACACTCCCCATACTTCGAACAACAAAACATAATGACTATTGGTTCCAAAATTTAGCCGTAAGTTAACGGAAATTAAATAAAACACCACTTTTACCGAGGAATAAATAATCCTCTGACTTTTCTTATCCCATCTAAATTGGGTGATCATTTTCTACAAACTTCTCAAAATTGTATATTGCATTATGTTAGGATTAATGTAGGTCAAAGGGAAAGTACATTTAAATGCCCATGATCTAGCACATTACAAATATTATCACATTCTGGAAACACAGAGAATATCTGCCGGATGCTTTGGATGCAGTAAAATGAATCCCATTTTGGACTACGGGTAGGACAAGTCAAATGTAAAAAATGAGATGAGTGGCACTCCTTTCACACATTCTATGAAAACATGGGCCTGCAAGTAGGTTTGTGTGTAATGTCCCATTTCCTTACCTCTTTAAAAACCCGGTTTCCAAATGTGCAGAGAGAATCCTATACACACACAGTTTATGTCTTGCTGCTGTTCTGTCCTTAGAAACAACATGGTAGAACTGCCAGAGTGCTCCCATTCACCTCCTGTCCATTTAGCCTATGCACTTTGAATACGGAAAGAAGGCTAAAGATCCCACCATGTTGGGATGCTGCCAGGGAGATGGGGGCATCAGGCAGGCCTCCAGCCACCGGCCGGCAGCCAGACGAACTCTGGTCTCCCTTGGAGCAGCATCAGTCAGCAACACATAGCTTCAGAAGCCTTCAGAAACTTGAGCACGCTCTATCAGCAGAGTGAATAAATCTTCACGACGGAAGTGGCGGACAGAGACATGTGTAAGCATTATTTACAGGCGTTTATTCAGCATAGTTCAGGAACAAAGGAAAAAACATGTCTGCTTCCCTTTGTGTCCAAGCACACAGCAGTATAGCAAAAGCAATATACAAATGGAAATTCCCAGCAGACTGTGCTGGAAGTAAACAGGCATGTCACACACAACAGTCACGCCTGTTCCTTTTAAGGTGGAATGGAACTATATCCTAACACACCATACCTCTCTTCCTAGAGTTGTCCATCACAGATAGGACAAAATTCCTCATGAAGCCCAAGTTCTTGACAATATAGTGGACAGCTAGTTGTTGGTATTTCACTCCTCCCATTGCAAGGATCATCTGATCCTATTGTTTACTTTCTGTTCCGTGAGAAAGGAAGCCTGTCTGTGTGACTTCTGCCTCTGGTACTATTGTGTTTTTCCTTTTCTGCTCTGTCTTGCGACCAGACAGGATGTCCATACGAGGGCTGCTCCTCTCATACGTGTTGGTTATGTTCTTTAATCTGTAATTAGTAGAAATAAAGTAGGTATGCCCAGATACCTACTCACCTCCGTCTGTGCTGCTTTTACTCTATAAAGACTGGGTGCTCACAAGAGAGCAACTGTGAGCCCCAGAACACCAGGACCCCTTCCTGGGAATGCTGTGTAGCTGTTCCAGTTGCCAGAGGAGGCCATGGGGCCTGCAAGAGTGTTCCATTAGTGGTATCACATGATTTTCATCAGGCAGGTGTCATCATGTCCGGATGACCTCATTGCTTTGTGACAGAGCCTTTGTTAGTCCTCAGACTCACAAATGGGAGCTTGTTTCCCATTGCAGGTTTTCTCACTGGCAGTGAGGCGATGCAACATCCCTGCAGCCTTCAGGCCTACAGCCAGGGATGGAAGCTAGACTGCGGTGGCCTTCACCTTATTTCTATATCCACAGAGGAAGTGCCAGGGGCAGCGTTGTTATCTTTGGTTGGGTGTAGAAAGCAAACTCAGTCAACTGACAATGGACTGAAGCGTTTTTCTTTACATTTGCACTTGAAACAATAGCAACCGGATGCTGAAAGTCAGAGCACAACAAACAGGTAGAATGGAGAGAGTTCTATGGGGTTCCAAACCAGCAGAGGGCCTGGACTTTTAGCTTTCTTTTCTTTTTAAAAGTAAATTATAAGTTGTGGACCAAGGAGCTTCTAGGGGTCCAGCGCATTTTCCTGCTAAATGCTGTGTGCAGGAGGAAGCCACCCCAGCCCTATTCCAAGAAAGCCAGTAGTGGAGGCAATGATCACTGTCTCTCTGGGGCCCAGACCCTTTCTCCACTCCTCTGTATAAATTTACCCCAATGAGTTAAGATTTTCAAAATTTTATATTATTCCCTGAGAAGCAGGAATTACCATATTGGTCAAGATTTCTTTTATTTTAAAAGGGTGAGGCCATGATGGAGGAGGCGTGTGGTTTGAGGAGGAAACAAGGCGCCCACAGATACCCAGTGCCAAAGGACCCCCAGAAAACTGGAGCCAACCCTGGTTTCTTTCCAACACAGTGCTGGGTGTGTATGCAAGGGGCCCAATTCATGTTCTACACCAGTATTGCAAGGTATACATCTAAACCCACAAGCATGTCCACTGTGCACGTAAATCCTACATATACAAGTGAGAGTTATGGAGCCTTTTGTAAGGAGTCAGGATGTGTGTACATTAAAAAGACATACATACATTTAACCTTTATGCTTAATAAAGAACTTGTCACACCACGAAGTAGAAAAAGCAAGCCATGGATCTGAGATCTGTGTCTTCTGTGAGAGTTAAGCTCTCCCTTCAAAACCCCATGATGGCAAGGTAGCAGAGTCTCTCAACCGCTCTTTTTGTCTGTGGTTCAGGGACATGTAGGGCTGATCCTTGAGAGAGTTTAGCAAAGAGGTGTCCCATTGGAGCTGTGTGATAACTAGTCATTAAAAGCCTAGGGTCTAAGCTTAAAATAAAGAGTACAATGCCTTGGTTTAAGGAAGACAATGACTTTATCTCTGTAATTCCTGACTTACCTTAAAAGAGCTCTTACTTGTCTGTTTGGAGTTGGTTCCTACTTACAGGAAGCTGAGAAATAGTAAACAGACTTTCCTTGCAAATACAAGGATTAGTGCTCTGACTTTTTCCTGCAACTATTAGGGTCAGGTTGTTCGCTGATCTTTCCAGGTCACGCTGGAGATAGGTACTTGTACCAGGATCACAAATAGTTCGTAAGGGGTATATTTTATATTAAATTCATGCCAGCTGTTACAGTGCCATGATCCATAGATATAAACCATGTGAATTGTCCAGATTAGCATCCATCATTATAACATGCCCGGGAAATCCTGTTGGTATCCCTGCATGTCAGTACTTCAGTTAATAAGCTTCCTAGATGCTTGATGTACTATTGGCCTATTTTCAGTAGAACATTTCTAAAGATGAGTACATGTCAAGATGGTGTTGAAGGGCTGCTTGAATTCTGAGAGAATTGTACAACAAGCAAACAAATCAAAGATCAACTTCATCAGAAGCAACCTCTGATCATAAAACAATCACCCATGAAATAGGCATGGGCTTCAGTAAAGGACAAGTGTTATAGGATGGGAGAGAGAGAGGGTGGGGTGGTGAAGCTTATGTAAGCAAGTGTATGCATGGGGTTTTTGTGACAGTATCACTTAGGTAGGTTCTCTTTCTATTCACTTGTTATATTTCGCTACAGTGCATAGAACACCAATGTCTCACAACAAATGTAACTGATCTGTAGAAAACACAACTTGAAGAAAGAGACAGTCCATGTGCTTTTGTAAACAAGGGAAATCTCTCTCTCTCTCTCTCTCTCTCTCTCTCTCGCCAGTGTAGTGTAGTGGTTAAGAGCGGTGGACTCGTAATCTGGTGAACCGGGTTTGATTCCCTGCTCCTCCACATGCAGCTGCTGGGTGACCTTGGGCCAGTCACACTTCTCTGAAGTCTCTCAGCCCCACTCACCCCACAGAGTGTTTGTTGTGGGGGATGAAGGGAAAGGAGATTGTTAGCCGCTTTGAGACTCCTTTGGGTAGTGATAAAGCGGGATATCAAATCCAAACTCTTCTTCTATATATGAATGGAGGGCTCTTTAATGTGATACTTTAGGTACTTATCATATTTTGTTCTCTGTTTGTTGAAACTATTCCTGAAAAATTCAGGCTACCTTCAAAGATAATGGGAAAGTTCTCCATGGGTTTTTACAGGGATTGTTGTAGCCAGTGACGTTTGATTCCCCCACCCACCCCAATAATCACAAAACAGGGAGGGGGATTCCTTTGCTGCCTTCCTTGATGGCAACATTTTATGAACTTGAATCCTCAGAGTGACTTTAGAAAATGTATTGCCTTATCACCAGTAAATAAACCAATACTAAATTCTGAAGCAAAAACAAAAGAAAAAGTTTCATATAAGATAATATGGGATATAGGCTTCCCATAACTACCGTTTCACATAATATTTCATCCAAAGTTTTAGAATTATTAGCATATTTTCTATTTGTTATTGTATTGGAAAACCTGATGTAAGGTGGTGTACATTTAACTCCAGCTAGGCTAAACAGAAGGTTCAGCTGATTCCCCCTCCTGCATCCCAGCTTTTGTTGTAAGGCATCTTTGCCCAGACTCAACTGGTTTTAATAGGTGTCTCTAACATTTTGAAGACTAACCACAATTAAGGACAAGCTAATTAAAGTATTAGACAAAGTTGAAATCATGTCATGGAGTAAACTCATCACAGGCATGGACTTAGAAACCACAGCTTCAATGACAGAAAATGTAAGCCTATTTATAATGCTCAACATCATATGGTCTGAAGCTCAACATAAAAAAAAACTAAGATCATGGCCACTGATCTGGTCCCTTCACGAAACAGACAAACAGAAGGGGAAGAAATTGAGGCAGTGAGAGATTTTACTTCCTTGGGCTCCATGATCACTGCAGATGGTGACAGCAGCCACGAAATTAAAGGACGTCTGCTCCTTGGGAGAAAGGCGATGGTAAACCTAGACAGCATCTTAAAAAGCAGAGACATTACCTTGCCGACAAAGGTCTGTATAGTTAAAGCCATGGTTTTTCCAGTAGTGATGTATGGAAGTGAAAGCTGGACCATAAAGAAGGCTGTTCGCCAAAGAATTGATGCTTTAGAATAATGTTGCTGGATGAGACTCTTGAGAGTCCCATGGACTGCAAGAAGATCAAAACTATCCATTCTGAAGGAAATCAGCCGTGACTGCTCAATGACAGATCCTGAAGCTGAGACTCCAATACTGATGTTGGGGAAAATGGAGGGCACAAGGAGAAGGGGACGACAGAGGACGAGATGGTTGGACAGTGTTCCCAAAGCTGCCAACATGAGTTTGACCAAAATGCAGGAGACAGTGGAAGACAGGAATGCCTTGCATGCTCTGGTCCATGGGGTCACGAAGAGTCAGACAAGACTAAACAACTAAACAACAACATAATGCTCTGTCATTCAGACGTTAACTGTATTATGCTGTTTCTACTGACATGAACCAACCTGGACTTTGCAATCGTCATCTGAGGCCCTTGTTTTTGTGCCCTCTCCATAAGAGGCCTGGAAGCTGGCAGTAGGAGAAAGGCCTTTACACTGATATCTCCCCACTCATGGAATTCTCTCTCCAGGGAGGCTTGCGTGGAACCATCTTTGTGTAGTTTTAGGCATGAAGTAAAAAGGCCATCGATCTCATGTCCTTTCAAGTAGCTATTGCCTCTTTTTGTTGAGCAGGATCTGCTAATTCTTTCTTTTATTTGTATTGATTTTTGAAGGTTTATATTGGTGGTTTACTGTAATTGGTTTTAATGATTCTATCATGTTTGTAAGTTGCTTCGAGTCATTTCTGCGACTAAAGCAACCAATAAATATAATTTTAATATTATTATTTTGTATTGATATAATAAGAAATAATGTTCTTTTAAAAATGAACTGGTTGCAATATAGTAGGTTAGATAGAGAATTAGATGGGACAAAGTATTATACCACAGCTTTTTGTGATCATATTATGTTAATGCTGGTGGTATCTCCATAGCATGTATGCACAAAATGGCATTTATATTTAAATGTTTTATTTTTCTGACTTTCGTAGATTTCATTGAAAGTGGTTGATATAGCCAAAGGCAGAGAGCAGTTCCACCTTTCATGGATTCAGCTCACATCCAGGCTTTTAAGCGGTTTACGGGTCTACTTTAGTGTTCTCCTAATCTCTAATTGATTTTCCTGAATGCTTTGCATTGTTATGCTTGTTCTGATTAATTAACTTCCAACCTTTTCAATGTAATCATGATGATCTCATTAAAAAGGCCTATCTAGTCTCTTTCTCTGTGGTGGTCTATTTTCCTCAAAAGTTTACAATGAAAGCAAATGCTGGTTATGAGTATACCAACACATGCCGTTCATGACTTTGCGCTAAAACAAGGTTCACATTGGTAGCCCATAGCAGGGCATAAGATATCCAAGAGGAAGGTAATCATGGCAGCTGATATTGGAAGAACTGCTGTTTCAGGCACAGGTATGTTATAATACAGACCTAACTCCCATTACCTGTCTACATGTCTGTCTGGGCCTCCTCCCCCCCGACCCTTTCCAGATTTTCCCTTTTCCTTAACTTCAAATGAGGTGCTAGCAACTAGTGGCAGAGGAAGGGGTGGGGTGGGGGGCCCACCTTGGGAGCCATCTGTGAGGGGGTGACAAGAAGGCATCCCGTGGGAGGCTTGCCCGCCAGCCCCGGGCATGGCAGCGTGAGCCGCCATTGCACTGCACAGCTGCATGCAGAGGATCCTGCCGTCGTCTGTATGGCACTCGAGCAGCACCGTTAGCAAACCGCCCGGCGGTGCATGTGCAGAGCCACTACGTACGGCGCATGTGCATGTGCCATATGTAGCAGCACCGTGCATCTGCCGTACGTACGGTGCACGCGCATGCGCTACCGGGCGGTTTGCCCTGCCTCTGACACCCTGCACCAGGTGCTGGTTAGCCTTCTTTCACCCCTGCTAGCAACAGAAAGAAGAAAAACATTCCTTCTCCTTCTTCCCTGCAGCTTTGTCCCATTCCACATGAGATGGAACAACTGGAACCACTGGTTCCATCTACGGGTTTCTTAGAGTATGAACATGCCCTTAAACTGCAGCGGCAGGAATGTACAGGAATGTTGTTTCCACGTCACCAAACCTCAGTCTACATTATTTTGAGCTGAGAACATATGCCTACAATTCCATTTTGTGTCCATTTGAAGTGCTGCAGCAGTGGAAAGTGGCCAGTCTTCCTTCAGGACAGAGCTAAATACAGGTAGGGCTCATGCTTCACATCAAAATGCAAAAAGCAAACATTCCAGGCGAGGAGCCTTACCAATATAGATGCATGTTCCACGTAGCAAAGTCTGAAGATTTTAAATGTGTAGGAGACTCAGGGTATATATGCTGTCCCTTCCATGTTGGCCGGCAAGGTCTGAAGGTGGCTTGCTAGCATGAACACACTTAAAAGACTCATGATTGAGAAGACCAGTCATGCAGGGTTCCCAATTCCAGGAAGGCTTACAGCATGTTTAGGCAGAATTTGCAAAATCCCCCAGAGTTCAAGAATCCATCAGATTTCCTAAGAACTTCAGAAATTGACCATTTTATTTAAACGCTCATGTCTGAGGGCTGAGGAGAGGGTATGGGGCAACTGGTGCTGAAAGACGGGAGCTCACTAGGAAATAGTATTTCCACATCCACTCTCCAGCCTTTAGGAAATCATTTTTTTAAAAAAAATAATATTTATTACTTTTAAGAATTACAGAAAAGGAAAAGAAAAGAAGATAAGAGAAAAAAACAAAAGAGAAAAAAACAATACAATACAATATATAGACAATACAAAACACAACCTAAACACATTAAACTTAAGCACATTAAACTAAACTAAACTAAACCCTATCCCTAACCCTAACCCTGAATAAAATAAAACAAAAACAATTTAAAAACATACATCACACCCTTTCCATACTCTTTCTTTCATTCCCTTGTTTCCTCGACCTCCTCACACCTCCCTTTTCATATTCCGCTTCTATATTGTTTCAGCAAATCCTTTCCATCTTTCTCTATTTTCTATCATATTATAAATATCTTAACATATTTTTTAACCTTATTTTCCGTTAAAATTAAAATACTTATATATGCTTAACTCCTTATAACATTTCTGCTAAGGCCATAAAATTTCATTGCTTGTCGAGTCCCCAGGTCCACCCCAATAACTCACACATCACACAGAATTTTTGTTTAAGGTTTTTGGCATAATTTTGGCCACAACTTTATTAAAATACAAATTTGTGAGTGGTTGCTTAGGCATTGGTTGCGACTATCTGCCCCCACCATGGGGGACAGACTGACATTCCACACGATGCGAAAGTCAGAATGGGGGAATACACTTGGGGGTTACGCGGAGCAGGGAACCTGCCCTCACCCCAAATGCAACCAGGCATTGGTTGCGACTATCTGCCCCCACCATGGGGGACAGACTGACATTCCGCACGATGCGAAAGTCAGAATGGGGGAATACACTTGGGGGTTACGCGGAGCAGGGAACCTGCCCTCACCCCAAATGCAACCAGGAGCTCATTGCTATGGCCCGAGCCCCCTGGACAGAGTGGACAAGCAATAGTTAGCCCCCAATTCCTTTAACGGAATCCCTTGCAGCAGCAGCATTAGAGGGGCAGGCACAGCCAATCCATGCCCCTCAACCAACCAAACCATAAACCAATGCCTAACAGCAACCTTACAAGTTGTGACGATTTGCTACGCAGTAGGCAAAAACCAAATGGCCCCAGCCAATCAGCCAGATGGACAAAATTCCTACCAGGCCCCTGCCCCAACGGGAGACGACCCCATGACAGGCATAGCAAGGTCAAAGCAAACAACCCTATTCTAGGGAGGGAGGGACGGGCAATCCGCTGCACGGGCGAAAAGAGGAAGCCCTAGCCTCGTGCAAGGAGTTTTAGCATTTCTGGCTGTCAATCAATAAATGGCAACATTAATTTCTTCCCAACAACAAGGGAAGCCCCAATCGCATCAGTGGCCAACAATCAGTTAGCCCGCCCCCAACTTTGGAGTGTCCTGGTGGCCCCCACCATCTCCTCTCCCTGGTTTCGGATTCTGCCAGTCCTTTCCGTCAATTCCATATGGTCCATCAACCTGGAGATCTTATGTCCGAGGCTCTTAACTCTTTTCCAGGTCCCTTCTGCAGGTCTTCTTCATATTCTTTAATGCTAAAGAGCAGATCTCGGGAAAACTCCAACCTAACAATACTTTTATTCCTTCTGGACAGGTCAGCCAAATTTCCGTAGTTGAAGCTAAGATCCATAAAGTGTTTCAAGACATGTTTCAAAATTCCTCCAAATCCAAAGGCCCCCAGAACTTCAATCTCCCCCAGACCCAAGTCCATGTCCCAGAAGTCAGTTAATCCCTGCATAGAGGAATCTTTCCAACTTTCCTTCTTCAGTCCAAGCCGGGATCCGATCCTCAAAATCTGACTTTTTCTAGATTCAATCATAAAAGGCCTCAACTTGTAGTCCTCAATTTGCTTCTGTAAGACTGAGGATCCCGCTTGTATTACTTTAGGTTCAACAACAACAGCTTTTTCCTTCTCCTCCACAATTTGTCCAGCCTTTAGGAAATCAAGCCCTGGGGCAATTTGAGAAAGTGTAACATGTCTCATTCACTTTCTGGATAACAATTTGAGAGAGTACCATAGTCATCCTAGAGCAGGGATGTCCAGCCAGTAGATCCCCCCCACGCTTCTCCTCCCTCTAAGGACAATGGGTAGATCACTGCCAGTTTTCTTATACTGGGAGTAGATCACAGTCTCTTGGGAGTTGGATATGCGTGTCCTAGAGGTTATGAGGTCCTGAGATAGCCCAGTAAGGGAAGCCTCAGTGTAAAGGTTGAAGTCTCCTAGCACCTCCGCCCTGGAGTTTTCCCACACATTGCTTGCATCTACGGTGCACTTCTGCTTCCTTGCAGTGGGGCTGCACTTTTAGCCCTGCTCCTCGATGTCAGATCTCCTCAAACAACCATACATTGCCTTTTTCTTTGAAGAGAGACCCCAACACGTGAGATCCTGGTGTTCTGTGCAGGTGTCCTGATCATGCAGAGACTCTACATGACAGCAAGAGATCGTGTGTTTAGGTTCCTCTTCAAGCAACTACAGTTTCACATCAAACTAGTATGTGGTTTTTTGAGAAAGGAGACACAAAGTCCAGGACAGGACTAAAAGCACTGCCTCACTATAAATAAACACAATTGTACCCTGCACATAAGCAGCATATGAGTAATGGGTGTCTCCTCATTAGCTGAAAGTTCTCATCTCTGAAAAACTGCTTAAAATTATCTTTTTGTAAGACATTTTTTTCCTGAATCATCAGAGATCCTCCCAGTTCATAGCAGGTGTCTTCAGTTATGACATATTCCACCTTTTTCAGTTCTGCTAAAAAATATTTTAAAATCTTATCATTTAATCATTCAGTATAAATCCAATGGTTAATTCACAACTGTCTTTTATATAAAGAAATAAACCTTTAGAGGCTGAGTAGGTAAGAATAAGTTCAAAGTTTCCTAAATCTTAGTAATACACGATCATGGAAAACCATTCTTCCTTTAGGCCACATGGCTTTGTGAGAGTAAATGCATCATTCTAAATGCATTGCATACAGAGAACGTATTGATATCTCTAAGCAAAGGGCTTGCCTGTTTCTTTTCTGAATGTCACTCAGCAGCTTTAAGTGCCCACAGAGAAAGGGAACCCAGCAGTTCTAACTAATCAAATACTTATGCTCACCTGTAATAAGAAAGTCATTTGCTATGAGTTTTTGGACCACACAGTGGTGATCTTCTTTTGAATAAAAGAGAGACTGAATTTGGAATGTGGGAGATTAAAATACAGAGTTTTGATTCCTTAAAAACACAACTGGGGTGAAAGCTGATTGAAGTGCCATTGAGGCAGAGAAGAGTTTTGAAAACAAAACCGTCTTAACAGGCAGATAGATGCCTGTTAAGATGCTTTTCTTGATATTGAAAAGCTTGAATTTTACTACCTGGAATCAGTGTAAATATAGTTGAGATAACATTGGAAAGTGCTTTCTTATTTATCTTCTGAAATGTGTCAGATAACTTTGTTTAAGAAATAAAACAATCTGAAGATGTCCACTGCATACTGATTTTGAAGTGACTAGGAACATCAAACATTTACCATTGGCAGGTGTGGTGCTAACATCGTAAAAGCTCCGATGATCAAACTAAAGGTCCATTTAGTCCAGCATCCTGTATCTCACAATGGCCACCCAGATGCCCGTAGGAAGCCCATAATAGCCTCCCCTGCTGTTGTTATGCTGTAACTTGTATGTAGAGGCATGGGGCCTCTTATTCTGTAGGAAGTTAGTACAAAATCCTCATGAACAGTAGTCAACAGCCTTTACTGCCATGTGTTTCTATATAAATTCATCTAAGTTGGTGGTCTTCACCACATCTTGCAGAAGCAAATTTCATCATTTAACTATGCATTGCCATTGAAAAGCTGAAAAGAAGGAAAGGAATTAGCTAGAAGTCTTTACAGACTCCTGATTGCACCCTGTGGGGTTTTCTGTTTTTAGAATTTCTGAATTTAGATGCTTTTGTTAGCAATGACAGTGGTAAACTCCACAGTTTCTGGGTTGGAAACCTGACTGACACAGAGACAAATGGCATCTCTCTCTCTCTCTCTCTCTCTCTCTCTCTCTCTCTCTCTCTCTCTCTCTCTCACACACACACACACACACACACACTGCAAATGGAGAGAATTTCCTAAAAATCCATGTTTATTTACATGGATCACACAGAAGTCTAGCAATAACTTGTATTCCATTTCCACTGTCTGTCTTTCTGTTCCATTCTGGAGGGCTCACCTGCAAATGAGGCGGGTGTGAAGGGGAATCTTACGTTATATATACTGCCAATTTCCAATTTAAAAGCTCCTGCATCAGTCTTTAGGGCAGCTGCATCCCTGCTTTGGCACCCTTCTCCTCCATTATTCAAAGCATGAGAATGGCAGACAAAAAGAATGAGAAATTTTAAATAAACCCTCTCTCAAATCCACCCCTCATGCACACTGTCTCTCCCTACTTGAAAGAAAAGGAAGGCGTTGTTTTAAGGGATTGAGTGCTGGCTGGAAGGCCTTTGGGAAGGCTTTTGGCTTGAGTTTGAATGTGAACCAGGGAATAATAATAATAATAATAATAATTTGAGTGGTATACAAAATCTAATAACATGAATAAATAAACTTAGGCATGGATAGGCCTAAATGTGATTTCTATAAACCATGGTTTTCAGAGTTGTTTCTACCTGTTTCCAAATTATGACTAAACCAGAAGCTCCACCTACATGTAATATTAGTAGTGACTATGGATGAGGAGAAATTGAATTCAGTTCACATTTAAAAGTGAACCTATCTAATTTGCACTTTCGGAAAAAAATATGAGAACTGAAATACAGCCATCCTTTGAAATTTGCACTTCTCCTAATTTTGCAATGCAGTTTGTCACCCAACCAAAGTTTACCAATAATCATATACTGGGGTAAATTGTGCCTAAAAATGCACATGCTAATCACTGGAAGGACAGATCATGAAGCTGAGGCTCCAGTACTTTGGCCACCTCATGAGAAGAGAAGACTCCCTGGAAAAGACCCTGATGGTGGGAAAGATGGAGGGCACAAGGAGAAGGGGATGGCAGAGGACGAGATGGTTGGATAGTGTTTTCGAGGTTACCAGCATGAGTTTGACCAAACTGCGGGAGGCAGTGGAAGACAGGAGTGCCTGGTGTGCTTTGGTCCATGGGGCCACAAAGAGTCGGACACGACTAAACGACAACAAATGAAAATATCATGCAAAAATGCATTACATGAGGGAAAATTGCTTTGCAAAAATGTTTATATTGAGCAGAATTGTACACACGAATGCATATATTAGCAGACATTTGCAGTAAACCACTTATAAATTTTCACGAGGATGTTAAAAAAAATCATAAAGTGCTGCGGAAATGTGGAGAGCTGAACCTAAAATTGGAAAAAGGAGAAAATGAGATGAATCAAGATTGAGAGATTTGTTCATCTCTACCACTGGCATACCCCTAAATGTAGCAAAGCAGTTAAGGGAGCGGGTGCGGACTATGTGCTTGCTCTGGGAATGGACTGGGCACAATCAATTTTTCACAGACAACAGCCATTCCCTATCCTGTGTTTAAGAGATCCATGTATGGTGGCTCTTTGTGGCCTTGGTGCAATTAGAAAAGGAATCTACAAATCTTTATTGACTAGTTTTGCTTGACTGGTATTATATATTTTAATTCCAAAAGTAGGAGTTGATAAGGAACTTTGTTACTAAATTGGACTGATTGACTTTCTGTACTTTTCTTCCTAAGAATAAGCTCTGTCTCTCTTCAAGCATTAACAATTTTATGAGAAGGAGATTTCAATCTACATATAATTATTATGCAGTTTTCATTTTCTCCCCTTTGTCTCAAATAACTGTGATTTGGGTGAAGAAGAAGAAGAAGTTGAAGAAGAAGAAGAAGAAGTTATCTGTGATTTTGAAAATATGTTTGGGAGTTAATCTTCTTGATGTGTAAAGGAAGAGTTTAAAAATGCTTTTGTGGAAAAATAGTAACAAGTAGGGCAATAGTATATCACCTAAGGTATCAAATTACAAACTTATTCTTTGTGAATCTCTTTGCTTTAAGGTGTGCACAAAATGGGCCTTTTGTATTATATGGATACTAATTATTCCACATTTCAATGGAAATATACAGTTGAATTCCAGCAACCTTTTTTTTTTCAGACTTTTGGGTTAACAACTCCTAATAAGTTTTGGGTGGGATAACTTTTTTAAAAGTTTATCATAAATAAGTGCACATAGCCAATAGCTCGTAGTGACCCAACTAAACTAAAACATTTAATTCCCATGAATGTGACATTTCCAGTTCCCCAAATCATGGTTTGAAAGACTGGGGTCGTGCTGCAGGCACATACCCTTCTTCTCTTACCTGGTTTGAATAACCAGTTGATGGGATCCAGCCATCCTCTTGAGTAAATGGTAGGGCTACTTCCATTTATGCAGGGAACCAGGATCCAACAGTCTTCTCAAGAAGGAAGGGGTGAGGGTGGTGATTTCTGCCAACTCCCCTGTCTTCTTGCAGCCCCTCACTCTTCCTGACCACATCCAGAGCAGTTTTTAAGGGAGCGCAGGAAGCTGCAGAGGAGAGGAGGAATCAGCAAAAAATGCCACCCAACACCAGTGGAAGTCAGCTGATCAAAAACTAAGACACACCCCTTGTTTGCTGTTGTTGGCTTTTGTAATTGTTATTTGGTTAAAAGTATCAGTTCTAGCTATAATAAAAGGAGAATTCCCTGGTTGCCTAGAGAGAGCCCCAGCAGAGATTTAAAATCACAAAACATGCAGCAAAGTGTGGAAATATAGGCTGTCAGACCTTTAACATATCCCCTTTTAAGTTGCTTCCAAAGTTCCACACTTCGTTTGGCATAGAATAAACTGGACTTTTAATACACCAGACATGATAACTGTAAAGCAAACCAAGTTTTACAGAATGCGTTTTATGTTCGAAAAGTAACAAAGTGATTTTTTTATGTGTGAAGAGTACTTTAAAAAAAAGATTGCACCCCACCCCCTATTCCTGAAAATTTCCATATACAGTGGTACCTTGGTTTGCATACGTCTTGGTTTGCATATGTTTTGGATTACAAACCCGAAAGTACGTGTCCCAGTTTGCAACCTTTTTTTGGATTACAACGCTTTTTTTGGGGATTACGAACAAATTTTTTTGGGAGGCCCCATTGGCGAAAGCGTGCCTTGGGTTACAACCTGTTTTGGTTTACAAACGGACCTCCGGAACGGATTATGGTTGTAAACCAAAGTACCAGGAAAAACCCAAAGCTTTTTTCCCTCCCGGCTTCAACATTTCCAGAAATTTTATATCTGTTGGTGAGACATCCATGAGATGAAGCCTTGAAACTATGCCAGATTCTTCTAGTTTTTCAGGACCACTTTCGCAGAGGTTTCCTCAGGTTCTGAATTGAGCAACATCCTGACATTGCCAATGAATTTCTCCTAAATCAAAATATTGAGGTGAATTTATGGGAGGGGAGAGTAAAATAAATTCAGAGGATCTTAGAGGGGAGTAAAAAAAAAGAACTTCAAGCAGATTAAAGAAATGTCTTGCAAGGGTCCTGAACATCGCAACCAGATTGACTCCAAAGCACTCTGTTTGAACCCAAACGTTATGCAATTTGCAGTTCGCCTCTTATTCATCTTTCCAGCATTCAAGTTGCATAAGAAGCTGTTTGACATCTTTTAACAGCTTTATCAAATCTCTAGAAACTGAACATTCTAAAATAGAAGGACCTTGAGAAAGTACAGGCAATTGCTCATGTGCAAATTACATCAAGTCTTGGGTTACATAAACACAAAAGGCACGTATTTGATGCTGCTTTTCATATGTCTAATTTCAAAGGACTTCATTTACTTCTTGTAAAAAACAGAAAGATAAAGCTGCTGTTTATTACCTTCTTTGTACTCTAATACAACGGCCTAGATTTCAAAAGTACATTGAAAATCCAAAGAAATGATTTTTGTATAGCAGTAGCTGCCACACTGGAATGACTAAAAGACAAAAGGTTAACTTTGGCTCTGGGCTAGTTCCTCCCTCCCTTTAGTTTATGTTAAGGTTCTAACTGAAATGTTCATTCCACCCCCCACCCCGTCTTCATTTCTAGTTTCTGCTTTAGCAACGTAATATCAACACTCTTTGGACTTAGCATCAGTAATGAGAGCAGTAAAAAAAAAAACTTCCATGCATATCTTTTGATTCTAATGACACAGATCCAACCAGCCACCATTGTGGTGACATCTGCATTAAATATCATTAAACTGGATAAACTGTTTATCTTTTCTTACAGCTTTGCAAACTGCTATCTGGAAGTTCATGGCTAAAGCAGATTTGCATGTAAAATCACAGAGCACCAGTAAGCTAACTTCTGTGACGCTTACAGAGATGGGAGGGGGGGATTGGCCGGATACTGCGAAATCTTGAAGGAGGGGTGAGCAGGCTCAATCAAGATTTATTTTTATTATTATTATTATTTTAAAAAAAGTTTTCCAGGAGTCTGAATAATGGAATACAAATCTATCATTCCTCTCACCACTAAGGAAGCATTTGATGATCCCTTTGCTAAGCGTGCTAGAGAAAAGGAACTTAGCTTAGCTGTAATTATCTGAAAGTGTCATTAATCTGTGTCATAGAAACAGTGGGACATATTCCTAGTGGGATAGAAATTTAAATGCTAAATTCCTTCCCAGGATCCTATGTTCTATCCACATGAAAGACTTCAGGTGTGAAATTCGTGTGCTTGTGAGCATGCGAACACCCATGAAAATGAAAGAAATGATGAGATTTTTTTGTTATTAAAAAATCTGTTCTGACTTCCCCTTCTTCATTTCCAATCTATTTTTTTTTTTATTGATTTATCATAAACAAACAAATTACAGAGATGCAGATACATATAGCCAAGATTTTAAGATGGGTTTATGCAGCCCAAGCATTTTGGTTGTTTTAAGGAGTGAGTCATGGAAGGAGTACTTACATGACTCTCACTATTTATATAATTTAAAAATTGAAATCAGTCCACACCCAAACTTTCTGATTGGGCTTCACCCTAAGCTGCATGTCTTTGTCTGATCATATGTTCCAATAAAGCAATGTTCCATGTAAGCCCTTCTTCCTTCTTAGGAACTTTTGATGATTTCCATTATCAGGCTCTTACCAATCTGACTTTCCATTTGAGGAGACACAGATGCAGATACTACTAAGTCCACTCTGGCTGCTTCTCTCCCTGCCATCCCTCCTCAACCTAAGTTTGACTTCCTTTAGCCTTTGTGTTTGGTGGGAAGGAGCAGAAGCCCAGAACGGAACAGCTAGGCGTCTTAGCTCCAGCCTGACTAACAACAAAAGGCAAAAGGCAATCAGAATCTCTTCATGCTGAGAGGGCGCAGGTGCTCTATTCATATTGCAAGAATAATTCAGGAATTATAGAGAGATAGGGACATCACAGCTACTTTATCAAGGAGTTTGCAGGGAGTTGTGGACCTAATATAGTCATGCTTGGTGAGTGTTATGGTCCAAGTCCTAGTCAACCGCACTTCAAGCGTCCCTCAGTGCCTCCACAGTTGCTATCACCTGAGTAAGGAGCCTCTCAATTTACTCGAGAGAAGAGGAGGCAGCAGAAGCAGTTCCAGCTCCTGGCTGAATGTGCTTCTCACTGAAATTGTCACCAGGGCAGCACACCCATGGTTTCTCTTGAGAGGGAGGGACACGGAGACAGCAGCTGCAGAACTCAGTGGCCAGCAGTTGAGGATTCACCGACATTTTGAGCATGGTGTCTTGGAGCAAATCATTGGTCCTTTGAGCACCCTTGTCTGAGGCCCGAAAAAAGGTTGAGCCCCCTTGAGGTGAATTGACGCATGCCTATATGAAGCAAAGGTTTATTTGGTTCATTTCATACTTAATTTCCTCTGCTTTGAGTCTCTTCTGTTTTCCCTGCTGTTGAGCTGAGTCACTTCCTGGAAGTTGCTGCCTTCCATCTGCCACTGAGTTATTGGTTGCTTTTTCTAAATCTCTCCCACTAGATATCATCTCAATGCTGCGGCGCTGCATGAAAATTCAGAAATAGAAATGCCAATGACTAATGCCTGGTTCACACATGCAAGTTTATCATTTGATGGCCACAACACCATTTGATTAATATCTGGTTCAATATATGAATTTGTCCGGGTTGTAATTCTCTGCTGTATTATGAGTCAAGCAGTATTTCTCTTAGCAATTCTTCTCCATAGTATGTACTCTGTGCTGATATAAATGCCCAAACTACACTATTTGCTCATGGAGCAGACTTCGTTTTTTCCGTCTGGAGTTACCACTTCATTTCCTTCCAACTGAATTTGAGGCAGATACAGAGATTCTTCCTCATTTTAAATGACTGAGAGAAACTTTTGTGGAGATGTTTGATCAAACTAATGAAACTTTGTGGGTGAGGTCCTGCATAAAAATAAATAAAATCAAATCAAGGTGAGTCAGACTGAGCAGAAATGCAACTTGAGGAAATTCAGTGAAAACTGAAGGCTATTAAATGGGCAAAATATCTTAGTAGGGTTTTACATATAATAAATCATGCTAGTGATAAAAGGAGATTGATATATATTTTTTATGACAGGTGTGACTGGTTTCATTATCAACCTCCACGGTGGCTGCTTGTTTTGTTAGTCTCATTTCCCTCCTCAATGAGGATTTGCTCAATACATTTGTCGGGGAAAATATTGATTTTTTTTAAATGTAGAAACATAAACTGTCCTCACGAAATTTTGACAAAGGAAACTGGAAATTTTTATTTTCTCATTTTGCCTACAGTCAATTAAATTATTAGATTCCTGTTATCGATTTGATACTCTTCTGCATGATTGTCATGCGCTGAAGGACTAAAGAACCTTATTTGCTTTTAGTCTTATTGGAAAATAGGTCAGGTGTGCAACCTCTGCAAGCCAGCCATGAACTGTAAGCCATTACCTTGATGAAAATATTCATTTCATTTCCCCTCTCTCACAAGAATGAAAAAGAAAGGAATATATCAACTGAACAGCAGAGCTGTGCATATATACTCAGGTGAATAGGTTCAAAGTCATGTGTCATAGAGTCAAACTGCATAACTTGACAGCTATGGAAAGGAGCTAATTAATCACCGGCAGCATCTGTTAAGACAAAATAGACTCTCCTTTTTTAGCTTCTTTGGCAGGTGACTTTACTTCCTGTAGTCCTTTGTAGCATGTATGGCATAATGAAAAGTCTTTCCAAGACTCCAGAGAACAAAAAAGGGGTCCATTTTGACGGATTCAAAATGTGAAGGCTAAGACACAGATCTGGAAGATTTTGGCTGGGAGACAAGTGTTGAAAAAACAACAGAGGCACAATTTCCCAGGTAGAAACAAGGTAAGTTAATTTTTTTCAGCTTTGGTTCTCCTTGTGTAAAATGGAAATAAAGAGCAATTGAGAACTTAATTGTAAGGATGAAATGTTTTTTGGACCCATGTATGTGGCGCTGTGGGTTAAAGCCTCAGCGCCTAGGACTTGCTGATCGAAAGGTCGGCGGTTCGAATCCCTGCTGCGGGGTGCGCTCCCGCTGCTCGGTCCCAGCGCCTGCCAACCTAGCAGTTCAAAAGCACCTCCGGGTGCAAGTAGATAAATAGGGACCGCTTACCAGCGGGAAGGTAAACGGCGTTTCCGTGTGCGGCTCTGGCTCGCCAGATGCAGCTTTGTCACGCTGGCCACGTGACCCGGAAGTGTCTCCGGACAGCGCTGGCCCCTGGCCTCTTAAGTGAGATGGGCGCACAACCCCAGAGTCTGTCAAGACTGGCCCGTACGGGCAGGGGTACCTTTACCTTTACCTTTATGTACTATTCCTGGGACACGGGTGGTGCTGTGGGTTAAACCACAGAGCCTAGGACTTGCCGATTGGAAGGTCAACGGTTCGAATCCCCACCACCAGATGAGCTCCCGTTGTTCAGTCCCTGCTCCTGCCAACCTAGCAGCTCGAAAGCATGTCAAAGTGCAAGTAGATAAATACTTCCAGCGGGAAGGTAAACAGCGTTTCCGTGCACTGCTCTGGTTCGTCAGAAGTGGCTTAGTCATGCTGGCCACATGATCTGGAAGCTGTACACCGGCTCCCAGATGAGCACCGCAACCCCAGAGTCGGTCACGACTGGACCTAATGGTCAGGGGTCCCTTTACCCTTTACCTTTATGTACTATTCACTACAGATGGACAAATTTTTGTTCCTCCCAGCTCTTAAATTTTCCAGTCATCAGTTTCCCACATTCTGATTTTTGTGGGGGTTTTTTCAATAAAAAAACTTCCTCATAAAATAATTATCAACATTGTAGTGCACATTTCCACAATATACACATTTATGTATATGTACACTTTTGCCTAATATCCACATTTTTGCAAGCAATGTCCCCTAACATGATGCAATTTTGTATGTGTTATATACACACGGGCACACACACACACACTGTACACAACTGTATCACAAAAGCTAAAGAATTGAAAAATTCACTTTGATTCGCTTACCTTTCCAGGAACTGTGCAACCCAAATTTCCCCCACTCCTACTATGTGTTTGTTTCTGTTGTATTTGCTTGTCGTACCCGTTTACATTTCGATCTCTAATCGTATTTTGAGAAATTTTAATTTGAAGAATTCACAATGTTTGCAGTCTGGATTTTGGACCATGATATCAGATTTAGACATAAAATTGTCTGCTTTTTAAAACTAGCCATTGATTTAATGAATTCGTAAAATTATCGCAAAATCTACGAAACGCTAAATTGCTATCCAACATCAGCTATTAGATTTTTGGGTTAGGGTAATGATTTAGAGTTCATGTGACATTTAAATGAAGAATGAAGGAAACATTTCTAAAATTGGCAAACCCCCTTAAGCACGCATCTATAAAAGGAAAGAAGTAAAGCATCATTAAGAACCAGTTCACAAAAAAGTGTGAAATGAGGCCAAATTGTGGCCATCATAGAAGGGGGAAATGGCTGCTTCGCCATCTTAACCTGGCCAATGCCATTTATCAACTCACAGCTTCCAGCACTTTTCAATATGATGCTACAAGCATGGCTTGACTTGTGAATTGTTGTTTCTCATGGAAGCCATTTCTCCAACCACTTTCCAGGAGCGCAATTCAAAGCACACATACACAATCCACCTTCAGATTTTCAATTTGCTTCTGTTAATAGGTCCTAATCAATGGAACTTCACGTTTCAGGTCATTAAAAGCTTCTGCTACATAAGAATGTTTCTTCCTTGTGTGTATGCCAGTAAGCAGATAATCGATGCTGAAGGACTGGCTGATCCCTCCACCCAGTCAAATGGACGTATGCTGCCATTCCATGCTTGATAACATCCATTAGAAAAGTTGTCAGCATCGGCAAACTTAAGAGAGACCTTCCTTAATCACCCTTGGGGGATCATTTATTTCACACATATCAAGGAACCTTCACAAGGTGGTTGAAAAGGGCATTGTTAAAATGTCCTCACCATAATTAACTGTGATGTGAGTGTTAATTGAGTATATGAGTATAATTTCATGGTCTGTACCCTTTGTAACCCTCCAATACTTTGTGTACATTAATTGTAGGGCACTATGGATTTACCTATGAATTATAGTATGCGATAATTAATTTATCCTTGTTGAATCCGGGGTTCTTAATTCAAAGTTTATGATGTTTGTTTCCCACTTAAATTAAGATGGACCACTATCACGTTCCAGTAGAGAACTCTTCTGGTACTATTTAAGGTAAAGGTAAAGGTATCCCTGCCCGTACGGGCCAGTCTTGACAAACTCTGGGGTTGTGCGCCCATCTCACTTAAGAGGCCAGGGGCCAGCACTGTCCGGAGACACTTCCGGGTCACATGGCCAGCATGACATCACTGCTCTGGCGAGCCAGAGCCGCACACGGAAACGCCGTTTACCTTCCCGCTGGTAAGCGATCCCTATTTATCTACTTGCACCTGGAGGTGCTTTCGAACTGCTAGGTTGGCAGGCGCTGGGACCGAGCAGCGGGAGCGCACCCCGCCGCAGGGATTCGAACCACCGACCTTTCGATCGGCAAGTCCTAGGCGCTGAGGCTTTAACCCACAGCGCCACCTGCGTCGAAAACTCTAAAAAGATACAGATTTGAAACATATAATCCAAAGGCACGTGATTAATGTACATAATTTATACGTGCAGTATGACTAACCTTAGGCTATAACACTGTACCTTGGTCACTTGCTATATAGGAGTAACCTGGGGTCATGCCCATCTCAGCAAGCAAGAATGGATCTGGACAACAGGTTCAGTGCAGGAACAGACTGGAAGAACTCTGGCTGCTTTGTTTCCTACTTCAACCACAGATGGAAAGGTCCCAAGTTTGAGACAGCAATTCTACTTATATTTTGTGATGTGTGACTTGCATGTGGGGATGTGAGCAGGATCTACATGTTAATTGTGCCAGGGTGAACAAAATCAAGCCTACCTGTCAGGGATAAATAATAGAAAAATCTTGAAGATGGAAGCAACCAGAAGATCTACTTAGCTATGTTATACAAAGTCAACATCACCTCCGCTATGCACATACTTCTGAAAGGTGAACCAGGGTCACAAAGACAACTTTGTTTGTTAAAAGAGCAGAGCAGGAGAGGGCACAACTGTACCATGCTAGAGAAATCAGTGTTGCATTGCTTATGACTGCTTTCCAAAGCAGCACAAAGAGCATCTCTCTGGGGCTAGTAGGACTTTTGCAGGAGGCAGGCATGTGAATTAGCAGCTTTATCTACCTGCCATCACACACATAACTCTTTCATAAGATCTATATTGACACACATACCTAACCAATATCTTAAATTAAAAAAAAAATCATTTGGAATTTTAGATAGCATTTCCCTTAGTTTGTGCCAGGTAGCTGGTATTTTATGGAACAAAAGTTACCTATCCAAACCCTACTTTAATTTTACAAATATTTATTACTGTTTAAAGGTAAAGGTAAAGGTACCCCTGCCCGTACGGGCCAGTCTTGCCAGACTCTGGGGTTGTGCGCCCATCTCACTCAAGAGGCCAGGGGCCAGCGCTGTCCGAAGACACTTCCGGGTCACGTGGCCAGTGTGACATCGCTGCTCTGGCGAGCCAGAGCTGCACATGGAAACGCCGTTTACCTTCCCGCTGCAGCGGTCCCTATTTATCTACTTGCACCCGGAGGTGCTTTCGAACTGCTAGGTTGGCAGGCGCTGGGACCGAGCAGCGAGAGCGCACCCCGCCGCAGGGATTCGAACCGCCGACCTTTCGATCGGCAAGCCCTAGGCGCTGAGGCTTTTACCCACAGCGCCACCCGCATCCCGTTCTTTATTACTGTTTACTACATTTTAAAAAAGATATCTCACCATTTTTCATCTTGGTGCTCATAGAAACATACATGGAGCTTCAGCCATTGGACCTTGTCCAGTGAAGGGATTTGAAGAGCAGTTTCAGGGTAATCAGCAAGCACTGTGACTCAGAAACGAGAGGTTGAAATCCTGTGCTAGAGACAAGCTATCTCCCTGTTGGTTGGTTTGGATTTGACCATAGTCCTCAGAATCACAATAGCTTCACACATTCCATTCTCATTTGCAGTAATGGAAAGTGTGTCATTCAGAGTCTTCAACACCTGGTTCTCCTATTTCAGACTTGTATAATTTGTGACCCACCAACCACAAAATTTGTCCAACAAGAGCTTTTGCTGCCTTCCTGGGAGTGAGATTTGGGTTGTGAGAAGCGTTCAGGACCCTGGAATGCCACACAATATGGTTGATGGGCCGAGTTCAACTTTGAGAGCTCTAAGTTGCACAGACTGAGCTAGTCAGAAGACATAATTTGATGAAAATGAAAATAAAGATTGAAGGAAATTAAGTATTGCTGTGAATTCGACTAGCCTGGTCACAATGGAAAATGGTGATCAGAGTGTTGACAAAAGATTGCTAACGGCTACTGATAGTTCTCCAAATGGGCAATATACCTGCATGTGTGGGGTTTGAGAAAAAGACTGTGTGTGTGTGTGTGTGTGTGTGTGTGAGAGAGAGAGAGAGAGAGAGAGAGAGAGAGAGAGAGAGAGAGAGAGAGAGGCACAGATACAGAGGGCTGTAGGTTTGGCATTTGAACTGACACAGAGAGAGTTCTAGTTGGAGCTGGCTAGAAATTGCCATGAAAATTTGTGTAGTGTGCTGCTATTCTGGGATTTGCTGCCTGCTGTCGGAGTGCATCTTTGCTTCCAACATGCTCTGCTTGTATATTTGTAAAAAAGCAACTACTCTAAAAATGATACCCATCTTCTCCAGAAGGCTTTCTCACCCAAAGGAAACCTCTAAACCTTGTAATGTTGCCCCAGAACCCCCTACCACTTAGGGAAGTGGGGAGCCTGTAACGGCATCAAAACAAAAAGCATGAAATGTATCACTTGCAGGACTGATTTGACACTCAGTGTCACTATCTACTACCTCTTTTGCCCTCACGTGAATGTTCTAAAAAGAAACAGGTAATTTATTTAAGCTGTTAATGCGGTGCTTTTATTTAATCTCAAAGCATATTTACAAATGCTCATTTTCATTTTGGTACCATGATGTCATTTAATGCCCAATAAAATGTGCAAATAGCTTATAAAAGAAATGCACTCTCAGCTTATCAATTAACTACTATCCTAAGGAAAGGAACAAATCTTTGAGGCAAATCACTCAGCAAAGATGCTAGAAAAGTTGATAAGACAGAGTCATACTATGCACTACCCAGAAGTCTCAAATGTAATATTTGAACTGTCTATGTGCACACATGAAACAGCTTTATATGTGCAGGTCCCGCTATTGGAACATTCATTATCTGACATCTGTTATCTGAACACAAAGAATTATACCCAAACCTCATGACACAAATGACTGATTCAGATATCCAAACAGCCAGAGTTTGTCTGCTCACTTATTTACAGGTAGGTAGCTGTGTTGGTCTGCCATAGTTGAAACAAAAAAATTTAAAATCCTTCCAGTAGCACCTTGGAGACCAACTAAGTTTGCATGCACACAAAACCTCATACCAGAAACAAACTAAGTTGGTTTCTAAGGTGCTACTGGAAGGATTTTTATTTTTATTTTGCTCCCTTATTTGTTGGTGTTTTGCTGGTTGGCCATAGCTATTTTGGGCAGAAGGCCCTTCCCCTTTGCCTCACTGATGTGGTCCAAAGGAAAGCAGAGCAATATGTTTGGCCCAGCTTTGCTGCAGGAGTTGCCAGAAGAAGGCATACAAGACACCATCCAATCATCTTAGGGATTCCAGATTTGTGTAGGGTTTACTCTTTAGCCCTCTCTTCTCTGAAGATGTCCTGCAAGGCAGCTTAAATGGCCTTGAAAAGATCTCTAGACATAGAGATGGAGGAAAACACCGAGACACAAGTTCCAAAGCCACCTGGCTGGCCACTGGTCACTGGTAGAATCCAAGGCTGGTCCAAGACATCTTGAATCCAGAGAAGGAGGAGGAAATTGTATTTCCCTGCCTCCAAAATCAAAGCGCATAAGTATCTAAGGCTAGTGATTGTGAGACCTGAGACAGAAAATCTCGCAAGCACCTCTCCACTTTCCTGGCTATAAAAATACAATCCTGGTAAATGAAATAACTAAGAATTTGTTGCACTTTCGTGACACCCAAAGGCAGCTGTCTCATGCTGCCTAATGGAAGGGCCAGCCCCTACAAAACAGAATGTGGGCTAGATGACGCCACGTCTGAACCAGCAAGCATCTGTTTATGTCTTGAAAATGCATTTTCCTAGCGCTTTTCTTGCACACTGTAATTTTGATTTATGCATTTTTGTGGGACTGTGACTGTATTGTCTTTTGCCTATTGAAGATCTTTCAGCAAGCCTTTTAAGTGGAGACCTTTATTCCAGTTGACATCTCTACAGGATGTGAATTGTTTTCAAATATGAAATGGGTTTTTTTTTCTTTTCATATATGGAATTGTTATTAATTGCTTGTATAAATGGAACCCCTTTTCATTGTTTTCTTGTTGATTGTTGCTACTGTGGAATTGCTTTGATATATTTTATGGATGCAATTCCTAAATGGAATGAAATAAATATTTAATTGGAGGTTTTCTAGTCTCAAAACCTAGTTCCAAACATGTTTATGCTATTATAGAAACCTCTTGGAGATAAATAAAACCTAGATAAGAACCAAGTATGCCTAAAACTGCAGCCTTAAGCCCTCTTCAGGTGCTCAGAATCCCCATAGAACAGTGTTTTTCAACCTTTCTTGGGCAAAGGCACACTTGTTTCATGAAAAAAATCACGAGGCACACCACCATTAGGAAATGTTAAAAAAATTAACTCTGTGCCTATATTGACAATATATAAAGTAATTCTCTTGAATAGGAATCAAATAAACACAAAGAAAGTATTTTATAATTACTTTGTTATGAAATAGTAAGTAAACAGAAATATGAAAAGTTATAAAATACTTTATTTTTAAATCTTTCGAATTTTTCAATTTTTCCCACGACACACCAGGCAACATCTCGCGGCACACTAGTGTGCCGCGGAACAGTGGTTGAAAAACACTGCCATAGAAGACAGACACTTCTAAACACATTCTGCTCCCCTACTTGTTGCTTGAGTGCCCAATTGCATAGTAAGTTATACAATTAACTATCTAGTTTCGGTGGTGATTAATTTCTTTCTCTCATCTGAATTCCCTTCCTAGGCTTGTTTCTGCCTAATTTCCTCATGCATTTGATCTTCAGATACAACGCAGGATCATGTAATCCTGGTGTTAGCTAATGATGTTTTAGGGCAGTGGGTTAGATTAAATTATTATTGCACATCACCCCAGTCTCCAAACAGTGCTAGATTCCAGGGCTTTCAGGCAGTTACCCGGGGTTCGTGTTTCCTTTGGGAGTGAGGCACAGCGGAGATTGCGCTGTCTTTATGATATATGGTTCATTTACACATATGTATATACAACCTGAGCCTGCGATGGAGGGTCTTGTTTCTCCCATAGCCACAGCCTTGGATTCAAACAGAAATCAATCATTGCTCTGCCTCTTGCTCCCCAGATTGCTGCTTTGCTTCTCGTGCACATCACTGCAACTCAACTCCAAACTCTGGCTTTGTTCTCCTAAGTAACCGCAACATTTGCTGTCTCACGCAGGGTCCCTTTCCTTTCCTTCCCATAATGGCCTATCACCCAGGCTATCACCTCAACACAGAAAGCTAACCTGGCCTATATTTTAACACTTGCGGTATCCTGGTGTTAGATCTCACATAGTCTACTCCCCCCTAAAAAATAATAACATTATTTTGCAGTCACTTTCCGCTGCTATGACTGTATCACCTGAAATCTTTTACTTCCAGGAAATTGCTCATGGGATTTCTGTGCAAGCATCAATGATGCAGTTTGTGTTATACATTTTCAAAACAAAACAAAACAAACAGCTAAAATAAATGTTTTAAAAAGACCCGACAATGTAAGCAGCATGAAGGAGAAGGGGGAATTTGATCTTCAGACAGATCTTTCCACCCTGAGCTACAAACCTCCATGTTAGGAATTGCATCTATTGTATTCCATGATTCTCCAAGGACTATTTATATTTTCTGAGGTTGTATAAAACCTCTGACAGCGATAGCTGAACGCAGACAACCAATTACCAGCTTGCCACACTGTGCATGCAACTATTCAGTAAATTCTTTGTCGGGTTCAATACAAGTGACTATTCTGTCAGACATTTGCACCTGAAGTGTGGTGCAGTTCTTCATGCTGCTTGTCAAGTTGTTGCAAATGACTGCCTCGTGGTACTTTGGCCATCTTTAGGGGCTCCCTGTTCTGCCAAATGGTTACATACAAAGTATGACAATGTGCATTTAAATGCCATGTACATTAAAGCAAGTGTACCCTGGTGTGTTCCCTCTGTCAGTGGACACCTGGCCATGGTGGCAGTGCTGGGCAGCTGAGTCTCGGCACTCTTCAAATTTACCACATTTCCTCAGCGTGACGCTAGTTCAAGGGCACTGGGGGAAATAAAAATGGGAGCTGGCTCCAGCTGCCTGGTTGCACTCAAATGAAAGGAACAGTTGTGAAATTGACACATACTGAAAAGAGACCGCTCAGTCAATTCCCACTTCAAGCATTGAGAAGAATGCATGAGGGCACAGGCAGGGTTGGGATGTGGCCGTGCGCATGCTGGGTCTGCCTCCCATTTGTGCCACCCTGCCCTTCCTCTCCCATTTGCACATTGATCACAAAGACCTGCAGGGAGATTCAGCTGGCATGCTCCCTCTGATCAGGAGTCTGACCGCAGGGGATTCTAACCCTGTTCAACTCAATGCAGTTACCATGAGCCTTCAAAACTTTGTGTGGTATAGGAGGAGGCAGCACACAGAGGAATGTTGTGTTTGGTGTGTCCACATGCCCCCTGCCAAGGTTCAAGTGAGCTAATCTTGAGAAGCTTAGGTTTGACAGTTTGTCGGATGAGAGAGTGATAGAGGATCCAGAGGAAATTGAAAATAGGTTTGTTATGTTTTTTGAAAAGCTGTATGAAAAAGGAGAAGAAGGCAGTATAGAAATAGAGAACTATCTAGGCCAAGAAGAAAGAAAATACTTCACAGAAGAGGATTGCACACAATTAAACAAAGAGGTGTCAGTAAAAGAGGTCAGGGACGCTATTAATAAGATGAAGAATGGAAAGTCCCCTGGACCGGATGGCCTGCCCGCAAAATATTATAAAAAATTAACAGATCTGTTAGCGCCGGTATTAATGGAAGTTATAAACAATATTTTCAGAGAGGGGAGAATCCCTAGCTCCTGGAAGGAGGCGTACATCACTCTTATCCCTAAGAGTGAAAATGAAAAGGCAGATTTAAAAAATTACAGGCCAATTTCACTCCTAAACTGTGATTATAAGATCTTCGCAGATATCATGGCAAGCAGGCTTAAAAAGCTTCTAAATAGATATATACATAGAGATCAAGTGGGATTCCTCCCGGGGAGGCAGTTAAGGGACAACGTCCGATATGCTTTAGATGTTATTGAATATTTAGAGGCAAGGCCAGACATACCGGCGGCTCTTATATTCATAGATGCGGAAAAAGCATTTGATAGCGTCTCTTGGGAATTCCTGTTACAAAACCTCGAAAAGGTGGGAATAGAGGGTCCTTATCTGAAGGGTATAAAGGCGATATATACAGAACAACAAGCTAGGCTGATTATAAATAATAATTTGACTAATCGCTTCTCAATTATGAAAGGCACAAGACAGGGCTGCCCTTTGTCACCCTTGCTGTTCATCACGGTGTTAGAAACAGTAGCAAATAAAATAAGAGCGACCTCGAACATCAGGGGCTTAAGAATTGGAGAGAAAGAATATAAATTAAAGGCTTATGCCGACGATTTGGTCCTATTTCTAGAAAATCCAGCTGAGAGTACGAGCAGAGCGGTAGAACTTTTGGAAGAGTTCGGCAAACTGTCCGGATTTAAGTTAAATAGGAAAAAAACTAAAATATTAACAAAGAATCTGACAGAACAGGAGAAACGACAGTTGGAACAAAAGGTGGACATTAAAGTAGTAAACAAAGTGAAATATCTGGGAATTTGGTTATCCCCAAAGAACATAAATTTGATAGAGGACAATTACAATAAGTTGTGGAAAGAAATTAAGAAAGACATGGATACCTGGCGTAGACTTAACCTATCATGGACCGGGAGAATGGCATCGATCAAGATGTGCATTCTCCCGAGGTTGTTATTCTTATTTCAGAACTTACCAGTCATAAAAGGTACGGCCTGTTTTAAGACTTGGCAAAGGACCCTGACCAAATATATTTGGCAAGAGAAAAAACCCAGGGTGAAACTTAAATACCTGATGGACTCCAGGGAGAGAGGTGGTTTTGGAGTACCGAATTTAAGGTTGTATTATGAGGCGGCATGCCTACTTTGGATAAAAGATTGGGCCACTTTGAAAGATACAGATTTACTAGATCTTGAAGGGTTCGATCTAAGATTCGGGTGGCATGCCTACCTTTGGCAGGAGAAGGATAAAGTCCATAGAGACTTCTATAATCATATAGTCAGAGGTTCCCTTTTAGAGGTTTGGAAGAAGAAGAAAAAATCGATTGAACAAAGCACCCCCTGGTGGCTTTCACCCGTGGATATTATCAAAATAAAGAAATTAAACATGACAGGAAAAAGGTGGACGTACGAGGACCTCCTAACTAAATCAGAAGAAGGGTGGAAATTAAGACCGTTGGAAGAATTGAAAGAGAAAATTAAGGACTGGTTCCACCTGCATCAAATTAATGCATTATGGAGTGAACATAAGAGATTAGGCATGGGAGATAATAAATCTAGATTTCAAGTGGAGATACTAGAGAGCAACAATAAACTTCTCTCCAAAATGTACAGGCAACTATTGGAAAGTGAAAATAAGGAGGAGGTGGTTAAAGAGGTAATGATTAAATGGAATAAAGACTTAGGATACGAGATAGGATATAACAAATGGCAAACTCTCTGGAAGAAAGGCATGAGATTCACCGCATGCGCGGCTCTACGTGAGAACCTAGATAAGATGATGTACCGTTGGTACCTGACCCCGGCAAGAATAGGGAGGATGTATAGAACAGCAGATAATACTTGCTGGAGGTGTAAAAACAGAGTAGGGACTTTCCTCCATATTTGGTGGACCTGTGAGGAGGTGAAGGGTTTCTGGGGACAAATCTACGAAGAACTAAAAAAAATTTTGAAGTATAACTTCCCCAAGAGACCCGAAGCTTTCCTCTTAGGAATGATTGGGGAGGAAATAAAAAAGACGGACCAGACGTTTTTTCAATACGCCACTGCTGCTGCGAGGATTTTAATAGCAAAAAAATGGAAATCCTCTGAAGCGCCCACAATGGGAGAGTGGCAGGTGAAACTCTTTCAATACCTGGAATTGGCGAGACTTACACAATATATTAGGCGGGATAACTCCGTTAAAAAGAAAGAGGATTGGACTAAATTTGTAAGATATCTTGAGAATAATCTTGGAATTAGCAATTTAACAGTAGACGATGCGTAACTCCTACGACATGTAAAGATAAAATATAAATAACTGCAGAAGAACTATGTAGAATATTTAATCCAAAGCTGAGGTAAATGGAAGTCAATTGTTTGGTAAAGGTATGAATGGAAATTTTTCTTTTTTCTATTATGTTTATTGGTATGTAATTTTATTATTCTTTTTTTTCTCTTGTTTATTGTTCTTTTCTTTATTCTTTTCTCTTATTGTTCGGTTTTTTTTTGTATTTTGTTAGATAATCTTTTTCTCTTTGTATGTGGCATTTTGTATGTTTGTAATAAAACTTAAAAAATTAAAAAAAAAAAAAAAGGTTTGACAGTTTGTCAACAGGGGCAAGCCCAAAGTATAGGTGTGGGTGCAGTTATCAGGGTGTTGGTCCTAACGCCCATGAGAAAAGGTCTTTCCTCTTTTCATTTTGACCTGGGAGAGGATTTATTTGCTAGATAAAGATTTCAAGACAGGATAAAGTGACTTCTCGAAAAGCTTCTCCTGAAAGATAACTGAATGTATTCAGTTCAGTGAAGCTATTCTAGCAACTTAACTCTTCTGCTTTGCCAACATAAGCCTACCTAGGCTATTGTGATCTTTTACAATCTGGAGGCTAACTGACCGAAACGGAAGTCTGAATTTATTGCACCTTGCAAAAGTGTAAAAGTCTTTTTCATGCCTGTCTCAATTCGTTACCCTTCAGCTGAATGAATAATCGTTTTAATAATATCATCAGCATATTGGTACATGCAGCTCAGTATTCCCTTCTGTGCAGCCATAAGGTTACTAGGAACAGATTGTATTGTTATCCTTTACTTGTCATTCCGTTTGACTACACATCTATAATGCATCTTCTAACACATTAGCAAGTGCTTCTATTAATGTATTGTTTGCATAGTCGTCGACCCTTTCTTGGGCCATGGATGTGTAAGACAGAGGCCCAGATGCTGGTAGTCTACATGCACAATTGCCTGTGGCTGCGCATGGGCTTACCGTGTTTGTGCAAAGGCTGAAAGATGCATGTGGGACTAGATTTGAATTTATTGCATAAATATTCTTCAGAAAAGAAAAGGCAAGCAAGTCAGAAGATTGTGTGGTCAAGAACTTTGCGTGACTCAAAGACAGTAGCATAATAAGATCTAGGGTTGCCTGTTTTAAGGCCTATACCAGGTTTATTACAACTTAATCCCATAATATTTCATAAAAGTTATACATTGCTTGACTGTAAAAAACTTCAGAGTGCTAACTGCTAATGCGCCAAGCAAAATGCAGCACACAAGCCTTATATGGAAGCCAAAAGGGGTGGAATCTACACACATATTAAAACCATGCTGGAAATGCCTTTTTTAAAGCATTTTTAAAAATACATTGACTTTTCCATAAGGCTCACTATCGCCACCTAGTGTCCCATAGTATATTGCACTTAAAACACACTTAAAACGTTTTATAGCTCAGTCCAGGGACAAGATAAACCTTTTGGTTTTACTGCTGCCTGAGACCGCAAAGATGGGTTTGCAGGGCTCAAGCACCTAGCAGGCCACAATACATGGCTGTTAGGCTGTGTTTGGCTTAGTGGCCTGCAAATTGTACATGCTTCAATTAATTGCAGATAACTGAAAATGCGCAAGTAAATGTATCATCAGACAGCAGGATTGTACAATGGCTGCTTTGCCTCTTCCATGAATTCAAGGTATCAAAATGGTGCAAATGCAAGTACGTACATCACAAAGGTCTGATAAGGTACAATCCCTCTCAACAATGCTTAGTACAGGTTGCATATATTGGGCCTTTACAAGTTGAACTTGTGTGTGTGTGTGTGTATGTGTGTGTGTGTGTGTGTGTGTGTGTGTGTGTGTGTGTGTGAGAGAGAGAGAGAGAGAGAGAGAGAGAGAGAGAGAGAGAGAATACTACAAATGAGCATAGTGATTTAGTGAGTAACAAGCAAAGTGATGGTTTCGTATCTCAATAAATGTGCAATCAAATGGGGGAGGCAGCAAAGGAAGGGTAAGAAGAAGATAGGGGAATGAAGAGTGAATAGTGGCTATCAATAACATTTACAGTGGTACCTCGGTTTAATAACTTAATTCATTCCGGAAGTCCGTTCTTAACCTGAAACTGTTCTTAACCTGAGGTACCACTTTAGCTAATGGGGCCTCCCGCTGCCACCACACGATTTCTGTTCTCATCCTGAAGCAAAGTTCTTAACCCAAGGTATTATTTCTGGGTTAGTGGAGTCTGTAACTTGAAGCGTCTGTAACCTGAAGCGTATGTAACCCGAGGTACCACTGTAAAGGAGAACAATGGTATGGGCAAGCCTGGCAACATAGTTATTTCCCAGAGAAGTCTCACTAGCTGCTGACTATTAGTCACAATGGTTCAGAACAGTATACAGTGAGTACCCAGTGCTGGGGGTGAGCAATCGACAAACAGAGTGAACTTCAGGCTCTGCTTATGAGCTTCCCAAAGGCCGGGTTAGCTGTTGCAAGGGAGAGCAGAGGTGCCTCAGGAAGGTGCCTTTGGGGCAGAAGTCCAGGCTTCATTCAGAAGAATGAGCAGCCCCTAAACTCAGTACAGCTGGCTTAACACATTTTGAATAAGTAAAGAAATGCACATTATCTTCTAAAAAGCAACACGCACAGCCCGGGAAGATTAAATCCAGAGTCTAAAATAACCTAACTGCACCTCTGAGAGACAAAACCCTAAACAAGGTGAACCTCAGGACTGTTCTGGTAAAGCAATTGTCATGCGCTTAGTGTTGGTAGTTTTGAGTTGTTGTTAATGTTTTATGCAGAGCCAAGTGGGAGCTGAAGAGGATTCTATCGTGCCAACATTTGAAGAGTAAAGAGATTACCTGAACAGTTCTTGTCCACCCAACCATTTTGAAAGAGGCAGGTCAGGAAAGAACGCCGAAGCATGCAGAGGATGTAAATACTTTCAATTTCTGGTCAACGTTACAAAAAGCAAAAAAACCCGAACAAAATCTTTGTCTGCTCCGTCATTCTTTTCATGTTCTTTGGAGAAGTCAAAGGCCAAGTGCTAAGAAGACATGCCGTTTCTAATTTAATTCTAAAACTATACAGCTTCATAAACTCACTGAAGTGAATACGATCATATTACCCAATGATTCCGGCGAGTCTTAAGTCATTTTGTCTTCCTGCTAACGGGGGAAAGAAAAGAAAAAACACACCTTGCATGCTCATTGTAGGAATCATAAACATGGATAATTATGCATAATTATGGAGATTAAGTTCCAATTAAGGTTCACTTTCTGTAATAACCCTTTCTTTAAAAAAAAAATCTTTTAAGGTTTTTCTTCTTCTTCCAATAGCAGTAATGAAGACCAGGGTAACTCAGGTTAGTGAGCATTCTGATAAACACCATAGTTGTCAATCTGGGTTGTTTGCATGCCCTGCAGTTCTCCAGCAGCGTTTAGTATTCAAGTGTATTATTCCTTTTGCTTCAGCAACTTTTAACAATTCCCCATAGCAGCATAACAGTGCAGATGTTTTATATTGTACAGCAAACACTCTGTTAGCCACACTGGAAGAGGCATAAAGGTGAGGTTTGCCTTTTGAGAGAAAAGAATTAGGTATTTCCCCCCCCAAGCTATTTCTATGTTTGCCAATTCCGTTACACCTAAAAAAATGACCTTTAAGTCTCCTTGTGCCTGAACTTAGCAATGATTCACCCATTACTTTAGGTGGTGATGAGGGTCATTGTGAGACATTTCCCCCTTGCCTATTCCAGACTTGCTACTGACATTTCACATGAAAGTGAAATTTGCAGACATGCCATCTCATACAAGAAATGTAAAGTAAAGCAAGATGTTCCTACTCAAGCCGAACATGTAGAAAACCATTGACAGTGTGTATATAATAAACAAAGACCAGTAGAGCTGAGCCAAAACTTCTTCTGAGATATTTTTCTGACAATATTTCTGAGGTTTTTCTTTGCTTAGGGTCTTCTCCTTTCATCTGCCTTTACCCCTCACACAGTTTTAACAGTTTCTTTCATTTATAAAAATACTTGTGTACCACAATTTCATTTTAAAAATCAAAGCAATTCCATACAAAAATGCATACACACAATAAAAACCACATAAAAGTTAAAATCAGAGCTCATCAGCTAACTGTTCCAAAAAATATTCTCCTAATCATCTGCATAAGCCGGACAGTTTTCAGCAAACATTTGAAGGTTAAAATAGAATATGACTCCTGAATCTCTATTGGAAGAACACGCTGCAGGTCAAGGCTGACTAGACTAAAGACCCAGTTTCATATCCATGTCAAATGAACCTCGACATCACCAGCTCAGGGGACAACCAATGACACTCCTGCCGATGACTAACCTGAGATATAAGAGTTCTGGCAATCCCGAAGGTGACACAAGTTGTTCAGGGATTTGTAAATTAATATAAGGCTCCTGAACCTGGCTCAATAGTATATGGGCAGCCAGTGCAGAAGCTTTCACAATGGTGCCGCATGTCGCCCACCAATCTACACCATGGTCTGCCCCTGTACTGAGCCAACGTCTACTATCACAGCCTAAGGTCCACCAATACTTGAGGAGTCAGATATCTCCCTTCTCTCCACCACTGCAATTTCTGACAAAAGATTCCATTTTATGCAAAAGAAAGCAAGGAAATAAAGTCTAATATACTATTGTCAGTTACATAATTTATTCTGACTGCTGAATTTGGCTTGTCTTATAACAAAAACCAAACTAACTATAATTTTGAAAGAGGTGATCTGTTTTCCAGATAGTGTTCAGAGATTATCAGTCCTCACAATATAAATCTGTGTAATTGAGAAAGTGTGGCTCTCTGTTGAGGAATGTCATACAAAACTCAGAGAAAGATGACATTAAAACATGTATTCTGTCTTACACACATTTTATTTTATTTAAAAGCTTTTATAAATGGCTTAATATTTTGTATATAAAATCTCTAAGGAGAATACAACATGAAAAATAAAATAGTATCATAAAAACCGATCTATAACATAAAAGCCAATAAAAATGTGATTAAAAACTAGAATTCAGGGACAGCGTGGGGCAATCTTTCTTTTAAAGATAAACACAACAAGGACCAATCTTTAAGAGTCAGGAAACACCTGGGCCAAAAAATGTCTTTACTAGATGCTTACCATGTTTAAAGATCAAACATTTTGAACCTTTTGGTGTTTGGGTGTGGACTCAAAGGTTTATGGGATTAAATATTTGCTGGGTTAAATCAATGGGCAGGGCTTGCAAATAAAATTCTAGGACTAGGACTGCGCATGGGACCATCAAATGAGGATCCTTGTAATAAAGAAATTATAATGCACCAATAACATGCTGGAAATATTTAAAAGATCTGGGTGTGCTGTAATATTTTAAGTTTTTTTTTTTTATTCTGCAATTGTAGTTGGGTAAGAAGAAGAAGAAACCCAATCCTTACCTTTGTTTCCCTGCAGCTGCCTCTACACGTTCAGGCACTTGGGGGCACATTACTTTTAAAAGATCATCATCGGAGATCGGAGCTCTTTCCTGACCTCTGCGAAAGGACCATTCAACAGAAGTCCCCAGTGAAATGCTGGTATGCATCTGAAAGGCAACAAAGGTTGTCAGCAGATGGTTCTTTCAATGTACAATATGTCACATCATTTCCTCCACGAGGCCCTTTCTGGTGCATTCTCACTAGGGACCAGGTCAGTCTGGATCAGATACCCCTGTCAATCATGCAAGCTGCTTGCAAGCCAGGAGTGCGGTTATGATGGGCAAAGATCAATGACTGTCCTTCAAAACACTGTAGTACTTGACCTCACCTTGTACAAAACCCGGTGGAAGGAGAAGACATTCACTTCTCTTATGATTAACATCTAATGAGCACAAGAGATCAAGACAGGCACAGTTGCAATCCATATTTAATTATGAAACTAAGTGTCAGTTCTCCTGAAATAGAAAAGGTTTAGAAAAAGTGAGCATCTGAAGATTGGCTAAATGGTTACCACTCAGTGGTCATCACTTGTCCCCATAGAGACAGTCTGAGAAGGCAGTAGGAGGCCAACACCTTGGTCCTACTTTCTGGCAAGACCTGTTCCTACAAATGCCACTCTTTCCACACATCTGTTGGAAGTGAGAAATTTAGTTCCCAAAACTGACTTATTGCGTGGGCTCAGTATAGGAGGCAGTGAGAGGGAGAAGCCACACTTTACGGCCAAAGCATTTATACTTCCCTGAGAAAGAACACTGTGGAGTCTAAAAGTGTTCAGTGATAATGCTACAGCTTTCACATAGCACCCTTTTGCCACAAATAGCAATTAAACATAATAGTTAACCTAAGGGGGACTTGTGTAGACAAAGGCAGTATATCTGGCCATATACCATCAGGGAAGGACTTTTGCTATCTGCCTTGCTTGGTTTGGGCTGGGTGTTCATCAATATGCGGATGATACTCAGCTCTACCTCTCTTTTAAATCAGAACCAGTGAGGGCAGTGAAGGTCCTGTGTGAGTGTCTGGAGGCGGTTGGAGGATGGATGGCGGCTAACAGATTGAGGTTGAATCCTGACAAGACAGAAGTACTGTTTTTGGGGACAGGAGGCGGGCAGGTGTGGAGGATTCCCTGGTCCTGAATGGGGTAACTGTGCCCCTGAAGGACCAGGTGCGCAGCCTGGGAGTCATTTTGGACTCACAGCTGTCCATGGAAGCACAGGTCAAATCTGTGTCCAGGGCAGCTGTTTACCAGCTCCATCTGGTACGTAGGCTGAGACCCTATCTGCCTGCGGACTGTCTCGCCAGAGTGGTGCATGCTCTGGTTATCTCCCGCTTGGACTACTGCAATGCACTCTACGTGGGGCTACCTTTGAAGGTGACTTGGAAACTACAATTAATCCAGAATGTGGCAGCTAGACTGGTGACTGGGAGCGGCCGCCGAGACCATATAACAACGGTCTTGAAAGACCTACATTGGCTCCCAGTATGTTTCCGAGCACAATTCAAAGTGTTGGTGTTGACCTTTAAAGCCCTAAACGGGCTCGGTCCAGTATACCTGAAGGAGCGTCTCCACCCCAATCATTCTGCCCGGACGCTGAGGTCCAGCGCCGAGGGCCTTCTGGCGGTTCCCTCATTGCGAGAAGCAAAGCTACAGGGAACCAGGCAGAGGGCCTTCTCGGTAGTGGCACCCGCCCTGTGGAACGCCCTTCCAGCAGATGTCAAAGCGATAAACAACTACTTGACATTCAGAAGACATCTTAAGGCAGCCCTGTTCAGGGAAGTTTTTAACGTGTGATATTTTACTGTATTTTTGGTTTTTATGGAAGCCGCCCAGAGTGGCTGGGGAGGCCCAGCCAGATGGGCGGGGTATAAATAATAAATTATTATTATTATTATTATTATTATTATTATTATTATTATTATTATTATTCTGAGCCTTTTGGAGGCAAGTGGCTCACCACTACAGGAAACAGGGTGTTTGACTTGATGGGTGTTTGGTCTGCCATTTGGCAGAATCAGGGGAGTTTCATGGGCCAGGAATTGGCTTCACCTGCTGAGCAGCAGCCTGAAGAAGCAGAAGGCGGTGTGACTCCACCTGTTGCTGATCAGCCTTCTTGGTCCTGATGTGAACCAGCTGGCTCCAGCTTTCTTAAGCTGGGTTTCCAGCCTCAGTCAGTTGCTGGAAACAACATTTGTTGTTCCTGGCTAGATCTTGCTGTTTCTTGTGACCTTGGACTCTTGGCTTCCTTGACCCCCAGACCATCTGACTATGTGAACTGAGATACTCATGACCTTAAGACTGGACTGAACCTTGCATACCGACTTTGCCTCCAGGCAAGTACCCCCCTGAGCCTTTCTTTGCTGGTTGGCTGGCCTCTCCTGCCATTGAGCTCTGCCATGGTTGGGCAGCACGGGACTACAACAGGGGGTGCATCAGGTCACAGATGCCAGGGGCAATAGATGCAGCCTCCCACCTTTTCTGATTCCCCTGGCTGCAACGCTTCTTTTGAAGGACAGAGCTATGTGTGCCAGTGGCCTATCCTCCACCCCAATGACTACTCCACTGCAATCAGGTGCAGTGGGGGCCATTAATCCTGTTGATCCCATTGCTCTGTCCCAGCTCCTGCCAACCCAGCAGTTCGAAAGCACACCAGTGCAAGTAGATAAACAGGCACCGCTGTGGCAGGAAGCTAAATGATGTTTCCGTGTGCTCTGGCTTCCATTACTGTGTTCTATTACTCCGGAAGTGGTTTAGTCATGCTGGCCACATGACTCGGAAAGCTGTCTGTGGACAAATGCCGGTTTCTTCGGCCTGAAAGCGAGATGAGCGCCACAACCCCATAGTTAGTTGCCTTTGACTGGACTTAACCATCCAAGGGTCCTTTTTTTTTTTAAACCTAATCCTGTTGCTACCATTGAAGTGGGCTCTGTATGTGCAATGGGGAGGGGGTGACATCTTGTGCCGTCAGCAAAACGTGCCACACAGGCAGAAGGTTGCAGAAGGGCATTTCTTACATTCTTAAAAGCTTGCGAAACACAATCAAAGTCTTCTGTCCCATTTTGATACTGTGTCCAGCATTCCCTGGGCCTCTGCTTTCAGTTACGGACTTCGTGCAGAGACAGTGCTAAGTAAAACACCTGGTGTTAGAAAGCAAATCAAACAAAAAACATCTATTATGTGGAAGGACCTTTATTATAACGTCGATTTGGGGATTCTACAAAAGTCTGGCCTTCTAACCTCCTACCATCTCTTCTGCTGCAGCCCGTAACTAATAGCCAAACAACAGATGACACCCCCAAGGCTCTGTCTTTTGGCTGTCACTTGAAGGAAAGTGCCTGCAGGTAAAACAAGGACACTGAACCTTCCTTTTTCGGGTGCTGGCTAGGAGTCCTGCTGGCAGGAGTGCCCTCTGCAGATGCATCAAAAAGAAATGATGAGCGGTATGTAGAGGGGGACCTAACAGGGAGAAGTGAGGAAAACAACAGAAAGGCATCAGTCAACCACTAATAAATGTAGATGAGCGACCATGTAAATGGCTGCTTCGCACAATTATTTCGGAGTACATCTAAGATTTTGTAAGTCTAAACATGTAAGATGGAAATACAATGAAGAGGTATCTGAAGACACAAGTATTGCTCAAGTATTAGGGAACTGTGATTGGCTGAAGCAGTGGTGTGTATATACCTGGAATTTGTGTGGTCTTTACAGCAGCAGCAGCTGCTGCTTTCATCTTGTCTCTTTCCAACCACAAGGTACATATCTGATCAGCCAGCTCCTCAACTGCAAGAGTGAAGTGCGCCACCAATATCCATTTGGCCAAACTGGGTGCTTCCTGAACCAGAAGCTTGAGAAACTCCTTTCCCCCCTGTTCCCTGCCTACCATCCACATTCAGTGCCTCGGTTCTTCTGAAGTGCCCAGCTTTCTCTCATTCCTCACTCTGCCACAGTTGTTAAATATTGTTAACAGTTGTGACATTTTGCGAAAACGCAAAGGAATGTGGAATCGGCATGTCACCCTGTTAATGAACAGCGCCGTTCAATGGACAGATCATAGCTAAAGAAAGAAAGAAAGAAAGAAAGCATCCTGCTATAATTTCAACAGGATAAGCAATCAATCAGGCTGCCATAAATTCAGCTCCCAGAGAATTTGAAAGATTCCTTTGGGACCAAACCTTGCCAGGGTTGGGCATACACACATCTGCCAGAATAATAATGTGGTAATTACCCTTCAGTCTTACTGTTTATCTTGTACACCATCTCCAAACACTTCTCACATAATATAATACAATTATGTTTTTGCTAGATAATCAAGGTTGTCATTCTTTATTTCACTTCTTTGAAAAGTTGAGGTAATCTTTGGGGTGCAGAAAAGAAAAATCCATAATGCATACATACGCCGAGCTCTGTCAACAGCTATTAGCTGTGATGGCTAAGTGGAACCTACACATTCAAAGGCAGATCAGAATACTAGATGGGAGGACAAACCGGCAGAAGTTTGGGTTGCCTTGCAAGTCCTGCTTCTGAACTCCCCAGAGGCATTGGCTGACACCATGCTGGATTTCATGGACTTTTGGTCTGATTCATCCAAAGGGCAGGGCTCATATTGCCACATAATGCAAAGCAATGGGCATTCACAGTATAGACCAGATGGCTGCAATGTGGCACCCATTAGCACCAGCCATAATGGCCAGTGGGGACAAATGATGGGAGTTGTAGTCTAACAACATTTGGAGGAGCACCACATTGCCTACTCCTGGTACAGACCAACAAATGGGATCTGCAACAGCCTGTTGCCTGTGGAGTTCACGGCTCATTTTGGAGAGTCAGCCATGCCCTCTGCCAACATACTCCATTTCAGTCCTCCTCTCACATAGTTTTCCATTACTCCTTCCTCCACACCTGCTAGCAGAGTTTGACTATTTCATGGCCACTGAGTATGCTCACAGCTCCTGAGTCTGTTGGTACCTTCCTTTTTGTGCATGGGGGGGGGGGTGTCAGTCTGCCTAACAAAAGCATTGGCATTCATGCCTGAACTCCAGTAATAAAAAACAAGTGATAGATAAGACCTTCTGCACTCATCCAGATGGCCTACCTTGCATATGGCTTGTTAGCATGCCAGGGCTCTGGCCTGGGCAGGAACTATACTGGCATCCTAATATGGCACACACAAGCAAGAAGATCCAATTTAAATTAAATGGCTGGTACATGGTAATTCACATGGATAATGTGCTCAGCATCCATATTTAAATTGTGCCGAAATTTCAATTATCCCAGCGGATTCACCTTTGAGATAGATGTACCTTTAATCTCAGTCCTCAGCTTAATCATTACCTCTGCTAGGAACGTTTCTCATAGCATATGGTCTGATTTACACATCCATGTTCATGATTTGAAAACTGCAACTTCAAGAGTTGGCTCACATTTTTTTACTAGGCCATCAAGCCCAAATAGGATGTCCACATCATCTTGGGGCACACACACTGCTTTTCAGTAGAGCTGGTTAACACTTTCAGTCATCAAGGGGAAAGTAATGAAGACTGTTGCCCTTGAGTGATATGCATACATTGGTTCTTCTTCAAAATGGGAAGCATAATGGTTCAAATTGCAGAACTGAGCTGAGAAATGAGATAAGGAAATGTTTGCTGCTGTCTTCAGGGACACCCTAAGTGATTGCACAACCGCACAGCAAAAGGACTGCATGGTGTTTTCGCAAGAGGACCAATATCCCACTGGCTTGGCGGGGCACAGCTGGTGTGCGTGCAAGGAAAGGGGAGGCCGCTGGCAAAGCCACACAGCTCCCCCACTTGCTGGGGTGCCCCTGAGAGGCCAGCACCCTAGCGCAACGCGCCAGGAAGCCCAATAGGAAAGACAGCTCTGATGTTTTGGGTGCACAACCTCAACATTTCACCATGATGCGATCGCTTGGCAGAACATAGGCACAACACTAGCTTAAATATGGGTTTTAACTTGATACCAGAACACCAGGTTCCAAGGTTTTGCTGTGGGGCTCCTCCTACTTCTCTCCTTAAACCTGGTAGAAAGAAAGAAAGCTTTTAAAATAGTGTTTTATGTGGTTGCCAGATCACGTGATTGAACTAAACATGTTTGAATCTATCTAAACTTTCCCCCACCCCCAGTTACCCTGGAACACCACTTTTGGGGGGCTTTCTGTGAGCTGCCGTTTTGAGCTGGGGGTGTGGACTCAATGCTGGCTGAGCTTGGAATGGGTCACCTGAGCTGGAGATTTGTTGTGCCCTAAGCTGCTCATGCCAGCAGATCTTGCCATAGTATTGCCCCCTTAAACTAGGTTCCATAGTAACACACTAGCAAAAATTAAATAGGTATTCGTCTCCCAGTTGATTGCTCCTACAATTAGCATACATTGCCTCCAGCTAAACTAAAAATAAAAGTCATTTCCCTGAATTGGTGTTCAAATCAAATAATAAAAGAGGACAATAAGAAATCTGCCATGATTACAGGGGTCACCTAGAAATTTGCAGACTAACAGCAGGTTCTAACAGACTGGGGTTGAATCCTGGCAAGACAGAAGTACTGTTTTGGGGAGATAGGGGCGGGTGAGTGTGGGGGACTCCTTGGTCCTGAATGGGGTAACTGTGCCCCTGAAAGACCAGGTACGCAGCCTGGGAGTCATTTCGGACTCGCAGCTGTCCATGGAGGCCCAGGTCAATTCTGTGTCCAGGGCAGCTGTCTACCAGCTCCATCTGGTATGCAGGCTGAAACCCTACCTGCCCAGGACTGTCTTGCCTGAGTGGTGCTTGCTCTAGTTATCTCCCGCTTGGACTACTGCAATGCGCTCTACGTGGGGCTACCTTTGAAGGTGACTTGGAAACTACAACTAATCCAGAATGTGGCCGCTAGACTGGTGACTGGGAGCGTCCGCCGAGACCACATAAGACCTACATTGGCTCCCAGTACATTTCTGAGTACAATTCAAAGTGTTGGTGCTGACTTTTAAGGCCCTAAATGGCTTCAGTCCAGTATGCCCGAAGGAGCGTCTCCACCCCCATCATTCTGCCCGGACATTGAGGTCCAGCATTGAGGGCCTTCTGGCGGTTCCCTCATTGCGAGAGGCCAAGTTACAGGGAACCAGGCAGAGGGCCTTCTCGGTAGTGGCACCCGCCCTGTGGAATGCCCTCCCATCAGATGTCAAAGAAATAAACAACTGATGTTTAGAAGACATCTGAAGGCACCCCTGTTTAGAGAAGTTTTTAATGACTGGTGTTTTAATGTGTTTTTAATCTCTTGTTGGCAGTCATCCAGAGTGACTGGGGAAACCCATCCAGATGAGCGGGGTATAAGTATTATATTGTTGTTTTATTTAGAAATATCTGGTGTGCAGCACAGGAAGCTGTTTGTTATCAAGACAGACCACGGGCCCATCTAGCTCATACTGGCGGTGACTCGTAGGATTTCAGACTGCAAGTCTTTCCCTGTCCTATCTGCAGATTAAACCTGGAACCCTTTTCATGCAAATCATGTGTTCTATCACTGAACAACAACCCATTTTAAACACATTTACCCTAAAATTAGCAACAGACAGCAAATGCTGATGTCAAATGTTTGTATTAAGAAATGCCATCTATTAAATACTTTAAAATTCTACTAAATAACATAAACCTCAGTAACAGAAACAGGTTTTCTGTCAGCATAGCAGCCTTGCGGAGAATAGTGTTGAGGTCCTTAATGAGTTACTTAGAAGTACTTAGGGCTTCATTCTCAGTACCAGCTCTAGATCTCAACGCTTAACTTGTTAGGTTGATACTACATTAACTTCTCAACTTCCACAGCTGAAAAGTCTGCAGGGGGCAAATATTTAAATACAGATGTGTATTTAAAACACTTTCAGACTGTAAGCTTCATGGGAGCAGGGAACTAGGGCTGCCATACGTCTACTTTGCCCTGGATCTTAGACAAGTCCATTGAAAAATCACATTTTTTGGCGTTTTTCTAAAGAAAAGCTCAACAATTTCAAGGTCTTCCCAAAAAGCTCAAGAACTTTTGGGGTTTTCTGGTTTTTACTTTTTGAAATATGGCAACCCTATAAGAAACTTCATTTGTATTAACCACTAGCCATAGCAATAAGATAAAATATACTGGGGATAGAGCTAAATAGTTACGATATGCCACTGGCAGGGGACATGTTCAGCCTAAGTGCTTGTCTTACAAGTCTAAATATCCTCATGTAAGCCTGTGGCTACCATTTATTTCATGCGGGAAAGTAAAGTTCTTCACTTGGGGCCAGCACAGCTGTCTGGGGATATGTCCTGCACGGTGTTTCCTGACCCTTGGTGGCCCAGCCACCATGCAAGAGAACCAATGGGGGAAGCAGAAATGTTCCTCCTCCACCTTCTGAAATGAAGCTCCAAGATTAGCAAAAGGGACATTCATTTCCACTGCCCCCCCTCCCCATTACACACACACACACACGCACAATCCAGGAGCCTAAACTAAGACGCAGGAGTCAGCAAACTTTTTCAGCAGGGGGCTAGTCCACAGTCCCTCAGACCTTGTGGGGGGCCGGACTATATTTTGAAAAAAATAATAATGAACGAATTCCTATGCCCCACAAATAACCCAGAGATGCATTTTAAATAAAAGCACACATTCTACTCATGTAAAAACACCAGGCAGACCCCACAAATAACCCAGAGATGCATTTTAAATAAAAAGACATATTCTACTCATGTAAAAACATGCTGATTTCTGGACCATCCGTGGGCCGGATTTAGAAGGCGATTGGGCCGGATCCGGCCCCTGGGCCTTAGTTTGCCTACCCATGTCTAAGAGGAATGTTCCACCTCCTTTCTCAAACTTGATGGATTTTCATCTTTTGAATAGTAACACTCACCCTCTGGTTCATTTCATGTGGGACTCTGAATGAACTTGGTAGAATTAGGGCTGTGGTTTAAACTGTTTCATTTTCTGTCAGGCTGGCGCCTCAGGCAGCATCTCAGTTCCCCACCCCTTCGACTTCCAGCGACATCACCCTGCTATTCAGAGCAGCTTCTTTTTACATGGTGTCAGTATTATAATGGTTTACCAATAATAACATTTCTGTTTCCGCTTGATTTCCCAGACGCACACTTTGGGAAATAGAATGGAGAAGTGTAGTAAAAAGCTTGGCAAATGCAATTATTCCGATGGAAGGAAATGTGACAGAGCTCTAAGTACTTGCACCATATTAGAAAAGAGAAGTGGGTAATTGTTCATATGACAAGATAGAAACCAGGCCGGGACCACCTGTCACCCAGAATGCTGAATGGAGCCCACCAGCCACAGATGGTCACTCGTTGAGTGTGCTAAATGAATGGCCGTTTAACCCTTTCTACCATGTGATTTATTGGATCTATGCCCCGCCCACTCTTCCCCGCCCCCAGAACCCTGTATACTCCACCGGGGGCAATTGCCCCCCTCCAATCCTATCCTATTAAAAAAAAAGTTGGCATCCTAGATTTAAATCTGTTAACAGAGGTCTTTGCTTCTTTGCACAGATGGTGATTTTGTATACCGAAAAAGGAACAAATGTTCTCAACTTTACATTAATCAAATTCATGTACCCTATAGAGACTTTTCACAGGTGGAGAGTGGGAAGATAGTAATTGCTACTACTAATTACTATGAAGTTCAGACCCATAATGCCCCCCACCCCCGCTTTCTCGGACCTAACAGTTTTTTGAGAGTAGTATTATGTGGCAGCAAAAAGGATGTCTCTTCCAAATGTCGATAATTGAATCCTATCGTCTAAGCATTAGTATATAAATATTACAACATCTACAAGTTTATGACTTGGGTTGCTTGACATTTGCTTTGGCTTTAGCGCCAAAGTAAGAAATCAGCAGGAGGCTTGCAAGGCAGTGCTCTAAAAGACAATATTCAGTCCAGACGGTGAGAAAAAGATTACAGAAAATAAAAAAGGTGAAATTTCATGCTTGAATGTGTCATGGTATGAAGCATCGATACACTGGGGGAGGTGTCTTTTTTTTAAAATACAGGGGTTAAGTTACCCCAGCTGATCAATGGTTATAAGCTACAGCCTCACACCAGAACTATCACAAAGGTACATAGTCTTTTAAATTGAATAGATTAGTTAACTCTAAATGCTGTCTAATAGCCCTGTTCATGGGGCCATCCTCACCTCCTGATAAGAAACTAAGGTCGGCGGGGAGGACAAGGCCCTAATTCCAATCCTCCAAAATGGCTATCTAGCACTCCTGAGTCTGCTATTCCCTCCATAGCCCCTTTTCATTCTTTTGCAAGTGGGGAGATCATGCATTGCCCCACCCCCAAATTAGCTGGATTTGGCCCAGAAGCATGCAGTTCCCGGTCCTTCAACAAATCCATGGCTTTGATGGTGACTATCTAATTGAGTAGCTGTAGTTCTTCTTGACTGATTAATTTGGAATCCAACAATGATGTTTCCTATATTAAAGTTCTTCTTCTTCTTTGGCGATCACTTGTAGCCAAGTAAGATTGTCTTCCATAAACACGGTTTTAACAATGAGTCCATAAGTGACTGTGGAGGCCAATTCTGGATCCACACATCCTACCACAGTGGGGACATAGGTTTCCAGCCAGGAGTTGATCATGGTGAGGGTTTGCCAAGTGTGCCTTCCTCTGGGCATGTTTCTCCCTTGTGTTCTGAGTTCAAGTGTCTTCAAAGTCCATGACACCTTTGGTAAAGACTGTTCTCCAACTGGAACGCTCGCAGGCCAGTGTTTCCCAGTTGTCGGTGTTTATACTATATATTTTTAGATTTGCCTTGAGACAGTCTCTAAAACTCTTTTGTTGACCACCAGCATTACGCTTTCCATTTTTAAGTTCGCAATAGAGTAGTTGCTCTGGAAGATGATCATCAGGCATCTGCATAACATGACCAGGCCAACAAAGTTGATGTTGAAGAATCATTGCTTCAACACTGGTGATCTTTGCTTCATCCAGTACACTGATATTTGTTCGCCTGTCTTCCCAAGTGATGTATAAGATTTTTCAGAGACACTGTTATTAAAGTTAAGGCATCGTGCACACTGGACTGGAGGAACACTGATTTCTCTATTTGTGTTTATTATTTGGCCGATGGAAGTAATTGGACCAAATTGTGGGTTTTCCCTCACCCAAATAGCAGGTGCAGTGAGGTCACCTGGACCTGGGCCAAAACCATCTGTCCTCCACACTAGGGTCCTATTCCAGATCAGGAGTGGGTGAAGGCAACACTGGCAATTTCTTGAGGGGAAACTATGTGATTGAAGTAACATGTAGTTTAGCCCTGAGATGCTTGGTGATGTGGGCTTTCCCTGACGTGAACCCAAATCAGTTTTTTACATGCAGGGTAGGTATTTATTTGTACAGCTTGTCAACTAGTCCATTCATTTATATTCTGCATGTTTCACAAATTTGTGCTCAAAGTAGTTCAGAGAAAATAAATAGCCCACACTTAGAAATACATAAATAGCAAAATCATAAATCATGGTAAAGGGATGGGGAACCTGTAACCCTGCAGGTGTGACTGGACTACAATTTTCATTCTTTCCCAATCCTGTGTTAAACAAATTGCCCCAAGCAAAGGAAGATACTTCAGGATACAACAGTGTGTGATGAAAGGAGGCAGGCTTAGCAGGTAACCATTGATGCGAGGAGAGGGATGTTGCAAATACACAATATCCCTCTCCCTTCTAATCTCATCTGTGGCATGGAGAGCATGGAGTGGATCTACCGAAAAGTCCACTTTCAAGGGCTGAGCAGAGCGCTAGCCCTTTACTGTCAATCAATCACCTTTCTGTTAAACTAGTTGCAGTACACACTGAGAGCCAGTGTGGTGTAGTGGTTAAGAGCGGTAGTCTCGTAATCTGGGTAACTGGGTTCACGTCTCGGCTCCTCCGCATGCAGCTGCTGGGTGACCTTGGGCCAGTCACACTTCTCTGAAGTCTCTCAGCACCACTCACCCCACAGAGTGTTTGTTGTGGGGGAGGAAGGGAAAGGAGAATGTTAGCTGCTTTGAGACTCCTGAAGGGGAGTGAAAGGCGGGATATCAAATCCAAACTCTTCTACAGGAATATCAAGAGCATTAGTGGGGGGTGGGAGTGGGGAGAGAATTCAAGCCATCCATTTCCCCACCTGCAGCTCAAAATGGTACCGCCTTACAGGACATATGTGATATCAGGCTGCTGGTTGCTCTTCTAAGCCAGACGTCTTTTCAGCTCACAGCTGTGCTACACAATCTTGCTGCATGCGAGCTTTCCGAGTGTCATTCTTACATGGAAGATTGCAGCCGTAGTGGATGAAAAGGCAGGCGCTCTCCCCCCCCCCCCTCGGTTTAGAATTTCCTGAGATTAAGTAGAAAGTGGAAAATACACAGTGGTGCATCTTTGGGATTTAGGTGTGTATATATATTACATAGCTTGTAGAAAGCTTCAAAGCATTATTGCAGCCTATAAACCATGTTCTTACAGAGTGACTAGAGCCATATTGAAGCCTCTGCAAGAAATGAAGTCCTGATGATAATCTTTACTTCATTGACCGTGTATTCTTTTGCTATCTGTTTCCCTGCCAACTTTCCCATTCTCTGTTTCAAATGCTCTCTCTCCCTGCTAAGATCTGGGGATTCATAATGTAATGCTCACATCTGGGTAATTCAGACTCTGTACTGATTATCCCATTATGCTCTGCAAGACTGTAACTCAAGCCTCATCTTAACAGAAAATGCTCTTTTAAGAGTTCCTTTTGGGGGGGATTATGCTAAGGCTTTTATAATTCTCTGCATTGCAGAAGGTGTAAATAATATATAGTTTAGGGTGAAGACAGATGTAGGATTTTAGGAGCAGTCAGTCACAAAAGGGTCTTCATCTGTAGTATGTTCATCTTCATAACTTGAACATACCAGCTCCCAGTCCTGCCTGTCACACCATGTGGGTGGTGGGTGGGAGCCTCGTGAAAACTGTCTATAAGCTACATATGTAAATCATATCTATTTCTGTCTATCTTGCAATATGCATTATCTTTCATCCTATTTTAAAAATCACAAATATATTTGAAAGCATTCCATATCAAGATAATGTATCCTTAGGAAATAAAAGCAAACGATGTGTTTAGGATTAGAGCTGGTGTAGGAACTAAGAGTTCTGCTTTGAAGAGACAAGTCTTTCTTTAAAATAAAACCTCCATCTTTTCTTTACTAGATAGCCTTAGGGCTTATCCATACTTCCTCTTCTCCCTCTGCTTCCCCCTGGGGAAAGTGCTCTTTAGTGCTCAATCGGAGCAAACAGCAATTCAGGTTTCCAGTGGGTTTTCCCAGGGGAAAGTAGCAGGGAAAGCAGAGGGAAGTGTGGATGAGCCCTGAATTACACAAGAGGTCCTAATTCCAGTTCTGCCCTGATTGGCACTTAAGCTACCAAACTGAGTATTGTCCCCCACTCTGTCAAAGTGAGTCGTGGTACTGATAACCGCCATGTTGCAGGTTTGATCCCTGTATGGGACAGCTGATTATTCCTGCCTTGCAAAGGGGTTGGACTAGATGATCCTCAGGGTCCCTTCCAACTCTACAGTTCTATGATTCTATGTCTGAGACACATAAGATGTTTCCCATAAAAACATGCAACGAAAGCGCTAGCCCACTAAGAGTCATGTGCAGTGGCTCAGTTCTGTAATTCAAGCAATGCCCTGCTCCATTCTGTTTCCTTCACTCAAAAGCATCACAACTGTATTGCCACACAAAAAAAAACCACACTGCTGCATGTGCGCGCAGACACATATTTGCTTGGCTTAAAACACAGGTGTGACTCTTAAAAGAGGGAACCTGTGTGTTTTACAAGCACCGTTTAAAAATACTGCAGGAGCTTTTTTGTGGGGAAGCAGTGCGGCAAACATAATTAACATGCTGGCCCATTTATTTTGCTGTCTCTCATTACTTTATACAGCTCCATAGATACTCCACAGAATTTCTTTTTCTGTTTTAAAGGAAAATGTTGATACAACTTTTAACTGCAGCTGCATTGCTATTCACCAGTAATAATTGCTACTGGGGAAGCAAAATTGTTTAGGGAAAGCAGCTGATATAAATATACCGACATTCTGTGCCAACAACCTCTATCTTTAGCCATAGGCAAAGAAGGTCAAGGATATAAAACAAAGAGCAAAAACTCAATTGCACTGCAGATTTAGCTACAGACAAAGGAAGGGGAAGGAAGATTCCTTGGCCAATGCAAAACCGTGCACCGTCTGAACACTGTCACCTTTCTCATGTTCTTCCTTTCTTGCCAACTTGTATCATTGCCCATATTTTAGAAAGTTAACCCAGCAGTTGTGAATTACCCATGTTCAAGGGCATCTCCCTTGTCTTTTGTCCAAACAGGAGTATTCTGCTTGCTGGGCCTCCACAAGCAACAGGCCGCTTTAACTAATCCACTTTTCTTGAGGGCTGGCGCATTCCAAGTACAGCACATGACAATGCAACGAGAAGCCATCATCACGCAAAGCTCCATTTGCAAGCAGGGATGCCAAATGAGCAAACAAGTGGCCTGCTTTGGGCCATTTAAATTTAATGATCTGGATCATTCTTCCCATGCAAGGTGGAAAAACCAAGGCTGAGCTTGCCAGCTTTTCTCATTGGGTGGCTCCAAGTCATGCAGCATATTTATAATTAAAACCAAGTGCCATTAAAATTACATCAATGTCATAACAGTTACTGCAAAACAGTATCAGATTCCCCACAACTATTCCCTCGCCTGCCTATAGGAAATGCCGCACGGTTTCTACTTTGTGGCAAACATCAGCATGTATTTAATTTCACATTTCACTGTAACAGCAAACTTTGAGCATGTTATGAGATGCGCTTTATGAAATATTGAGGGGGAACATGAAAGCACTGCTGTTTTCCATGGTTAGCACCATTTCTCAATAAGGTTAATATTATTTCGGCTTGTCACAACCTGCTGAGGGAAACAAAGAGTGTTGTGGCACCTTAAGTGGGTTACATTGGCACAAGCTTTCGGAGACAAGAGCCTCCATGAGATGAATGAATGCAATAAAGGAGCTGATAGTTTTATTTGCATATACATGGAGTACAGTGAAGAATCAAGTCAAGACGAGAGTTAAATATAAGGACAGAGGAAGCTTTATCAAACTCAGACAATTTGTCAATCTACTTCAGTGATCTGAGTACTGGCAGTGGCTTGCTCCACAAGGGTGTTTCTTAGCCCTCTACAGAGATTGCACTTGGAACCTTTGGCACACAAAGCATTGTTCTAGCCCTGAACTAAGCAAGATGCTAGGAGAGTATTCAGGCAGTGATTCTTTGCAGGACTATCAACGTGGCACATGCATACAATGCTGTCCATATTTTCATTTGTGACGTGTTAGGAGATATCAACAATAAATCATAAAACACACCCTGTCTACCTCCCCTCCTCCTAAACAATCAATCAGTTAAAATGTGTGATCTGAAAAGTTGTGGCAGTATCTTTGGCCACAACCAAGTGCCTATTCCTTTTGGAAACAGAGATGGCTCTCTCAACATGCTGGAGAACAGGCACTAAACGTAAGCTTTCTGTTGTTCCAAATTTCCATTTTAATGTGCCCTCAGATTACATTGATTGTATCGTCTAAGCTTTACCACTGAACCACTGGGGTGAGACTTCCTATTGGCTGTCCAATAGTCAAATGATTACATTGCCACACAATGCCAACACACTGAAACTGGTGTCAAACTGACTTTATCTCTTAGAAAATTAAGCTCCATTATCTTGCACAATGCAGACTTTTTATGATAGCAGCATGGTAAATCTAGAGGATGGTTGTCAGTAGATAATCATACCCCATGGGAATTATGGATATTCGGCTAAACCTTATGTCTTTTTACTGCTGTAGGGAAATAGTTATATTATGACAAATACACGTCTAGTGGATTACTTACATTCTCTTTTTTTGGCCCAAAGCTGCAGTTTTCAGAAAAATCTGGCTAGATCACCTTAACATGGCACTGCTTACCAAGGCCTCTTTAGGTGTTCAGCACAAACCTATGAAGGGGCTCTCATACACCTGTAGACATTGGCATTCAGCTAAAGTGAGCCCCATGCATGCACATATATATGAAGCCCCCCCTTCAGACTGGCACGAATCATGCATGAGACTTCGGACTGACACATCCTTGTCCATGAGCACCTCTTCACACATTCATAAAGATGACTAAAGAGAGCCAGACTCTGTTATTGTCCAAAGGTTGCACATTCACCCATCAGTTACTCAGTGAAATACACATTGAAGTTTGCATTTAAAATGGTGTTAGCTGACTAAATATGACACCAAAAATGTTGTCATTGTTGAGTGCTGTGCTGAAACCTTCACTCTGTTTTTTTTCTTCCCATGTGGGGCGAAAAAAAAGACGTATGGGTGGTTGTGGTTGTTGCCTCATTTGCAGGAAACTACAGAATTCCTGTACAATTTTGGTGGGTACTAGGCTGGCCTTACCTTATTGTTATGAGATGGTGGGGGATAATGTGTGTATTGTTCTTTCCATTGAAGATTTCTCTTGAGTTCTGCACCCTTTCCAGCTGCCTGTGAATCCTGATCTGAAAAAGCTCCATGACATCTCCCTTTAATCAAAGCATTTTTGCTCAATCCTAAGAAAATTATTTTATTTTGAAGAGATGCAATCCAATAGATACTTTTTGAGATCCAAAATACCTGAAAGCAGCCAATATTCTCAGTCTCAAGAAGCTGCTGAGTAGGAATCCTTGAAGAAAGCAAGGTATGTTTTATTGTGTTGTATCTTCAACATGTTCTATTGGTGGTCAGAATGATATGGTCCATCTTGAAGCTTCAGAGTCCAAGTGGAGGCAGGATGCTTAGTCACAGTTGACATGAAGGCATTACACAAGCTAAATTATTCCATTCTTCCAATCCAATCCAGAAGGAACATTGGTTCACTTTATGTGGAATTCCCTCACTCAGGGAACCCGCCAGGCCCAATCTCTTAGCTGTTATGTCAGCAAAAAGGCTGGGTTAATTGAGGGCCTTCAGAGTACTGAAGCTGTTGTGGCTGTAGCAGATTTAGAAGCTGCCTTTTGCTGCTTTTAATTGTTTTATTTGTTGTTTTATGGTGGATTTAGAATGATTTGTCTATAGAATTCCATCTTGTAAGCTGCCTGGAGGACCCTGCAAAATAAGTGAATAAATGCATGAAATGGAGCTCTGCACCGCTAGAAGAGATTAGAAGCCATTAGAGGAGAAAAAACCCTTATCTCACACAGTGTACAGTTGTGGAACAGAACCCACCCTAGTCTTTGGGCACATGACACTCCACATGCATGCAATATGTGTGTGTGTGTGTGTTTATTACCTATAATTACGTGTGTGTGCTACATTTACTAGTCATGGACCACATCTTCATGGATATCAGGCTCTTGAATATCTCACCACCACATGTCCTGCTTCTTTCCCAGGCAAGTGGTCCCCGGTGTATGGTCTGAAAGTCCATGAGGCTGAAGTTAAGTAGGTATGAGACTAGGCAGTGTCTAGATGGATGCATGCCAGGAAATAACACCTTGAGTTCCATGGTAAAAAAAAAAAAGGCTGGACATAAAACCATAGAACTGGAGAGTTGGAAGGGACCCTGAGCAAAGCCGGATTTAGGTTTGATGAAGCCCTAAGCTACTGAAGGTTTATTTACTGGATAAATAGGAGCCGCTGTGGTGGGAAGGTAAACAGCATTTCCGTGCGCTCTGCTTTCCATCCTGGTGTTCTGTTGCACCAGAAGCGGTTTAGTCCTGCTGGCCACATGACCCGGAAAGCTGTCCGTGGACAAACGGCGGCTCCCTCAGCCTGAAAGCGAGATGAGCACCACAACCCCATAGTCACCTTTGACTGGACTTAAATGTCCAGGGTCCTTTACCTTTTTTATGACTGAGCTGAGCAGACCTAGGATCCAGCCTAAGATTTCCCTCCATGTTCCTGCCCTCAGGAAGCCCCTTGCTATACGATTGCTCTCTGTATTTCTGATGTTCCAATACAGGGCTTTAAAGAAACAAAACTGTCCCTTCCTGTGTCTATTTTTCTCAGAATTTCCTTCCCTGAAAATTGTTTGCAGAAGTTGACATCACATATAATTTTGTTGGGTTGCTATAGCAATCGCGATGGGACCCAAAAGCATAAAGGATGCCGAATTAATCTGCTCATGTAGTTGAGCTTCATAGAGTGTGCCCCCTATGGAGAGAGCATAGTAATTATGCCTTGTTCACTAGGTTTTCCATTGCACCTTTCAAATTACAGGTGTCAACACTGATTCCTGCCCCCCCTCAGGTTGAAAATCTGGAAGAAATAACAATCACCTTCATCCTTATGAGCGAAAGGAAAGTGGGTGTTTTACATTTACGATGCAACATAGACATCTCTTCTCTAATCGTCGCAATCCCCCCTCCCTTTTTTTTCCTTGTTGCCTTTTGCATCCACCCTACCTTTACCTTACCTCCAATTCAAACTTGATTCCCCCTCCCATTTAATCCTCATAATAATCACATGAGATAAATTAGGCTGGGAAACAGTGACTGGCTCAAGGTCTTCAAATCCAGACACCCCAAACTGAGGCCTCACCTCAGTATCATAAATCAATGCCATACAACTGTGAACAGACATGGCTTTCCCCAAAGAATCCTGGGAACTGTAGTTTGTTATGGGTGCTGAGAGCTGTTGTGATATTCCTATTTCCCCCACAGAGCTACAATTCCCAGCGTTCCTTGGGAAAGAGGCATTGACTGTTAAACCATTCTGAGAACTGTAGCTTTGTGAGGAAAATTGGAGTCTCCTAACAATTCTCAACACCCTTAAGAAACAACCAATTTCAGAATTCTTCAGGAGAAGCCTTGACTCTTTCAAGTGGTATGGTGCAGGTCTGGCCTTAGCCGGGCATTCAAAAAACAGTAGTTTGTGGACCACAGTCAAAAGAAATGTGCATAATATTTCAGAGCAGGAGAAAAGTAGGGAGCCCAACACAAGTTCTATTTTTAAGTCGTATTTTCCTCTGCCATTCTAAAAAAGGTCTGTCTTAGCTTTAAGCAATGTTCCTTCTCAAGCAAAAATGAATATTGGCTGTGATTATGCACACAGTACATAGCTCTAGAAGCATGGCCTGTTGCTTGCCCACAGCACCTGGCAATGGGAGGCACACTGCTAAAGGCCTCCTGAAATGAAGAGGGCTTCATTCCCTCCTTTGCTAGTGCCAACACTTGAAAAGGCCCTGTTGCACCATTCATTCACCAGTCCCTGCTTTGACTTATCACCATCACCCCTTCATATTTTGCCCTGTTGCCTGGCAGGGGTGGCCTTGTATACTTCTGGAGTCCTCCAGCTCTCGTGGCTTATAGCTGTGAATCTGTCTTATCGTTTTCCCAAAGCCATCTAAGCTAGCAGCCACCATCTGTCTTGAGGTAATGATTTCTTGAGTTAATTATAGCCCTCCTCAGGCATTGTCTTTAAGAGCAACGGAAACGGGGAGGGATCAGTGGGGACAAGCGTGCTAGTTCTGCCCCAGGCAAAGCAGAGAGAGCCTTGTGTACTCAAGATGGCACATTTTAGCACCTGGGGAAATCAGGGTTTAAAAACATGTGGGAAACCTCCACCAGTTGAAGAGCCATGAGAATAGTGATGTTGGCTGGTGCGCACATCCCCAAAGCCCACCTCACATGGTTGCTTGGCTAGTAAGAATTGCATCTGAACTTACATGCTTTACATTGTCAGCTCAGCACCATTGTTTAAGCACCTAACCAAAGAACGGCTGGTCCATACATCCATGTACATCAGGCATTTTTAAAAGTATTTAATTTGTGCAGTATCTGTTTAGAATTCTAGCAGGGATTTCAAATAATGTAAAATCTAGATGAAGTTTACCAGGTTCCTGTTCGGCAGAAACATGAGAGGAATGTTGAAGAAAGCCAAAAAGAGTTTTGATAACTGGAAATATATATAACTTTTTTTTGGGGGGTGCTTTACACCTATGGTTTGAATCTAGGTACAAATGAAGGCACATTTGTTACTTCAGTTCTGTGACATTTCCACAAATTGAGGTTGGGATTGTTATTTTGTTGTTTAGTCATTTAGTCGTGTCCGACTCTTCGTGACCCCCTGGACCAGAGCACACCAGGCACTCCTGTCTTCCACTGCCTCCCGCAGTTTGGTCAAACTCATGCTGGTAGCTTCAAGAACACTGTCCAGCCATCTCGTCCTCTGTCGTCCCCTTCTCCTTGTGCCCTCCATCTTTCCCAACATCAGGGTCTTTTCCAGGGAGTCTTCTCTTCTCATGAGGTGGCCAAAGTATTGGAGCCTCAGCTTCACGATCTGTCCTTCCAGTGAGCACTCAGGGCTGATTTCCTTCAGAATGGATAGGTTTGATCTTCTTGCAGTCCATGGGACTCTCAAGAGTCTCCTCCAGCACCATAATTCAAAAGCATCAATTCTTCGGCGATCAGCCTTCTTTATGGTCCAGCTTTCACTTCCATACATCACTACTGGGAAAACCATAGCTTTAACTATACGGAGCTTTGTTGGCCAGGTGATGTCTCTGCTTTTTAAGATGCTGTCTAGGTTTGTCCCTGGTTTTCTCTCAAGAAGCAGGCATCTTTTAATTTCGTGACTGCCATCATCTGATGTTATCATGGAGCCCAAGAAAGTAAAATCTCTCACTGCCTCCATTTCTTCCCCTTCTATTTGCCAGGAGGTGATGGGACCAGTGGCCATAATATTAGTGTGTTTTTTTTTATGTTGAGCTTCAGACCATATTTTGTGCTCTCCTCTTTTACCCTCATTAAAAGGTTCTTTAATTCCTCCTCACTTTCTGCCATCAAGGTTGTGTCATCTGCATATCTGAGGTTGTTAATATTTCTTCCAGCAATCTTCCAGCTTTTTTATTTATGTTATTTTACCTTGGGATTATTCTTTTTTCTTTCTTTCAAAGGTACACATTTCAATCCTTCATTCCCCAGGACTCAAGAGAGAGATCCCATGCAGGAATTGACTAAACCCAGACTTTATTTGCTTTTGCAAAGCTGATAAATACATTATGTGTCAATTTCCCCCTTCATTTATTGATATAAAGATTAAATTTTTAAAGTGCCTTCTTACACTGCACTGGTATAGAGTATATGTTATTGTTGTTGTCACTATTTTTTGTATGTATTGGTATGCCAGAATGAGGGAAGCAAGGAGACAGAATCAAGGCTAGAGTGATTTTTGTCTGCTTTAGTTTTACTTTTTTGAGAGAAATGACTATAGACTCACAATAGTTTGTGCAGGGTGGGGGTCTGGGGTTCTGTGAACGATGGCCAAAGCATTTGCTCAGAGGCAGAAGTGAATCATTATTTAGTGGTGAGGGGCTTTGCATATGCTCAAAAGTACTTTTGTTGTGTATTTATGTACTGAGAAGATTTATATCCAGCCTCCTGGCTACAAGAATTTAGAAGAAACCATGAAGGTTTGTGTAAAAGAATAAAAGTGGGGGATAGGTTTGAATGGGGATGGCAGAACCTGCATTCGTAGAGTTTCTGGAATGAGAATGAGAAGAGAAATGAGGAGTGGATTTTGTGTGAAGAGAAAACTGTGTGTTCACTTGGTTGTAGTTAGTTGGTAATGGAGGTGAGATCAGGCTTCATTCCAAGGTGCTGGAGCTCTTTGATCTTTCTAGGAGGTAGGCCATCGCTCAGTATGCTTGTTTCTTAATTCAAAGTACAGTGGTACCTTGGTTTTCAAACGCCTTGGTTCCCAAACGCTGAAAACCCAGAAGTAAGTGTTCCAAACGTTTTTAGGTTTCAAACATTTTTCAGAAGCCAAATGTCTGATGCAGTTGTCAACTATTTTTTCCGGGGCGCCTGCACCAATCAGAATCTGTGCCTTGGTTTTTGAACATTTTGGAAGTCAAACTGACTTCCAGAACGCATTAAGTTTGGCGCTTTTGTTTTTGCTATTTATTTTGCGGTTTTGTTTTTGAGGTTTTTTCAGTTCGTTTGTTTTTGTGACTGTGTGGAACCCAGTTGATTGATTGTGTGACTGCGGAAATGGATAAAAGCAATCCAAACAATGACTATCATCAATGCAGGTAATAATTTTTTAAGTTTTAATCTTTATCATCTACAATACTGTTTTATTTATTTTAGAGTATAGTACATTGATTATTGCTTTCATTTTGTGTTAAATTGCTGTTTTAGGGCTTGTTTTGAAAAATCTGGAATGGATTAATTCATTTTGCATTACTTTTTTGGAAAGCATACTTTGGTTTTGGAACACTTTGGTTTTGGAACGGACTCCCGGAACGGATTAAGTTTGAGAACCAAGGTACCACTGTATATGGGGGAGGGAAGGGAATGCAATTGCTCCAAGGTGAGAACACACTCTGCATATGCTCTGGGGTTGTCTTATCATTTAACTTTTATTTCCATTTAAAATTTTATTTCCATTTCAGAATTCTCTGCAGTGAATTTACTGACTGGCCTTGGACCGATTACTCATTGGCATGCCTCAGCATTCTTCAGATTTAAAATGGGACAGATTATCATCTAAAAATGATGCAGTTCATCTATGTTTTTAACAGGTATTGACTTGTTGTGTAGCCTGTGGCTTCCCTTAAAGCTTGAGCCATCTGGGGCCATCTGCTTACATACACTTTTGGGTTTCTGCAGTTTCTTCTTATGACACATTTGAGTCTCATTCTTTTCCGTTCTTTCTGCTTGAATTTGGGGCATCCTTCCTAAGCGATTTCAGCGTGACTGTGTTTCTGTCAAACATCTGTGGATGTGTCGAACCGCCGTTTCAGGAACCCAGCAGCAGCTACCTCTAAAGTGACTCAGCCACTTCCATTTGCATTTTACATTTTCTGAGAGGTAACTCAAGCCAGCCAAGACAAGGGAATTAGTTTTGAATTTTTCACCCCTCCTAGACTATGTAACTCATGAAAGGGGAGAGAGAGAGGAAAACACACATATGAACTTTCTTGTGTTTGCTTAGATTAAATTAAACAACAGGGGGGGAAATGAAAATGCTAATGAAATAGGCTGCTGGGCTCTGATAAGTGACTCTGAGAAACTTCAAATGTTTCCATTAGAGTAAATCACTCTATTTTACACCATTGACACATGTTATCTATTCAGCCAGTGCAACACGGTGCCCTTTTGTTCTGTGCCATGTTGTGGCGGCCTGCAAAAACCGCAAGTCATTGTTTCTGCTAAAACAATGAAGCTCACAAGCTAGAAGTGGCATGAATGCCTAATCTCCTCACAATGCAGAGAGACTTGTGTGTATCCTGCACTGCAGTGTGCATGCAAGGAAGGGGTGTGTGTGTGTGTGTGGGAATTGCAAGCCCAACAGCAAATGAAGCTGTGACCTGCAAGCTATGACTCCTCAGCACCCCCACCACCAACACACACACACACACACAAACCCTAATTGGGGATTAGCAATTAGTGTCTGGAAATGATCGACACAAAACTGGAGGGAAATAAAGTGACACGAAAGGACAATGAAATAATATTTTAATTGGGAAGAGCAGGCGGAAAGTACCTCTAGAGAATTGTTGCGTGTCTTTCTTTCTTTCTTTCTCTCTCTCTCTTGTTACATCACAAGGCCACTGTTTCATATAATGTAAGCACAAGATTGCAAAATTGCAATGCAATGTAGGCAGATGAAAAGGTCTACAGCAGCATGTATTATGTATCTAATATGTCTTTTTATACTGCCCTTCAATTATTATCCTTGGGGGGAATTTGCAAAAAAGGATAGCATTTTTAAATATATGTACAAAAAAGCTGTAGTAAGCCAGAAGCAACAAAAATCATAGAAGCAGCAGAAAATAGGCATTAGAGATGAAAACTGCATCTAAAAGCTTGGGAAAGTCATTGCGTGGTTCTGAAAAGACAGTAAGGGGGTCCTCTCTATGAACATTGTTCTGCAGCAAGGTTTGCCTTCGCTTCAAAGGTCCTTTCTCTTCTAGTCTGCCACCCATCTCACTTCAGATGGAAGGCTGTGGGACCTGCCCTCTGTGTCTCTCCCTACAGTCATTCTCTCCAAAACCCCTTTCCCAGATGGGCTCGCTGCTGATATTGGAGTTGTGTGGCAAGTCCCCTCCCCCCATGAGAAATGAAGACACTGGACACATTGTTTAAGGTTAATGGGCATAAAAAGGCCACAACTTTATTGATTACAGAATTGAAAGGTATTGGCCTTAGGCATTGGCTCCTATCGTCTACCCGGCATGAAGTTGTCCACAAGCCGTGGGAGTCCTGTTGAAGTACGCCAACTTGGATCCCACGGGTGTCACCGCTCGGGGAAGTGCCGGGGGCCCTTACCTCCCTAGGTTTCGGACAAGGCAACGCCCCCCGGAGTCCTCTTTTTTTATAATAAATATTTATTGAAATTTTTAAGTTACAATATAAAAAACAAACAAAGTTATAACATAGCATGACATATTTTCTTATCTTCTTAGGACCTCCTCACGTCTCCCGCCCCTACCTTCCACTTTAAAAAATTAATCCAGCAAATAATCACCTTACTTCCATCCTTACTGTCTAATTTTCAATGTTATATCTCAAATTTTAGGTACCTTGGTTATGCTCCATAAAAAATTAAATTTAGCCAAATAGTTATCCAAAAAAATTTGTTTTTTCTTACATTTTGACTTATCTTCCTACTTCACTTCATCTATTTTAATGGTGACAAATTGTTTATAATCAAGCATCCTGCTTAACATTCATACAGCTTACAATATTTTTGCAAATAAATCTTAATTTTTTTCCAATCTTCTTCTACCGTCTCCTCTCCCAGGTCTCGGATTCTGCCGGTCATCTCAGCCAGTTGCATATAGTCCATCAGTTGCATCTGCCATTCTTCCAGTGTGGGTAAATCTTGAGTTTTCCAATGCTTGGCGAGAAGTATCCTTGCTGCTGTTGTTGCGTACATAAAAAATGTTCGGTCCTTCTTTACCACCCCTTGGCCGACAATACCCAAAAGGAAGGCCTCTGGTTTCTTAGAGAAGGTATACTTAAATACCTTTTTCAGTTCATTATATATCATTTCCCAGAAAGCCTTCACTTTAGGGCAGGTCCACCAGAGGTGAAAGAATGTTCCTTCATTTTCTTTACATTTCCAACACTTATTATCAGACAAGTGGTATATTTTTGCAAGTTTGACTGGGGTCATGTACCATCTGTATATCATTTTCATTACATTTTCTTTCAAAGCATTACATGCAGTAAAATTCAACACAGTAGTCCACAACCTTTCCCAGTCCTCAAACATGATATTGTGCCCAATGTCCTGTGCCCACTTTATCATGGCCGATTTTACCGTTTCATCTTGTGTGTTCCATTTTAACAGCAAGTTGTACATTCTTGAAAGTACCTTAGTCTTAGGCTCTAACAATTCCGTTTCCAACTTCGATTTCTCCACCTGGAACCCTAACTTTTTGTCAAGTTTAAAAACTTCCTTAATCTGAGCGTAATGTAACCAATCTCGCACTTTATCTCTCATTTTCTCCATACTCTGCAACTTCCAATTGTCTCCATCTTTTTCTAGTATTTCCCAATACTTTGGCCAATTGGCCTCCATATTGAGTCTTTTTCGGGCCTTAGCTTCCAATGGTGAAAGCCACCTTGGAGTTTTATTTTCCAGTAAGTCTTTATATTTTGTCCAGACATTAAACACTGCTTTCCTGACAATATGATTCTTGAAAACCTTGTTAATCTTAACCTTGTCATACCATAAATATGCATGCCAACCAAAAGCATTGTTTAAACCTTCCAAATCCAGTACATCAGTGTCTTCAAGAAGTAGCCAGTCTTTTAACCAGCAGAAAGCTGCTGATTCATAGTACAGCCTTAAGTCTGGCAGGGCAAAGCCCCCTCTTTCTTTCGCATCTGTTAATATCTTAAACTTAATTCTGGGCTTTTTGCCCTGCCAGACAAATTTAGAAATATCTCTCTGCCACTTCCGAAAGCACTCTGTCTTATCCACAATCTGTAATGTTTGAAACAAAAACAACATTTTTGGCAATACATTCATCTTGATAGCAGCAATTCGGCCTAACAAGGAAAGTTTCAGTCTTGTCCAACTATCTAAATCTCTTTTAATTTCTGACCAACATTTCTCATAGTTGTCCTTAAATAAACTCAAATTTTTTGCTGTTATGTTTACCCCTAGGTATTTTACTTTTTTAACCACATTTAACTCTGTCTCTGAAACCGTTCTGACTCTGCATCTGTCAGATTTTTTCCCAATACCTTAGTTTTCTGCTTGTTTAATTTAAATCCCGCCACCCGACCAAAGTCTTGAATTAATTGTAATACTCTTTTCGTGCTAGATTCTGGCTCCTGCAGGGTCAAAACTAGGTCATCTGCAAAAGCTTTGAGTTTATATTGTTTCACTCCGACCTGGATTCCTTCCACCAACCGGTCTCCTCTAATCATATTCAAGAGCACCTCCAGAACTGAGATAAATAACAATGGGGAGATAGGGCAACCTTGTCGTGTTCCTTTTTCAATTTTAAACTCTTCTGTAACCACATTGTTAACTATCAGTTTGGCCTTTTGTTCTGAATAAATTGCATCAATCCCATTTTCAAAACCCCGTCCCACTCCCATCCCTTCTAGGTTCCCCTACCGGACTACCCTTTCCATTGGGGAAGGTGATGGCGCTTCCTTCCCCCCATTCAATTGCATAACAATTAACCCCTGCCAATGCCTAACCGCCAATACCGAGGAAGTTGTGACGTTTGCTACGAGGTAGGCGAAAAAACCAAAAGGCATGAAGTGTGCCAACTTGGAAAAATTCCTACCCGGCCCCTTGCGGCGACCAACCAAAGTCCATAGCAAGGTCATAGCTAGCTAAACCTAAAGGGTGGGTGGGATGGGAAAACCACTCGGCTGGGAAAGGGAAAAGAGGGCGGTCCCCGGGCATCCCCGGCCTTAAATGCGCTAGGCCCCGCCTCCCCAGCCCGCCGATTGGCGGACGGGGTGGAAGGCATGCCCGGGGATTCCCTGTCCACGCGGGGGCAAGGTCCCGCCCCCGCGTGTTTGGGAGGAGGGTTTAGCCCGCAACCCTCTCTCCTCCTAGGAGGAAATGGCTCTGTAGGAAGAGAAACTTCAGGGGACATTTTACAGGTGGACAAGCCCCAGGGCTAGGGAAACCAAGCAGGTCTATGTCTAGTCCGTGCCAGGATAGGATGCTTCCCAGGAATCACATGTATGGCATCTTGGGTTTCACACTGGAGAAAGATGGGATACACAAGTAAGCGAATAAAATTAAATCAAATCTGCACCCCATGAAGCTGAGAGAGGCGGCATCTCCCAAGGTTTCCCCGGCCTCTAGGGACAGAGATAGCAAAACTTTGCAGAATACCTTCCCTCTTGTCTAGTAAGGCAGAGAGGAAGCTCTCCCATCAGACCAACTAGCAGGCTAAATGGGTGTTGCGGATGCAGACATGTGGACAACACCAGGTTCCCAATTCCTGTTCTGCGTGATTGTGACAAAACTGGGTTTGGGTTGTGGCCTTGTGCAGCATCTTTGAACCTATCTGATGAAAGGGACAGGGACATTGCTGGTAGTGAGCAGTATGGGTTTTTGATGTTGTTGAGGTGTTCGGCTGCCAGGGGACTACAACACAGAACTGAGGAATTCAGTACAGCTGCAACACAATGTAGAAACCTGATGAGTTTCAATTTGCTCTTCATTGCTGCTTTGGGAAAGATGTTCTTCGTTTCCTTTGATTCTTCATTTTCTTCTCCCAGGGCAGCCAAAGAACACCACGGTGATTCTCCCACTGAAATGAAGCAGTACTTGTGCATGAGAACTTCCCAGTCTTTTGTCCCTTAAAACATTTTTCAGTGTTGGGATAGTTCCATCAAATCTCATCAACTTAAGGCTACAATAAAAACACTTATTTAAGAATGTCATTGATTTCAGAAAAACTTACTTATGAGGTGGTAGGTTCAGTCTTGGAGCCTTAGTGTGATTGAGACTGACTGAGTGAAACTGAGTGTGTAATTAAATTTATTCAGGCAATGAAACAGAGACACGCTGGGATGGGGGGGGGGAGTTCTTGGGAGTATAATACTGGGTAGGGGCCAGTCAGGCAAATCTCTTCCTGCTTATTTAAGGATTTGGGTTGTCTGTAATAATGTGATAATCAGCAATGTTGTATATGTAAAAATATATATGTAAAAAAATGGATGTCAGTACTGGTGGTACTCCATAGCAGTGAGTACAACCCCTCTGCCCAAAAACAAACCCTATAAATTATTATTTTATTATTTATTAAATTTCTATACCTCCCCTCATCTGAGAATCAGAGGGCAGTTTACACTATAAAAACAGGAAAGTACCCAACATTTTATTAGCTATGCTGTTACCTATTTCACTTATTGGTTGGTTTTGTGTTTGTTTTTTTTTACAAAAGGTCTCAAAGCAACTCACATGGTAGAAATTATAATACAATTCTACCTTAAAAGCAGTAAGAGCAAACCAAAAGCAATCACCACTAATAAGAAAATATTTCCTCCCGTCTCATTCTCCCCACCTAAGCCACAATATAATTGTGGTTTCGAATAATCCCATGCTCTGAAAGAACTGACCATCTTCATTTTGTGTTCCAACTTCCTTTTTACAAGTCCCCTCTTTTTTGTTGTTATTTTTAGAAGTTTCCCTTTTAAAATTAATCATGACTGTGTTCAACGTTCTTGGCAATTTCCCACTTACATATAGCCTAAATTTGATTTCACTGCTGTAACTGTGTCAAATCTGTTTCAACAACATTTGTGCCTCAAACCAGGTTCTGGGTACCATTTTGGATTAAGAACAAAGTCACCTCCATCTGGTTCATTCCATGACCAACTGTTCTATATCACAGTCGTTTAGGGTATCTAGAAATTGCCCATTACCAACATCACCCATTACCGACGTCATTGGGGAGTATTATTGGGCTGGATCTTTGTCTTCTCCAACCCACTGGCCAACTTTGACATGCTGGTGGGGCCAGTCACATGTCAACCATTGACATCATGAGGAAATCATGTGACTAATTGTGTGGGTAGTGTCACCCATGTGCCAAAGTTAAACTAAGTGGGGAAGGGGTCTGCTTCACCGGTTCATTCCTTGAAAGCAATGCACCAGGATTGAACCATGCCCACCCCCACCTATCAGCTAATATCATACAGTCAAGTCAGCTGATTGACAGGTGGGCACAATTTGGGGGGGAAGGGCCTTATTGGGCTAAGACAGGTGGAGGACCTTAACCCATGCATTACCAACATTCTCTCCCTCCTTGGATAGCTCCCCGATTTCATTCTTCATTTCAACACCATCACTTAGCTCAGGTTCAAGGGGGCAATAATACATAATGCTCTCTGTCGTAAACTACTTTTGGGGCCTGATATTCCCACCCAGAGCAGTTCTGTGACGTTCTGCTAAGAATTCCAGTTTGACTATTCCCTGAGAGATGGTCCTGTCTTCCCTGTATAGTCTGAACCCAGAGATAACTGTATCCCACTTGTTTTCCCTATTCCATCAGGTTTCTGTTATACACACACACACACACACACACACAGTGGTACCTCGGGTTAGACACTTCAGGTTACAGACACTTCAGTTACAGACTCCACTAACCCAGATATAGTATCTCGGGTTAAGAACTTTGCTTCAGGATGAGAACAGAAATCGTGCAGTGGCAGCACGGCGGCAGTGGGAGGCCCTATTAGCTAAAGCAGTACCTCAGGTTAAGAACAGTTTCAGGTTAAGAACAGACCTCCAGAATGAATTAAGTTCTTAACCAGAGGTACCACTGTACATACCCCATGTATGCATTCTCCCTCCCCCCCCCAGCAAATGTCTAGTGCTCCATTTTGAAAAGTCAGTTTTTCTATAGTGATTTAACAATCGTTTCCCCTATGCAGGGGGTTGTAGCTCTGGGCCAGGTATAGGACTCTCCCCACAACTCTTGGCACCCATAACTAACTATGCCTTCCAGAGCCCTCTGGGGAAGTAATGACTGTTTAAAGTGATATCATAGTGCTTTAAATGTGTAGTGTGGATATGGCCAGCACACCAAATCAGGGAACACACAGGTAACGTGTCTATGATTTGATGATGATTTCATTTCCTGGAGAGAGGCTCCAAATATCAAATGAAACCTCAACGCCAAATTTTAAGTCTGGAGAAGAAAAATGAAAGAAAGTGGCCGGGCTGAAAATGAATACAATAAGCAGATAATTTCAAGCAAACAAAATATTTGGTGTTAGGAAAAGACAGGTGTTAGCTTTTCACCTTCTGGCAAGTGATTTGTTCCTGTTTCTCTTGGCCTACCTCCTGTTATTTTACCTTGTTCTTATTTGATCAACCGAACTTTGTTTCATATTCTGCTTATATATTTTAATATAGGGCTTTGGGGGGCCTTCAGGCTGATAAGTGGAAAAAAGTAAATATTTTGCTTTCCTTGTTTTAATTAACCTTTGTATGAGAAGAACAACAAATATGATTAAGATATTAACTCACAAAAGTCAAAAGAAAATCGGATGGAATTAATGGGACTATATCATTGTGTTCTCCATGAAGACCCAACACAGTGCTGCTTGTGCAACAAGGGCAAACAGTTGGGAAATCTTGGCAGCGGCTTCTCCCACAGAAGTCTAGACTTATCTAGAAGGCAATATAAGGCATTTTTAAAAAATGAAATAAGTACTGACAATGGCTGTGGTTGAGCAGATGTTGCGGTGGTGACTGTTAGCAGTCTGTAGTTGAACAGGGCAACTTTTAATAATTATACAGTTGAAGATTTCTAACTTTCCAAATGGAGACCTGTGAAATATCATTAAATGGAGGGCAGGGTGACTTTCAAAGCTAGTCTTTAGACAAGCTGTGAGGGCACTCTGCTGTTGGAGATGTGAGAATGAGGTGTCAAAGTTAAATACTAGACACAAAGATTTGCAGGGGAATCAGAAAATACAACGAAGAAAAAAGGTCCTGTGAGGAATTGCTCAACAGAGGGGCTGTTTCTGAGGTTTGCCATCTTCTGTATCAACTGGTTCCTGACTCCATCTGTAGGTCATTTTTGCCTCTTCCACTCAAGGAAAGAGTTGGCATTCTGGATTATTGAATCAATTGCCTTTCTGAATCCAAAAGAGCTGCTGTCTTTGGCAACCAAAACCTTTGGCAGAACAGGGATGTGATGTTGTCATACTTTTTTTGGGGGGGGGAGCTAAAATTAAGGTGACTTACTGCTACTATGTGAATATGTTAAACATTTTCATGTTAAGTATGGGAAATATATAAATGGCACTGAGGCAGCAGCAAATGAGGAAAGGCAGTTGGAATATCTGAGAATTGTGAGGAAGGCATTTGTTCCACCCAGTCCCTTCTTGTATGAGGCAGCAGCAGCAGCTGCCCCCCAGTGGGGATGTCCTGGACTATGTGAGACAATAGTCTCACTGCAGATGGTGACAGCAGTCATGGAATTAAAAGACGCCTGCTCCTTGGAAGAAAGGTGATAGCAAACCTAGACAGCATCTTAAAAAGCAGAGACATCACCTTGCCAACAAAGGTCCGTATAGTTAAAGCTATGGTTTTCCAAGTAGTGATGTATGGAAGTGAGAGCTGGACCATAAAGAAGGCTGATCGCCGAAGAATTGATGCTTTTGAATTATGGTGCTGGATGAGACTCTTGAGAGTCCCATGGACTGCAAGAAGATCAAACACATCCATTCTTAAGGAAATCAGCCCTGAGTGCTCACTGGAAGGACTGATCGTGAAGATGAGGCTCCAATACTTTGGCCACCTCATGAGAAGAGAAGACTCCCTGGAAAAGACCCTGATGGTGGGAAAGATGGAGGGCACAAGGAGAAGGGGACGACAGAGATGGTTGGACGAGTGTTCTCGAAGCTAGTAACATGAGTTTGACCAAACTGCGGGAGGCAGTGGAAGACAGGAGTGCCTGGCGTGCTCTGGTCCATGGGGTCACGAAGAGTCGGACACGACTAAATGACTAAACAACAACAACAACATGTGAGACAAAGCACTGTATCTGAGTGGGGTTTCCTTGTTTTGGTGCTATTCCTGGGGAAGCTTGCATTTTACTGCTGAATCGGAGCAAGCAGCAAATGGGTTTTTCATGGACTACCATTTCACTCCAATTCGGCGGTATAAGACGGGTTTCCCTGGAGAAAGTGCCAGGACAAAAACAAAAAGCCCAAACCATTTGCTTGGACATGGGGCTTTAAAGCACAGACCTGTGCATGAGGGATCTGGATAAGCCCTGGCAAAACCTGCTTCAAGAGCCAGGCCATTCAGTTGCAGGACAGCATAGAGAGCCAGTGTGGTGTAGTGGTTAAGAGCGGTAGTCTCGTAATCTGGGGAACTGGGTTCGCGTCTCTGCTCCTCCACATGCAGCTGTTGGGTGACCTTGGGCCAGTCACACTTCTCTGAAGTCTCTCAGCCCCACTCACCTCACAGAGTGTTTGTTGTGGGGGAGGAAGGGAAAGGAGAATGTTAGCTGCTTTGAGACTCCTTAAAGGGAGTGAAAGGCAGGATATCAAATCCAAACTCGTCTCTTCTTCTTCATTTGTTCGAACATCAGAGAGCAAGGGGAGGGGGGCTTATATGAAGCTCTGCCCAGCTCTTGTGACTGTTGTATCACAAATTTATTGTGTTTTAAATGTATTGTGAGCCACCCTGAGAACATTGATTAGTAGGCAGGGTATAAATACTCTTGATCAGATACATTGTGGAGGGCAATGGCTATGATCAACAGCCCTGTGGAACTCCCTCCCATCAGATGTCAAGGAGATAAGTAACTATGCAACTCTTAGAGGACATCTGAAGGCAGCTCTGTATAGGGAAGTTTTTAATGTTTGATGTTTTATTATGTTTCTATATATGCTGGAAGCTGCCCAGAGTACCTGGGGCAATCTAGTCAGATGGGTGGGGTACAAATAATAAAATTATTATTAGTAGTAATAGTAATGGTATTTCGTTTTGAGGATTAAAAATTGGCTTTAAATAGTATTGTTTTGCCCAGTTTGATTTCTTTGTTAAATTTCCTTCCTTTTCACTTTTTAAGAAAATAGATCTACAGTTAAAAGCAGCAATGCAAGCAGTACCAGTACTTGATCAAGCACTCCAACTTTCCCAACAGACATCTGTCAATCCTGTTACCCTCTAAGCTACCAACCAAAAATATTTCTACACAATGTTTCATGACTGGCTGGTTCTCTTTTATGTGCATTTTTTCCTGCTAAAAGACACAGTAAAGAGAATAAAGTCTCTGATTATTTGGTGCCCTTGTTTTTTCAGTATCTCAGCAAGCACAATGTTCTATAATTGCTGGAACCACCTGTTACAGGTAAAGTTCCTGCGTATTACCCCATTGCCTTGCCATTTACAGTTTTACAGGTATCAGCATACTTTTTGGTAGTTAACTCCGCTGCAACTGTAGGAAGAATCTGCCCATGACCCAATAATTAAATGCAGCCAACTTTATTTGACTTTGCTAATGTTACCATGCCTATTTTTTCCAATAGTCACATTATACTGTTTTTAAAAAAACTGTACAGAAAATGCAATCTCTTCATGAACTGCTGATATACTTCACTAACACAAGATTACATTTGCTGCAGCTACAGCCCTGGCATTAATAAGAAAAATATACTTGTGTCTAGAGAGGGAGGTGGGTGGGAACCAACATTTTAAAGTCACTCAATGTCATTTGCATGCAGAATTGGGATCCTCTGAATTTTAAACATGTGTAAGTCAAGAGAATCATATCAATTTGACTTATTCAATGTGGAAAATAATAGAAAGCATTTACCATGAATGTGACACATATCGAGGTTTCCGGGAAGAATTGTTGTGAAAACTATGACCATTAAAGGCAAGACTCCAAGCATTAACATCCACACCACCAAATAATGTAAATAGTGCATGATTAAAGGGGCAGATAAAACAGTGGGAACTCATCCTGACTATTAAAAATTGAGGCTTCATTCTTCTCTCAAAAAAAAGTTTTTGTTTTGTTTCTTAAATCACCACAACCAAATTCTGTTTCCAAAAGTATTGACATCACAAAGCTATGCAGTTTTAAAATGTAAGTATTTTTTTCAATCCAGATCACACATACTAGATATGTGACTATGTATGTGTTTGTGTGTGTTGAGGAACCTGGAAATGGTACGAAATTGAGATGTCTTTATTTCAGTCAGTTATATTTACTAATATAAGCATCTGTCAGGTCTTGGCTTCCGTCAACAGATACTCATTCTGGAATCGCCCCCTCTGCCTGTAGCCAGGTGTTGTTCCACTGCAGGCCTATTTTACACACCCAAGGTGCCTGGAGCTGGATCATATTCAAGGTCCTGCTAGCCTACACTAGAGTATCGCTCTTAAAAGGAAAGAATGGGATTACATAAGCATAACTTCAAAAACACAATTGGGGGCAGATACATTATTCTCATTAGCATACTTCAATTCTAGAGCCTGGAGGCGGAGAGATAACTCACATGGGATTTTGTATGTTATGCTTTGTGTTCCCTTAATATGCACTTATTACTTATTGTCTCTGCTATAGCACTGAGATCAGTGAAATATGAAAAGCATAGTTAAAGGTAAATCCTTTTTTGTTTGGTCTCTCTGGAATACACAACCAGCAGACAGACCACTTTTCAATCTATTTGCTTTCTCATTAAGACTCAAATCTATAATTGGAAACTTGTTCCTGGAGAAAGATCAAACAACTGTTCTGCATTTTGGATGCAACTGAGACAGGTCCACATAAACACACACAGAGAGAACTGAGTGATAGATTTGCATGTGTGGAGAGAGAAATAAAAAGAATTTAAGATAGACATAAGGGGGATGTGGCTCATAAAGTATATAGTTAATTGCCTGAAGGACTCTCCTTCAGTTACACATAAGAGAAAGAAATGTCTTCCCAACGAAATGCAGATGTGAACTCATTAAAAAAAAGTTGGTAATGCAATCATCCTTTGTTCATTTCAGTGTTTGGGATTATAGTACTTACTTACTTATCAAACCTTTATTAGGCATTATGCGAATAAAACCGTAAAAGAGAAAATAACATATAAAGGCCTTGAAATATATATAAAAGGGCAGCAGTTGGCTACATACATATATATATATATACATATAGAGTCAATGGTTTTCTTTGTTAACCTGCTCCTTGGAGGACTGCTACCAAAAACTCGGCTACCCCCGCCGTTACCCTTTGGTCAACGTCGGATAGGTAGAGTCCCACACATTTCCCTTGCTGGGGTTCCAGACCACCCGAGAGAGGGGACAGCACGCGTTGACGGAGCGTACTGTACAATGGGCAATGAAAGAGAATATGCTCTACAGTGTCCGGGACATTCATAGAACATCTGCAGAATCTCTTGTTTCTAGGAATATTTTGATATCTTCCCCTGACAAATGCTGAGGGAAAAACATTCAAACGGGCCAGCATAAAAGCCCTACGTTGGGCTGGGATTATTAATTTAGTGACGTAATTGGCTCTGCTATCTAAGATATTTAAATCATAGAATATGGGGGAGCAAATTTTGTTTACAGCTGCCATAATATTTTGTCTCTCGACATCCTTTAGTCTAGTTTGGATATTATGGAAAATGTATTGCTCATTAGAATTGTACAGGGGCTCCAGCTCGATGCCTAAAGATTCAATCTTTTTTTCGAGGTGCTGATACCATCTTGATTTATAGGAGTCATTGAGCAAATCGGCGAGCAGACTTGATGGAGGGCAGCGAAAATGGCAGCGTAACCAGTACTTTATTGAGGTGGACCATGCCCAATATTCCATTGTGTGTATGCCTATTTCTGCACACATTGTTTCATATTTGATCATAGCTGGGAGTCCAAGAATGCGTCTCAGAAAGCTGGAGTGAATCTTTTTTAAATCACTGTTATATGCTTGGACCCATAGCGGGATTCCATAGAATATCTGGGATTGCACTTTTGTTTGGAATATCTGATTGGCCGCAGGAATAAATTGATTACCTTTCTGATAGTAAAAACGGGCAACTGCTGATGAGGTGCACTTTGCCTGTTTTATGGCGTTTGTGCGATGGGTTGCCCACCCTAAATTGCTCTGGAATAAGATTCCCAGATACCTATAGGTTTTCACTTGTTGGATTTCTTGCCCTCTTATTTTCCATTTCTCTAATTTCCAACCATTCGAGAAGACCAAAATTTTTGTCTTCTCATAATTTATAGAGAGTTTGTTGCATTCGCAGTAAAGGATCAGTGAAGATATAAGACGTTTCAGACCCAAGCTCGTTAATGATAGTAGGACAGCATCGTCTGCGTATAATAAGAGAGGAACTGGTTTCTGATTAAGTTTAGGGGCATGAGATTCTATTTTTTGAAGGTAATCTGGCAAGTCTGATAGAAATAAATTAAATAGAAAGGGGGCAAGGATACACCCTTGTTTTACCCCTTTCGAGTTAGGGATGTCTGATGAAAGGTGACCTTTGGTGTTAAGTTTGACTTGGCAGGTATTGGAAGAGTATAGATTTTGCATTAGAATCAATAGGCGCTGATCAATTTTTAATTCTGCGAGTTTCCTCCACAACTTTGGGCGGTCAATTGAGTCGAATGCACCACGAAAATCTACAAAAGCAGCATATATCTTAGATTGCCTTTGGAATCTGTATTTTTCAACCAAGTGCATAAGTACAAGACAGTGGTCTAGTGTAGAGCAACCTTTGGAGAAACCTATTTGTTCTTTCCCTGGCAAATTTAGATTTTTCATCCAGGTAAGGAGTTTAGATAAGAGGTGCTTGGCGTAGATTTTCCCTATCACTGATAATAGGCTTATCGGTCTATAATTCCTTGGTTCTTTTGGGTCGCCGTTTTTAAAGATTGGAATAATTATTGATCTTAACCATATCTCAGGTATGATCCCATATTTATCTATGAGAGTAAACAGTTGAGCTAAGGGTTCTGCCCACCAATCTATATAGGTCTTAAATAGTTCTATTGGTAGACCGTCTGGCCCAGGAGATTTCCCCGATTTGAAATTTTTAACTATCTCTCTAATTTCCTCTTCCTCTACCCTTGGCCACTCCTGGAGTTTATTAATTTTATTTTTAGTGGTTTCATTTCCTTTAAGTTCACTGTGTAGATTGTTAAATACAGATGTAAAGTATTGGGACCATTTGGATTCTTCAATTGGTGGTAGAGTTAGTTGATTTTCGGCTTTCAATCCTCCGTACACTAAGTTCCAGAACGGATTATAGTAGATTAGATGACTGCAACGTGCTCTGTGTGGGGCTTCACTTGTGCCTGATTTGGGAAATGTAGTTTGTGCAGAATGCTGCAGCATGGTTGCTGACATGATACCCTGTCAGCAACACTTCTGCTCACAGATCTGCACTGGTTGCCCATTTGCTACTGGCCCACATTCAAAGTCAACCCCTCAACAGTTGTTTGCTTCGATCTGCAGAACCGGTACTGTAAAGCGTGTTCTCCCTAAATGAGAGCACGTGTTGCAGTGGGGTCCGCTGAGTCACCCCTCTGTTGCCAGGTAGGGTGATAAATATTACCCTGGCATTTAATTGGATGGCTGTGTTGCTGGGGGAATTTACTTGTTGCAAATTTGGTGGGAGGGACAGAACTGTTTAAATTCAGAGCACGCAGCTTGATGCTTTCTCTTTCGCTGTGTGAGCCGAATCACCCACCCTGAGTTTGGAAGGTTTTGCTTGACCTTGCTATGCCTGTCATGGGGTCGTCTGCCGTTGGGGCAGGGGCCTGGTAGGAATTTTGTCCATCTGGCTGATTGGCTGAGCCATTCAGTTTTTGCCTACTGCGTAGCAAATTGTCACAACTTGTAAGGTTGGCAGTTAGGCATTGGTTATCAATTGATTGGAGGAGGAGTAAGGATTGGCTGTGCCTGCCTCTCCAATGCTGCTGTGGAAGGGAATTCTGTTAAAGGAATCCAGGGGCTTGCCATGATTTTGTCCGAATCCCTGGAGAGGGACTAGGGCCGGCAAGCCCTGGGAAGCATGCGGGTGAGCGCTAAGGGCCTGTGACTCAGCTCCATTGCTCCCCAATATTGTTTTCCCTTACCGGTATCCAATGGAGTTCGGATGTCAGTTCTGTCCCCAGGCTGGGGGGGGGGGGCAGATAGTCTTAACCAATGCCTAAGCAACCACTCATAAAAATTGTATTTTAATAAAGTTGTGGCCAAAATTATGCCAAAAACCCAAACAAAAAAATTATGTGTGAGTTGTGAGTTATTTGAAGGGTGGCTTCGGGACCTCAACACGCAACAGGTGCCAGGCAATATTTGTTCCACAATTGTAATCCATTGTTTTACTGGTGTGAGAGCAACTACAGTTTGAAACTTTCATATAGCCACTGCCCATTCCTCCACTCTCATTATGCCAGCTTCTGCCCTACCCAATTCGCCACCTTAGACAGATGAAGGCAGAAGGAGCAGGTCCATCCCAGCCCTTTTATTCTGCCTGTGTCTTTCTCTGTCTGCTTCCCTCAACTTCTTCCTTTCCACATGGGTCGTGGAAGCTGAGGGAACCCAATCACTCCGTACCCTGTGCCCACGCCTGTGTGTGAGAGAGGATAGGAGGGGAGAAAGAGCTGACAATGACCCTGTCATGGCTTTCTAAACCAAGGGGCCAAACACACATTTATTTTACTTGGTGTCTCATCAGTTGATTATTCAGCACCCAAAGATTTGGATCTGAAAAGGTGAACTGCCTCCTTTGGAAGACATTGAGTTTGAAGGGATACCTGTGAGATGAAATCTCTGGACATGTGTTTGATTTGTGTAAGCTGTCACTTGAAAATAGCAGTCATTAAATAACCAACATGCTTCCATGAACTCATCGCAGCTCTTTTCTTTCACTTCTCTACACATGGAGAGAAAAAATGTGCTCACCCAGGCCAACCATTTTGTCCTCCACCAGCCCCAGCCAAGCTTTCCACATGTTGAAGAAAGTTCTGGAGGGGGGGAAGCCTGTTGAGGTTGCCACATTATAACTGTCCTAAGGTAGGGCTGCCATACATCTGGAATTTCTGGACATATCCAGGATTCATCCATCGAAAATAGTGTCAGGGTGGAATTTTCAAAAATTGGTTAAAATGTCCAGGGAAACCTGGATGTATTGTTGATTTTTTGATGAATTTCCTAAAATATATCTTTAAATTTTGATTTATTTATTTTTTGGGAGATTTTGCCAAAAGAGCTAACAACTTTTGTTGTGCTTTGGATTTTCACTTTTGAAATATGGCAACCCTATCTAAGGTCATCTGGAGGCCTAAACATCTGAAATTATGACACTCCACTCCATTATCAGAAGACTCAAAGCATGCATTTGTGCCTTGGTACCATCAGTCAAAGTCTTCATCAATCACACATTAATATGCAGATTTTAATTAGGTTTTAATTCAAGATGTTCATTGTAATAATATTTTAAAAAGACAGTGCTTTGGGGAATGACAATGATGTTTACCTCTTAAGTCAGGTAATGGTTTTTAGATGATTTTATAAGAAGGATATTATTTGTCTGTGTTATTTAATCAAGAGGAACAGTTGTGCTCATTAAATATGCTAAAAGTATCATTTACATGATGGGCTGTTATATGGTGGATGAGAAGGAGGAAAATGTGACACAAGACTATGTCAATTTTTAAGATTAAGTTGGATAGGGATTATTGCAAACTATTATCCCTGTGAAAGTTCTTACTCTCACAAAAGTGCTTGGAGGAAAATTACTACTACTACTGCTACTATTAATTATTATTATTTGGACATTCTTCAGCCATGGCTCTCAGAAAACAAAGTGTAAAGACGCAATATAAATTAACCAACAGCTGGTTACTAACACAGCACTGTTGCAGCAAAATGAAAATGGTGTAAATAAGGAGATATGAGGTCTTCTCATCAGACTACTTGGAAATGTGGGCACTGTGTGTAGCAGATAATTGTACCTCACCCAAGAATGGCATGAGTCTGCCATGAAAAATGGCACCTCCTGGTCTCATTTCTTCCTAACCATGAGAATGAGAAGGATGCTCCACAAGTAACAGGACAAACAAAGATAAGCCACTTTGAGGGTTGTTGGATTTTTTTTTTTTACAGTCAACCTGTATATAAATTTAATGAAATAAATAAAATTAATGCAAATGCAATATTGACTAAATTGTGACCATTTTGCAAAACTGACTAGGTAGATGGCTTGTGAGCATTTTACCTTATGTTGTAAGGGTTCCAATTTAAGGGGGGTGGTGGTCATTTTTCATACTTACCTTTGTACTTTTAATTTTGTCTTTAAAAAAATTATTTGTATATCAGAATTTGAATTTGCCACCCTAGACAGAGTTCTCAGAACAAAACAAAATAAAAATGAGGTGTATTGAGGTACAACGTCTTATTACAACATTGTTCTGCATGAGAAGTTATAGAGGGAGTGTCATAAAATGAAACTTCATACCTAGCACTATAGATTAATGATTGTTTAACACCATGCTTTTCTGGAATGGATTTCTTTTTAATTCTATCCTTTGTTGTTACCTTAGCGGAAATGCCTCATATTAGAAGTGATAACTTTATATGGGTTCTTTTCAGCACCTAACATAAAAGTTGATTTTAAGTCTGCCTTTATGAGTCTCATTTTTGTATCACTTGGTACATTTCAGTCTTGCAAAAATGCTATCCAAGCTTAGCAAAAATTTCCTTTCGGGAAATGTTTTTTTTCTAGAATTTACATTTCCCCACCTTTAATGTGTGTGCATATATATAGAGAGAGAGATAGAGATAACCCAATTAGAAATCCCAAAATGCAATATACGAAGTCAATATGCAGACTAAGTATATTTAAAATAGAAATGATCCATTTTGTCAGTTGCTTACCTAAACATGAAAGTTGCAGTAGTAGGTCTAACGAGAGCTTTCATTGGCAGTGTGTGTATCATAATCTTGGACCTGCATAACAGTTTGATCATCTTGCAGTCCATGGGACTCTCAAGAGTCTCCTCCAGCACCAGAATTCAAAAGCATCAATTCTTTGGCGATCAGCCTTCTTTGGAGCTGAACCATAAAGGAGGCTGATTGTTGAAGAATTGATGCTTTTGAATTATGGTGCTGGAGGAGACTCAAGAGCATCAATTCCCATGGACTGCAAGAAGATCAAACCTATCCATTCTGAAGGAAATCAGCCCTGAGTGCTCACTGGAAGGACAGATCGTGAAGCTGAGGCTCCAATACTTTGGCCACCTCATGAGAAGAGAAGACTCCCTGGAAAAGACCCTGATGTTGGGAAAGATGGAGGGCACAAGGAGAAGGGGACGATGGAGGACGAGATGGTTGGACAGTGTTCTCGAAGCTACTAACGTGAGTTTGACCAAACTGCGGGAGGCAGTGGAAGACAGGAGGTGCCTGGTGTGTTCTGGTCCATGGGGTCACGAAGAGTCGGACACGGCTAAACAACTAAACAACAACAACAATGCATGTTTAATAACGAAGTTGTGTCATCAGTTTTTCACCAATATTGCATATCCCGATAAAGCTGTTAGCAAAATTTTCACCACAGTGGATAAGATCTGGGAGGACTGTGACCAATTTCTGCCAAAAGCAAAACCTAGAGGTAACCGTGGAAGCTCCCTTCTTAGAAAAAATACATTTGAGGGATTTCAAAGGAAATAAAAATACAGATAGCAACTTCTGGAGGTTGGGATTTTCCACACCCCTAATCCTGGTAACAAGGGGGTCCTTTCTGGTTCAATGGGTCCTAACAAAGAATGAAAGGAGATTGTGATTTGGTTCTCTCTATTTCTCATTTTTCCAATTTTTAATTCAGTACTCCACATTCATTTCCTTGTGAACACTGGTCAGCATGTTGTATGCATTTCTTCTAAAGTACACATTTTTGTATGCAGTTTTTTACTAGTGTGCACATTTTTTTTTGCAAGCAGAAACTCCTGCTATAATTCTATTTTCGCTATTATAACCATTTTTATGCACCTCCCTCATGTATTTATTTATGTAAACATTGGTTGGAGAATTGCATCACAAAATTCAGATAAGTGCGAATTTCAAAGGATCGCTGTGTTTCAGTTCCCACATCGTTTGGAAAGCGCAGATTTGATAAATGTGGCTTTATGTGAAAACTGCTTCTAATTTCTCCCCCATCTTTACATCCTAACCAAGCATGAATACTTAAGAGAAGGGGGTTGTGGAATATATATATATATATATATATATATATATATATATATATATATATATATATATTTGCTTTCGTAGATTTTCACGGGTACAGGAATGCAGGTTTTGGTGTCCTCGGGTGTCTTCCCGTGTAAAAGTTGGGGTGTCTAGGCGACGTTTCGACGAGGTCTCACTCGTCATCTTCAGGCTGGTGCTTTCGGCTTCTTGTTACTGGAACAGAGCAGGATCTCAGTGTTTGAGTTCCTATAAATACTGTTGAGGGGGTGTGGTGTATAGCCTCCAATGTTCTGGGCAGAGAGGAAGTTCCCAGGCTAGTGTGCCTTTTCTTCTTTTGTTCCTTAATTACTTGAGGGATGTCCTGAGTGATTTCTTGAGTGATATCCTGAGTACCACTTAGGTGGGTCATTAGGTGTGGATTAGTTGCTCGCCCCTATACACGAAGCCAAGCCAGAGCACAACTAAGTGCAGTACAGCCATCTTCTCAGAAAAACTCTTCACAAAGTTCAAGAGGTCAAGACACAAAGACTTTAGCAACTAATCCACACCTAATGACCCACCTAAGTGGTACTCAGGATATCACTCAGGAAATCACTCAGGACATCCCTCAAGTAATTAAGGAACAAAAGAAGAAAAGGCACACTAGCCTGGGAACTTCCTCTCTGCCCAGAACATTGGAGGCTATACACCACACCCCCTCAACAGTATTTATAGGAACTCAAACACTGAGATCCTGCTCTGTTCCAGTAACAAGAAGCCGAAAGCACCAGCCTGAAGATGACGAGTGAGACCTCGTCGAAACGTCGCCTAGACACCCCAACTTTTACACGGGAAGACACCCGAGGACACCAAAACCTGCATATATATATATATATATATATATATATATATATATATATATATATATAAAATCTCTCTCACACACCCACCTTTAAGTTTACATTGCAGAAATTGCATAACACTATGTTTGATTGAGCACAAACCTCCTTCGTTCTGTTTTTCATTACATCAGGGCCATTCTAAAAATACCTACTCGGTTCCATGGATATTCATTTTGCATTAACATTAACAGCAAGGGAGCACACATTAATCCAACCCAGAGAAAATAAAACTTAATTACTACACAATTAAAAAAGAAACACAAAATAACTGTGCTCATTATTTTAATTCCTCTGAATTTATTTAAGATCAAAATAAAAACACTGTCTGCTAATCAATCTGTCAAGGAGCCAAGGCAACAGAGAAAATATACGAGTCAGTGAGGAAATGGAATTAAATGCTTACTTACCATCTGGCTTAGTGAACCCCGGCTGGGCACTGTGATACACAAAACCAGCACTTGCCTCCCCCCCCCCTCTTCTGTGTCATGGCAGCAATTGCTTGCTGTTTCCCCCCGGCACAAAACCATCTCTGATCTGACATCATGCCTCAGGTGTACAAGCTGCTGGTGGGTTCTCCCTGAAACTCGCACTGGCACTCCACAGGGATGCATGCTAAGTCCATATCTGTATTCGTTGTATATATATGATTGCATTTCATCTGACCCTTCTACTGCAATTATTAAGTTTGCTGATAACACCACCATAATGGGTTTAATTACAGGCAGAGATGAATCTGCGTACAGGGGAGAGTTCAAAAGGTATCCACATGGTGCTGAGAGAACAATCTGCACCTAAACATTGGCAAGACAAAGAAGATGGTGTTGGACTTTCGAAGGAAGAGAGGGGAGCTAGCCCCGTTGTATATTGAGGGGGGGGGCAGCTGTGTGGAGAGAGTCTCTTTCTTTAAATTCCTGGGAGTCCATCTTAGTGAAGACCTTACTTGGAAGGTCAATATAGCCCAGGTGGTTAAGAAGGCCCAACAGAGACTTCATTTCCTTAGGGTCTTGTGAAAGAACAATGTTAGACAGTAACTGATGATTTCCTTCTATCAGTCCATGATAGAAAGTGTTCTCTCATACTATATTACGGTGTGGTACACTGGTTTGACCAAACTGCGGGAGGCAGTGGAAGACAGAAGTGCCTGGCGTGTTCTGGTCCATGGGGTCATGAAGAGTCGGACACGACTAAACAACTAAACAACAACAACACTGGTTTGACAGCCATGGACAGAAAGTCCCTACAGAAGGTGGTGAAGACAGCACAGGATATCATGGGCTGTCCCCTGAGTCCGCTAGATGTTATCGCAGGAGACTGTTGCCTCAGAAGAGCGAGGAACGTTCTCAGGGATGACACACACCCTGGCAACACCTTTTTAATCCGGGCAGGAGATATAGAAGCATGATAAGCCAGACCAACAGGTTAAAGAACAGTTTCTACCCGTGGGTCATGAGGCTGCTGAATGGAAGACAGCAACATTGCAGCCGACATTTGGGGTTGGTGGTCGTACGACAGCACACAGAGTGTAACAAGGACTGAGAGATTGGGGAGGAGGGGAGCTCGCTTAATCTCACTGTAAACAAGTGGTACAGTGACAATAAAGTATTTCTATTTCTCCTCTTCATCCCTGTTGGAGAAGCAAAACCTCCTTCAATGAAAAATTAAGCAGTCAATGATCAGTTTCATATGTTACCCATTATTTCAAAGGACTATTTTAATTTTATTTTATTTACCTTTAGAGCTCTGAATAGCCAGGAACTGGGTTACTTCAAGAAAGGCCTCCCATATCCATCTAGTAAAGGCTGGGAGTTATCAAGTTTCTGGCCAATGTCTGAGACCTCACCAGGCATTATAACGGACCAGGTGTTATCTGAAATCATTTATGTGGGATGGAGTTCCATATACTAGACCCGCACCCAGTGTCCTGGTGGATGCAATCACCTCTCACAATTTCCCCCACCTCCACTCCACCACAGTCTTCCTGTGTTAAGTGGGAAGGGCAGAAAAAAAATGGTATGTTCAGTGGAATGCACATACCATTATCACCATTATTGGGGGTTCTCCACAACTGGGAATTCCTGAGTGCAGGAAGACTTCTAATCCCTTCCATCTGAATGTGCTTACACCACCACCTTTAGACTTTCCCACTTAACACAAGGAAATCACTTGCAGGGATGTGGATCGGAACCATCCTCTGCTACCATTTGTTGGGATTTATGATGCTCTGGGGTCACCTGGAGGCCTCCTCAGTCTCCCTGACCTTTCCGAGTGTCCTCCCGGTAAGCACAACTCTGGAATAGCACGTCCCTTCATTGCAGTGTGCCCTTCAGCGACATAAACCAGCTTGATTTATGCACACTAATGTGGCATAGCACAGCAAGAAGAATGAAACATCCGTAGATCTAAACTACGTATTTATTTACACTATATACAGACACAGAATCATGGCTCTCTCTCATTCAGCGCCAAGAGAGAACAGCAACAGAACAGAATGGAACAAATAAGATGGAAGTGGCGCATAATTTCTTCCGTTCCCATGCTTCCAAAGAATGGAATGTCAACACACAGAGCATGTGATCTAGTAGTCACACACACTCTGCAGCATGGGAGAGAATGAAAATCCTGACAGTTTCTGTGTGTGGCCCCCATTGCCCTTTAACCACATTTGGAGTGAATGCCTGAAAAGGGTGATCTACCTTTCCATTTGGGGTGCAATCCTACCCCCTCCTGCCAGTGGGGCTTTGCACTGTGGCCATAGTGGAAGGAGATGAAGCAGGACATTGACCCTGATCTGTCCAGGGCCAGGCTTGATGCTGTCATGCGACAGAAGTGAGCTACTTGGGAAACAGCAAACTCTGGGCTGGCACAGCCCCAGACCTTCCCACCCACAGAACAACCCATTTCAGCTCTTTCCATTGCCTGTGGCTGGAGGGAATCCTACAAGCAGGCCTGGGGCCTGCCCTTCTACACAGCTGGCAGCCAGTGGGAGGCTAGCTTAGTCTGGAGAACTTGGCAGCAGGACACCATCACTCATTCCAAAACCCCTCTCAACCCAGCATAAGCAGGGTTGGACTGCTTGCTTAATCACTTGACAGTAAACCTTATGACTTTGTATGATGAACCTATGGCAAATCTTCAACTATGGGTAAGCACTCATAGTAGGTGGCAGGCAGAAAGATTTCTGGATTTCCTGTTTGATTAAATTCTGTTCTATTAGTGTAAATATGGTTGTTCCATGTTAAATAGCTTGGCAGTGACAACCCATTTTCCCACATGGGGTATGCCTTTGGAAGCTTCCTTCCAAATTAGCACCCTTCCCATAGGACCTTATTTCACAAAAAAAGAGAAGGAGGGTCAGAAGTCCACTTGACTGCCTCCTCTAACTGATGTTCTAGCTCGACGTTCCATTCTACTTAATGACCACACCTGCAAGCAGGCAGGACTTAGAGACACCCACTCATAGGCCAGGCTCTCTACCTGGATAGGTCAGGACTCAGGAGAGATGTACTCGGTGAGCTCACAAAGGCTTACTCGCTGACATCAGGGTCTGGCCTCACTAGCAGGGACCAGCACCAGATTTAGAGTGGTTCCCTGAGCCGAGAGGGCACAATATTATACTTGAGAAGATTCATTTTGGGGCACCAAAGTTTGGCCGCACACTAGGTGGCATGTTGTGAAAGATTACTAAAGTCTGCCTGTGCAGGGAGGGAGCAGCCTGGACTTCAAGCAGCGTGGTTATAAAGCCTGTCCTACTGACCAACCTCTCTTGGCCTGGATAGCACAGCTAGCTCAGGGAGGGAGCCCCAACCTCCCAACATTTGGGGAGGGCAAATCGGGACACGCAGCCTCTCACCATCCCACTCCCTGCTTTCTTGTTCTCCCTTCCGACCTTCGCTTGCCATGGCCTCCCCTGAGTCAGGTGCAATGCTGCTGACTTGTGTCAGGGTGCCAGTCCTAAATGGGACATTACTGGATCCAAGAGGGATTGGCTTCTGTGATCCAGGATGTCCCACTTAAAAGGGGATGGTTGTGGGGTATGGGAGCCAGAGACCACTAACATAGAGGGCCTACTATGATGTCAATTTCAAATGAATCTTGTGGTGAGAAATCCTCTATTCAGCAGTATTCCACCTGCTCTTGCAAGTTTTGGCAAGTTGAAAGGGGATTAAGGGCCATGAGGAGATGTGATTTGGCAAAGCCAATAGAGGGAAAGCAGTAAATCTTTTGAAAAATGAAAGTAATTGTGATATATTCCTCATCATGATGAACAGTGGAGAGTTTTCATAATTACTAGTTCTCGTCTGGTGCTTCCCAGACAAAACAGGTTTGCTCATTAAAATAAATTAAGTTCGTGAAATCAACTTCCCAGTGGATCATAACCACGACCCTGCCCAGAGATCTTTCCATTTGAGTTATAGCACTATATGTGCAAAACATATGTTTTAGAACATGTCGAGGCATTGGGGGCCTGTTCCGTTTTTGTTATGTTCTCGCAACAGCATTAATTAGTTCATTTTTTTAAAGAAAAAGAAGCCCCCCCCCCAAATTACAGAAGTTTAAGTAGTGCTATAGTGAAATCTGGCATGAGACAATTGAGACTGTTGTATATGAACAAATGAAAGAGGACTCTATTGTACAGTGGTACCTCTGGTTAAGAACTTAATTTGTTCCGGAGGTCAATTCTTAACCTGAAACCGTTCTTAACCTGAGGTACCACTTTAGCTAATGGGGCCTCCTGCTGCCACCGTGCGATTTCTGTTCTCATCGTGAGGTAAAGTTCTTAACCCGAGATACTACTTCCAGGTTAGAGGAGTCTGTAACCTGAAGCGTTTGTAACCTGAGGTACCACTGTAATGGAGGGGTCAGAAGGGTCTTGGCATACAGTCTACTCCCCTCATCCTGCCTGGCAAAAAAATCCTCCTCACAACAATATGCTATAACAGTGGCTCCCCAAATCCCCTATCCTCCGCCATGGACCACTTGGAAATTCCTGGTGACCACTTAATGGTTTTTATTCCTCTTGAAACAACTGAAATGCACCGTGCTGGATAATTTGTGTTTTCATTGCTTATTTCATTGATTTCAAGTCACTTTCTCCTGCTCTGTCTTTCACACACCTAATCTTCTCCACTCCACTCAAGGGCTTCTCCCCCCCCCTTCACCTCTGGTCCATCCTGCTCATCTTGTGGGTAGACCACTGGCTTCTGAGCGTGATTCAGCAGCTGCAGCTTCCACCATTCCCAGCCCCTGTCCCTGCCACTCTTCACAGACGTGCTATGGACCACTTGGGTGAGGGAGTTCACAAGCCACAGTTTGGAAACCCCTGTGCTAGAGGAAAAGAACAGGACATGGCTATCTCCCTGCTGTGAGCTTCCCATGGTATCCAGCTGGTTAGTGGTAGAAACTGAGGGGCTGAACCAGAAGCCAAAAAATACATTTCCATGGCCTGTAAGCTGAAGCTCAACTCTAGAACATGCATTTAAACAAGTTGTATGAGGCAGCCGAACAGTGCTTTGCTGTCTCCGTATGTTGAAAAATGAGAAATAATTGGCCCACAATGCAGCAGCAGACAAGGAAAACTGGCCAAGAAAGGATGTTACTTGGCTGTTTTTTGTTTTTTTTGGTTTTTGGTTTTTGTCTGGAGACAATCATAGAAGTGATTACAAATTGCAACAGGCAAGGTTTTGTAAGTACTGTACATTTCTGATAGGGTGGCTAATTAAATTGGCTCCCTCAGTCATCAGCATTAAACAGTTCATTAAGTGTGTTTCATCAAGGAAAAATGAAAAGCAAATAGATAAAAGAAATGTTCATGTGTCTTCTTCACTTGACAGAGGGGTGTGTGTTTTTTTGACCCATATGGAGTGGCTTCTAGAAGTGTCTTCCTTTGTTAATTTTGGTGCCCTTTTTGTATGGCTATTTATTAGATACCATTCAAAACCAACACAAACTGTTATGCAAAACAGAGGAAAGTGGGGCAGGGAAAGAAGGCAGGTGCAGATGGCTGATTTAACTCTCTAATGAACCAGCAAGCCCCATCGCGTTAAGCTGAGCTTTCTCCACAGGACTGGCAGAAGCCTCGCTCGTTTCAATGTTTTCTGTTTGGATTTTTTATATATTTTTTTGCATCAGCAGAGTGCTTTGATTTTCTGGCAAACAAACAAACAAATAAATAAATAAACAAACAGGAAGCTCAAAAGCTCCTGTTTATGAGGTGCCCTCACAAGCTTTCCTGCTTCATGAGAGGATCAGAGAGAGCGTCCTCTCAGGCTTTTACTCTTCAGAGTTGAGTTTTCAAAGCGAAACTTCAGCTAAAATAATGAAAGAGAGACAGACAGACAGAGAGAAAAGGGAAATTGAGCACACCCTGAGCTGCCTACATCATCTCCTTCTGGAGTTTTCCTATCTAATGATCTCAGCCAACATTCAGGCTCAGCTGGTAAATAAGAGCCAGCTGTTCTCTGTAAGCCTTTTCACCAGCAGTGCTTCCCCAAAAGACCCTTGAAACCATTGCAAGATACTTTGTCCTATCCAGAGACATTGACCAGACATTGTGGTACAGGAGGGAGAGTTGGGAGGTGGCAGGGAGGTGTGAATGCTCTGGTGAGAGCACTGGGTTGGCTCTGTTGCGATATCTGTGCCACAGCAGCCTTCTCATCACCTCATCCCACCTTGCCGGTAACTTGTAGTGACACCTGTGCTGGGAGGCCAGGTAAGCACCACCACCCTTCCCCGCCATTCACTCCTGTTTAGAAGCTCATCCACTCATGACACTAAACTCAGGTACAAGATGTCTCAACACATGGACTAGGACTAGGGGGACTGGGGTTCAAATCCCCACTCGGTTATGAAGCTCACTGGGTGACCTTGGGCCAGTCACCCTCCCTCAGCAATCACTTGTGACTCTCCCCCTTAGCAAGTCCCATGGAACTCAATGGGAATTCATCTGAGCAGAAATGTGCTTGTGCAGCATATGTGGAGAGCACCAATTCTCACACTAGGGATCATTAACAAAGTCCCCTTGCAAAACAGGGTGAAAAACAGCCAAATTGCATTTACTAGTGCAGGAGAGGGAATTGCAGCAGGAGTCGCTTGTCCTCTTCCTCCCCCTGCCCTTGAATAATCCCAAAGGCTCTTTTCTTTCATTGGGATGCTGTATCCATTGCTTGTCGATAACCTGTTCTGCAGCAGGTTTCTGAAGGTGACTATGTTAGTAAGCTGCCCCTATCGGTTTTCTTTATATATAAAAAAGTAGGAATATTTTATCTCACAATTGATTTGGCTTGACTTACTATAGAGCAGGTGCAACTCAAACTCAACTATTTGTTATAGCGAGTTATGAGGGAAATGGATCGGAAGCAGTTCCATGGGGTTTTGTATCCATGCACGCACACACACACACACACACACACACGCACACACACACATGCGCATATATATATATATATATATATATATATATATATATATATATATGCTTTCGTAGATTTTCACGGGTACAGGAATGCAGGTTTTGGTGTCCTCGGGTGTCTTCCCGTGTAAAAGTTGGGGTGTCTAGGCGACGTTTCGACGAGGTCTCACTCGTCATCTTCAGGCTGGTGCTTTCGGCTTCTTGTTACTGGAACAGAGCAGGATCTCAGTGTTTGAGTTCCTATAAATACTGTTGAGGGGGTGTGGTGTATAGCCTCCAATGTTCTGGGCAGAGAGGAAGTTCCCAGGCTAGTGTGCCTTTTCTTCTTTTGTTCCTTAATTACTTGAGGGATATCCTGAGTGATTTCTTGAGTGATATCCTGAGTACCACTTGGGTGGGTCATTAGGTGTGGATTAGTTGCTAAAGTCTTTGTGTCTTGACCTCTTGAACTTTGTGAAGAGTTTTTCTGAGAAGATGGCTGTACTGCACTTAGTTGTGCTCTGGCTTGGCTTCGTGTATAGGGGCGAGCTGTGGTTTTGTGGCTTGTGTCAGCCAGATCTGTGTAGGGATTGCAGGGGGGTGCAGCATCCGGAGGTGCCTCCATGGTTTGGCTACTGGATGGTGTCTGTAATTTATCTGTGGAGAGGGTCTGGGTTTGGGTCTGGTGTGGTTGATTGGTGATGGCGTTCTGTGTGCCTCTGGATCTGGTGTCAGTTTTTGTGGGGAGGGCTAATTTCCAGATGTCTGGCAAGCGGGATGTCTGTGGGGAGGGCTAATTTCCAGATGTCTGGCAAGCGGAATACATCTTGGACCTGACCAACCACTGCCTAACCAACACGTACTTCATCCACAATGGACAAAGATACAAACAGATAGAAGGAGCACCTATGGGATCACCCCTCTCACCGGTCATCGCAAACCTGTACATGGAACACTTTGAAACCAATGCTTTAGACAAGTCAGAACACAAACCCAAACTTTGGCTCAGATATGTTGACGACACCTTTGTAATTTGGCCACACGGGAAGGAAAAACTGGATAGCTTCCTCACACATCTCAACAGCCTACACCCCAAAATACAATTCACTATGGAAATAGAAGCCAACAACCAACTTCCCTTCCTTGACGTCCTAATCTACAAAAAACCGGATGGCTCCCTAGGACACACTATCTACCGGAAAAAAACACACACCAACCGCTACTTACATGCACAATCACACCACCACCCTGCACAAATAAACTCCGTAGCCAAGACTCTCATCTCCAGAACCAAACGCCTGGCTGACAAAGACCACTTGACAACTGAGTTACAGAATCTCTCAAATGTGTTAATTGCCAATGGATACCAGCAAAACAGGGTTACGAAGCTAATCCAAAAAGAAACACCCCCCAAAAACCAAGACACAGAAGAAAACAATGGCATGGCCCTCCTTCCTTATATCAAGGGCACTACAGATAAAATTAGCAAAATCCTCCATAAACACAATATCAAAACAGCCTTTTGCACCAACCAAAAAATAGCCAATATCCTCAGAAACCCCAAGGATAAAATCCAGTTGGAAAACCAAGGGGTCTATGAAATACCCTGCAAAGTCTGCCCAGCCACGTACATTGGACAAACAAACAGACGAATAAATGCACGTATCGCAGAACACAAGAATGCCGTCAAAAAAGAAGAAAAAACTTCCTCTCTTTTCCAACACATGAAAGAAACAGGACACGAAATTAATTTTGCAGATTCCAAATTGCTCTTTAACATGGAACATCACCACAAGAGAATAATCATGGAAGCCATCGAGATAGAGAAACACCCTCACAACATGAACAAGCGTGACGACACATCCCGCTTGCCAGACATCTGGAAATTAGCCCTCCCCACAAAAACTGACACCAGATCCAGAGGCACACAGAACGCCATCACCAATCAACCACACCAGACCCAAACCCAGACCCTCTCCACAGATAAATTACAGACACCATCCAGTAGCCAAACCATGGAGGCACCTCCGGATGCTGCACCCCCCTGCAATCCCTACACAGATCTGGCTGACACAAGCCACAAAACCACAGCTCGCCCCTATACACGAAGCCAAGCCAGAGCACAACTAAGTGCAGTACAGCCATCTTCTCAGAAAAACTCTTCACAAAGTTCAAGAGGTCAAGACACAAAGACTTTAGCAACTAATCCACACCTAATGACCCACCCAAGTGGTACTCAGGATATCACTCAAGAAATCACTCAGGATATCCCTCAAGTAATTAAGGAACAAAAGAAGAAAAGGCACACTAGCCTGGGAACTTCCTCTCTGCCCAGAACATTGGAGGCTATACACCACACCCCCTCAACAGTATTTATAGGAACTCAAACACTGAGATCCTGCTCTGTTCCAGTAACAAGAAGCCGAAAGCACCAGCCTGAAGATGACGAGTGAGACCTCGTCGAAACGTCGCCTAGACACCCCAACTTTTACACGGGAAGACACCCGAGGACACCAAAACCTGCATATATATATATATATATATATATATATATATATATACATATGCACTGGAGAGAAGATTATTTTGCCCTTGTCAGACTTTACTATTTAAGCTCTAGAGATGCAAGTGGGTGGAAGAAATCCACTGTACTCCAGTGCATGCTAACCAGTTTTATTATATGCCCTCCCCTACCAAAAGGCAAAAGAGATATAATGTTCCTTTATTTTTCCAGGTGGGGAAAGGGAACCAGCAAATTGGACTTGCAGCAAAGCATACAAACACACACCCTGGTCTCAATGCACTTGCAGATATAGCTATATCAAGCTTCTTTTTGTGTAGTGCTTTGTGAATACAAGGTTCTTTGCATATGAGCCCATTTAGGATCCCCCCCCCCCCCCGCTGATCTCTCAATGTGTACATAATATAAATAGGAAGAGATTCAAATTAAGAGAAGGAAACCTTTGTGTTATTTTAGTTTTTTGAAAAAAGGGATAGCAAACTGTGGGCATGGTCTAATTCTGGAATGATTTGTAGAAATTATAGCTAAACTGGAATTCAGGAGTGGAAAGAAGCAGGAATGTCTGGTGGGGAGGGGAGAGGCTGTAAACAGCATTGGTGCATGGGGTGCCAGAGCATCCAAACCACTCAAACGTCATCTCTACTCTTCCCTGCCCTTCACCATCTTGGGACATGGGAGCACTGCCACTTCTGAGGCCAGGTCCATGGTTCTGTTCCTCCCTGCCAGCCTCTCTTGATATACCACAAACCCATAAAGCACAACACCAGGCAACACACTCATCTCCATGTCCAGGTCACATTGCATTGAACCATTATGTCTCTGGGTGGAGAGAAGTGTTATGTGTGGCATTGGGGATTAAGAAGAAGAAGAAGAAGAAGAAGAAGAGTTGGGATTTGATATCCCGCCTTTCACTCCCTTTAAGGAGTCTCAAAGCGGCTAACAATCTCCTTTCCCTTCCTCCCCCACAACAAACACTCTGTGAGGTGAGTGGGGCTGAGAGACTTCAAAGAAGTGTGACTGGCCCAAGGTCACCCAGCAGCTGCAGGTGGAGGAGCAGAGATGCGAACCCGGTTCACCAGATTACGAGTCCACCGCTCTTACCCACTACACCACACTGGCTTTCTTCTCCCTTGTAAGACTGACATTACATTGTGATTTCATGTTCCACGTGATTTTGCTGTTGGAGATGATGGGAATACACACAACACGATAACATTGCGAAATGGGGTAGCTGGGCATTACAGTGAAGAGAACTCAAAATAAAATAGAAAAATTGGTTAATTGCTATGTAGTGCATAATCCGGAGTAGATGTTAAAAGCCCCATTGAGAGGATAAATCATGTTGCCCAAACAGGCAAAGCCATGTAACTTAAATCTTTCACAAGGATGCAGTCTGGGTCACAGAGTGGAAGATTTTCTAATTGTGTTGTTTTTGAAGACAGACCTGCATTTTAAGTGTTTGAACCTAGTGCTATAAGACAGATAACACTGAATTGTTAATGCTAAAGATGTGAATCCAAATTAGGAAGAGGGTTTAAGAGGAGCCTGTTCCTCTGTGAAATCCATAGGCTTTTAAAAATACATCAGTTACCAAATAAAAAATGTTCATTCATGTTGTAAACTAGAGGGAATCAATGTTGGCTCATCAGCTATGTGTGACTCAAATCCAGACATTTTAATGAGGCATCGGGGTAAAGGCAATAATCTGGTCACTGAAGCAAATAAATTCCCCCCCGTGAGTTCAAATCAGTAGAAAGGTCTGGACACTTTTTTTAATGCAGCAAAGATTAACCAAAGGGGATTTTCGCATTGTCTTTTAAGTGATAAAATCTTTATAAGTTGTGTGTGAGTGTGACCATCATCCATGGGCAAGCATGCATAAAGAAGTTAATTACTATTATCTCCCCATACCTGTCTACATATAGCATGCAATAAATAGCCATGGCAGACACAGGTATTTCAGAAGTGGCTGCTATTCATTCCATTGCTAGAACAACTGGTGGGGAACAGCATTCTTCCCTGTGGCATTGGGAGGGGCACTGTTGGAAACAAAAGACTGAATGGGATGGATCTTTAGTTTGGCCCAGTAGGGCTCATCTTAGTCGGTGCATATAACTCTTAGGTTGCAATCCTCTATCCATTTACTTGGGGGAAAGTGTGGAAGGATCTTTCAGTTTCAGTCCCCCCCCCCCCATTTCTCATTTTTGCAACCTTAAATTCAGTTCAACACATTTCTGCAGCAGCGTGTGTGTGTGTGTTTAATGCTCATGAAAAACCACCAGCATTTTGGTGCATGTCCTCAAAATCTGCTCTTGCTGGTTCCGCAAACCCTCTGGAACAGATTCTGAGGAAGCTGCACCGAGAAGAGGAAGGCAAACTCCCATTGCCCATGTTTTGCCAGCTTCTTTGCAAGACTATCATCAGGGACTTTGTAAAAAGAACCTTTCTGAAATCAAGATACACTACACCCACAGCATTTCTCTGACCCCCCAAGCTTGTAACCCTATAAAAGCATGACAAAGCATGCTTGTGTCTTTCTGCATGTGTAGGCAATTACTTTCCACAGTGCATGTGTGCAGTAAACATATATGTGCCAAGATGCTTCACACATGGAAATGTACAGTATGTATGAGATACATGCAATTTCTTATAGGTATTTCTATACAGAACTTATCTGAAGCTGTATTTTGGATTGCATCTGTACTGTAATTCTACTGACTTCAGTAGCTTGTGTTCAGATTAGATTTATATTGTATCTGAAATTGAAATAATGTAATCAATACTCTTGAAGATTCTCTTGACAACCACAATTTGTTTGGCCTTTCCCCATTTCATTTATGAGTTACTGATCATGGCAAAGTGGTAGAGAAGACAGAAATCAGATCGTCATCAAAACGAATCAGGTATATCAAAATAAAATTTCCTTCTGCATTGAAATGATATATCATACAGTTTTAAGAATTTTATATATAACTTGGCAGTCTCGTATCACGGCCAGGATTTCAAGCAGTTAATAATCCAGAGTGTTATAAAAGGTCATCTTGGAAACATATTAACTGTACTCCCATTTTAAATTCCAGTAGATGAAATGTATGTTATTACGCAAGAAGAATACGGGTCTGTGAACATTTTGGGGATAATTTCTTTCCTTTCTGTATGATTTATATGCATGCACAGGGATAACTTAATTCACAAGAGATGTGCAAGTAATTTATTTTCCAGCCACTGAACTAAAACTGGACAATAATTTATCTGACTTTTAGTGTGGGGTTGCAGCCAAAGCAGAAATGACATTGAATGATAACCGAAGAGTTGCCATTTTGCTGTTTATCTTTGGCTCAGGGCACTTATGTATTTTCTTTGCAAAGCCAAATTACTCTCTCCCCCACTTTTTTTTTTTTTTTAACGTGCATGCAGAGAACAGATTTCCCTGGTCAGATATTCAATGGAAACCAAATGAGCAATAGTCATTGTTGACTATTTTTACTTCAATTGGACAGCTCAAGAACTGAAATAAAAAAAAAGAGGAGGGAAATTACTACAGCACTATCACGTACCTAGTACGACTAAACGCTCAACCTCTTTTTTGCCACTCCACATAATCAACATATTTCATTCTGTGTAGAATTCAATTTTCAATGCCTTGCAGTTTGGAAACAAAGTGCTTCAAATTGTGCGCTCTCTCTCTCATTCTGATTTTTACCAATTAGATTGAAAATATGCCTTTCCACTAGAGCGATATTACTTGATACTGAATGACAAGAGAGGCCTCTATATTGTCTTCATCTTACATGTGTCAGAAAGAGCTTTGGATACTAAAAAAATGATCACATCAAAAGGTGTGTGTGTGTGTGTGTGTGTGTGTACCATCCTGGCTTCGATTAACACACTGCAATTGCAGCACTTGAGGTTGTGTGATGGATAAGTCTTTATTGAAGGCCAGAATTTCACCTATCCCATATTCAGCAGGGAGTTGGGGCCTGATTCCCCCTTTCCCACCAGCTGATCAGTAGAATCCCAGCTTCCTTTAAAGAGTTATGTCAGGGATAGCCAACCTGGTACCTTCCAATTAATGCTGAACTCCAGCTCCCATCAGCCCCAGCTGATGGGGCTAATGGTCAAGGATGATGGAAGCTGTAGTTCAACAGCATTTGTGGGGACAACTCTGGCTTCCACATATATGCACACAGAAGCCTAATGGAAAGGGTTTATGTTGTCCATTCTCTCCTCCCACCCCATGTATAAATGGTTCTTATTCTGCCTTATCAGATCCCTTGTCACCCCAGGTTAGGGCTAAGTGTTTGATCTCAAATCAAGTAATATATGCTTAGGATCAAGGCACTGATTTGCTACAATTTGATGCAAAATTGAATAACCACACCATTATGTAGAACTTTGAAGCAGGAGTTCATTCCTACAGGAGTAGTCAAATCTTCTACCATTAAAGATCATGTTCCTCTGAGAGGATCTACAAGGGAACACATGTTGGAGATAGCAATGGGTGCGGTCAGTGCCACATCACTTACAGAATGTAAGAGAGAGAAAATGAAGTGAGGCAATGAACTTTTAAGATCATCACTATCAGACGTATCTTTTCTTTCCACATATTCTTCAACCATCCGTACACACACACACACTTCTCCCAACCCAGACAAACACAAAACCACCCCTTCAACACAGCTCCATGCTTTCAAAGCACCCTGTCCTCTCTACTCAGGTGCAGCTCCTCCTCACTTGGAAAGTTTTTTGTTTTAGAATAAAATTGAATCTGCTTGTATCTGCCAGTGCTCAGCCTCTACCTGGAATATGTTCCTCAAGCTCTGTGCTATTTCATGGCCTGAAAGCAAAGGAGGAGAGCAGTGGCATACCTTGGGGTCCCAAATTTCATTGTTGCCCAGTGCAATGCCAAAATTCAGCCCATGCCCCCATCTTCTATTTTACCTCATAGTTGCAAACATCCCCTGTGGTGGTGGGCTCCGTGCTCCCAAGGAGAGCAGCCAAGGTGCTGCAGACAGGCCCTCTGCTGCTCTAAAAGGTGCACTGTATGTAAGACACTAGAGCTAAATGTTTGAAATGGAATACTTGAAATTTAAATAAAAATGAGCACGGAATCATTTCATCATCATTTAAATTTGATACTATATGAATCAACTGGAATCACTAGCAAGATATCTCCAGCTCTTATAAGAAAAGTAATAGGCTCCAATCAGCACTGGTATGGTGGCCTCTCCTTTAATTCAAGGTGACAGCAGTATTGATAATCTGCTAATGGGATGATGATTTCATCCCTATCAGCAATGGCTATGTCCATCCTGCTGCAGATGCAAGTTTTCCACACATAAAGAGTTCAATGAAATTAAAGGTGAGTGTGTGATCTTACAGCACTAGTAAGGACACAAATGGTTCGGAGTTTGTAGTCATGACATTGCAGCACTGTCAGGAGCAAGGTAAAATATGGCCTAGTGGCAGGCAGAAGGTTCCAGATCCAGTTCCTTGATGTCAGTAGCACTTGGGAAAACAACATTTCTCAGAACAATTTGCACTTCATGCGCTGTATGTGGCAAAGGAAGGAGCAGGGGTGGACATTGGTCGTCTTTGGTAAGAAAGTGAGGCCAACATTTGGTGCTCCAAAATGGATCTTCTCTGTTTTGCACCTCCTCAGCTGGAGGGACAGGTCTTTTTCTTTCTTGCCACTGCAAAAGCAGCAACCATCAGACAGATGGATGGGAAGGAAGGTGAGCAGAGTTTGGAGTATCAGTGTCTAGGGGGCTGGGTGCCTGGATGTTTGGCAGGGAAAGAAAGAAGTTGAATTCTTTTCCAAGTCAGATGAAAATTAGTGCACTTGTGATATGTACCCCTCCATTTACACAATTAAGTGGCAGTGTAAACACAGGGGCATTCTGGCAACATTTTTAGGGTGAGATGTGAAGATTATTTAACATTTCAGGGGGCATGCTTGCTATTTTCTGGTGGTGGCAGAAACTTAACATTATGCTGCTGTTTGGTCATCAATAAGAAAGAAATAATGGTAGAACTCTCTGTAGTGGGCACATATTGGCAACTGCCCCTGCCACCCCCTCAATGTCCTAGAACAAGGCTACATCAAGGCATAGTGTCCTTACTATAGGAAAACTCTGGGATTGGCTCTGCCTCTGCCGGTTTCCTACAGCAATGAGCAAATACAAATCAGAAGGAGCATATATATTCATTCTCATTCTCTCTTTCCATATACAGTGGTACCTCGGGTTACAGACGCTTCAGGTTACAGACTCCGCTAATCCAGAAATAATACCTTGGGTTAAGAACTTTGCTTCAGGATGAGAACAGAAATTGCGTGGTGACGGTGCGGGAGGCCCCATTAGCTAAAGTGGTACCTCAGGTTAAGAACAGTTTCAGGTTAAGAACGGACCTCAGGAATGAATTAAGTCCTTAACCCGAGGTACCATCTGTTGACAATTAATTACACGTAAAAACACACATGCTGTGAATGCCTATGGGTTGCATTCAGTACAAGGAATTCCAGTTCTGAACACCGAACAATCCTGTGAATACAGAGAATCTCCATATTTGTCTCTTCTTAGAGTCCAATTCTCTGACATCCACAGTGACATCCAAGGTTCAGAGGCTGAGCTTTTCCCCTTTCCTACTTTACTTGGATTCAAATTCACTTTCCTTATCTTTAAATATAAATCAATAAGATTTGCCTGCCATCAGTATGTGAATAAGCAGAGAATGCAATAGATCACCAGGACTCAGGTCCAGAAATTCTATGCATTCATTTGCAGCCATACCAATGCTCTGAGCAGTAATTGTTAATAAATAAAACAATAAACACCTCATTCTGTTACTGGTTTAAGAAAAAACGTATTTGTGACAGGGGGTGAAAGCGCCCAAACCATCATTTGTGTATAGTAAAATATCTATCATAAACACTGCATAATTAAGAGGAAGGACAAAGGAGAACTGGATGTATGGTTTTGAATAGTTCATATCTTTTTTCAGTTACGTTTAATGCTTAATTATTTGGTTATTTAAATAAACACACAATGATTTTCTCTTGCAGCATATAATTCTCCCAGCACTGCATGTTGAATTTAGTTGTAACCTTCGTTATTGTTAAAGAAAGGGAACAATCCCTCCCCTTTACAAATTTCCTTTGTTCTGAGGAAAACAAAAAATTGTGTATTTCTTACCTACTCAAACTAGGAGAACTCTCTATGATTCATTGCAATGTGCTGAACAATTTTTTTACTGCAAAAACGTGATTTTCAAAATTACCATACAACTACCTCTTATGCATTCAGAAAAATAAGACAACTTTTAAATTATGATGATGAAAATGATCACCTTTTTCTGTGAAGATATCTGGATGTTTGCAAACTACTGGACTGGCAGCAATTCAACTGCTGAAGCCTTTTCCTTGTTGTTTTAACTAAGTTGTGTGGGTTTTTTTTTTACCAGGAACAGAGGCAGAATATCCAGCACCATAAATCTGTGGGAGAGCACATGTTTTGCACAGAAAAACCACTATCTGATACCAGAAGGACTAACGATCAGAATCTTTATAAAGGAAGTTTTCCAATCATCACTTCTGGTCTAAAACTTCCCTGAAAGGTGCCCTGTTCACCTACTGATTACTTATGCAGATATTTAAGGGAAGGAACTCTGTGTGAATCACAGAAAGGAGTTTGGTTCTACTGGCAGGTCAAATAAGAAAAACTAGGAATTTTTTTTATTTAAAATGCATCATGTAAAGAATTCTATGGTCACTATCATATTTTCTTTTATTTCCTCAGCCTACTCCAGATTTTTGCATCCTCTTAAAATGAAATGTCTGGAACAGAGTATAAGAAATATTTTTTACTTGATTAAATGTCATTACTTTTTAAACAGAATATTCATTATGTCTGAATATATTTTTTTAAAAAAAAAACCCTCTGAATTATGTAAGTGATGAGCTTCTTGCAGCAGAGAGAAAAGCTTTCCATTTTCCAGACAACCAGGAATGTAAGAAAAGACCTTGTACTTTATTTGTCAAAAGTACAGCATTTGCTCTTTGTGTATAATATATTTGTATTATATCAGTACCTTATGTTGTTTGCTTGACCTCCACATGGCCAATGATAGCACATCATTGAAGAGTAGCATAACTTCTGGGGAATTTCGCATGTAGAAACGTGACACTCGCTTGGAGATGTATGATACCATCACCTAACATTTCTGTCCTTAATAAATACTGTACTCTAAATGCCAGGTCCACAGCACGATGTTCACGAAACATTTGTTCTTGCTTTTGAGGGAAACATTTTTTCCATGTCACTTGATGTGAGTGTGGACATATGAATTCCTGATGTATAGCACCACACATAGATGGGTTTATTCTGTAGCTCCTGGCGCAACTGACTGCCCAGAAAACTGAGTAAATGTTGAAAATGTAACCTGTTTCATGTATTCACTAGGTTCAAGAAAATCTGTGCATGGCTGAGCAGCAAGCATGTCTCCAATAGCAGATAGAGCTAGGTGAGAGATGGGTGCTTCACGTCAATGCCAAATGACACCGGATCTCTTTTGGAGGAAGAATAATGTGAATTGGGCATCAAACTGAAAAGCTATCCATGTGGAGCGATGCAACACACACAATGTTATCTGCACGGTAGACACAAAGGCAAAGGGATATCCACCCCATTGCCATTTGAACATGCTCACTTTCAAAGGTGGCAGCTTGCAGGTCAGGAGTCAGGCAACACTTTTAACGCTTTATTTTTCTACAGAAAAGAATTAAAATGTTGTAGCGTTCCAATCGACATTATGTCAGTCTTTTGCCAAACATAAAGCCATCAATCCATTCAATGGGCTTTTCTCTCCACAACAGCTTTGGAGTTTGGTCTAGCTTTGCAAAGCCTCACAAAACGGAGCGGGGGGGGGGAGCTGTCTATTGAAACTGAAAATGAATGAAATGAAATGTGTGAATTACAGCAGACTGCATGTTCTGTTTTGACAGGATAAATAATTATTTTAAAAATCCACCATACATTATGCTTTTCAGTGGTAACTACTTAACGACTCTGTTACCAAGGACATTTTTATTTGTGTTTCTCGGCTTTGAAACTGAAAAGAAAGATGTACTGGCAAGGACCTATATGCGTACTGTGAAGATGTCGCTTCATTAAGGCTTACTGGTTCATTACTTTAGAAACTAGTGCACAATTCACTCTTTTCAGCACTCTCTACTGTATATATATTATTTATTCTTCAGTGCTGGAAAAAATGAAAGACTGCTGAATCTGGACACAACTCATTTTGGGAACAGACCTCCAGACCCTCCAAGCGTTCCTATTTTCCATGGACAGTCCCAGATTTACAGAAGCCGCATGATCCCAGAATATCCTGCTTTTCCTTAGGACATCCCTATTTTCATGAGAAAAATGTTGGAGTGTATGGAGTTACGTGACCCTCTAAGCCAAGGAGATAATAACCAGGGGAGCCAGCTCTAGGTGGCCCTGGGTACCCACAAAAATTTCCTGTGGGTACTTGGACATTGCCCACCACCACCGGCCACCAGCTTTCCTCTGGCGCCGTGGCACCTCAGAGGAGAATGGGCCAGGGCCTGCACCTCCGCGGAAGGGCCTCTGTTGGTGCCCGCTGCGGCCACAGACACACGCCAGAAGCATGTCCGCAGCAGGTCCCAACAGAAGCCCTGTGGCAGAAGCACAGCCCCCTGTTCAGTTGTCTCCACAGCGCCGGTGGACTTGTTAGCCGTGTGCCACGCCATCATGATGTAGTGATGTCAGGACATCACATGGTGTTGTGATGTCATGACAGTGTGGCACATGCATTCTGGTCTCCCAGTGTGGGGTCCAAGTTGGCGCCGCTGTAAATAATTATACAACCTTTAGAAGACATCTGAATACACTCCTGTATAGCGAGGTTTTTAAAGGTTAAATTATGTTTTTATACATGTTGGAAGCCACCCAGAGTGGCAGGGGAACCCAGTCAGATGGGAGGGGAAATAAGATTATTACTACAGTGGTACCTTGGGTTATAGACGCTTCAGGCTACAGACTCCGCTAACCCAGAAATAGCACCTCGCGTTAAGAACTTTGATTCAGCATAAGAACAGAAATTGCGTGTGGTGGTGCGGCAGCAGCGGGAGGCCCTATTAGCTAAAGTGGTACCTCAGGTTAAGAACAGTTTCAGGTTAAGAAGGGACCTCAGGAATGAATTAAGTCCTTAATCCAAGGTACCACTGTATTATTAAATAGAATGTCTCTATTTTCATTGGAAAAACGTTGGAGGTTACGGAACTCTCTTTTTATTCTATTTGCAGCCAAACTATCAACAAGAGCTTTTTTAAAAAAATATAATCTTAGAATAGGCCTTTTAACCCACTGAGCCAAACACAGTTCACCGGCCATGTATTGTAGTCAGAACAAGTGCATGGTTTGTTTCTGCAGCTCCAGGAAGCCCGGTTTATCTAGCCCCTGGAGGGCTGCAATTGGCTTGGGCAAATTTTGAACACACGGTAGAAATGAACAGGCAACATCCTTAAAACAGTACTAAACACAATAACCTCGAGGCATTATCAAACAGTTCTGTTTAGCTATAGTGTTTGTGACTTTGCAGTCATCCCAGTGGGAGCTCAATAGCATCGTGGCTTTTAGCCTGTGTTGCAGTGCGACAGGCAAATGGTGATCAATGGCACCTTCATAATTACTTCCTATTAAGTACCAGAGTCTAACCCTGTGGCTTTGGTTGTTACACAAATAATAGCAAGTACCAATTATGTTCGGATTATCATAATTTCAGCTACAAGAGGCACTGCATCTTGGCTTTCCATAGAAAACCTAAGGTTTACTCCAAATAACTCCATCATCACATTATGCCAAACATTTTATGACATTCCACACTTTTCACCAATTTCCTCGGTTCTGTCATTTGAAATCAATACAATATCCACATAAAAACTGGCACAAGCCACAAAACTCATTCGAAAAGCAACATTTAAAATCCAGCTATAATAATTAAATGCAAGTGTAGTAAGTACAGTGGTACCTTGGGCTAAGTACTTAATTAGTTCCGGAGGTCCGTTCTTAACCTGAAACTGTTCTTAACCTGAAGCACCACTTTAGCTAACAGGGCCTCCTCCTGCTGCTGTGCTGCCGCTGCACAATTTCTGTTCTCATCCTGAAGCAAACTTCTTAACCCAAGGTACTATTTCTGGGTTAGCGGAGTCTGTAACCTGAAGCGTATGTAACCCGAGGTACCACTGTATTTTGCAAAGTATTAGGTGTATGGAAAGCCTTTAAGACCACAGACTACCAGAACTTTCTAGCAGCATCAGGGCAATGCTAAACATATTTGTTCAGAAGTAAATCCCAAATTAAATTAGACTCCAGTAAGTCTGCTTAGAATTGCAACCAAAATACACTTGTAAGGAAAAAGACCATGAATAATAGAGGAGTGGTTGTTGCTGTTGTTGTTGTTTTAATCTACATTTAGGGAACACTTTCTCATTTGCTGAGTAACCTTTGAGCACCTGCTTTAGAATCCTTCAATGCTGCATACAGTTCTGAGGCAAGTTCTTGGTGCTCAGTCATTTCATCCAAAGCTTTCTCTCTTAATCCATGTGAACTGAGGGCATGCAATGTTTTAATTTGCTCTGGATCACTGCTGTATTTTTTCTTGCTTTGTGGATTACTACTATTTTAAATTGCTTAGGGAAGAATCTTATGCACAAGAAGGTGGCATAAAGCAAGCTGGTGCGAATTAAGCTGGCATAAAGTTATGCCAGATCCAAACACCATTCTGCAGTGGGGCTGCTTCTGCTCTGCCTGGGGGAGGGAAAATCGAACTTTATTAAGATGATGTTTTATGCCAGGTCACCAGGTCACTTGACAAAGCTGAACAAGCAAAGGATTCAAACAAAGTCCTTCCTGTCTGATCCCACCTCTGCCACAGCGGTGGATTCTTGGGGGACTTGCATGAACCAGCATGAGCAAATTATGCAAGCATATTTTTGGCTGAGCCAGGGCTGGGCACTTAACATCAGCTGAGCCTGGATAAACCAGGCATCCTCTGCATCCTAAGCTCCTCATCTTGGCATCCATCCATCCATCCATCCATCCATCCATCCATCCATCCATCCATTATCCCATCCATCTTGGCAGGTCTTGCCATAGGATCATCTCCTATGTTGTTATATTTTTGTAGGCTGCCTTGGGATTCCACATGAAATACCTAAATGAAATGAAGTGAAACCAAATGCTAGAGCACTTCCAATATTTCCCTCCTTTATGTGTGAATCAGAGTATGTCTTCACAACTATTTATAGAGAGAGTGCAGCAACTGAAGGTTTTGAACAGCTGAGCCTTTCACCCCCACCCTTCATATAGTACTTACCTGACAGAATGGAGCCTCCTTTTCTCCCATCCTGCCAATTTACTTAAGATCATTTTGAAACTTTGACCTTACAGAACTTGTAATCTTTACAGTGATGACATAATGCTTTCTTTCTGCAGAGAGAATTTTAATGAGATAAACAAATGATGGGTATTTCCTGCCACAACTGAGGCATAAAAAATCAGTAATAAATGGAAATAATCTCATGTACTATATATTTTGAAAAATGAGCTCCAACAAGCCTTTTAATAAAGTCATTATTCCCCCTTTCCATAAATCACAAAAGCTTATTTTTGTCCAGTGGATTTGAAGCAGTCAAGGACAACTCTTTTAAATTTGTCCTTGCATGTAATTTATGGCACCAGAAGCGTCTTCCAATTTTTCATTAAAGAAGATATGAATATTATGTGTGCTCTATGTTGTTATTATCATATGTAAAGGAGCTTTTTATAGGATGGAAAGTTGTAGCTCCCTGTGTGCAAAAAAAAGTCCATATCTTATTGCCAGCTAGTAATGGTGCTGCTATATAAGAAGTATTTTTGCTATGGGGGGGGGGGCGGTGAATCACCAAGCAGGTATCCTGCAGCTCACATATTATAAAACTTGTTCTTGTGCTGCTGGGGTAGTTGGAGGGGGAAGTAACAGGGATCACAGATCTTCAGCAAAATACGACAGAATCCAAATTGGTTCTAGAGCAGATGAACCCCTAATGAGGACATAACTTATTTAGTACATCACCACCAAAAATACACTCTCCCTAGTGTCAACTCACCTCACCTGCCCCAATAACATTCCTGTACGTAGGGAGAGACAAGGGCGACAGGAAAAATTCTGCCACAGGGAATTTTAACCTTTAACCCAGCACCGCTCCCAAAACCCTATGGCGGAAACTTCCATCCAAGATGGAAGAAGTCTACACCTAGGGAAGGGGAACTGACATTTAGCCATTCCCATAAGAACCCAGCATCAAAAAACTATGTATCCTCAAGACCAAATGCTGGTGATATAGCCAGCCATACTGGAACTGGTGCTACAGAGACCACCTGAGAGCTCTCATTTCTTTTTTTCTTTTCTTTTTAAAGTAAATTTTTATTGTTTTCCTTACATATTCTTTTCCAACAAATTATAATAACACCATACATTCCCTTTGACTCTGCCGAGTCGCAACTCCCCTCCCTCCCCACAATTGGTAAAATAGTACTATTATGAGAACGATGTGCGCGATAGAAAGGGGTTAAATATACCAATTGTGGAGAGCTCTCATTTCTGACTTAGTAGACCTCAGAAAGATCTTAATATCCTCACCTGGAATTTGGCAGGGTGGGACAACAAGAAAGGAGATGAAGATTTAACTACGTTCCTGCAGAATTTAGATATCACCTGCCTGCAAGATGCTAACCTCCCACATTTGCAGGGATACTCTCAGCATAGCCTCCCTGCAGTCAAGAGGCATCAAAAAGGACAACGAAATGGGGGGGACTGACCACCTTTACCTCACTGGATCTGGCTGGGGAAATCAGTGTTGTGGAGTCAGATCTCCCTTATGAATATTTCCTGCCACTACAGTTTAGTACAGGGGCAGGAGGCCCATTTTTCCTTATTAACACTTACCTCCCACCAGCACGCACCCTAGATGTGGTGGTTAAGATCTGGACCGACCTAACTCACCTCACCCCTTAAGGCTGGGAAACCTGGAGAAGGGTCTCTAATGGAGATCTTGAAGCATATACAGGAAAAGGTGATCCTTCAGGTAACACTGAGCTCCAAGTCAGTTAGGGCTTTTTAAAGGCTCTGGTTACCTATGTTCAGATAGGATTGAAAGCTGGTGTATCAACCAAAGCTTACAAAAGTTCTTTATGTCAATAAGGCTACCTCTGCCTCCATTGACAATGCAGGTTCTAGTAGCTCCTTAAGACTATGAACTTGATCATTTTAGGTAAAGTGCAACCCCCAAGAAAAGCAGGATGAATGCCACTTAACTGCTCAAACAAATCACTCACAAGCAGCACCCTTGTCTTGATTGGATTGAGCACACTTTACTGGTCCTCATCTAGAGTACTATTGAGCTTAAGTAGAGGTGCTGGAGGAGACTCTTGAGAGTCCCATGGACTGCAAGAAGATCAAACCTATCCATTCTGAAGGAAATCAGCCCTGAGTGCTCACTGGAAGGACAGATCGTGAAGCTGAGGCTCCAATACTTTGGCCACCTCATGAGAAGAGAAGACTCCCTGGAAAAGACCCTGATGTTGGGAAAGATGGAGGGCACAAGGAGAAGGGGCGACAGAGGATGAGATGGTTGGACAGTGTTCTCGAAGCTACTAACATGAGTTTGATCAAACTGCGGGAGGCAGTGGAAGACAGGAGTGCCTGGCATGCTCTGGTCCATGGGGTCACAAAGAGTCGGACACGACTAAACAACAACAACATGACATGGGCATTATTCAGCCGACATTCAAAAATAATCCCCTCAAAAACGCACTTTCTTCTACTACAAAAATCTCTTATGCTCCCACAAGATTTGAATTCGGGATTTCTAGACATTAATAACAAAATAGCAGGAGGGAGCCATGAAAGGGCTATCTGCATCCGTACATTCCTAACTCTGACACACAGGAAGCAATCCTATACCTGAGAAGCTGGCATAAAACAAGGCGGTGTAAATTAAGCCAGCATAAAGTTACACTAGGTGAAAACTCTGTTCAGCAGTGGGGCCTAACCTTGGCAGAGGGAAAACAAGCCTTTAAAATAGTGCCAGAGGATCACCACCCTTTTTGCCGGCTTAACTTCTGCCATGCTTGTTTAGGATTGCACTATAAACTGGCAAAGAACTGCTCTAACTCAATTTGTATTTTCCATGCCACTATTAAGAACAGCGAAAAAAGACTTGCTCATATCATCAGGTTCTGTTGACAAAATTGTGTATCAAAATTAGGAGTCACATTTCAGGTGCGAGGAGGCAAGGCACTATATCTCTTTATTTTCATTTCCCCCTTTTTAGTATTATTAATACTACTACTATATTAGCATCATCATCGTTATTTACAGGTGTTGTACAAAATTACCCCCAAGGAGTGGCTGGGACAGAGCAGGGGGGAGAATCTGACTCAAAGCTTAAAACTAAATAAATAGCACAACAGAAAAGTGGATAGAAAAGGGGAGTGGGGAAAGAAAAATGGAAATAGACGAAAGATCTCCTCTCAAATATACAGTAACTGAAACAAATGCATGTTAAAACATTTCTTAAAGGCGGCTAGAGATTGAATGTGCCAGGTCTTATTGGCAGAGTATTCAAAACAAACAAAGAGATCATGGAGACGAATAACATGAAGCAGAGAAGATATGAGGGAGCCATGAAATGGATACCCTTCAACTTTAATAATAATGTATTGAACTGAATACGGAAGGGATACGGTAAATGTTGCTATCAAAGGGTTAAAAGAGTAGCAGAAACGCTCTAATCACTGAGCAGCTGGAGGTCATTAGGCTTCCAGGAACATGAGTCTGTATAAATAGTCCCCCTGTTTGTTTGTTCTTCCCCTTCTCCCTTTGGGTGTGTGTTTTGCTGAGATGTGTGGTTCGTCGCCAGGGTTGTTTTTTGGTGTTTTGTAAATAAACCTTATTTTTGATTTACAAACCGCATGCTCCAGGACTCCTTTTTGGGAAGATGCTGCCTCTCCTGCCCTTCTTAGCTGCTGCGCGAAATCCTCTGCCGTGGTGAGACTTTTAAAGAAGGAAGTGCACTGGGCATTTACATTAAACTAATTAAAGTTTAATGGGACAGGTTATGGATGTTTGTACGTCAAGAAGGAGATAAGGAGAGCAGTTCAGAGTGATTTATGCAAGGACTGGAGTGAAGACAGAAGCGGTTGCTGACAACGAAAGCCTCCAAAGCAGCTTGAGTCCTGCAACGTGCCTAGAAAAGTTTTAAAGAGGCACTGCGCAGTTTGTACTCGCTGGAAGACGTCTGATTCCTCAAGGAGCCACCTCAGCAGCTGGGAGACGGTCTACAGGTGTGTGAGTATCGTTCCTAAGCCCCAGGGAGGATGGCAGAGTCCCAGGAAAGTTTTACTGTCCCGTTTACGCGACTCAATGGGAAAAATTGGCAAGATTGGAAGGCTAGAGTAAGGGTTTGGTTGCAAGCAAAAGAGTTGTGGAGCTGTACTGAAGCACCGCCTTTACAGGCAGCTGCAGACGCGTCTGCAGAAGCCAAAGCAGCAGCAGCAGCTTCACAGAAACGCGACAGGAAAGCCCAAGGTCTACTAGTTTTGGCAGTGGGACCAGAGCAAATGCCTTATGTTTCTGAGTTAAAGAACACGCATGAGGTCTGGACGGTTCTGCAGCGGTTAAATTCCAGAAACACTGCGGGGGCCAAGATCCATGCTACAAGATGTTTGTTTGATTTACGTCTCCAACCGGGAGCGTGTGTGAAAGAACATATTGCCAAAATGGTGTCTGCCTTTAATCAACTAAGGCAGCTGGGCATTCCTTTCTCTATGGAGCAGCAGTCATACATATTGTTGTCTTCTCTTGATAAAAGCTATGAGACTCTAGCTCTAACTTTGGAAGCTATGCCTTCAACTGAATTAACCCTTGAATACATTTCTTCTCGGCTTGCGGATGAACAGGATAAAAGGCAAAGAGAAAGAGGTTTGTCTTTAAAGGTGAGTTATGCTGTGCCTAAGAGTGTTGATGCTGAGTTTGAGCACACAGTAAATGCTTTTGCAGCTAGACACTGTTTTCGCTGTGGTTCCCCTTCCCATCTAATCAGGAATTGCACACGTGAACCTGGTCAAGACAGCAACAAGGCCGTTACCCCTAGTTACCAGACAAGGAGTTCCAGGGGACGTCGAAGAAGAGGAGGAGGTCGTGGCTACTCCCACAGCACACAGCACATGGCTTCAGCAATGGCGTTGATGCAAGGGCGTGGCCAAGGCAGCAATCTACGCTGGTTGATCGACAGTGGTGCATCTCACCACCTGGTGGCGCCATCTAGTGTACGTTTGCAGAATTGCAGACATTTGCAAACCCCTAAAGTTGTGACTATGGCAGATTCAACTAAACGTTCCTTAGAGACTGTAGGCACAGTGTTCTTAAATTGTTTGCAAACAGAAATTGATGCCTACGTGCTAAAGGGACTGAAGGGGTGTATTTTGTCTGTGTCAGAACTTGATAGAAATGGGTTTAAAACTGTGTTTGAAAATGGGGTTTGCACTATTTCAAAGAATAACGTATCTCTTTTGCAGGTGGAATGCAGAAATGGGTTATATTATTTTGAGACAAGTCCAGATGAAGTTGAACAGGTTCATGCTGGTTGTGTGAACACGCCTACCCATAATTCTTGTGTTCATTTATGCCACCGCCGTTTAGGGCATATTAATTTTCAGTATGTTAAAAGGCAACCTGAATTATCAGAAGGGTGCAAATTGAACAAATGTACTAAGTATTTGGATTGTACTGCATGCAAAAGTGCGAAGGTTCATAGATGCAGCTATCCCAGTTCAGATAGGAAATCTGACAAAGTATTCCAACTTGTGCATATGGACCTATGTGGCCCAATGCCTGTTGCTAGCATGGGAGGTTCGAAGTATGCACTGTGTCTCTCGGATGACAAAACAAAGGTTACATGGTTTTTTCCTCTCAAAACAAAAGCAGATACTGCAGAAACAGTTAAAAATTGGGTTCATGCGGTAGAACTTGAATTCGGTACTAGAGTACTTGCTTTTCAGACAGACAGAGGGTCAGAATTTACCGGGTCTGTGTTGCAGAATTTCTTTAAGAAAAGGGGAATTAAGCATCGTCTGTCTACACCTTATTCCCCCCAAGGAGGAGGCGTGGCCGAACGTAAAAATAGGGTTCTGCAAGAGTTGGCAAACTCTATGTTGTTTGATGCTAAACTTCCTCAGAGTTACTGGGCGGAAGCCTGGCAGGCGGCTACTCATATTCTGAACCGAGTATATAATTCGGTAATTGATACTACGCCTTATTTTGCTTTATATGGGAAGAAGCCCAAAGTTAATTACTTTCGGGTGTTTGGATCTCAAGCCTATGTACTTATCCCAAAAGCGTTAAGGAAAAAGGGAAGTCCAAGGGCTAGGAAACTCATCTTTTGCGGGTACGAACCACATGCCAAATCTTGGAGGTTTGTGGACCCAGGTGGGGATACTACAAGAGTGGTCCTCAGTAGGAGCGCTGATTTTTGTGAGCAGTCCGGATGGACTCACTTACACGCTAACCCTGACATTTTGAGAGACGATTTAGGCATTCATGCTGAGAAAGAAAGTCCAGAGAGTGATGAGCCAGAAGGGGATGGTGCACATGGTTCAGATGCAGATTCTGATCAGGCACGAGGTTCTTCTCCTAAGGTAGAAAAGCCAGAATCTAGGAGTGCTCCAACTTCGCCAGTCAGTAGGCCTAGCAGACAGCAAAAGCAAAGCAGGTCACCTGCAACACCAAGCCCAAGGGAGGTATCTAAACGGAGGTCTTTATCCCTAGAGGCACGTCCAGATATAAAGTCTGAGACAGATTCTGACAGCCAACGGTCAGAGGGGGCACAAGAGGAGCAATTGCGCAGGTCAAAACGCGCCACGAAGGGCAAGCCGCCAGAGCGGTTTAAGGTGACAAGTGTATACGTAAATATGGCACAGTGTGAGCCAGAAAGCTATATGGAAGTACAACAGCTTCCAAGCTCAGAAGCCGTAAAGTGGCAGGAAGCAATGGAAAAAGAGATGGCTTCAATGAAGTCTCTCGGTGTGTTTACAAGTACAGAGCTTCCGAAAGGGCAACAAGCTGTAGGTTGTCGATGGGTATATCGTTTAAAGCCCACAACTACTGAAGAGTTGCAATATAAAGCCCGACTAGTTGCAAAAGGGTTTTCGCAGCGCAAAGGTGTTCACTATTCTCAAATCTATGCCCCTACTTCAAGATCGGAGTCACTAAGAATGCTTCTAGCCTCTTCAGCTAAGAAGGGTAATAAGCTGTTTCATTTTGATGTCAATGTGGCTTATTTAAATGCAGACTTACAGGAGGAAGTCTATATGACACCACCACCAGGTTTTGAAGGAGACAAGCCAAACCAGGTCTGGCGCCTACACAAATCCATTTATGGGTTGAAACAGTCCGCCCGTAATTGGAATTCCTGCTTAAACGATGCTCTAGAGAGCATGGGGTTCAGAAAGAGCGCAGCAGATGCGTGTCTTTATCTAAAAGGCTCGGGATGTGAACAAGAAGCAGTTTTGATATTTGTTGACGATTTATTATACAGTGGAAAGGATGATAAACTTGCACAACAATTTGCCACAAAGCTTGGAGAAAGGTTTCAGATAAAATCACTAGGCAATGTATCTGTTTATCTAGGAGTTAAAATTCAGCAAGATGAAAATGGTAACTATTGGCTTAGCCAAGAAGCTAAAATCCAGCAGTTGCTGGAAAGGTTTAAAATGAACAACTGTGCTGGTGTTAAAACCCCAATGGAGTTAAGTTACACAAAGGATGCTCAAACTGAGCAAAAGGCAGAGTTCTGTAATCCCGGGGTTTACCAGTCAGCGATAGGCAGTCTACTCCACATTGCACAGTGGACTCGGCCCGATATAACATATGCTGTCAACATGCTGTGTAGACAAGCTGAAAAACCATCAATGCATGCTTGGCAAGGAGTAAAAAGAGTTTTAAGGTATCTCCAAACTACCAAAAGCTTTCGCTTAAAACTATCAGCAGAGGGCAGCACACAACTTGAATGTTGGGCCGACAGCAGTTGGGCAGATGCTGGACCAGATAGAAAATCAGTGTCAGGAATGGCGATAAAATTTGGAAATGCACTAATTGGTTGGAGAGCAAGAAAACAATCACTTATAGCTTTAAGTTCAACTGAATCTGAGTTCAATGCGTTATCAGATATATGTAGAGAACTGGAATTTTATAAGCAACTGGTACAAGAATTGTTTGGAGAATGTTCCCTACCTATCAGAGTGTGGGAAGACAATCAACCTTGTATTAAACTAGCTAAATCAGGTCAATTCAAGGCGCACACAAAACACTTGGATATCCGTTATCAAAATGTATGCCAAAGTGTAAAACAAGGTTTAATTGAACTAAAGTATTGTCCAAGCCAAGAAAATCTCGCAGACGGTTTTACAAAAGCTTTGAGTCCGCAATCTCATAAATGTTTCTGTTCAGGTTTAAATTTGTATTAAGGTTGGTACAGCTCAGTGTTACGAGCGAGAGGGGGTGTTGCTATCAAAGGGTTAAAAGAGTAGCAGAAACGCTCTAATCACTGAGCAGCTGGAGGTCATTAGGCTTCCAGGAACATGAGTCTGTATAAATAGTCCCCCTGTTTGTTTGTTCTTCCCCTTCTCCCTTTGGGTGTGTGTTTTGCTGAGATGTGTGGTTCGTCGCCAGGGTTGTTTTTTGGTGTTTTGTAAATAAACCTTATTTTTGATTTACAAACCGCATGCTCCAGGACTCCTTTTTGGGAAGATGCTGCCTCTCCTGCCCTTCTTAGCTGCTGCGCGAAATCCTCTGCCGTGGTGAGACTTTTAAAGAAGGAAGTGCACTGGGCATTTACATTAAACTAATTAAAGTTTAATGGGACAGTAAAGCCAATGAAAAGAAAGCAGAAAAGGCATGAGAGGCACAACACATAGAAATGCACAAGTAGAAAAATGAAAGACAGAAATAAGAAACCTAAAACGAGATAAGGGCAAGCCAACATGGAAGGAATTGAAATAATCCTACTGCAATAAATGATAATAATCAAACAACAAGCTTAAGAATGAGGAGTGTCAACAGAAAGAAAAGAACAAATCTTTAAAGATTAGGAACCTAAGAGTAACAGAACTCAGCAATGGAAGTTTCATGGGATGAAAAATGAAAAGGAGAAATAGAAACAGAGTGCCCAAAATTTCTGGCAGAGGAAGGAAAATGCCAGGAACAGCCAATGAAAGAGGAATGTGCAGACATAATGGGAAGAGAAACAACCACTGCTTTAGCTAAATTGGGTTTCAGAAAATGAAAAGACAACCAGGAGAGGACAGACAAGCTAAAAGATTAGGAAATGATGCTAGAGCGATAACAGGGACAGAAAAGTCTAATTAAATATCATTAGCCTAGAGGCATTAATCAAAACCAAAAGGACCAAGAGGATGAAGACACAAAGTAAACATATGAGAACCAAGAACTCAGTCTTAAGGAACACAGAAAGCTGAGAATAGTTAAAAGAAGGAACATTATCTGTAGACAAATGAAATGTGAAACGAGAGAGGTAAGAGGAACACAGACTCTGGATGTTCATTTGGGAAATCAGAAGAAATTAAATATCAATCGGGTGGGATGGGTTGTATATATTTCAGATTTAATACATATGGATTAAGCATAAGACATACTCATCCCAAAAGAATTGTTTGCTTTGGGTTTCTCTTTCTTTTGGATTTATTTAGTTACACACATACTGGAGACTTTTGCAGACCTGGGCTCCTTTGAGAAGAAGGGCAAGATAACAAATCGTGTCCTCCATCACGGAGAGCACGTGTTGTGGTGAGGTCACCCAAACTGCCCTGCTGTTGCTGGGGCGGGTACGATTGGATGCCTCAGCTCCCAATTGGTCGCCCCTCAGTTGCTGCGGAAGGAATTTGGCTCAGGGAGCTCGCGATTGGCAACCGAGGGGCTATTTGTATCCCTGCACGCATCGTTGAGCTTCCTCTTTCTGCTGTGTACACAGGATCACACACCCTCCCTATATTTGGGGGCTTATTGACCTTGCTATGCCTGTCATGGGGTCGTCTGCTTTGGGGACAGGGGCCTGGTAGGAATTTTGCCATTTGGCTGATTGGCTGGTGCCTTTTGGTTTTTGCCTACTGCATAGCAAATCGGTTAGACATGTGAGATTTTGACCAGCTTCGGCCCATCTGAAGCTGATACAGGCTCGTCTTATCTTGAGCCCAAGCAGAGCGTCGTCACACACAGCGGAAGGATAAGCAGTATGTGCTACATTCTTAACTTTATTTACACTCTATGCTGAGAGAATACAAACGTGCATCTTGCCTCTGCGAGAGCAGAGAAGCAACTCCTCTCGGAAACAAAGAACACCGAGAGAAACAGTGAAAAACAAGAAACCAGTGTATGTCACATCCAGTCTCCCATTCCCGTGGGAATCCAACAGTAACTCAGACTGTGGAATGCAGTCTTGTGACTGCAATTGCTGCTCAGTGAGGGAAATGGAAACCAACAAGACATTGGTTCAATTGGTTGGTGGAGGGGGTGTGGTTGGCTGTGCTTGCCCCTCCAAGTTGCTGTGCAAGGGTATTCTGTTAAAGGAATCCAGGGGCTCGCTTTGCTCTTGTCCGAATCTCTGTCAAGGGGCTTGGGCCACACCAGAGCCCCTGGGAGCATTTGGGGTGAGGTTAGAGACTGGTGTTCAGCTCAGACTTCCCCCAGATTGTTTTCCCTTACTGAGGTCTGCTGGAGTCCAGGTGTCAGTGCTGCCCTGCTGAGGTCAGGTGCAGCTAGTCAGGAACCAATGCCTAAGCAACCACTCACATGCTGTAATCAATAAAGTTGCGGCCAAAATTATGCCAAAACCCTTAAACCATAATTCTGTGTCTATTGCGAATTATTTCAAGGGCGGTTTGGGAACTTAACACGCAACAACATATTACTGAAAACAGGCCTGCATTTATTTGCACTGGGGTAACTGCCCGTCATCCGCTAAGGACATTTGGGACAAAGTTCCCTACTACTAGCACCATTTTGGAGTACAGCCTTAGTTCTGATTTATGAAATGTGAATTGAAATCCAAAGTACAAATGTACTGAATATGAATTTTAAAAAACGAGATGAAAGCTCAGCTCAGCCAGAAGGAAAACAACATTAAATCCAAAACAGAGAAAAATACATTTCTCCCCACCCTTTCACATCCCTCAATAGAATAAACCCCAATATCAGATAAATAAAGAAAAACCAAGTGAACAACAGTATGAAATGCAGACAAAAGATGGACAGCAAGAATGGAAAATGAGATTGCAATCCTAACAATCTCTATCGAGAAGCAAGTCCCATTGAATTCAATGAGGCTTACTCCCGCTTAAGTGAGGTGTCGTTTGCAGCCTTAGGCAGCAATCCTACACACAAGAAACTGGCACAAAGCAACCCCAGTATACATTAAACCAGCGTTTACACCAGATCCAAAGAAGTGGGGTTACTACTGGTTGTGTCAGCCTAAGCCTGCCAGGGGGGAAACAAGCCTTTAAAACAGTGTTTAATATACATTGCCCTTTCTGCCAGCTCAACTTATTTGGGATTGCTCAGCCGGCTGGGTCCCAATTGAGCTGCAGTGGAGCCGGCCTGAGGATGAGAGAGTTAAGCCTGTATCTGCTGGATCCTAGCCTCTCCATGCTTGCAAATCTTGCTCTAGGATTGCTCCCAAAGTCATTGGGAAAGGATAAACCATTCTATAAGCAAGGAAACAAAGGGAAGTAGAGAAATTGGATACCAAAAAAATGAACATGGATGATAAAAAAATGTATGGAAAATTATAGGACAAAGTAGAATGAAGTAGCAAATGTGATCACCCATCATTGGATACAGTGAACACGATGAGGCAATCAGGACAAAAACAATATTATGCTGGAGGATGTTGTAGATGTAATCTAATTTCCCACTTTTGAATCCATCTCAGACTTGCTTTACACATAAAGCAGAATGAAATAGATAGAATGCTGAGGTAGCAGAGAGGTTTATACCGCTTCAGGCTATACGTGGGGTTGGGCCATTTTTTGAACGCTCCCGTAGGTAAAAAGAAATTTCCCGAAGAAGAAACCCAAGTAAGCAATGAAAAACTAAGATTCTAGTATTCAACTTGCAGAGATGTTTGTTGTTGGCATCAGTGTCTCTTGAGAAACAACGGAGTAAACCTCTGGGGGTGAAGTCAGATCACTGGAGAATCACAGCTCTGCTGTAGATGCAGAGGATAGTAACTCATGACTGCTGCCTCTGTTAGCAGCACCAAAGTGACCTCTCCAAGGCGCCAGCCTGGGCAGTGTGCATGGAGGTCCTGGGCTGCACAGACGAGAAGACTCCCTTCTCAGCCTGCCTTATGTAGGAGAACTTTAAATCATGGGATTCCTTCAGTCTGTGTTACTTCAGTATTATATCATCTCATTTTACTGCATGTGTAGACAAACCCTACCATTTCAAACTTCAAGTGGGGGGGTATGACCTTGGAGTCTCCGGTTATGAACTTAATTCGTTCCGGAGGTCTGTTCTTAAGGCGAAACCGTTCTTAACATGAGCCGTCCTTTCGCTAATGCGTGTCGAGGTCCCCATGGCCACCCCAATAACTCACACATCACACCAAAATTTTAGTTTAAGGTTTCTGTCATAATTTTGGCCACAACTTTATTAAAATACAAACATGTGAGTGGTTGCTCAGGCAGTGGTTGCGACTAGTTGCCCCCACCATGGGGGACAGTCTGACATTCCGCACGCATGTGAAAGTCAGAAAAGGGGAATACACTAGGGGCTAGCTATGGAGCAGGAAACCTGCCCTCAGCCCACCCCAAATGCAGCCAGGACCTCTTGCAGTGGCCCGAGCCCCCTTTACAGAGTGGACAAGCAATAGTTAGCCCCCGATTCCTTTAACGGAATCCCTTGCAGCAGCAGCATTAGAGGGGCAGGCACAGCCAATCCATGCCCCTCAACCAACCAAACCATAAACCAATGCCTAACCACAACCTTACAAGTTGTGACGATTTGCTACGCAGTAGGCAAAAACCAACTGGCCCAGCCAATCTGCCAGATGGACAAAATTCCTACCGGGCCCCTGCCTCAAGAGCAGACGACCCCATGACAGGCATAGCAAGGTCAATGCAACAACCCTAATTCTAGGGGGGGGGGACGGGCAATCTGATGCATGGGCGAAAAGAGGAAGCCCTAGCCTCGTGCAAGTTTTAGCATTTCTGGCTGTCAATCAACAAATAGCAACATTAACTTCTTCCCAACGACAAGGGAAGCCCAATCACATCAGTGGCCAACAGTCAATTAGCCTGCTCCACAACTTTGGAGTGTCTTGGCGGTCCCAACCGCAACACGCACTCTCCATGAAGGAGAACACGCTTTAACGGAATACCCTAGCATTGGAGGGGCAGGCACAGCCTATCCACATCTCCTCCACTATTGAACCAATGCCTAACCACCAAACCTTACAAAGTTGTGATGATTTGCTATGCCGCAAGCGAAACCCAAATGGTACCAGCCAATCAGCCAAATGGGAAAATTCCTACTGGGCCCCTGTCCCAAGAACAGACGACCCACGACGGCATAGGAAGGTCATAATGATCCCTAAATATAAGGAGAGTGGGCAGGTGATCCTATGCACGAGGCGAAAAAGAGGAAGCTCAATGCAACATGCAGTGGTATCTATGTGTCCCTCGGTTAATGCATGAAATGATCCCATTAGCTGGATTTACCCCAGCAACCAGGGGACCACCAATTGGGTTGTTGTGGTTAACCAATCGCTCCCACCCACAACAGTAGTGAGGTCAGTCTTGATGATCTCACAGCAACGCGTGTTCTCTGGGAGGAGGACATGATCTGCCGCGCCACCGGCGCACGACTTCTGCTCACATTCCGGGGCAAAGTTCGTAACTAGGGGCATCTACTTCCGGATTAGCGGAGCTCGTTACCCAAAGCATTTGTAAGGAGGATAGTACGTAACCCGAGGTTCCACTGTAATGTGAAAGGAAAAAATCTCCATGCAGATATAAAGCTTGTATGGTAGATATAAAGGTTTGGGCCACATTGCTCTGCCACATCAGGTTGTTTTTAACACAGGGGAGCATTAAAAAAAAAGTTAGACCCACCTGCCATCTATCACCTCCAGATTTTATCATTTTGTCATCAGCATGTGTAAACCAGCTCATACCTGCACTTTTTGGCTTAGTTGGGTATGCATTTTTGGGATGTTTCAGCTGCTTCAGAATTCCACAATGGGCAGAAAGCAAATGGCCTTTCATTGCCCAATGCAATACACAAACATCCAAGAAAAAAAGTCAATGTAACAGAAGAGATCTGTTCTTATTGTTATGCATCCCAAGAATGTGAGAATGGTCTTCACAAGTAAAAACCATTACATGTTTGCACGCAATTTTGACAATTTTGTCAATTTCAAATGCTTCAAAATAACTGAAGCTTTTTAAGCTTCATAAGCAGCACTTGATGATTTAAAATGTTTTTCTCCATTAAAATGAATATATTATTCAGTGATGCTATAATTTGTGTTTCACAAAGTGCACAATTTCAGCCTAATTCAACTTCTAAGTGTACCAAGTACCACAGTTACAGTCATGTAGATCTTCTGATATACAAACTGAAAGCAATTAAGCCATTTATCTATCATTTTGTGAATGGAGAAATACACTCTGAATCACCTGAGAGCTCAGTATCAGACAATAGCGCCAATGCAAAAATTTAATGGTACTTGGGTGGTCTAGTTGCTGCCATTTCCACAGTTCCTCTTACGCTATTCAAGTCATATGTAAAACATCCACCTATATGGGCCATGACCTGAGTCACGTGAGATCTATCCATCACACCACCGACCCAGCAATGTTCTTTTGGGAAAAGAAGAAAATAGGCAGGCAGAAATGAGAAAGGTAAAGAAAGTTATAGGCATAGCCGATGCAAAGATGAGGAGAAAATAAGAATGTGTGAATCCCGTAAGAGGGCTAATGTAAGTATATAACATCACCCAGAGAATAAAAGCTGTATGTTAGGGAATAAAATAGTAGTTCCACTATTTTTGGGAGGGACAAAGGAGAATCACATAAGCATGGACTGTTTTTCCCAAAACGTCCCTACACCACCAGCCTCTGCCTTCACCTGGTCAAATTTGTGTTGGTGATTAATCTCCATCATTTGACTCCTTTGGAGCAGTAGCCTAAAGGAAAGCCAAGGTCTATGCTGCAGGGTGTTAATGCAGCTGAATGCCCATACTGCCACTATTCCCGCTGACAGATTACTGCTGCACCTGTGACTCTTTAAATTAGCCACAGCTGGGATGGATGGGGCCTAATAGGAGCCAATTGTCCAAAAGTAGCTGACATCCTGTCTCTCTTTTTCTCTCTCTAGATTGAACTGGAAAGGGACCAGATACAATCCTTTTACCTGTTCCCTCAGGCAAAATCTCCCAGTCATGTTGTTTAGAACTAAAAATAAAAACAAAGCAATTCTGGGGGTTTTGGTTTACATTTTTAGATGATGCTCAGTCTTCCAATTATAGCTAAATGGTGCCAACTTATATCACTCAATTAATACCTTAAATATGGTTCTCAAACTATTGTGTTTATTTTGGTCTACATTAGCATAACCTGGGAAGGAAAAATGAGACAAAGTTTGAAATATCACAGACAACATATATATCCTATATCCTCTGAACACATTATGCATGTATAATAGCCATAGCTCTATGGTAGAACACATCTGTCTATGCAAAAGTTCTATGGTCCAGTTATTATTTATTAAGATATATCAGATCCCACCTTTTCACCAGAACATATGTAAATCTGTGTCCTCTTTTTGGTGATGCATTTCCTCTTTATTAGCTATAAAAGCTATTTGCTTTCTATACTCAAAATATAAGATTAATAAACGATGACTATAACAAACTGCAGTGGTACCTCGGGTTAAGAACTTAATTCGTTCTGGAGGTCTGTTCTTAACCTGAAACTGTTCTTAACCTGAGGTACCACTTTAGCTAATGGGGCCTCTCGCTGCCGCCACGCTAGTGCTGCATGATTTCTCTTCTCATCCTGAAGCAAAGTTCTTAACCCAAGGTACTATTTCTGGGTTAGCGGAGTCTGTAACCTGAAGCGTCTGTAACCTGAGGTACCACTGTACTTGTTTTCAACCAAAGACCCTTTCAAATGCAGCAATTAGAAGGCTGCCATTTGATGATTGTGCACCATGGGGGGGGGGGGGACTTTTCAAAGGTTAAAGTTCTGAAGCTGACAAAAAAGAAGTAAGAGTTTAACCTTCCAAATATGTGGGGTACAAATTCTGCATCTATTGAAAGGTGTGAGCTTACAAAAAGAAGTTGCTATTTCTCTGTTATACTAAATATACTAGTTAAGTCTCAAAAAGTGATGTACAATCAAGGTCAATGCCAGATTCCACCCTTGTTTTCCGATCCCAATGATTGTAGCATGCATTTAAGTGTTTTAATAGTGGACACAGAGCTCATTCGACATAGGAAATGCCCTGTTTCTATGAACTAGGGCAAGTTCTACACATCTAATGGGAGTACCCAATATCTCAGCCATTGAAGAAAATTGGCTAATGTCTTCTCCAAATTTCTGCAATTCACAGAAGTCAATGGCGCAGCTCCTAGGTCTAAAGAGCTCTGTGTGAAGTATTACAGCACTTGGGTTCACACTGGAGTCATTGCAGTTCATACTCGCCTGGATCTCAGTGGTTTACAACAAACCTGAAGTGCACTTCATTCTTATGCTTTAGTTAGAGGGCTGTGCAGCTAGCTTAGAGGAGCCCTGCAATATTGTCCATTGATAACATTGCAGGTCAGAGCTGATGCTGATTTGGATTCCTAGTCAAAAATACCCATACCTCTTAAAAGGTAAAGGTACCCCTGACCATTAGGTCCAGTCGTGACCAACTCTGGGGTTGCGGCGCTCATCTCGCTTTACTGGCCAAGGGAGCCGGCGTACAGCTTCTGGGTCATGTGGCAAGCATGACTAAGCCGCTTCTGGAAAACCAGAGCAGCACACGGAAATGCCGTTTACCTTCCCGCCAGAGTGGTACCTATTAATCTACTTGCACTTTGACATGCTTTCGAAATGCTAGGTTGGCAGGAGCAGGGACCAAGCAACGGGAGCTCACCCTGTCACGGAGATTCGAACCGCCGACCTTCTGATTGGCAAGTCCTAGGCTCTGTGCCACCTGCATACCTCTTAGGTGGCAGCAAATGTCAATCTACTTATATATAACCTTATGTTATGAACCTCAGACCTCATCGCTGGCTAAATTAGACACTTGGCTGCATGCAGACGTCTCGTGCTCTAGTAACTTGACTGGTTGCACTTATAAAAGTTCAGTAGGTATACTCCTGGCATTGATGCTGACTTTAATTTTAGTTTTTCCTCAGTCACAGACCAAGGTAACACACAAGGGATACACTACCACATTTTTGCTGCAGTCTCCCGCTTGTTCATTTCTATGTCTGAGGAAGGCTCTTAATTTCTGAACCTCTGCCTTTGACTGGATTCAACAATATAAATAGTAAGGGGAGCCAAGGTCTCAGTTACTAACAAAATTTGGTTGAAGTTCTGCATACATTTGTTCATACTAGTTATGCTTAAAAATGAACTAGGAAAGGTTTATATTCCACTGGGTATTTTTCCTTCGGACTCTAAAGAACACTCTCTTTCTGTGTTACAACAATATGGGTCAAATGCTAACAGAAAATAACATAATTACATCAGGTATAGAAAAGCATGATAGCTGCCCCTTCTGTTTTCTAAATGACATTGCACAGAGAAGTCAGTAAACCTAAGGGAACAATAAACATTACCTACATGCAGTGCTCCATATAATTTGGAGCATCTCTTTAACTACGAATTGAATTGGTATGCCGATCTGCTGTTTTTCAAGGCCTCGAGCTGGCGGGAGAAGGGGAACTGTATCTGACAAAGAATATTTTAATACAGATTCACTCAAATGAACAGATAAAATTTATGTTTGTTTTCGTCTTTTATTGTCACATTTTATGAGTTTGTTTAACAGCAGATTCTGCAAAATATCACTACTATCATGTTATTGTCAAATCTCATAGTTATTGTGCAAAGGCAGGTCAGGTCAGTTATGAGGCTATTGAAATTTTGCTGTTTTGCACTCTTGTACTTAGCCCCTTCAGGAACCCAGAGGCAGGGAGACAGATAGCTTACATTTCTCAGAAACCCATTGTAGTCATATACAATGCGGTTATTTTTTTTATTAAAAAAATACACATTCCACACCTGCATATTCAGCTTTTGTGCAGAAGAACCAGTTAATGCATGGAGCTCAGGCTGTGGGAAAGGTGGTGTTGACCCCAGTTTTGCCTCCACACATTATCTCTCAAATTGTCTTCTGTACAAGGTAACCATGACAGGTGGAAAGCCAAATTCTCAGTTTGCCGTTTGGGAAAGGAGTCTTAACACTAGAGGAATGCCTTTTCCAGCTTAAAAACACCTTTAAAAGCCATATTTTTTCAGGAGAGCCTTTTTCCTCAGCAAGTCCCTTTTGATGCAGCAGAGTTGCCCGAGTCATATTTTGAAGGGACATTTTCGTGCTCCTCCTCCTTGGTGTTGCAGGCTACCCGATTCCAAAAGCTCATGTCCCACCTCCCGGTTCTCTTCATTGTATGTTTCCATGCCCACATTTAGTTCCATTGGCTGATAGCAACAGTCCTTTTATCACATTTCTAGCATAAGCATGCAGAGCAAGGAGCAAGACCATGCTTTTTGTCCTACCCCAACGTCACATCTGTGTGTGCAGAAACCCAGTATATGAACTTCTGCTCACCATGGCCTCTGTGAACAGGAACATTGTGATTTCTGCTCACACAACTAACTGTGAACAACATGTGGTTATGGAGTGATTTTTTTTTAATGCTAAATAGAATATGTTAACTTTGCAAAAATAAATAAATAATAAGGTAAGTAACAAGTGGCTAAAAGGATGAGCCCATTCCTTGCGTTGTACACTTACCCCCTGCAAATGAATAATGCTTATGTTTCCCATGAGGACCACATCATGTTTCCTATGGGGAGGGGAAAGAAATAATCACCATGGGGGTGTTCTCTCCTAGGGTGTCATCCATATGGCAGGCTTAGCATATATCTGGGAAGGGTTGATTCACTCACACATGCCTGTCACTTCTTAACACTTGAGGACTCGTCATTCAGTGCACTTGGAGCTGAATGTGTGATAGCTCTTCTCTTGATAAATATTGTTTCTGATGTGAAATGAGATGGAAATGCCAATGACATGTTGGTGAGCTGTGTCCGGCTTCGTGAGTCACTCAGAAATTGAATTTCTAGAGACTCCCAGGAAGGAGGCTGAAACCTGACGAAAGACAGCTCTAGCAAAAGCTCTAATGGACATTATTTTAATGGTATCTTCAACATCTCATCAACGGGGGAAATAGAGTGAAACATTGACAGTCATTTGTCAAGCATCAGTACCAGAAAAGAGGGTGTCCGCCCAAGAGGCATATTTGGATTACATGCAGCAGCCATGTTCAGCAACTCAGAAGGGATGAGCAAACATCGGTTGGGGGGGGGGGTTTGAGATGGCAAAATTTCATGAAGGGCCAAATGTCCCCCTCAAATGGCTTCATAGGAGAGTAGAGGCTATATATGTGAATGGTCTGAATTTCAATCCCCAACATTTCCAGATAAGGCTGAGAGATATTCCTGTCAGAGAACCTGAAGAGCCACCACCAGGGGTAGGGCCTTCCAGATATTGTTGGACTCCAAATCCCATCAGCCCCAGTCAACATAGCCGATAGTCAGACATGTTGGAAGCTGAAAACCAACCAACACCACCACTGGTACAGACAGGAATGAATTAGATCAGTGTTTCTCTCTCTTTTTTTAAAAAAAGATTTTTATTAAGTTTTCAAAAGTTGTATAAAAACAAAACAAAACAAAAATAAAAACAGACAAAAATAAAAGACAAGTATAATTTCAATCCCTTTTTTTCTTATAACTTACTTCCCCGACTTCCTCATACCTCCCCTCTCTGTATTCCAATTTCTAATTTATTAATTCAGCAAATCCTTTCCCTTGTTTTTCATTTAATTTTTAGCCTTTCTTTTCATTTTACTTATCCATTACCGCTGGAAACCACGTAATTTCTAAACCAACGTCATTCTAACATTCATTAATTTTACAATGTTTCTTAAGATAATCCTTAAATTTCTTCCAATCTTCTTCCGCTGTCTCTCTCCCCTGGTCTTGGATTCTGCCAGTCCCATATAATCTATCACCTTCATCTGCCATTCTTCCAAGGTGGGTAGATCTTGTGTCTTCCAATACTTTGCGATGAATATTCTTGCTGCTGTTGCAGCGTACATAAAGAATGTTCTATCCTTCTTTGGCACCAATTGGCCGACAATACCCAAGAGAAAGGCCTCTGGTTTCTTCAGAAAGGTATATTTAAATACCTTTTTCAGTTCATTATATATCATTTCCCAGAACGCCTTAATCTTTGGACACGTCCACCAAAGGTGAAAGAAAGTACCTTCATTTTCTTTACATTTCCAACATTTATTATCAGGCAAGTGGTAAATTTTTGCAAGCTTGACTGGGGTCATGTACCACCTATAAATCACTTTCATAGATCAGTGTTTCTCAGACAGGGGACCACAATACACTAGTGGGCCTTGGGCTACTTACAGGTGTGTCTCAGTGCCACAGCCTGCCCAATGCCTTCTCGCTTGCCTGCCCTGCCCACTAGCTGTGCCATTGGCTTCCATGCTGATTAAAGGTGGTAGACAAGCACCTTGGGGGCAGAGAGGAAAATTCTCCCTCATTTGAGGGGAAAGGACCAGAGGAAGAGCTGAAGGAAATTAGAAAGATACATAAAAGGTTAATATTTATTACTGGTAATAAAATAAACAAGGAATAAGAAGGAAGGGGGTAAGAGGGGGCAACTATTATAGGAGGAAGAAGTGAATGCAAAAGGACCAGAGAGGTGGATGGGGAACTGAGAGAGGGGAATGAGGTTCAAGTAGAATGTGAGAAGAGAATGGGAGAAGGAATACCTCCTTTTGAGAGGAATTTTTTTAAAAGAAAAGGCCTTTTCTACACACAGCCTCCGGGTCAATAAATTCTGCCTAAAATGGAAAGGCTGTCATAGTAACTCCAGAGCAAATGTCTGTACTTAGCTTGAGGAAAGCAGAGCTGTGCTACACCTTGCCACAAGGAAAATGCTGTACCAAAGAATTTAGCCATTTCCAAATATAGATTAAATACCAGAAAATGAAATTAGTGATTTCCATTTGATTATGCCAAACTGCCTCCACATGACACCATTTTGTAAATACCCATGTACCAACATTTTGTTGCTGGTGTCCCTCGGCAATTTTCAGAACCACTGAGCTAGGTGGATCAATGGATTTACTTCCAAACAAAGACATTTAACATCAGAGGAAAAGTTTGTTTGTACTTCCTTGCTTTATATTCTGGAATTGGAGAATATAAAGTGATTAACAACAATACTTCGGAAGAGTGATGTATTATTAGCTTAGGTTTGCTGTTCCCAAATCAAATGCAGCTATAGGATTTTAATGAGGGCATGTTTATTGTTCTTAAAGTTTTATTCTTTTGTTATATGCATAATTTTTGCTCAACTGTACTTTTGTATGAACTATTGTCAAGCACCATGAATAAAACTTGCTCCTTCATTTCACACACATATGGATGTACACAAAGCTTGACTATTTTCTTTATAGTGTTAATTACTCTCTCTATATTTTTAGAGAACTAGAGTGTTTTTATAAGCAACCTGAACACTCACTTTAATTATCACCCATGGCCTTATATTGAACTGCACTCTAAAATAACCATTTTCTATGCAATACACACACACACACCTTTTTTGCACACCTTTGGAGACTGAAACAGCATAGCAAAAATGTCTGTAAACTGATGATTCTGCTCCAGTTTGCAAGCAGGTTTGAGAACGCAAAATCAGGTTGACCCACTGCCAAAGGTTAGCCAAACAGACTCCTCCTTCATTCCCCTCAAAACAGTTTAAAAAACCAAACCTACTAAGTTAATTGTATTAACTGGTGGAGTGACCACTTCTTCCCCTGCTGTGGCCTAGAAAATTCATCTGATGAAGGTAGAATTTGCTTTGGGAGAAAATCCCCAATGATGACAGGAAGGGATCTCTTCCCCAATCTAAAATATCACCTTCAGAGGAGGGAATTTCCTCAGGACATCAGCAGGGCTAAATTCCCCTTACATGCCTGCTCTGATCATCAAACTTTTAGCCTTGTACAGTGGTACCTCGGGTTAAGTACTTAATTCATTCTGGAGTTCCGTTCTTAACCTAAAACTGTTCTTAACCTGAAGCACCACTTTAGCTAATGGGGCCTCCTGCTGCCGCTGCGCCGCCAGAGCACGATTTCTGTTCTCATCCTGAAGCAAAGTTCTTAACCCAAGGTACTATTTCTGGGTTAGCGGAGTCTGTAACCTGAAGCATCTGTAACCTGAAGCATCTGTAACCCGAGGTACCGCTGTAAGAGGGATTGCTGAAATCACACTTTGCAAGTCTGGGCAAACAGAAAACTCTGGTTCAATGAAACAAGGGAGAAAGGATGAGGAAAGAGAGATGGGATGAAGGAGCTTTGAGTCCCTCACTTGTCACCGATCCAAATACCTAGAAACCATGGGTCCAAAGAGTTTTCTGTTTGTCCTGCATTATCCAACATGGGTGTGAGTGGTTTTGCCTTCGCCCTGCTGCTTTCCCCTAAAGTGGCAGGGCAAACAAAGGTGTGGTGAAGCTCGGAGAGGTTTGAGGAGGTTGGTGGTTTCAGCTCAGCAGTGAAGGCAATCTGCTGGTCCCACTTCTAGGAATGCAGCAACTCATTCCCCATTTTGATAACTGCAGACCTTGGAGTCAGGAAGCTAGGTAAGCACCCCCACCCTTCCCAGCACTATTGTAAGAGAACCATGCTTTTGTACGCACCTGCAGTAAAAGAAAATTGTTATTTTCAGTGGTGGAACTGTGTTGTGGAACTCCCACCTCAGAGAGGCTGGCCAAAATGGCTGGAATACTTTTCTGCCTTTGGAAGTGCTCCTGGTCCTTTCAGATTCTGTTGCTCTTTTTCTTAATTTTAATTATAACTATTATGGAGTTTTTTATCTGACTCATCCCTCACATCCCAAGCTATCCTATGGGAATATTTGGCCATAACTGAGTGTAATTTTTATTTTATTGTTATTATTTTTATCACAGGAACCATTTCATACTACTTGAACCACAACCACCTGAAACCCAGAGGACTGTTTCATTATAATTTTAAAAATCAATTTTCAGCAGAAGAATGTATACTTTAGTTTAAAATAGCCAAGGTCAAAAGAGTTAAAGATGTCTATCTTCCCTTCAAGAATCACCAGCATATTCTGCATTTTCTTCCTCCTATAGGAAAAAGAAGCCATGATGTCTAACATTAATGTTTTAGTTGAATGTTCAAGCTAAGTCCATTATTACTTTGGCTTAGCTGTTGTACTCTTAAGATGTCGGCTAATGTACTTGATTGAAATGAAGTCAGCACATAAGCCTACTTTTTGCTTTGTAGTCTTTGAGTATTCAGAAATAGACATAAAAATGCATTGGATTTTGACCATTTCCCTAAATGTCCATTATAATCATACAGCTGTGCAGAAAACCTGCCATTGATACAAAATAGTCCCACAGCACAAAGCATGTTTACAAGTAAGTGTTTTGTCATATAAATATTTGGTGCTTTCTTTTCATATATATGAAAATGCAGCAAATCAGACCAATTCCCATTGGAATAATATTTAGAGCCAGTTCACACATTGCCTGTACATGCTACTAGCCGTGGCTGCTAATTCCATGTTCCACATCTACTGTTGGAGTCAGTATGCTGCTGAATACCATTTGCTGGGAATCGCCTGTGGAGAGAATGCTCTTTTGCTCATGCCCGGCCTCTGAGCTTTCCATAAGCAGCCAGTTTGCCATTGTCAGAACAGGATACTGTACGGGAAAGGCTTTTGGTCTGATCCAGCAGGCCTCTTATGATGTTCTCGTGCCAAGAGTCCTAAGTAAACATCACACGCCCACACAATGCACCACTCTCACACAGAATCTACCATATGATTGGACAAGCGCATGCACACATTCCCACGTGAAGCTTGCACTCAGGGCCAAACACCACTCCAACACCAGCAAAGGAGATCAGGGGTGTCGTTGAAGGTGTGTGAGTGTATGTCTGTGAAGTAATAAAAGCAACAGTTTGGGGGACAGAGTGCCTCTTCTTGGAAATGTGTGGGGTTGCAGATTTACTGGATAGAACAAGTGCACATGCCGTTTCTCTCCGCTTGTGCTATTTATTTCTAAGTGAAGCAAATATGACAAAAACACTGTAATCATCCAGTGCTGATTCATCCAAAGAAAACCAAATTTCCTGCAGCTTATTGCCTCTTGGGAAAGTAAGGAGTTTGCAACACTACATGTAGATACACATATGCACACACATTTTTAATATATCTCAATTGTTTTTGTGCTGTCACATTTTTCTCTTTCTCTGACATATTTGATATTAGCACTTAAAAATATCCCTACAGTCATGAATACATTTATTCTTGGCTGGCATCTTTACAAAATGGAATAAAAACATCTTTTCCAGAATCTGAAAGGGCATGGTAGATGTTTTCTGACAACTGTTGGTAAGTTGCAACGTATTTATGTGTGTGTGAATTTCTAATTATTGTGCTTATTGCTTTTTCAGAGTACCTTGATCACTCGAATTCTCTAACTTTCTTCTCTTTCAGCTCATCTTTCTCATCTTTGCAATCTTTTTTCTGATAACACCTTTTGTTCCTCGCAGCTTCTGTCCCTTCAAGTATGCCCACGGTGGCTCCTAAACTATGCTTTGATACTACCTTTGTGTTTTGAGCTCTTGCTTGATTGTAAGGAAGATTCTCTCTTCTCTCCTTCTGCCCCCACTATATTATTCAGGCTAGCATGAAAAGTGACAACTAAAACAAAAGGCAACTTTCTAAAGTGTTTCCTTCTGACTGAAAATATTTTCCCCTCCACTGGAGAGACACAAAACACTATTACATGCTTTAGGAAATGAAATCATCTTACTCCAGATGAAAATGTTTCCCAACAGAATTTGATGCTGCTTTGCAAAAAGCACATTAACTTAGGGCTCGTCCACATGAAGACAGGCGAACTAATACCAGTGTACTGGAAGAAGCAAAGATCACCGATGTTGAAGCAATGATTCTTCAACGTCAACTTCATTGGACTGGTCATGTTGTGCGAATGCCTGATGATTGCCTTCCAAAGCAACTACTCTATTGCAAACTTAAAAATGGAAAGCGTAATGCTGGTGGTCAACAAAAGAGGTTTAAAAACTGTCTCAAGGCAAATTTTTAAAAATGTAGTATAAACACCAGCAATTGGGAAACACTTGCATGCAATTGCTCCAATTGGAGAACAGCCTTTACAAAAGGTGTCGTGGGCTTTGAAGACACTCAGACTCAGACCGAAAGGGAGAAACGTGCTAAGAGGAAGGCACGCTTGGCAAACCCCCACCATGATCAACTCCCACCCGGAAACCAATGTCCCCACTGTGATAGGATGTGTGGATCCAGAATTGGTCTCTATAGTCACTTACGGACTCATTGTTAAAACCATGTTTATGGAAGACAATCTTACTTGGCCACGAGTAATCGCAAAAGAAGAAGAAGAAGAAGAAATCATGGAACAAACAGAAGTGTGGATAAGCAGGGGTAGGGATGTAAGAAGGCATCATTTCTGTTCAACCCTGTATTTGCCACTTGCAGAGCCATTTTCCATCCCACTGCAGATCATCTTCCATCAAACACTTAAGTTTTTGGTCTCACAGTCTACTGTGGTGAAATAACATAATTTATTAAAGTTATGTTGTGATTACATAATCCCACCCCTTCACTACAACGCAAACATAATGCAAATGCAGAGGGAACGTAATCAATTAAATATTGATTGCAGACTGAACGCAACAGCAAATAATGATCATATTTGCTGGATTGATTTCCATGCTAGACATGGGATGGATAAGCAAATATCTGCAATTTCTCCTCCCATTTCCATTGGATTCTCCAGTGTCCCTGCTCAGGGTGAGATTGTGGCCTTTGAACAGCTGGAAGGGTAGCCTCAGATATAGTTAGGAAAAGGTTAGCAAGAATTTTGCCAGCCGCAGAGATGCCTCGATAGTTTTCGCAATCTGTTCTATCACCTTTTTTAAAGAGATGGATAATTTTGGCATCCCTAAATTCTGCTGGGTTTTGCATTGTTTTCATGATGGTTTCAATACACTTGCTATGTATATTTTGTTCACCACTTGGATATTTTTATGAACAAGTGGAATATACCTCCTCATGTAAACAAACAAACCAAGTTATTTCAGCTAATTATACATTTCCTGCTCTTCTACTCCAAGAGCATTATAAAAAATCACACAAATAATATATTGAAATCAATGCTGATTAAGGGGAAAAAATCAGTGCAGAACAATTTAAAGGGAATTACACATTAAAAGTCAGACTGGAGTGCCCACCATTAGCACTGGAGCCACAATCAATCATTGCAGTCCTGAGATAACTTTTTCCTTCACATATATTTCTTTCCTGATGTTTCTGCTTTGGGACTGTAGACCACAGCATGCACAAGAGACCCACTTTGCCTTTGGTCTGCTGGGTATTCTCCAATGAGAGTCAACAATGACAGCCTAATTGTTTTTATTGTAGGAAGGCTTGGGGGAAGCCCAAACCAATTTCTGCTGGACTTGGAAGGACTCCCTGTTTCAAAGTGTACAATTTGACAAAGACGTAAAGTGATGCTGCTCTATTCCCTGAATGCCCTCCAAAGGGCAGAAACGATTTGACCTTTAAATGAGTAACAGAACTGGCTTTGAGGGGGAATTAAAAGTTGGAATGACACACCAATATCAACTGTCTGAGATCTTTCTCCCAGGATCACCTGATTGGGCAAAGGAGAAGTGGAAATATTCCCCCTTTGAGAGCCATTTGGAGGAAACCTTAAACCCTTGTCCCTTTCTTAACCACAGTTCTTTGGCTAATTCACATTAGAGACTGCAACTTGAGCCCCAAGGAAGTGGAAGAAAAACATTCTCAAACACCACTGTTACCCAATGACTTTAGCAAGGAGACTCTGCTGCTGCATAAGGTGAGTGAAAACATCCTATGATAACAAAATCTCAGAATACTATAAATAAGGAATTGGATAGTTTTTAGACAGATCAAGAGATGAGTATCACTAAGCAGTTTGCCATCAAACATTTCTATTATTGGCTGCAGGGTAACATAACTAAGACATTGGAGAAATGAGTGACCTTGATCAGTTAAACCTTAAAATAGAACACAAAAGTTGTTTTACTGATGAAGTAGCTGAATCTTTTGGATAGGGTTGTATTATATTTAAAGAACTGTAGATTAGAAATATGTTCTGAAGTTTTCGGATGTATGTTTTTCAGTGATGGTGATGTGGGGCGCGCTCAAACTATTTTCAGTGGGAGGCAGATGTTTTCTAAAAATTGGAGGCTTGCGAGTAACGGTGGAGATGGCAATGCCTTTAAAAACAACAACATCTTATTTGCAAAAATATTCTTAGCCACTTCAAGGAGCCAGGAGCAGCTGAATTTGGTGGTCATTGTGGACTGCCATCTCCCCCTCCCCCACCAACAATGCCTCTGGAACAACACTATGTTATGACCGACACATTGTGGGCAAACACAGTGGCCTTTTAGCCCACCAACTTCAAATACCCCTGGCAAGAAGAAAGAAAAGTTTTGTCTGCCCTCCTGAGAAGTTTTTTAAAACTTTTGCTTGCCCCTTGAGGTTGCCGAAGGATGCCTTCTTACTTGTGAGTTGCTTGTGAGTGGGGTCAATGCTATGGTTTTATCGCAGTATGCTTTCACTAACCACAGTTAGAACAAAGCAGTCTCCAAGTCTTGGTGCAGTTGGTAACTGTGCTTAGTTCAAAAGTGAAAGCACAATCAATCAATCTGCTCCTCTTCCACACAAATTAACCTAGAGTAAAGGTAAAGGTAAAAGGACCCCTGACCATTAGGTCCAGTCGTGGCTGATTCTGGGGTTGCGGCGCTCATCTCGCTTTATTGGCCGAGGGAGCCGGCGTACAGCACATGACAGGGTCACGTGGCCAGCATGACTAAGCCGCTTCTGGTGAACCAGAGCAGCGCACGGAAACGCTGTTGACCTTCCCGCCAGAGCGGTCTCTATTTATCTACTTGCACTTTGACGTGCTTTTGAACTGCTAGGTGGGCAGGAGCAGGGACCAAGCAATGGGAGCTCACCCCGTCGCGGGGATTCGAACTGCCAACCTTCTGATCGGCAAGTCCTAGGCTCTGTGGTTTAATCCACAGCGCCACCCGTGTCCCTAACCTAGAGTAAGCTGCCTTATACTGAATCAGGCCAATGGTCCATCCAGTTCAATATTGTCTACAGTGACAGGCAGCAGCTTTCCAAGAGTCTTTTCCGGCTCTACCGGGAGAGGCTGTAGACTGGATCTGGGCATTTTGCATGCAATAGCTTACGCTTTAACACTGAACTACAGCTCTTTCCCTAAGGGAGGGAAGAGCACCGCAGCAGTTTGTTGTTACACCTGAACTGGGGCAAAAGTGAATAAATTTTCTTTAATCAATATTTCCATTCCCACTTTTACATTTTTATAATGCCTTCTCTCCCTATGAAGGTTCATAAAATCAATCATTAACCGCATAAATAAAGCAAACAGAGAGAAATGATGAGCCATTGGTCTGAACTGATACGACTTAGCCCAAGGCTACTGTTAAAACTAATACCAAACTCACATGATTATTAGACTCTTGCAAGGAAAGATTCCATAATTCATGGAAAGTAGCAGCCTCAGAGCTCTATTTGTATCCTGGCATATCTTATGTCCAGTGGAGCTTCTGAATAATTATGTGTGGATCCAGTTTTTAAATGGAGCATTTTACTACTTGTTTACCAAAGCTGGATGTTTTTGATGGGAATGGGGGGGGGCACATTTTTTTCTAAAAATGTGAGCAGCATAAGGTTGGTAAGCTTTGTGGACTTACTTAGGAGCAAATTCCTTGAGCTCAATGCTTCTGATGGAGGAGGTGTATGTGGGATCGCCATGCAGATATACCTGGGTGTATAAGCAGCTCCATTCCACTTTGCCTTTGCCGTAAGTTAATACACTGGGTCACCTTGGCCTGGGGCCAGTCAGTGGTGTCAGTTATCCTGCTGTTAATGTTAGTGTTACAGTGGAAATTACCATGGAACATTTATCAAAATTATAGTGTGAAAGCAATTTCATACTGAGCTGATTACCACCTGGACTCTACTGACTGTAATTGCTTAAGTAGTAAGTGAGGAAGGTTTAAAGGAATAAGAAAGAAAATACTTCCACCCCATTAGAGGCCCTTCTGAGAATTCTGCGACATTGGAACAAGAAAAGAACAAAGCATTTGGGCAATCTGGGTCCACATTGCGTGACAGTCTCTCTGTCTCTCCGTGTGTGTTTGTGTGTGTGTGTTTCTGGGATACGTATAATAAGAACACTAACGTAATTATTCTCAGCTGCTTGAAAGCCAGCAAATGCATATGCACACTTCTGAGCAAAATCCAGTTCAGGTTCAGTGCGCTGCTCGACACATAGATGTGTCCCAGTGGCCTATTTCCCTGCCTCTGCCAACACAACTGCAAAGGCACATAAGCAGACAGCATACGGAGACACAACAGGAAATAAAAAGTCCATACATGCCTCCCACATCCCTGCCCAGCACCTCTCAAAGCCCTGCTGAAAAGACTTTTGCCACAGCTAGTATCGGCACATGAAGATTGTACAAATCCTTAGTCCTTTTCATCTGCAATCTATACAATTAGTCATTTTCTTCTATGAACTATAGTATACAATTCTACAATTACAGAAGTTTTACTCAGTGCTGCATTCCTATTTACCCACGTCCTTTAATTTAGAGGGAAACAAAGTTGGTTTCAGCTTAGGGCTAACACTTCTTGTCCACTTCTTGTAGTTTTTACTCAACATTAAAAACTGATATTACCAAAATTTTGATCCCCACCTCCATTTTTTATGCAAAACAGTATTAACCATTCTTCCATATATCAGAGCTTTATTCTAGGGTCTGGAGAGAAATGCGTTTCTGCTGCCTCTTTTAAATGTGCATTGTTTATGCATTGGAATAACAGGAAAAATGAAGAAAAACTATACAGTGAAATCTCTCCCCATGCCTCTCATACCATATCCTCTAGCATATACTTTTAGCTGCACAGTGGAACTTCACTGTTCTGTCCTGTCCATAAGGAGAGGCTTCCCATCATGGCAGTAAATGTGTAGACTAACAGTTTGCACTCCTCTATTAATCTTGCGTTATATTTAAGTTTACTCAAACTTTTCTACTTGGCTTATATAAAATTTAGAGCATGGACCCCAAATTTGATTTGTCCTCCTGATTTGTAATCTGATTCAGTCTGGAGTGATATCCAGGTCTAATCTTACACCCGCTTCCAACCCTGATCTGGATTGCAATCCAGAAGATGTAGATTTCTGGAAATCCAACTGACTTGCTTTGCAAAACCAGCCATAACTTCCTTGCTTTTTCATAAAGAGCCATGGAATTTGATTAACCCTAAACAAATGTCTGATTGGTAGCTTCAGAGGTTTTCAGGCTAGCCATCTTTACATTTTAAAATGTTTTAAAATCAAAATGGGCATATTTGTCACTAAATACAAAATGCTCCTCTAGTGCATGCAATAGATTAGGGTGATATCCATGCTGGCCTGCTTCAAACGTAACAGTCTTGGTCTAATACACCAAGACAACACCACACCATGTACTCACACGCTTCCGCTTCACCATTCAATTTCTCTCCACATGTACTGGTTTTGGCAGTGATATCCTGGCTTGTTAAATCACAGTTTCCAAATTGAGCAGTTGTCATTTAAGGGCTCATAAGAAACAAGTATCAGTTCAGATTGTTTTATGTGTGGGGCACAGTTGTAAACTATTAGATGGCTCATTCCTCCTGCCCAACTAGGCTCTTCTATTAATTTTGATCATTATTTGCACAGGGATGACTGGATCCGGCTCTGTACATGCAGACTGGATGAGGATGCACATCTTTAAATGCATTCATATCATTCTGTACATCAAGCACTGGCACAGAAGAGGAGGCCCCAATCCACATAACAAAGTGGGTGAGCCTGCACATTTTCCTTCATGTTGTCTTATACACCTGACTTTCTAAACACATCTGTTCTCTCTCTCTCTCTCTCTCTCTCTCTCTCTCTCTCTCTCTCTCTCTCTCGGGCTTTCTGTAAGTGAAATTTGACAACCATTCCAAAATATAATCATCAATGCCACAGACTTGCAATGGGAACAATTCTCACACAAGGGGCTTTATAATCATCAGCATAGCATAGCCAATAAGAGAAATTAATCAGAAACCAGGTCCTATGGGAAGACGTCTAGGCTTCACCAACTAAATCGAGCTATTAATGACTCTGGGGGATCAAAGCCTTTGACAGCAACACACAACAGATATGTCAGTCAAACTAGAAATGATTTTATTATTATTATTTTAAACAGAGGCATAACTTGTGTTGAGCTGGACAATCCATAGGACCATTTTTTACCCCAGGATGAGTTGTTTTCCTAATTTTCAATGAAAACAACATAGTTATGGGCACACAAGCAACTATATCCTGAAAGTTTCTGTGTGATAGGGTGGGTTTCTATCATGGGAAGAACAAAACACAGAGCACAACACTGTCCTCCCCCTGGTCACTTTGGTGGGTGTGAAGAAATCCTGTGTTTTAATGGATACTGACTGTGTAATGTAGTCTTTTGTTTGTAATGTAATGCGTTTGACGGGGCAAGCTTTCTGTCTGGGCAAGGGAAAACTGGTATAACTGTCCCTGGGGACCTTAACCAACAGCTGAAGAGGGATTGGAGATAGAACTCTTAGTAGGCAAAAGAAGGATGAACAGTATTATATAGGGTGGCTGGATCACTTGGCTTAGGCAGACAAGATGAGGGGAGAACCTGTCTCCAAGGCATGAGAGGCTGTGTGAACAGCCAAAGGCCCTACTAGCTACAAAGGTCGCCTATGCCAAAAGGTCACCTATGACCATGATGGATCCAGGAGGACCTCCTGACTATGAACCCACTCATCCTTTAGGAGTATGACTCAGATCAAAGAAGGGAATTGACTAATCACCCACCCACAACACCTCCTTGCCTAGTTTGAGAGTCAGTTTATTGGCCCTCATCCAGCCAGCCACAGAGTCTAAACAACTGTCCATGGCTTCCATGTCCTCTTCTGATTCAGATGTTACAGAGAGGCTTTAACTGTGAATCACCAGCCTACTTATGACCCCTTACTCCAGATCTCTTAATGAAAGAAACCAATGACTCCATATAGATATTGAACAGCACTGAGGATAAGATGTGGCACCCCAAAGCACAACTGCCATTGGGGACAAAAGACAACCATCTAATGCTATTGTCTTAAACTGATCCTAGGGGTGGGGTTAGAACCACTGTAAAACAATGCCTGCACTAAGATGGCTGAGAAAGATACCGTGATCAGTGGTATCAAGAACCACTGAGAGATGAAGAATAACAGGGTCACACGGCCCCTGTACTTCTCAGATGAAGGTCATTCATCAGGTGACCAAGGTTGATTCAGTCCCTAAACTCAGATTGAAATGGGTCAAATCAATCTGCTTCTTTCAAGGGTATTGGTACTTCAGGGTTCAAACATCTTGGGTTAGAAACTCGACTAACCCGGAAGTAGTACCTCAGGTTAACAACTTTTCCCCAGAATGAATACAGATATTGCACGCCAGCAGCAGCAGGAGGCCCCATGAGCTAAAGTGGTACCTCAGGTTAAGAACAGTTTCAGGTTAAGAATGGACCTCTGGAACGAATTAAGTACATAACCCAAGGTACCACTGTACTTGCAATTGTTCTACCACAAGTCTGTCCATCACCTTTCCTAAAGAGGGGATATTTGTGACTGGGCAGCAGTAGTCACAAATCAATAGGTTGAAGGTTGGATGTACAGTACGTATTTATTAATTAAATTTATATACAGTCCTTCATCTGAAGCTCACAGGGCAGTTTTGTAGACATGTAAGAGCACAAAATATATAGTAAAACAAAAACAAAACAAAATGACCCCTCTCCCACAAACATCTTTAAAAGGCCATATAATGTTAATCAGCCAAAGGCCTGGTTATAGAGAAAGGGTTTTGCCTGGCACCTAAAGATATATAATGAAGGCACCAGGCAAACCTCCCTGGGAAGAGCATTCCACAGATGGGGAGCCACTGCAGAAAAGGCCCGTTCTTGTGTTGCCACCCTCTGGACCTCTCTTGGAGGAGGCACACAAAGAAGGGCCCAGATGATGGTCACAGAGTCTGGGTTGGTTCATATGGGAAGAGGCAGTCCTGAGATGTTTAAGGCTTTATAGGTCAAAAACAGCACTTTGAATTGGTCCCAAAAACTGATTGGCAGCCAGTGCGATCGGGCCAGGATCGGTGTAATATGCTCAAACCGCCTTCCCCCATTGGGGAGTCTGGCTTTTTCTAGGACATTTTCAGGGTGGACTATTTAGAAAACAAACAAACACAGAACCTCCACTTTTAGTTTTGGTTTCAGTTTCATGCTGCATTTATTATTGAGATTATTTTTTTTAAGCTTGTTATTTGTAAGTCAGCCTGGGAACATAATTAAAGGGTAGTATTAAAATATATAATAAATAAATAAATCAAAACACAAATTCTCAATGGAAAGTCAGCACTGGCTAGCAGTTCAGTAGCTTGACATTTACACACATGTAAGTTAAAAGTGAGATAAAATTATTGATTGTTCTCATGAAATAGCTAGCTAGCCATTGGAAATCTGCAAGTTCACAGTTTTTGGATCACTGCCTGTAGGGAGATAGGCAAACACAACACAGATGCTAGCTTTTGAACCTAGCTAAGATGACTTCAACACTAGTCCATGTCTATCAAGTATTTCTTTTTAATTTTCCATTTTCATTCATTGATAGCACAGATTTCTGGCCTTAGAGGTATAATGAATTTGCTGACTGCACACGATGACGTATTAAATAATCTCATTTTAATAAAGTTTTAATGTCAGATAGTGTGTGTGTAAAGTACATCTGCAAATACCACAAAGTCCTCAGATATATTTGTGTAGAGTAGTGCATTACTGAGGAAAGGCATGAATAATTGCCCCATTTTCAGAGATATGCTACCCTTTGTTTCTATGCCAACCAGGATATAACTCCTCTGCCTAAGAACAACATCAATGTACACAGGTTTAGAGGATTGTGTCATTTAAGGGCAATCCATCAAATGTTTCGTCATATAATTCAGTTGCAATAAATGAGGGTTATGTAGAAGCAATGTTCCTACATCAGTTCAGAAATATTTTATTATGTTTGAAAGCATGATTCTTGACATGTTATACTTATATTCAGCATGCAGCACAGTCTAAGGGGAAAAAGTAAAAAAGAGCAGCAACCTGATCACTCTGAAAGAATTGTTCGTTCACACCATAAATGTACAGTGGTACCTTGGGTTACATACGCTTCAGGTTACAGACTCCGCTAACCCAGAAATAGTACCTCAGGTTAAGAACTTCAGGATGACAACAGAAACCGCGTGGCGGCGCAGCAGCAGTGGGAGGCCCCATTAGCTAAAGCGGTGCTTCAGGTAAAGAACAGTTTCAGGTTAAGAACAGACCTCCAGAACGAATTAAGTTCTTAACCCGAGGTACCACTGTATTTGCCATTGTAGAACTTGAGAAGAACCTTAGGACCATTTAATATACTACATAGGTATTGTAGTAGTCACCCCAAATGTTGTCCACTTAGTAAGCCTTTCACATCACAGTGGTGATGTATATACAAGGACCATGCATGGGTTGCATATAGATCATGTAGCTTTACCACATGCATTGTACCTTCACTAGGAAACTGACACTGGTAGTATGGGAAGCCAATTTTCCTGTCTCTGCTTATGATATTACCACAATATAAAGCTGAACCATGAGGAAGAGGTTTCTCAGCTCCTGGCATATGCCACCAGCCCAGGTAATGTATTCACGATGCAAGCACACTTCCTAGGAAATACATTCAGTGGCACTTATGAGTGAACAAGTGGGCTTCCAATCTCTTTATACAGGTGCTCTTTTGGAGTACTAATAAGAAACCTACATCTAATGTATGCTTTTGCACCATGTAGCATATTTTATTTTCAAGTAAAGAATAGTTGTTGTTGTTGTTAAAAAAAAGCTAACAGGATGCCCAACAAGTTTGGGGGTGCCTGAAATTTGCATGAGAGTCAAAGCTATTTAGTTTTCCAAATTTTCAGTTATCCAAATGGGGAGAGAGCAGAAGGTGAGAAATAGCTGACTGGCAACATATGTCAAAGCAGTCTTTTATATTGCACTGAGATCTTTATTGTACAGCTAGCTCTGGGAGCAGCAGAAGTTTGGGGTGGCGTGTATTTCACATCCTACAGTTCTCATATTTCAGTCTGCAGTTTCAACTTTATGATTTGCAGGCTTAGACCTACTTAGTCCTCCTAAAATATGCATTGAGTACTTATTGGTTATTGTTTCGAATTTGAATTTATCATCTGAAGTATAACTGATACTACAACATGCAGAATACCCGGTAAGATAAAAGCTGTTGAAGAGTGTGGTCACAAAATGGGCTGCTGTAAAGGTGGCACAGCCGTCTCTAGTACTGCTGTACTTTTTCTTTGATCTGCCTAGAGACAGGATGGCTGTATGAGAGCTGCTCCTCTCGTACATATTTGTTACGTTCTTTTATTTGATTAATTGGTAGAAATAAATTAGGTATGCTACAAAAGCTCCACAGCTCTGCTTCCGTTTACTCTGCTGCATTTGGGTGCTCACATGAGCAGATGTGAGTCCACAGCACCAGGACCTGCTCCTCGGAAATGCTGCGTTGGTGTTCCTGTATTCCTGTGATCGGAAGTTCGGAGAAGGTGCTCCCGTCGCCCAGCCCATGCAGGTGCTGAAGACGTGGGCTGAACATGGGCGTATGGAAACCTCCAAGGAGTGCACCACCACAGCTGTTGCTGTCACAGTGACAGCAGCAGTGAATGATGCATTCCTTGGAGGCGGGCTATGCCGCCCCTATGGATCCTGCTGCCCGAAGCAGTCGCCTCACCTTGCCTCACGGGTGGGCTGGCCCTGGGAGGCTTGGGAAAAGGCCTTTGGGTGGTAGTATTCTGTGACTTGTGGGGATGATATCCTTCCTATCTTCCACTAGCAAGTTCCATATCCTAGCAGAGTTCCAAACATCCCCCTTTATAAATTACACAGCGGTTAGCTTGTTGCTGGCTTGTCTGAGCCTCACTACTTAAGATTCCTGGTAAGATCCCTTCTAATCCCTCTTAAAAAGAATAGACATGAGAATCTGATTAAACTTAATATAAAAGTAGTTTACTCACAGATTTATTCAGGTACACAGATAGATCCCTGAAGGCAGGCTTAGGTTACATAACTATATACAATAGTAACTCGAGTTACAAACACCTCAGGTTACAAATGCTTCAGGTTACAAACTCCGCTAACCTGGAAGAGTTACCTCAAGTTGAGAACTTTGTCCCAGGATGAGAACGGAAATTGTGTGCCGGTGGCGCAGCGGCAGCAAGAGGCCCCATTAGCGAAAGCACGCCTCTAGTTAAGAATAGTTTCAGGTTAAGAACGGACCTCCAAAATGAATTAAGTTCGTAACTAGAGGTACCACTGTATTTATATGAAATGTCCCATAAGGGAATTAGTCCTAAGTGACTGCGACCGAGCAGTCACTTCTCCTAACACACAGGAACATACAAAATGGAGAACATACACTGATCAGAACATGGAGGCTGTGTGCTCCTCCATGCTAGTACAACAGACCACACACCCTCTTCAAGTCACATGTAGTGGAAGTCTGTCCCAGCTCAGGAGGAAACCAGAAGTCTTTTCCTGAGTGGTACAAAACATCCCCCAACATGTCCACTGTAGGATTGTTGTGCTTGACTGCAGTTTTTCATCCCAGCAGACTGGACATTATCCCAACAACTAGGCTGGGTTCACAGTTGTCCAGCATTCAGACCAAACTCTGCAGTATTGGGATCACATTTTTATAATGCAAAACTTTCAGAAATGTTTTTTTTTCAATAAAGTTTTCGCCCGTTTTTTTTACCTGAGCTTAATGCATTGGGTTTCTTGTGGACACAAGGATTCTTTTGAAGCCCATTTAACCACCTTTCTGAAGGATTAAATCCACTCACCACAAGATGGCTCCCCAGCAGCTTTCAGTTGCATTGTTTCCCCATCCTATCTAGTCTTGCAGTGAAGGCATTGATTATCTTTTGGAAGTCTGGAGTACTACTGAGCAGCTTGTGGATTAGAGCCTTGTCTAATAAAATAATAGCTATTTTTACATTAAAGCCCTGGGGATCTCTTTGAAAGGTAATTCTGTTACTTTAATTTCTGTACCCCATAAAAGGCTGTTATCTAGTTTGCGCCTCTGTTCATATTTTTTTCTAAGAGACAAAGACTGGCTCAGAGAATTCAAACTGATTTCAAGTTTTAAGCCTCCTGCTTTTAAAGGCTAAAGCTGCTTATGCTGTTAAGATTTCCCCATTTTTTAAGTATGAGAAATTTGAATGTCATTTGGGGTTGTTTAAATCTTTTTGCTGGCCTCAGATTTGTGGAAAGCACATCTCATGCAAAGGGGCATGACTTGTGGTGGTTAGTAAGATGTGTTTTCTGGATGACATGTAATCAAATTAGATATAAATTTTCTTGATTTTAAAAATAAACTTATATTGCATTTGTGCTTTTGTCATTTACCTTAACAAGTGAGGAGTCCAGAATGAACACAGGATACAAATGTTGATCAGATTATTACCATTTAAAAATAGCAGTGCTAGCTTGGGCAAGTTGAAGAGAGAGACTCTTGAGATGATCTATGTTCTTATAAATTAAATCTATATTGGATTGCACTTGCATCACGGATGCTTCTTACACCTATTGGCAGAGCTGCTGAGAATGAACTGTTCTGAAATAAAAAAAAGACTGGAATGTTGCAGCTCCGACACTGACTGTAGGGGGATGTGGCAAAACCATATTGTGTTGAAGTAAAGGGTTTTTTTTTTGTAAGAATGTTTCGATAATTTTTTAAAAAAACTATTTTAAGTGATTAACTGTAAGTAGTATTAAACCCTTGTATTTTACCCCTAACTAGAGCCTTTGCCCAAATTCAGTCTCTTTTCTGCCATGCACATACAGGAACGAAGAAAATTCTTATCAACCCAAACCTACAGGCTGATTGGTCATTAAAGATACATCATCCAGCCACTAAATCCTATTTAGGAAATCTTAACCAGTCAAACATCAATGGCCATTGTATTAAACCATCAGGAATCACAAGACAGCTACTTAACAATACAGTGGTACCCAGTGGCATAGCGTGGGGGGTGCAGGGGGGCCCGGCCGCACCGGGCGCAACATCTGGGGGGGCGCTCGCACTCGCAGCTCTCTGCCCCTACCTGGCTCACTCACTCTCTCTCAGCGCTGTCACAGATTTCGCAAAAAATTCGCTATTGTCACACGGATCCTCCTCCTAGCTAATCAGGAAGTGGGATCCACTTCCTCATTGGCCGGAAGGCGAATGCATGCAATTGCCTGAGCTGCAGAGCAAGAGGTGGGAGGACTCGAGGAGACGCGGGAACTGAGTAGAAGCCACCACTGCAGGTAAGTCTCTCTGCATTGAAAGGGGGCACGCTGGTCATTCTGCATGTTGAGCTGACCAGATGGATTGAAGTTTGGTTGGTTCAACAGTGATGAGACAGATTTCGATCCATATGTAGCTGCTCCAGCTCAACATAAGTTGATGTAAGCCAGTGGGTCTAGCAACCTTTAATTTTTTATTTTTTATTTGCTGAAGGCGTAAGGCAATAGGCATGAAGGTGAATAAACATTATGTTAAGAGTAAAGAAATGGTTATACAATGAAGGGGTGCTGAAAGTGCAGCAAGGCAAGAAAGTGATTTTCTTTTTTTTCTTTTCTTAGAATTTTAACAGAATACTACACCTATATCATGCCATACAAAAAAGAATCTGGTGCACAAGGCAGGAAAAGGAGAAAGATAGAGACAGAGCAACAAGCTAAGTTAGCTGGAAGCCTTCACCAGTTTTTGGTGAGTACTGCTGAAATTACAGCAGGACCACCAGCAGCACCACAGGAGACTCATAATCCTGATCCTGTGTCGGTGGACATTCCTGTTCCTGCATTAGAAGCAGAGACAGTTTCATCTAAGGATGTTTATACTCAGCCAAATCTGCCAGAAAATATTGACCAAAAGTTTAAATTAATCTGTATATACGGATTGATATCTTGCACTTCTATTAAAGAATTACAATTAGAGGTACAGGATTGAGGAAGTTGGCTCCATCTAGCCCAGTCTTGGATCATCTCCAGGGTATGGTTCCATTTTGATGTTTGGTTTTTGTTCTTGATATTTTTTGTCGTTTATGATGGTTGTGAGATGACATATAATAGCATGGCCCATGCTAGGTTACTACATTTATAGATTTGTATTCATAGACCTGCTGAAAATGTGGAGAATGTGTAATGCATGTTCACACTCAATAAAGTGTTTGAAAATAAACTTGTATTTAGATGCATTTTACTTTAATTACATCAGTATTTTCATAACAAACAATACATGTGCTTAGGGGGTAAGGGTTTCTTTAATCTAGTGGAAGAGACTCGAGTGCTAAAATCCACGGGTTAGGGGGTGCAAATTACTTGCCTTGCCCCGGGTGCTGACAACCCACGCTACGCCACTGGTGGTACCTCATGTTGCGTAACCTCCAGGTTACAGAATCTTCGGGTTATGGCCGCAGCAAACCCAGAAGTGTATACTTCCAGGTTTCACTGCTCACGCATGTACAGAAGCACTCTGTGTGCCATGCGCAGAAGCGATCTGCGCATAGAAGCGCTCTATAGTGCTGCGCGCAGAAATGGCGCCTTTAGTTACAGATTTTTCGGGGTGCGTACGGCACCCTGAAATGAATTAAATCCGTAACCAGAGGTACCACTGTATACTCTTAGCAACCTCAGGAAGCAGATGAGTAGAAATGTTTAAGGAGCCGGGCATGTGCTTGGGAAAATCTATTTGGGCTTCAGCACACATTTCAATTATTTTTTTCTCAAAACTAAAATTCACGAAAGAAAAACTAAGAAAACCATTGACATTTTCAGTGCCACTGTCTCATTAAATGAAGTGGCAAAGCCTGTTGCAGCCTAGTAGGTTGGGGGGCAGAAATTAAACTTTGTGCAGTTTAATTTTAAATGGATTTAGGGAGGAAGCATGACTGTATTATACTCTAAAAAGGATTATATGCCAGGGTTGGAGTCAGGTGTAGATCAGCAACAAAACACCCGAGGCCACTGAAGTTAACTCTTTATTCAAGGAAACAAACCACAGCTCCGGTCTAGTGGTCTCAGCAACTCATTCTTAGGTCTTGCGAGGACTAAAGGTCCCGCTTTCCTGGTGCCCACTGGGACATCCTCCTCTCCATGGTGTTTCTCACGCTGTGTCTGTGCACAGTCACCCTTTGCTCTGCCCATTTCATTTCTCTGCATGTTCAAGGAGACCAGGGTGAGGGGAGCTGGTTGCAGCAGAAGGGGGGAGATTCCCTGGCTTCTTCAGCAATCAGCTTCTCTGTCTCCTGGCCTTTCAGCCCCTGCTTCTGCCTTGGAGTCTGAACTGTGCTCTGCCGTAGCTTCTCCCTGTTCACTAAGCCTCGTCCCCTCTTCTACTTCTGATGCCTCACTCAGTCTGCTCCTTCTTGTCCCTCTGACCACTCATCATCACCCCACCACCAATCCCCTGGCTCTGAGCTTCCTTCCCCTGGGGTTTCTCCAGGGGGTTTCCCCGGCTGGTGTCTCCCACTTGTCCTCTGCATCCAGCCAGTCAAGATATTATACCTCTAAGTATAGTATACTTCACAGCTTGTTAGCTTCTGACAAAAGCTTAAGCCATAATAGGTTTGTGGTCCTGTAATTCTAGACTATTCTGAACCTGCTGATCATTATACGCACACATAAAGGCAAGTCATTTTTTACATTTAAAAGCAACTTATCACTTCTACCACATGCTTGGCAGCATTCAAGAAACCTTTCAAAATGCCTCTCTTTCAGATTCTGGGAGACTCTTGATTTTGTTCAACAGAGACCCTTCATACCAACCCACAGACATTTGTGAGCCACTTCTCTGTGATGCTACCCTATGTGGCTGCCAAAACTAGAACTGTGTGGCTTCATTCCACCAAATGGATTTTCAACATCATCCCCAACTTGGGGGGGGGCAATTATGTGGGGTGAGCCATTCATTCATCCCTACTCACATTCTTACTGTAGTCAAATATATACTGCATTCATGTAAAATCACATAAATCAAATGGAAGGTGTGTGCATTATGTTTCTGTCAGTTTCTGTAGGGGGGTGGCATAGCTACCCATCTGGAATAGGTTAAGGCTATTAGCGTCTTGGATTGTTTGTGTGCATTCTCTCTCTCATCAACCTACTCATAACCCCTTTCATGGATTGGTTCAGCATAACACACACTCCTGAAAATATTTAGACTGAGTTATACAGTTCAACAAAGATTTATTTCTGAACACACTCAAAAAGCTATTTGCGAATTCCCTTTCAAATGGAAAAAGAAAGAACTGTAGGTTGTAATATTTAGTCTGAGACACAGAATTGATGTATTGAATTAGCTCTGCTTCTTGAATGAAATGAATCTACAGAGCCCTAATTATGCAGAAGTTTCTAGCAATTGAGTCATTTTGACCATTGTATGTAGTCTTATTACCCCCACATCCAGAAAGGAGACTCAGAACACCTTATTAAGTACAGTGGTACCTCTGGTTGTGAATGGGATCCGTTCCAGAGGTCCGGCCACATCCTGAAGCTTTCGCAACCGGAGGGACCGCTTCTGCGCACATGGTGGTAGGCCAATTCTGCGCATGCAGCGAAACACTTCGGGGTTTGCCGCTTTCGCAACCCGAGGGTAACATAACCCAAGGCTCCACTGGAGTTAAAAAGTTTTATTTATTTAATGTCCACTAAGTGTGACCAGTGGGGAGTGGAGTTTGTGGCCTGGCGTGGGGCCCCGCTGCCCTTGTGGAGCCTTGCTGTGCCATACCCTTGGGCTGGGCACCGCCCCCCCTCACAGTCACTGTGGAGCACCCTGAGAGTTCCCGCCAAACCCAAATTTGAACGGGCCAATCTGTGGCAGCCGGGGGAGGGCAGGTTCAGGAGAGTGGATCAGAGGGGAATAGGCTCCACTCCTAATCTTTAAAGGGGGCCTGAGCCAGTGGCAGGAGCGCACTTGGCCCCAGAGGATCAGAGCATTTTCCGTAGTGTAGTGGTTATCACGTTCGACTGACACGCAAATGGTCCCTGGTTCGTAACCAGGTAAAAACAGAGTAAGATTTTTTCATTGTAAAAATCAAGAGAGCTATCCGCAATGTGATTCTGTGTCTTGGCGGCTGAGTGATTAGGCATCCGGACATTAAATCTGTCAGACAATACCTCAAGGTGGCAGTGAATTAAGGCCTTATCTTTCCTTACCTGCCCACACTGAGTGTGAAACAGCCAAATAATACTAAGTCAACATCAAATTTTCTACAGTGTGGAGGAATTCTCTCCATGTCCATCCGGGGTTCCCCCAAAATTACTACTCAGTCTCATAAAAAGCAAATGGCCAAAGCCCAGACTATAGAGGGAGGGTGCTGAAAATGGGCACAGAGGGAGAAAGGAGGATGGATTGGCTAGTCTGACCTCTCTGATTAGACAGATGCCCCCATATGGCTCACAGCCACCTCCCAGAGGAAGATACGACATTGAGACCCTTTCCCCTAGGAGGGGAGGGGGGAAACTCACCTCTGCCAAGGACAGGAGCAGAACTACCAGGATGCCATGTAATCTCTAGAAATCATTAAAGGTAAATTAATTATGATGAGCGCTTTATAACAAAACCATTACTCTTATTTATTCCTCAAATGGTGAACATTTCAGTATAGTGAATCCCCACCACAAAATATCCAGATGTTTTGGATGAAGAAATATGGCAGATTCCAGTTCCCGGAGTCTGCCACTGGTATTGCTGGGACAAACCACTAAATCTGTCACAAAATTCCACTTTAGAGAGATTTCAGTGGCAATTCTGCAAACATTTAACCTCTGAACATATGGTGACCACCACATTTTATCGCACTTTGAACTGCAACCACATGCCATAGAGATCCAACTACACAATACTCGCAAAAGACACTGTGCAGATGGGGGAATCGTAATCTGAATCCATCCCATGCTGAAGTACAGAAAGAATTAACTATTAAAAGGGAATGTTTTCTCTATCAGATTCTGGCTCATCAACTTACTGCAGAAAGTGGTGGCTTTATATTGAAAGTGGTATACATGAATAGCAGTTAACCAGGGAAGGTTCTCCCTCATTAAAAAAGTGTTTAACCTATGTGGCAATCCTCTTATATTCAGCCTACGCACAGAAGCACGGCTTCTTTCCAGCCCATAGTTCATGGGAGTGGAAATGCCACATATATAGGGGATGGCTCAGGGGGTTAATAAAACTAATGTATTTTTTCCTTTTCATATAAATTAGCCCAAGGTGTTAACTAATAGAATCCAGGCAGTGATCATAAACAGATTATGCTAATAAATAAATGCCAAACCAAGAGTGTGTGTCTCTATGTAATTGGAGAGAACAAATATTCCAGCACAGCTAGCCCTGAAATTGCCTAGGTGTACGAAGTAACTTGTTGAATTTCCACAAACCTATATAAATACTGTTGAGAAAGATATGCCAGTTCAGGCGCTTTGGTTATATGAGCTCTGAAACAGAGCACTGCTTATCAGTAAGGCTCCTGAACTATCAGCACCCTTGCTGGGAAAGATTTATGGCTAACCTTTGCTAGGTTGGTGGCAAATAACAGTGGGGAAATGTTTCTTACAGAACAGGCAGTCAGGTGGCTCAACATGAAATTAGATATGTTTCCAGACTTAGCAGGTAGCTGTAGGTCTGATTGAAATTCGGGATCTCAAATAACAAAAGAAAGAAAGACTCAGTACCTGGTGTATGGTCTTGCCACTGAAGAACCGCTGTGATGTTTTCAGCGCTACATGCACTTCAGAGGAACAGCATGGCTTTGATTCGGTGTGGTATGTTGGTACAGCACGAGGCCTTCCGCTCCTAGGAAGCAGAGCAAATGATATAATTCTCACAAGTACATTACTGAACATCAGCCTCCCCCTTTCACGTGTCCTTCAACTGCTTTGGTGGATCCAGGCTTATAAATAAACATCCCTTGAATAGCCACGACATTTGTATTTCTGTCTTCAGCATCCCAGGGCATCTCTCTGTTGTGCCAAACAGCTTTAGAATGGAGACAAAACCAAGAGAACTCCAGTTCTTATACGAAAACATGAATTTCATACTGCAGCTATGGGAAAGTTCAAGCCATATGACACCTTTTTGCAGAAAGTGCCTTGCTAAAGAGTCAGTGATAATTGGAAATGATACATTACTATCTCAGTCTGATGTTTTACAGAGGAGATATGTTGACCTCCATCCATCTTTGGGAACAACAGTGGGAGACTGTGTGATCTTGCATGATTGCACAATGCACAGGGATGCTCAGCTAATCTGCTCCCACTTCCTTCTCTTCAACCAGCATGGAACAAGGAAGGTACAATCCACTATAACCTTTGCCAAATAGGAAAAAGTCAACTTTTGGAGGAGGTCAAGCAGCAGGGAGGTCTCAATGGTGCATATGGATGGGGGACAGTTCAGCTTGCATTTAAAAGCAAACCTATCTAAATATGTGAAGCGAAACACAGCCATCCTTCAGAATTCACTCTTCTCTGAATTTAAACAAGTAGTTCTCAAGCCGAGTAACATGTAGAAAAGTACGGTACATATACTGGGATGGATGTGCATGAAAATGAATATATTAGTGGAAATAACATACAAAAAGTCATTATATTCAGGGAAATAGAGTTGCAGAAAACACATATACTATTCTTCAGAGAAAAATGTGTAATATTAGGAGAAATTTACACTAAGATACTGCTCAATATTCATGATAATATTTTTTATTGCAAAGTGAGGTGGAAATGTGCAGCACACTGAAGCTAAAATTGGAAAAATGAGAAACTGAGAAATTGACCAATTTGTCTACGTCCCTACTAGTCAATGAGACATTATTTCCTTTCCCTGTGTGTCATTTCCATGGTCCTCAGCAGGAAATGATGCTCCTGAGCATTTCCTGCCTTTTGCAACTCCTCCCAGCTGCTAGTTATCTCTCACATAAAATCAGCAGAAAGCATGAAACCAATATAAGCAGCACGAAAGCAAGATTTATTCTAATACGCCACCACAGGATCTGTTTGATGAAGGCTGCCCTCGGAAATAAATAGTAACGGGAATATGATAGCATAATGTAAAACTAGCCTAAAAACTACCGAGAGGGAAAAATGCTAAGTGGCAGACATGCGAAATGCACCATAAAGACCCAAACAAAATTATGAATGAACAGATTGGAAAGCATCTCAGACCGATGATGGACTGTACTGTCCATCCATACTAGACAGGAAGAGCTCTTTTGCTTGCCACATGAGAAATGGAATATGTAACTAGGCTCTAAATCAACAAGGCATAATTCTGATCAAACATGGTTAGGCTCAGGCTGCAAGTCACAGTTGAGGACATTGTCTGCCGTGTTTTAGCATCATGGACATGGGTTAGTTTAAACTCTGAATTGCAGTTTTCTTTTGAAACACTGAGAGGCACTTCTTTATACATTTATATGAAGTGGCACAATATACTGCCTGATTTTAGATCTCCTTCTGCAGTAGTAAATGGTACCCAGGTGCTAGTGTGTCATATGGAAACTGTGATAAACTACTAGTGGTAATTGGGTTCACTCTAAGTATGGCACTTGCATTATCCTGGAAAGGAACTGTGAATAACATTGGTTGTTTCTGCATACTGATTTACACATATGAAATTGCTGGAGCTCGAGAAGAGACTTCAAAATATGTAGGCGTACTAAATCAGTATGCAAAAATTGCCTATTAAGAATAAAAAAATATGTCTCAAACCAAATATAGTCCTTGAATATATAGAAGTATATAACCATATATCTTTAAGTGTACAGAACCTTGCAGAAAGTATCTAGGTTACAAAAATATCAGCCTCTCTGTATAAAGTATTTCCATCAATTCACAAGTGTGTGCATATTCCCCCTGCATGCTAGTCTCCTGAATTTTGAAACTTCCCATATAGCTTCAGCCACCACTGAAATAAGTTCAGCTGTGGGTGCTCAAACTTTGAAAATTTCAATAGCTTAGCATGTCATAGCAGGACGTAGTCAAAATCATATGCCAACACTTTCTTTGGCAGCCAAGAGGCGATGGTAGGAGTACCCAGTGCATTTTTTGTGTGGGATATTGGGGAGGGGTGAGTGGATCTACAGTGACATGCATGGAAGGATCCAGGAGAAAGACAGAAGTCCTTCTGGGTCCAGAAGCTGTCACTTGTGCAAAATGAAGCATCTAGGCTAGGCAACCTGAGATATTAGATACCTAATATTGGCCTGGTCAATAAGATCTGTTAGTGAGGCCCTATTGATTGTCCTGCAGCCTTCAGAGATTTGTCTTGCTAAAGGAGGGGGTGGGAGAAGAGAAGTCTACCTCATAATCTCCTGGCATTCTGTGTGACCCTCAAACTGCGCAAGAAGAGGGCTGAGGCTTAGCCAAATGATAATGTAGGTGCACAAAGGCTAGGCTTAAAGACTATCGAAAAGGGATAGGGAAACTTTGGTCATCCAGATATTTCTGGGCTCCAACTCCCAACACAGTCGCTGGGACTTATAGGAGGTGCAGGAGCGTCTTACCCATAGAGGCTAGTGGCGTGGGGCACCAGGGCGCCAAGTTCTGGTGGGCCCCAGAGAAGAGGCTGGACGTGGCACCTCCTGGCATCAGCTCGCCGCCCTCACCTGCCTCCGCCACATTGCGTCGAATCAGTGCAATGCCCGGAGCCTCTGTCTGCTAGCCACCACGGCACAAAGCGTCCAGCTGAGCTGGGAGGCGCCGCATCCAGCCTCCGTCTCTTCCCCGCCAGAGGAGCCACCCTCCAGCTGCTGCCCGCCTCCTCCAGCCCCAACATGGCAGTGCTGTCCTCCCTAAAAAAAGGTAGACAACTCTGGGAAACGGGGGGGGGGGGGAGAGGGAGCTTTGCACCACAGCGCCGGATATGCTTAAGACTGCCCTGAGGAGATGGAGTCACTTGCATGAGTGAATTTGCACAATGACCGCTCCCCGCTTAAAACGGGGGGCGCCCTTTGCGTGGACGCGTGCAGCCCCTAGATCTGGAGCGGCTCCAACAGCATAGGCTTGGCTTTGCCTTCCCTCAGGTGGGATACCTGGAGGTCTCCGCCTACCTCAGTCAGTTGTCCAATCCCACCTGGGGGAAGTGTTGCCAAGGAGACCAGGCCAGGTAGGGGAGGGATTACCTGCCCACACAATAGAGGCAGGATCTTACCTGGGAATCCTCACTTGGCTCCAGAGCTTCTCCCACCCTACCCACCCTCAGTTAATGTCTTATTTTGCAGGTTAACTTTTCTTCACAGATTTTGCAGGTTAACTTTTCTTCACAGGTATGCGGGCGCTGCTACGTTAAGGTCGCTGTTAAAGGGCTGGAAAGGAATCTCCCTGCATTGGGAGGTTTCGCCTTTCCCGTAGCAAAACGTCACAACTTTGGCGGTATCAGGTCTTGGGCGGAATCCTTTAGTCCATCTTCTTCTTTGTGGTGGCGATACTAGGGTTCCCCGTTAAAGGGGTTTTCTGAAGGGAGGCTTTGACCGTACGCTGAAAGGTCGTCATTGCTCTCCCCTGCGGCGGCGGCGTTACAGGGGCGGCTATCTCTGCTTGAACATATGTTCTCCAGAGCCGGCCCATCCCCCCCCCCCACACACACTGGATAACCCTGATGCTCCCTAGGTCCCTGGCTGGGGACTGGGGAGGGAGAACGCCCAATGCCTGAGCCAAGGTCTACCCACATTTGAAATTTAATAAAGTTGTGGCCAATTTAATCCCATGGCACGTTGTCTTGAGTCGTTATTCCACATGACGGGGGGGCCGCGCGGGATCTGGGGACTCCGCCTGTCCACGCAAAGCTTAACTGTTCTTATACATTAAGGTTTTTTAAATTTAATTTTAGAAAAATCCATCTTATAACAATATATTACGTTACAGTGCTTTATGCAACACCCTTCCTTTCATTTGGAGAAGATATGGGACCTGCTGACCCAGATTTCTCACTCAAAAACAATAAATTTAACTGTGAATTGATCCTGCAACAAATGCATCTTTTTATTTTTAAAACTTTTAAGGTGCTGTTTGAATGTTTCCCACGCATTTCCCACATTATAAGAGTAATCATAATCATTGATCCTGTTTTCTTTCCCATTATTTCCTTCTCATTGCATTCCTTTCCTTTGCTAGTTCAATTTTTCATGATATTCTCTCATATAACGGGAGGGCGGTTCGTACCAAATATGAACACTTCTTTCCCCACAGAGACTTGCAGAGTGTGAAGAAGAGAAGAAAACCTATTTCCTTTGGAGTGTTTGTTAGCTCCTTTTATGTCCTCTGCCTAATAGATGTGCTACTAACAATGAATTAATCTTACCACTATTTAATGTGAAAATTACTATATCTTGTTTTCTATCACCTGTATGTTGGAGTTGACCCAGCAATTTCATCTCACAATGGATTTAACTTTTTAAAGGAAAGAAATCAAATGTTCTATTTGGGCACCATAAATTAATTAAATTTGTGACTCAGATTGGTGTTCTCAGTTTCCCAGTAGGACACTGGTGCTTTGTGATGACTTTTATTCTAAACTAAAGCATCTCTCACCACATTTTTTAATTTAAAAACATTTTAATACAACCAGAAAAAAAACATAAAATGGAGAACAAGAATAGTAAGTATTATTTAAATTTATACGCCACCCTCCACCCAAGGATCACAGAGCAGTTTGCAAAATAAAAATACAAAATGATACAGATATAAAGATACAATGACACAATAAACATCCTTAAAACAAATACAGTGGTACCTTGGTTCTCAAATTTAACCTTTTCTGGAAGTCCGTTCTAAAACCAAAGTGTTCCAAAACCAAGGCGTGCTTTCCATAGAAAGTAATGCAAAATGGATTAATCCATTCCAGACTTTTAAAACCAACCCATAAAACAGCAATTTAACATCTATTTTACTATCTAACAAGACCATTGATCCATAAAATGAAAGCAATAATCAATGTACTGTACTATAAATATTGCAGATGATAAAAAAAAAAATCTTATCTGCACTGATGATAGTCATTGTTTGGATAGGGGGCTTTTATCCATTTCCGCAGTCACACAATCAATCTATCAGTAGCTGAACTGGGTTCCACACAGTCGCAAAAACAAATGAACCGAAAAAGGCTCAAAAACGCAAAATAAATAGCAAAAACAAATGTGGCAAGCTTAATCCATTTCAGAAGTCTCTTTGTCTTCCGAAATACTTGAAAACCAAGGCACAGCTTCTGATTGGTGCAGATGCTCTGCAAACAACAGCCGACAACCGAACTGGATGTTCAGCTTCTGAAAAACGTTCAAAAACTGGAACACACACTTCCGGGTTTTGGCGCTTGGGAACCAAGGCGTTTGAATACCAAGGTGTTTGAGAACCAAGGTACCACTGTACATCTTCACCAAGCAGTATGGATGAGGCCATCATAGCTGTCAGCAGTGGGTGAGAGACCCAGCTTTGTGTAGCTTTCAGAAAGCAAGCAAGCAAGCAAGCAAGCAAGGAGTCCCCTTTAGAAATGGGAAACATGGTTTTACAAGCCACAGAAAGAAGCAGAATAGACATGATCCAGCCAAAGTTGTGTCAGTTACTCCAGTTACTCCATAAGAGGAGAATTCAAGGGTTGCCATATTTCAAAAAGCAGCTGGAGGGAAATAATGTTACATGCCAGCTTCAGGACTGCAATACCTTTCCCCATGTTTCAAAGCTTCCCCCAATTGGCCCCCTTTTGCCACAGTCACCAGCAGAACAGCAAAGGGGGCAGAGGCTTCTCCGTCCAGAACAGGAAGGCTTGAGAGGGTCGATCTTGCTCTGTCTTCCAGAGCTGAATGTTTCATTCCCTAGGGAACCAGACGGAGAAGCAGTGGCTCCCTGGCCAGATCAGGCCCACATCTCCTTCCGATCCAGCCTACACCATCTCTTGCAGTAGTCCTACCTCTTTGAGCTAGGCTAACATTCAAAGATCACAATGTCTGTCAAAAAGAACGTGGACAGCCTGATCCTCAGCTTGTGGAGTCCAGCTTCCAAGCCAACCATCACAGCAAAGTTCACAAACTTTCCAAACACAGCCCATTACATTCACTTCACACTAAGCCAGGCTTCCTCAACCTCGGCCCTCCAGATGTTTTGAGACTACAAATCCCATCATCCCTGACCACTGGTCCTGCTAGCTAGGGATGATGGGAGTTGTAGGCCAAAAACATCTGGAGGGTCGAGGCTGAGGAAGCCTGCACTTAGCTTTCTGGTGGTACATCTCCCTCCCACCCTGTCTGAGTAACATAGGAGGACTAGACAGATGTAGAAGCCTACCCTATAGAAGCACATCAAATTAGACAAATTATGTATATCCAACAAAAATAATAATGAAAGCCTTGATTCTGTCCTCACGGATATGAGTTGTACGATTCTCTTTGCCTTCATCACTGTTCCTCTTTTCCTGTTTCTAGATCATTAAACTTACTAAGCTTTGAAGGAAGGTTTTGTTTAGCTTCTAAAACATTTCATGGTGTTCCTGTTAGCGAGCTGGTAGGGAAGATCAAACCAAATATTTTGAATTCGCTTGTGAAGAAGTATTATTATAGGTGACAAAAAAAAATACAGGGGCTGGAGATAATGTGAATTGCACTGATTATACCTTCAATACCACCATTCAAAGTGTTTTGAAATGCTGGCTAGTAGGAGGTTTGCACCTCTGCTGTTGAAAGGAGTACAAAATATCTGCTTGTAGCCAATGATGACTTACATGATGCTGAACATATTGTCTATAGATAACTACAAGGAGGATCTGAACATGTCAATGTAGAAAGGAAGCATGATTCAGAGCAATTCCATGGAGATAGAACTTTGGTATAGACTGATCTAGGAACAAATATACATTTTACTAATCTTTTCTTTACTTGCATTCTTAAAAGATGCATACAGAAGTTCCAGGAAACAACAGAAGACGCACACAGAAATAGTATTTTGATAGAGGAGGGCTGTGCTACAAAAAAGAAGAAACAATTTGGTGTCTAGGACTGCTGAACAGCCAATAATGATTCCAATTTCCTTAAGATTTTGTGCTCAGAAAGTACCGTAGCCACATGGGGGGAAACCCACCTCATGTGGGTAATATGTGTCAACAGCATCACATATTCTCCAACAAGTCTGATTAATGGTATTATGAACATATGCTATTCACACCAGTGTACAGTGGTACCTCTGGATACATACACTTCAGGTTACAAACTCCGCTAACTCAGAAATAATACCTTGGGTTAAGAACTTTGCTTCAGGATGAGAACAGAAATCGCACGGTGGCAGCAGGAGACCCCCATTAGCTAAAGTGGTTAAGAACGGACCTCCAGAACGAATTAAGTTCTTAACCAGAGGTACCACTGTATAGTACCATCTATGGATGATTTCAGTGGAATTATCTCATATATTGACCAATACAGAGAAAAGCAGCTTAGTGCACCAATTTTTATTCCAAACAATGTCATCCAAGGTCTCACTGAAATCGACTTCGCATCCTTTAACTGCCTCACGTGGAACAGCCTAATTGGCTGTTCCAAACAATGGCAGAAGTTTGAGTAAAGCAGCGGTGGGGAGACAGTGAGAGGAAAATGACAATTTTAAACAACAGCAAAAGTTTGAGTAAGGAGAGATGGAGGAACATTGTGGGGTTGTTGTCTTTTTATTTAAAAACAACAACCAAAAACAAGTTTCCACAAAGAAATAGGAGAGATGTGTACAACATAAAAGCTGACACCAAAAAGTAAACACAGCAAACGCCCTTTTTAGGATTATTAGAGTGTGGTAATCAGGGTTAGAACTGATAAACCTTAACATTTTGACTGCCTTTCTAGAACTGCAAGAACAATGTGTGTGTATTGTGGTGGTTGGTATAAAGAACTTGGCAGGAAACGATAAATGGGCAGATGGCCAAAATTTAGCATGGCTCACAAGTTGTTCAAGCCTTATTTTGCAAATTGACATAAGTTGCTGGACGTAACTTATAAGAAGATGTTTCATTCCAAGGATTGCAAAAAAGGCATGTGTGGGTGGATGGATGGATGGATAGATAGATGATAGATAGTATGACAATGCCCAAGATTCATTGTTTCTGTTGGTAACTCGTGGAAGATAGTTTGAAAGACAATGTAAATGGCATTGTTTAATTAAAATCCAAATATCATACATCTGTAATGTCAAATATAGATCAAAACTATGTTATAGGACAAAGATGTTAACTAATTAGCAAGTAAAAGAATGCAAAGCAAATGTATAACAATTCTTCAGGGAATTTGCATATATGACCAATTTCCCTCCGGGGGTAGTCTACAAAGCATTGTTCTGAAGATCAAAGGAATAAATTAGCATCAATATCTATACTGTTTATAGCTGAAATGCAAAAATAAAATAAAAAAAGAGCTGTGGGAAATCCCAGCTATTTCTGACCTGAAATCAACAATTCATGGTCTTGCTGTCCTGAAGTATGTCAAGAGGTGCCATAGTGGGAATATGGTCAGTGCTGAATACCCAGCAAAACTGTTCTTCATTTCATCCTACTATTTCTCGGCCTACTTGCAGAGGTTATGATGTGATGTTAAGGAATCCATATTCTGGATGCACGCCAGACTAAGAACACGGGAGCCCTGATGGATTAAACAAATGTTTCATCTAGTCCAGCCTTCTTTTCCCAGAGGTGGCAATGAACTCTCCCTGATCTTTGTCCCAGCATCTGATGTCTGAAGGCATTCCACCTCTGAACAATTCAGTGCTCATATGCAATTTGCACTTCAACTATGACTGGGTTAAGTCAGTCAGAGAATCACTTATTTTTATCATGGCTTTTTTTCATTAGTCACACTTAAAGCGGCTATTGTTTTTGAATTATTTCTGGATGTAAATGTAAGGGGTGCATAAATTGCTTTTGATTTGCTATAGAGATGACATTGTTAAAAGAATGAGGGTATAACATATTCTCTCTCTCTCTCTCACACACACACACACAAACACACACACAGTCTTTGTTTAATGTCTGAAGAAAAGTCCTACAAAGATTGCTAATTATTTTGTCATTTTCGGGTTGGTCCTAATAAAGGCATTATTCCAATGATATTTTGATTTTTTTTAAAAAAATCCTGATGGACCAGTGGAGCTTCAGACATTAGATCCAATGGTAGCAAGAGCATAAGGCAAAGTCTTTTCTTCTTTAGGGGACGATCTGGAGCAGTGGGAACTGCTGAAGAGAGATACAGTGAAAGAGAGGTGGTTCTTGTGCAAATGGAAATTCTGCTAGCATTACCAGTACATTTCCGAGCACAATTCAAAGTGTTGGTGCTGACCTTTAAAGCCCTAAACGGCCTCGGCCTAGTATACCTGAAGGAGCGTCTCTACCCCCACGTTCAGCCCGGACACTGAGGTCCAGCTCCAAGGGCCTTCTGGTGGTTCCCTTACTGCGAGAAGTGAGGTTACAGGGAACCAGGCAGAGGGCCTTCTTGGTGGTGGCACCCATCCTGTGGAACGCCCTCCCTTCAGATGTCAAGTACATAAACAACTACAGTGGAACCTCGGATTGTGGATGTAATCATGATGGAGGCATGACCACAACCTGCAGCGTTCGCATCCTGAAGTGCCGCGTCTGTGCCAGCGCGATTTGGTGCTTCTGCGCATGTGTGAGCGGTGAAACCCAGAAGAAACTCATTCCAGTACTTCTGGGTTTTGGGGGGTCTGCAACCTGAAAACATGTAACTTGAAGCGTCCTTAACATGAGGTATGACTGTATATGACATTTAGAAGATATCTGAAGGCAGCCCTGTTTAGGGAAATTTTAAATGACTGATATTTTGATGTATTTTTAATCTTTTGTTGGAAGCCGCCCAGAGTGGCTAGAGAAACCCAGCCAGATGGGTGGGGTAGAAATAATAAATTATTATTATATATAAGATATCAATCAAATCAAAAGTTAAGAATGGAGTGAAAGCATTTCTAAGATTATATGTCAAAATATTGTTCTAAAAATGACATGTTAATAGGTGTAGAATAAAAAATGTAAGCAATAACAAAATCAGGAATGAAAGAAGGAAAAATCAGAATTTAACAAAAATAATTTATTATAGAATGCAAGGGGGAAGGTAGAAAGAAATATAAAGAAGTCAAATTGCTATGGAGGGAAGTTGAGGGTGGGTGGTGGTTTTTATAATTAAGTGTATAATTATGCAGCTGTTGTAATTTAGATGTTGTATTTTATGTGAAGGAATCATTGGGAATTTTGGTTATTATGTATATATGTCAAGTTTCAATAAAGATCTTTGAAAATTAAAAGAATAAAAATAAAAGTAAATTAAAGAGCTTAAATTTGCTCTTCCTAGTTTTGGACAATCACACTCAGGGGTGGCGTGTCCCATTTCACTGCTTGAGAGAAAACAGTAAGTGCTGCTCTGCCACCCACACCACAGCATCCCTTAACTAGGTTGTGTGGTGGGAGTGCAAAGCAGCGATCAGTTCTGGTGAGGTCTCACCAAAATCTCACAAAATCTTGCATGCTTCATGAGATCTTGTGAGATTTCGGTGAGACCTTGCACAATTTGGGTGAGATCTCATCAGAAACTGGCACCAGTGCTAGCAGCGCTTCTCTGTGGGTGGTGGACGGTTGTGGGGTACCCACAGGGGCACTGCCTTGGGGTCTTCCATCACTCAAGGTGGCTGCTTCACCCCACCTCATGGGCAGGTTGGCTCTGATCCCACTGCAGCACCATAGAACACAGAAGTGAGTCAGGGGACCCTTTAACCCCCTTGGAAGGGGTTTGGGGAAGTATGGTGGTCTCCAGAGTTGGTAGAGTTTCCTTCCACTTGCACAACTATTAAATGCAATCCTTTGTTTTATAAATAGAGATATTTGCTTTAAAGCTTCAATTTTATGTCATATTCCATTGAAAAATATTGAATTCTCTCCCCGAAGAATTTGTTTTCTTTCAAATTCACATTTGAAAGGAGAATGTCTACGAGGCTCAACCATTCTCTCCCCATAACAGAATGTTTGCGGTTTTGGAGAAGTGCTACACTGCTTAAATCACCTTGCACTTCCGCCACAGTCCATCATTTACCGGTAATACAACAAGTGGAAGTAGCTCATCATCTTTTCTAAAACATTTCAGAAGGAAGGGTGACACCCTATTCAAATGGAAGACTGGGAAAGATTATGGGGAAAAGATTTACAATTTACAGCATACTATTCATTAAAGGAAAATTGCTTGAAAATGGTTTATAGGTGGTATGTGATACCTAATAAATTGGCAAAAAATTATAAGACAAATACAAACACATGTTGGAGATGCAACCAAGGGGAGGGAACCCTATTCCATATGTGGTGGATGTTAGGATTCTTGCCCAGTGTTTGCAGTCATGGGATTGCTTTTATCACGTGACAGTGTATGTTTTCATTCCACATAATGGGAAGTGATGGAGACAGGATGTTTTTATTACTGTGTTTCCGTGATGTAGGACTATTGTCCTTTGTTTCTTTCTCTTTGCTGTTTGATGAAAAAGGGGAAGGAGCTAAGTCAGAATGCTCTGAGTGTATTATATGTGTAAATAAAGTAGTTTAGCGAAATGCTGCGCTACTGAGTCAGTCACGCGAACTGCCAACACTCTGCAGAATCCTGAAGTGTGCTGATGCCTCTTGGTGTCAGTCGCTGTGATGTTCGGGAAATTAAAAAAATGTTTGGGAAATTAAAAAAAAAATTGGGCAAACATTTAGTAAAAAACCAGAAGCTTTCCTATTGGGCATTATGACTATAAATATCTCAACGGATAAAAAAAGGGTGTTCCTTTACATGACGACAGCAGCCAGAATATTAATAGCAAAAAACTGGAAAGGAGAGATAATACCAACTAAGGAAGAGTGGGAAAACAAAGTGTGTGAATATATGGAATTAGCTATGATGACAGAGGCAATAAGGGATCAATCGAGCCAAAGATATAGAAAGGAATGGGATTGTTTTGAAAGATATTTACGCAAGCGTGTTGTCTAATGGGCAGGAAAAACATTAAGAGGTGCTGAAAATAAATTTCACAAAGGGAGAAAGTAGTCAGGGAAGAACCATTCTTTTTAATGACAATAAATAAAGCGTAAAACAACACAGTTTGGAGAAAAGGGAGTATGAAGAAGGGAGTAAGGAGGTGGGGAGGAAGTCAACTTGGAGAAAAGGAAATTTATGGTGGGAAATGTTCTTTGGTGACTGTCATTGTACTTTGAAAGGGAAAATTCAATGCATGTAAGTAAGAATATAGTATATATAATTAACAGGGAGTGGAAGAAGATTTATACAGTGGTGCCTCGCAAGACGAAATTAATTCGTTCCGCAAGTCTCTTCGTCTTGCGGTTTTTTCGTCTTGCGATGCACGGTTTCCCATAGGAATGCATTGAAAATCAATTAATGCGTTCCTAGGGAAACCGCCTTCAGACCAGGTCCGGGGACAGTCTGTCCCCGGACCTCTTCTGAAGGCTGGGGGGCGCGGGCTTCGCAGCAGCGCTACGAAGCCCGGCGGCTGGGGCAGGTGTTCCCGCCCCCCCCTGCTTCGGAGCAGCGTTCCGAAGCGGGGTGGCTGGGGCAGGTGTTCCCGCCCCCCGCCCGGCTTCGCAGCAGCGCTACGAAGCCCGGCGGCTGGGGCAGGTGTTCCCGCCCCCCCACCCCGCTTCGGAGCAGCGTTCCGAAGCGGGGTGGCTGGGGCAGGTGTTCCCGCCCCCCCGCCCGGCTTCGCAGCAGCGCTACGAAGCCCAGCGGCTGGGGCAGGTGTCCGGGATCTCTTTTGAAGCAAGCGGCTGCGGAGAGACGCGATCTCCCCGCAGCCGCTTGCTTCAAAAGAGGTCCGGGATCTCTTTTGAAGCAAGCGGCTGCGGAGAGACGCGATCTCCCCGCAGCCGCTTGCTTCAAAAGAGGTCCGGGGGCAGCGGGAAGAGCTGCCCCCGGACCTCTTTTGAAGCAAGGGGCGGTGGGGAGAAGCGATCTCCCCGCCGCCCCTTGCTTCAAAAGAGAAGACCCGCTGTCCCGGGGCAAGCTTCGTTTTGCGAAGCAAGCCCATAGGGAAATTCGTCTTGCGAGGCAACTCGAAAACGAAAAAACCTTTCGTTTTGCGAGTTTTTCGTCTCGCGAGGCGTTCGTCTTGCGGGGTACCACTGTATATGTAATTTTGAAAACGCAATAAAAAAATTCAGAAGGAAAATTTACAGAAAGTTCTCTAGGGTACTTGTGAAGTAGGCATTATAGTCATTGTATTTATGTACATATATTTTGGGCCTATAAATCCTACCAGCAGCACATGCTCCTGCTGTCCCTGGGATCAGGCTCTGAGATTACTATGGTGTTTTGCCCCTCCCACCAACTGCCCCTCTTTCCTGCCCATACACAAATAATTATTGACTTATTTTTGGAGGGAGCATGTCACATAACCCCTATGTTTGTCAAACTATATGTCCTATTTTAACCACACAGACAGACACATAAAGAGTTCTAGGGGCAGCAGCTAACTATTCAGAATGTTGCCCGTTCTGCTTTAATGCTGCTATTATTTTTTTATTGGCTCCAGCAACTCTCACAAGATCTGAACTACAGGTGAAAAAATATTGCCCAGAATGATCTTCAATTTACTTCTATATATTTTTCCTCATGACTGTGGAGTTGCAGCCTCAGCTAGGAACATCTGGATCTCCAAAGGCCAAATAAAGCCTCTTCCCACCTCTCCATGCTTGGGCCATGTGCCGACTCCATGAAATTCTGCTACTCTGATCAATCCGATTTTTGCATTTCTCAAAATGGGCATATTTCCCCTGAACCAGGGACTCCAAAATAGCCTGAAATCTGATCAACTAGCAGCAACAATCACCTTAGCTAAAGTTTAGAAAGATCCTCCTTTTTGGAGCAGTGGAGATAAATCTAACCAGAATGGCGGGGGGGGGGGGGGAATCCGAGAAACTGAGGTACAGAGCCAACTTCTAAATCTCCTCTACTACTATTGCTTCCTGCAAAGAATTCAAAGAAAAAAAATCACTGAGTGGAATCTGCTGTGATTTTGTTTAATTCCACTTGTGAGTTAGTCAGATTAAGAGTGTCATGAGAATGTAGACTGCTAAGTTGCCAAGGATGTTTCACATGTCTTAATTACAGCATGTTGATATTTCTTCTTTATGATGTTCTGCTTCCTACCCAATTAAAGGGGGGAGGGGGAATCTCAAGGAGAAAATTCCCCAGGCAAACGAGACATATGGCTGCATCGTATCAAGCCTAAGAAGAGGAGTTCTGTTTTTTTTTACAAATGCCGCTTATTTTACATAGCACAGAGCATAATACACAAGACAATCTTGTTTCAAAATCTAAAACCAGGGAGCTTTTTCTGCACTGCACATCTAAAGCATTGCTGAGTTGCACTCGCATGTCCTCTTTGGTTCAAATCTGATTGAACCAAGTTGCGTGCACCAACTGTCCTCAAATATGATGCCAAAGCCATATGACCCAACGGCCTCGGAACATGTCTGTGGCTCTGCTTCCAACAAAAGTTTGGTTCTCCAGAAAGAGATGCCATGAAAATTCTTAAAAAATGGCGGCCATACAGCCAAGTTTGCCCTCAGTTCCTAGTCACATGCACCCCATGGTGTGGGTGAATAAGGCCCACTATGGCATCATAAGGCCAATGCAACTAAGTGCCACCTGGTATAATCACCCAGGCGGGCAAAATTTAACAACCGAATTTGGTGCTCCGGGCAATAGACAAGCATCCAAGAAATGAATCTCGGTCCACATTCCTGCCCTTTTCTTAATTGCTCATTCCCAAAGGAACTAAACCTGCCTTTCCTGAAAATAGTGAGCACATGGGGACAGAGAAGGCTAAACAGGATTAATATCAGAAGCAGAAAAGTTTTGTTATTGCAGGGGAGAAAAACGAGAAACATACAGCCATTCCTGAAGCCAGCACTGCAGTCCCTTCTCTAGCTGAGATATAAGGCTGAGCCCCCTAGTATGGCTGGAGGGAAGTCAGCTCGTCCTTTAAATAGGGACCAAGCCCCTCCTCAGACCCCCCTCAGGAATGTACCAATCAGCACCAAGGATTTTCCTGCTCTGCCCCTCTCGCCCAATGGTTACCCTACAAAGTGAAGGTGGTGAAGGTCCTGTGTGAGAGCCTGGAGGCGGTTGGAGGATGGATGGCAGCTAGCAGATTGAGGTTGAATCCTGACAAGACAGAAGTACTGTTTTTGGGAACCAGGGGGCAGGCTGGTGTGGAGGACTCCCTGGTTCTGAATGGGGTAACTGTGCCCCTGAAGGACCAGGTGCGCAGCCTGGGAGTCATTCTGGACTCACAGCTGTGCATGGAGGCGCAGGTCAATTCTGTGTCCAGGGCAGCTGTTTATCAGCTCCATCTGGTACGCAGGATGAGACCCTACCTGCCCGCAGACTACCTTGCCAGAGTGGTGCATGCTCTAGTTATCTCCCGCTTGGACTACTGCAATGCGCTCTACGTGGGGCTACCTTTGAAGGTGACCCGGGAACTGCAATTAATCCAGAATGCGGCAGCTAGACTGGTGACTGGGAGTGGCCGCTGAGACCACATAACACCGGTCCTGAGAGATCTGCATTGGCTCCCAGTATGTTTCCGAGCGCAATTCAAAGTGTTGGTGCTGACCTTTAAAACCCTAAATGGCATCAGCCCAGTATACCTGAAGGAGCATCTATACCTCCATTGTTCTGCCTGGACACTGAGGTCCAGCTCTGAGGGCCTTCTGGTGGTTCCTTCACTGTGAGAAGCCAAGTTACAGGGAACCAGGCAGAGGGCCTTCTTGGTAGTGGCGCCTGCCCTGTGGAACGCCCTCCCATCAGATGTCAAGGAAAGCAGCAGCTATCCTATTTTTAAAAGACATCTGAAGGCAGCCCTTTTTAGGGAAGTTTTTAATATTTAATGGTGTATCATTTTTCATACTCAATTGGTAACTGCCCAGAATGGCTGGGGAAACTTAACCAGATGGGTGGGGTATAAATAAATAATAATAATTATTATTATTATTATTATTATTATTATTATTATTATTATTATTATTATTATTATTGTTGTCTGGAAATATGCCAGTCCCCTTTAGCCAAATAAAGGCAGAGGCGTTGTGGAAAGAGTTCAGATTTATTGCAGACTGCAGTAAGAATGGATGATCCAGAGGAATTTTCCAAATCCCAGACCCCAAATACAAACTGCAAGGCACTTTTGTAACATCCTCTTTATGATTAGCTCATGAACGCTCCCTTTCAGCAACACGATTGGATAACTGAATGTGTGGGCAGCTTGTGGGCCCCTAAAACTAATTTAATTGGTCAGAACAGCCTGCTCCTAAATTACTACGGCAACAGGTGTATTTGAGCACAGCATAAATTCGCGATTCTTCCGCCTCATGGCAAACCTTGCTTTTCCGCTGTCTGCTGCATGAAGACTTGTCTGCATCAGGAGAATGGACAACTCTGAAGTTGTGAAGACCAGTTGCACTTCTGCTATGTGGAGCCAACTTTTCAGCAAAAAAGACAAAAAATGCATATTCATCTCACCGGTGGGGAGGTGCAGGGAGGCCGTGGGATCTAACGAACATTACTCTAAGTGTGTAAAACAAATATATTAACATTTCCCGACTAACACACCTGCATCTGGTTCTATTCAAGGTTTAATTAGCAAGCTGGCAGTTCAAGCTCTTGAATGAAAAACAAGAAAAGAGATGGAGGATAAAAGGCTGGGTTTGTGGGTGCTGTGGGCTCTGACATACTTCCTGGGCCACAATGTCTACCTGGGTCCCAGATCATAATGTCATGTGACAAAGGTACTTGGGAGCAGAAGCTGTAAGGGAAACAGCAAAGGAGTCTAGAAATGTTGTGAAATGCTGAAAAGCTGCAGAATCATTTAGCATGCTGAATCACTGTGACTCATCTTGAGGATGATTCATTCTCTTTATAAATATTGGATCGGCTTGCAGGAAGACTCAGTGAGTGTGTGAGTGTGTGTGTGTGTGTGTGTTGGAGCTTGTGCTCAATGGAGACTGTCTGACTTAGTAACTCTCTGTATGCTCTGAAGCTAGTTTAATCTTCTGTTCACTGTGCTGTTATTTGCAAACAATTTTATTTTAACACAGTAAAGCTTTTATTCTTTTACTGAAGAAGACTCTGTTATTAATTTAACCCAGGGGTAGGCAAACTAAGGCCTGCAGACGGTGTGGGAATCAGCGTGTTTTTACATGAGTAGAATGTCTGCTTTTATTCAAAATGCATCTCTGGGTTATTTGTGGGGCATAGGAATCTGTTCATTCCCTCCCCCCCCCCAAAAAATAGTCCGGCCCCCCACATGGTCTGAGGGACGGTAGACCGGCCCACAGCTGAAAAAGGTTGCTTACCCCTGCATTAACCTGTGTGTCACATAAAGCCAAGGCACCAGAACTTTCTCACTGGGTTACCACCAGCATTCAAAACGCTCATTGTTCTAGGCACATTTTGCAGAGTGGAAGGAAAGGAGGACCTTTTTCTGCCTCCCCTCTTCCAGTTATTCTCTGAAGACTGGATAAGAGACCCTCTTAAAACTATTGGGGGGGGGGACTAGACTGTGTGGAAAATGAACATAAGATTTAAGCTGCAGTTCATTCCTTTTCAGCTTTGTATTCTGGTTATTTAAAAAGTGCACCCGGACATTCCCTTGGTTTAAGGTGCCGTTTAGCTCCTAGCTTTCAGATCTCAGTTTCTAACACTGGTTACCCGCAATGGGCTCCTAAGAATACAAAGAAGACTATCAGTAGAGGGCAGCCATCTTTTTGTACTGTACATAAAATTGCACAGCAAATGGTAACCACACAACCAACATAGCTTCTCCTGTTTCCACTTGCAGCAGCAGCAGCAACAACACCACACCCCTTAAGGAAAATGACAGAAGCTGTACTATTGGCACTACTAATGGTAAGTCCCACCCCTAAGAAACAAATGCAGAATTTCAGGGAAATTCCCCTACCTCACTTCTCTCATTGCAAAATATAGCAAAAAAATTACAAAGGGTCACTTGTACACGGCTCTATTTCCTACCTTTGAAACCAACCTGCTTTCCGGGTTAAAACTTGCACTGATGAAAGCTTACAATCCAGTTAAGGATAAACATTTGATCAAAAATAACAGCTTAAACAGCAAGGAAAGAAAGAACCCGGCTAATGAAAGCATCTTCTGCGGTTATAATCAGACCAACTAATAAAAACGTTCCTGTAAAGGAGTATCATAACTCTGTCTTCTAAAAACTTGAATCCCCAGTTACCTTCATAGAGCTCCCTTTGCAGGAGATCACCTGAGGTACCACTGTACTTTGTTTAACTACTTACCGTAATTTGTTCCGGAGGTTCGTACTTAACTTGAAACTGTTCTTAACCTGAAGCACCACTTTAGCTAATGGGGCCTCCTGCTGCTGATGCGTCGCAGAAGCACGATTTCTGTTCTCATCCTGAAGCAAAGTTCTTAACCTGAAGCACTATTTCTGGGTTAGCGGAGTCTGTAACTTGAAGCGTATGTCACCTGAAGTGTATGTAACCTGAGGTACAACTGTAAGAGCTGCAATGATCAGCACCCTGGTTCTGATAGCCACAGGCCACATTTCGAGTCTTCTCCTGATGGCACAGTTAGGTGAGCACTTGTGGAAAGAGAATTCAGCATTCTAAATTGTTAGAGAGGTGTCCTGAAGCCATTTCTTTACACACAAAATGTATTCATATTGATGATTAAAACTCTTTTTCCTTAGCTTCTAGAAGTGCCACGGTTTAATTTTCTCCCCCCCTCCACCCATCCACCGGTGTGATAAGTCTTCTTGCTAACTTGCAGTATATAACAGCATGATGCACAGCATGTCATAGGAAGATTTGAAAATATGCATATTTAGCTACTCTTGCTTCCTGCATGAGCTTGCTACACGAGTCTTGGAGGAGGCATTAGGGTTTCTCAGGAGGTAGCAACCATGCCTACTTTTCGAAGCTGTAATAACCAACATTAAAAAAATATATTTTGAACTTGTGCAAATCAGCACTTATGGTCATTTGACTTCAGTTAATTATGGACTGGAAATGCTTTTCCATTTACTTTCAAATCCACTGCGGATCATCCGAACTGGTATGCTACAGCGCCACAGGGAGTAACCTGTGTACTATCTCCATTGGCATATGGTAAGAGTTTTTCCCCCTCTCACTTTACTGGCCAGTTTTACAAACAGCCCATTAATTTTTCATGCTGTAGCAGTTTTTGGCATAACTTCTGTAAGACTCAACATTTGCTGACATGGCATTAAAAACTTTGATGAAATGGGGGGAAAAACAAAAACAACCCACTCCTTTTAGGCCATTCTGCTGATACTGCCTAAAAAATATTTTTTTGTCTCTCTCTTGTGCTGTGTTTTTATTCATTGACACAGGTTCATAAAAACTATATCCATTCGTTTAAGAGCTTGTTTGCTTTGACAGTTCATCTCTTTTGCATGCTGCTTCTGGCCGGTTAGTCCAAAGATGCACAGAATGATACAAAATGAGGGTCTTCATTTAATAATAAGGAAGGCATATCTGAGTTGGCAGCATAATGCACAATGAATCTGGGGCTAGAGCACAAAACCAGAAGCATGAGGAGCAACCCAGGTAAGAGACCCTTGCGCTCATTCTGGGATGGCAACTGTGTGTAACTGAGCTGTGCAGGCTGATGGGCAAATGATGTCAGGTGGAAATACACAGTGTAAATGAATATACTAACCAGCACTGTCAAAGCCCATGTAATTCTCTAAATTTGAGCAACATGCTCCAACATTAACTGACAAAACAGGCAAGCTTTATCTTTCTTCTATTGAAAACACCCTTAAGGTTAGCAAATAATGGCTTGATTCAGATGTATACAGTGGTACCCCGGGTTACATACGCTTCAGTTTACAGACGCTTCTGGTTACAGTCTCCGCTAACCCAGAAATAGTACCTCAGAATAATAATAATAATAATAATAATAATAATAATAATAATAATAATAATAATAATAATAATAATTTTATACCCCGCCCTCCCCAGCCAAGACCAGGCTCAGGGTGGCTAACAACCAATAATAAAAACAAGTTGATTAAAATACAATTTAAAAGATTAAGATACAACATTAAAACATTAGGATGCAGCCTCTTCACAGGAGGAGAAGGTTAAGAACTTTGCTTCAGGATGAGAACAGAAATTGTGCTCCGGCTGCGCGGCAGTAGCAGAAGGCCCCATTAGCTAAAGTGGTGCTTCAGGTTAAGAACAGTTTCAGGTTAAGAACGGACTTCCGGAACGCATTAAGTACTTAACCCGAGATACCACTGTAATGGTAAACCATGGTTTGGCATTCCGAGAACAAGCCATGGCTATAGTTTCAGGCTTATTAATTCCCCACTCCGCTCTCCTCCTCCATTGTGCATGAGAGCACAAAATGGAAAGCATCTACTTCCTCTTTTGAATAAGTCACAGTCTCCTCTCATATAAAAAATTTGGGGAAAGCGTGTTCTCCTTCATGGAGAGCACGTGTTGGGGTGGGGGCCGCCAGGACACTCCAAAGTTGGGGGCGGGCTAACTGATGGTTGGCCACTGATGCAATTGGGGCTTCCCTTGATGTTGGGAAAAAATTAATGTTGCCATTTATTGATTGACAGCCAGAAATGCTAAAACTCCTTGCACAAGGCTAGGGCTTCCTCTTTTCGCCCGTGCAGCGGATTGCCCGTCCCTCCCTCCCTAGAATAGGGTTGTTCGCTTTGACCTTGCTATGCCTGTCATGGGGTCATCTGCTTTGGAGCGGGGGGCCTGGTAGGAATTTTGTCCATCTGGCTGATTGGCTGGGGCCATTTGGTTTTTGCCTACTGCGTAGCAAATCGTCACAACTTGTAAGGTTGCGGTTAGGCATTGGTTTATGGTTTGGTTGGTTGAGGGGCATGGATTGGCTGTGCCTGCCCCTCTAATGCTGCTGCTGCAAGGGATTCCGTTAAAGGAATTGGGGGCTAACTATTGCTTGTCCACTCTGTCAAGGGGGCTCGGGCCATAGCAATGAGCTCCTGGTTGCATTTGGGGTGAGGGCAGGTTCCCTGCTCCGCGTAACCCCCAAATGTATTCCCCCATTCTGACTTTCGCATCGTGCAGAATGTCAGTCTGTCCCCCATGGTGGGGGCAGATAGTCGCAACCAATGCCTAAGCAACCACTCACAAATTTGTATTTTAATAAAGTTGTGGCCAAAATTATGCCAAAAACCTTAAACAAAAATTCTGTGTGATGTGTGAGTTATTGGGGTGGACCTGGGGACCTCGATACGCAACTATGGTTTATTTTAAATGTGATTTGTTCAAATGAACTAGGATCAAATCTTGCGTTCAGATCCTGCTTTGATAACTAACTGCATCATAAACCACAGGTTTCTGAGGTAGGATGTAATGAGAAACTGCGGTTTGTTCAAAATTTAAAGTGGAAGCTTTCAATCTCCTCTCCACATGCACATAGGAATTGCCAAGGCTAAGAAGCAGCGTGTGAATCCAACATTCGCCACACCTCATTTTGGTAACACTAAAGTTTAGTGACTAAACCATGGCATAGCGTTATGTCTGAACTCGGCCAATATGTGGATCTCCTCAGTAGCACAGAATTATAGAATCACAGAATTGTAGAGTCGGAATCGTCATCTAGCCCAACCACTGCATTGCAGGAATCTCAACTCAAGACAAAATGTTCATATTTCTTTACTAAATTTAAAATTGATCAATTATCTCAAAAAAAACACCCAAACCCAGCTGAATAAATTGTTGTAGTATCACATATATAACACAGGAAACGATAAAATAAAATGGGATTTGGTAACTGTAAATTGGGAATTTAAAATTGGGACTATAGACTTCAACTAGTTTTTAAACTAGGATTGCAAACATTTTTTTCTTGCAAGTGAAGCTGCTTCAGGTATGGTGATGAAATTATGGGGAAGAGCTCCACTTGCTAAATGCCTTCATGGCACACATCTGTTTAAAAACCCAAAACTAAAGAAAGTAAGCAAACAGCCAAACCTGATTTAAAATCAGTGTAATTGTTGTAAGTTACACAAACATAAACTTTGAGAGGAGTGGTACTTACTTTTAGCTATGGTAAAAGGGTCAGGACCCAGGACTTTGCTCATTCCTTTCTCCCTGTTCTAGCATAAATTCTGCCATTGACTTTCTTAGCCATGGTTCAGCATTACATAAACCACAGTTGACTCTAACCGGGTTTGCAGACACTGTTCAATATCCCCACTTAAGCAGACCATACTTAGCATGCAGTCACTCTAGTCTAGCATCTTAAGCATGGTTCAGGAAATGTCAACAGTAAATCTGTAGTGAGTGATTTCTCTCTGTTGCTTCACTGATGCTGTAATATCCATGGTTGGTTTAAGACTAAAGCTGGATATAAGGATGTACACTTTGATTGCATACTGCAGTTATATATTAGTTATTTGTACTAAGATATATGCAACACTTTTCCAGCAATAGCACCTTCTGATAACACCACCTGCAGTATCAGCAGATAACAATAGTGCCAGTGGTAAGAGAAAAATATAAAATAAGTTAAGCACCTTACCTTTCCACACCAGTCATTCTTTGGAACTAACTCAGCTACAATTCTCTGAACTACCACCAAAGTATCACTGAAAACATTACTCCATACTTAACAGCTCCACAATGAGCTTCTTAACTCTTCTGTTTACCTCAGTATTTTAATTTGCACTGGTCTGATTAGGAGGAAGTAGTAATGGCAAAGCAGATGGTTGTCAGAAATCTGCTTACCCCAATCACGCATTTGAGAGTTTGGTGAGCTGCGCTTTGCAGCTCAGAACGCTATGAAATATTCCTGCATTAAAAAGCCTCCCAAAATCAAGAGCTGGCAGAATGGTTGGTGCTTATCATTCATGTTCTCATTTGGGGCTTTTTTGCTTTTCCTTTTCCAGAAGGGTGATATGTATAAAGTACAAATGCGGAAAAGTGAGACAAAGTCCTGTTTTTTAAAAAAATAAATTAATTAAAAGCACAAACATATCATAGAAGCTTCAGATCCTTTCTCAATTAACTTTCAAAACAACCTGGAACAATGGACTCCTCTACAAAAATCAAAATGATTAATGAGATTTCAAGTAGCTGTGGAATATTAGGCCAAACTCCAAAAGAATGGGGATTTTCTTTGAATATGTCGTGCACAAACATCCTATACCTCTTTGTTTCTTTGCAACAATCTTATACCAAGGAATTCAAGTGATTGACTCAATTAGCAAACAAAGAAATCTGAGGTTGTTTGGATAATTAGCCAGTTAGACTCTGTCAGAAACAGATACATATAACACAATTAAGGGACTTGAAAGTAACTATCCAGAACAACAAGAAAAGAACAAAATTAGTACTCAAAAGCAGAGGTGTAGTTTGCTGTTCTGTACCTGCTTGTCTTTTGATCACATTATCGTCACTCAAACTCAGTCTGTCTGTCGCAGTTTGCATTTCATTAAATTTGTGTTCTTGGCCCAGTAGGGCAAATTTGCATGGCATCACAATGCAAGTGTTTTCCATTGTGGGGAAAAGGAAGAGGGGACAATAGCCTGGGAGGTGTCAAAGGAGGTCAGTGTGGAGTCGATAATATGTGAGCAGGGGAAGGAATTATGTTATGTATTTTTGTGTTTTCATTTTGCAAATTGCCTTGTGATCTTCAGATGAAGGGCGGTATAGAAATTCAATAAATAATAATAATAATAAATCCTTTACTAATCCACGCAAAATCCATTACAAAATGCTTGCTTCTGCATACACCTGCGATAACACACCAGTCCGCAGATTCCCTAGGTCCCAAAGATAAATCAATGAACTTTCTCCATCTCGATTCATAATATGTTCATTCCCTCTGAGTTTGCCCTGCGGCACTGAGAATTTGTGGGGAAATGTTTTTTCTAGCTCTTTACTGATATTTCAGAAAGGCCTGTCTTGCTCCAAATCCCTTCCAGCCAGCCCTCCACTGTTCCCAGTTTTCCCAGTTGCTCATTTGCCCCCTTCCTTGTGAGCCCCCTCCTTTCCCCAGAAACTTGCCTTCCAGCAGCAGTTTGAGTGGAAGTAAACGACTGAGCCCAAAGAAAGTTCCCAATGAAAGATAGATGTTTGGCTAGGGCTCCTGGGTCCTTACAAAGGGGCCTTTGCCATAGAAATACCCTGTTCATAAGGCTTTGAGCCTCATTAAGGCCTAAAATCATCATTCCCACTCCCATTCATTTTAGGGAAAGGGGAGGAACAGAAGTAGCTTGGAACACAGCAAGCATTTCTGCACACCTAGCCAAAATCCAAAGGGATTCTGAATTCAAAACCATGAAACGCTTGTTTAGGTTCTTTCCACCAACCCACCTCTGACGCTTGCCAAGATCACTGGTGAGAGGTCACCAATGGCTGGATGTTAGCATGCTTTATTTAGTTATTCTGTTAGATTTCTGCCCTACCCAGGGATGCAGAGAATGGGGGAGAGATTTCACACACACACACACACACACACACACACACACACACACACCCCAGTTAGGACTTTCTCCCATCAACACTATGGCAACTGAAGCCTTAACGTAATGTTACTTTCTGAGAAGCTTGCTTGGAAATAAATTATATAGCAGTGGGCTAATTTAGATGCAGTGGGAAAATGCTTCCCCTTGCTACACTACATTGCCGTCTTCAAGAAGGCCACGTGCTTCATTTATTTCTAGGTAATGATGTAATCTACATCAATATGCCAGTCCTACCATATAATTTCTCTTTCCCGGTAAGTGCTTATCTTGCACTTTTATAAACATAATCGCAATAGGAGATTTCATTTCGGGGCTTGCAGTCCATTCCCCATATTAATTGCCACCTGCCTAAACACAGCAGTAAACCTCTTGAATGGTCAGACTTTCCCCCATATTAGCCAGTCGTTTAAAAATATTATTACATGAGCCTGGCACCATCTAGAATTGTTCAGACATTTACTATTCCATGGTACATATTTTTATGTTTTATGGCGTGCTTCCCCCCACCCTCCTTCAGACTTCATTCAGATGTGCAGGGGTTTACCAATCATGTTGCATCACCACACAAGGAGTGTTCTGTGCCACCAGGAGCTGGCCAGGTGCTTTTCGAAAGCTTACAATCAGAATACTCCACAGTATACCACTGAATATCAGGTGATGGGTGTCACAAGTGAGAGATACAGCTATTGCACTCATGTCCTGCTTGTGGGCTTCTGACTGGTCAGTGTGATGACACAATGCTGGAGCAGGTCAGGCTCTGTGAGTTAACCTTCATTTTGCACCTGTAAATCTTCTTTTAGTCTGTGAATACAGCAAGCCTCCCATAGCAGAAATGGGGTCTATTCTATTTGTTTAACAATGAAGGGCTTCCTAGGTAAAATCAAAACGCTTAAAAATAAAAAGGAAGCGAGATCTGAAATCCAAAATAATGGTACCCCCTAGGATTGAGTGGAACACTTCTGAACAAGCCTGTGCTAGAATATTAAAGCAAGAGCGGGACTGAATAATTGTCCTCTTAGGCAGGGCAGCAGGGCTGAGCAACTGAATCCATAATGGGTGCAAAACATTCCTTGCTGGCAATTGGCATTACCAGGTTTAGAATGTGTGCAGATCGGCGCAGTACCCCTGTGCGATGCCCCCGTGCACAGATCACCGCAGTGCCTGTAGGAGGCTTGCCCCACCCCCACTGCTCCGGGTGCTGGAACAGCTAGCTGCACCCCTGGGCGGGGGCCAATTAACGCAATTTGTACAATTAAACCAGATTGTATCTTTCCCAGGCCATGTAGTGTGGTTTCCCCTGGAGCAGCCCATATCTAATACCAACCCTGTGGAATTAAGGGGGTTGACCAAAAGGGGCATACCACCCGAGGAATCATAGGGACCCAGGGAACAGACCAAACATTCTCCCCTTTTTATAGCCATCTCCTCTGCTAGGGTTATCCATGTGTTTGTTCACGGCTGCCCTTTTCCATAATACGTCTTCCTCGCTTTCTCCCACCTCAAATGAGGTGCTTATTTTTGGGGAAGGGGCACGAAAATAAAATATGTCCAAAAGGGTGCAGCCAGCATGGTCCAATCTGGAGGGGGCCACCGGTGGGTGAGCACGAAGATTAGCAGCTTGGGGTGGTGACACAAGACACTCCCTGTCCTCTAGCAACCGTGTTACCCCACTCCCTTCCGATTTATACCCAGTGAGTCCTTTTTTCAGTACCAACAACATTAAGACAGACCTCTTACCTTTCATATATAGGAAGCAGCTGAGGGTGTTTCTACTTTTGTTTCCTTTGAGAAGAAGCCTTCCTGAATAGACTTTGCTGTGGGAAAGTGGCAAGTCAGTGGCAAGGCCTTTTGATGGGTTTGTTGTTGTTGTCGTTTAGTCGTGTCCGACTCTTCGTGACCCCATGGACCAGAGCACGCCAGGCACTTCTGTCTCCTGCAGTTTGGTCAAACTCATGCTGGTAGCTTCGAGAACACTGTCCAACCATCTCGTCCTCTGTCTTTCCCTTCTCCTTGTGCCCTCCATCTTTCCCAACATCAGCGTCTTTTCCAAGGAGTCTTCTCTTCTCATGAGGTGGCCAAAGTATTGGAGCCTCAGCTTCAGGATCTGTCCTTCCAGTGAGCACTCAGGGCTGATTTCCTTAAGAATGGATAGGTCTGATCTTCTTGCAGTCCATGGGATTCTCAAGAGTCTTCTCCAGCATCATAATTCAAAAGCATCAATTCTTTTGCAATCAGCCTTTTTTATGGTCCAGCTCTCACTTCCAAACATCACCACTGGGACAGGTTGGCAGATCAATTGACAGAGTCCAAAATGCTTTTCCTGCACCAAAGCTTGATATAGGCTCCAAATAAACCCTTTCATCACCTCCTATCAACATCCCTCTTGACCATGTTCAGAGATGGTCTGTTAACTGTCTCTCACATTAGCAGGACTTAGAGCTTAGACTGTTGGTGACATCATGCATGACATCAGAATGTTATGTTTGCATTCGGCAAAAGCTGTTTCCATGCCAATAGTAGTGGCCAGTAAACCTTTGTAAGCAAGTAGCCATCTGCCTGTCTGTAGTTCAAGGTATAATTTTGTTTTCATAACCCAAGCTTGAAGAATGCAGTTTCTAGTATTTAAAAACAGTACAATGATCCAGTGAAACAAATTGACCCAAATACAGTATTAATGTTCAGATGTGATCCACTTTTACCCTCAAAATCTACCATTTTGGAATATTGCTTATATTCAAGATAGCTCTTGACTATGCATTCTGATTTGAGGATTTATTTTTACTCTTACCGGTTTTTCGTTTTAAACGAACGTTCTGTATGAAATTAAAGCCCATGGATCAAAATAATATTTTTGATGCTGTTTAATCTTACATCTTACTGCTTAAAACTACTGCGTAGTTTAATGCAATTGCTTTTGTGGGAAGAATCGGCTTAACACGTTATCGATAATCCTAATGCAACTGTATCCAAGTTTGTCCTGGGATTTTAAAAGGCGGGTTTAAAGAGAAGATGTGCTTACAGATTTGCTTGCGAGTCAAAAACACAGAGAAATTACCAATTAACGCCCCCTGGCTTAACGTCTGCAAATACATTCTGCAGTCTCACATATTGTGATTGCTTAGTTCCAGTGCATACCCATGTTCTTTGGGGACTGAGCTACATTAGTAAAAAAAAAAAAAACCCACCAGTGTTTTAAATGTGTTATAAACATGCAACACCAGATGGTGCTGTAGAGCACAAAACCTTTCTATGTGGTTTTACATAGAGTTTTTTCTTTCTTTTGTTAGAACGATTTAATTTATGACTTATTTATAGCAGGGTTTTTTCCTGTGTGTAGATCCACCCTTGGTCTTTCAGTTCTAGCTGTTTCTCTGAATCTCAGGATACTGTGAGAGCTAATTAGCTGCTTCCATTTCCATTACATAAAATGGTATGTGATACTAGTAAAGGGTTGTGTATGGTGGGAATTAACTGACAAATGGAAGAGGCAGAGAGTGGAAGAGCACTAGAGCACCCAGGTCCTGCTTGCAGGCTCCCATAGGCATCCGACTGGCCTAATTGAGCGGGGATCTTCTCATGTGCTAACTGCCCCACACTTCTGTCTATCCACAACATGTGGTATCCAAAATTTATCCAAAATTTATGCATCTTAAAACTGAGGCTTTATCTGCATAACATTCCTAATAGCTTTACTTCATGAATTTGGCTATTGTTTCTTTAAATTAGCCTGAGCTAGTGGTCATCACCATATATTGTGGCAGTGAATTCCACAAATTAATACTATTTGTGGTATGAATAGGTCCTTTCTTTTCCACTGCCAGTTAGTTTCCTGTGGTGAGCTGGGCCGTGAATTGAGAGACAGACTCTACCAATTCCTTTCCTTTCTTATTTCTGCTTCTGCCCTTTGGGACAGGATCCAGTCTTGGCCAAAGCACTGAACCCCAGGGTTAACCTTTAATTAATGAACAAACAAATCAAGGTGTTAGAAGAATGAAACCTCTTGATTAAGTCATTGGCAAAGAAAGCTGTTTTCTATATACTATTTAGAAATATTTTTACATACTTTTTAATATACTAACTACTGTAGAAATGAAGTACAAATATAAGTCAGAATAAACTTGTCCCTGCTACATGTGCATGCCCTGAAAGCTGTTTGGGTATTCTGGGCGCTGATAAAGTCATTGATTGGGTGCCTAAGGAATATCAAGCCATGGTGTTATCAGTACAGGAAGTGCTGTCAATGAGTTCCTCTCAGCAATACAGTGGTGCCTCGCAAGACGAAATTAATCTGTTCCGTGAGTCTCTTCGTCTTGCGGTTTTTTCGTCTTGCGAAGCACGGCTATTAGCGGCTTAGCGGCTATTAATGTCTTAGCGGCTATTAACGGCTTAGCGGCTTTAAGAAAAAGGAAACAAACTCGCAAGAACTCACAAGACGATAGGGAAATTCGTCTTGCGGAACGACTCAAAAAACGGAAAACTCTTTCGTCTTGCGCGTTTTTCGTCTTGCGAGGCATTCGTCTTGCGAGGTACCACTGTAAAGCTGTGCAGGCAAAACTTGCTAGGTTAGAACTGGCAGCTTTATGGGATCAGGCAAAACACTATCAGTCCCTTATATCATCTAACCACTATTGAGCTGTTTACTGCAATACCACCTGCTGGTGATCTGCAGAAAAGGGCAATCAAAACCCTGAAAGGAAAGGCTTAAGCATTTGGAGTTTTTCTTTTTTTCATTTAGAAAATGCAGGGGGGAGTTTACTGTGGGGATGGGCATGATAAAGCTTTATAAAAGTTATTTATTTCACAAGATATATTTACCACTTGATTGTAATTAAACCTCAAGGCTATTTATGAAAAGAATGTATCGGGTGTTGTTGTTTTTAAATAAAAAATACTATTTTTATTTTTTTTAAATAAAAAAAACTATTTAAAATAGTCAGAAATTATTTAAATCAGTGATGAGCTAAAAACCAGCTTAAAAAACGCATCAACCTTCTTCATGTCTGGACAGGCTTGCCTAAACAGAAACATTTTTATGACGCACTGAAAAGAGTATATGGAATACTTCTGCCTGATGCCGAGGGAAGAGAGTTCTGAAGGGTGGGGGCTGATACACTAAAAGATCAATTTCTTTCAGGTGACAAACTGGTATTGTGTGGCACCTGTAGGAGTGCCCATTCCACAGATTGAAGTGGCGAAGGGGGCACATAAAGTGTAATGCAATCTGGCAAGTAGAATGGTCCCAAGCTGCCAAGGGTTTTATATACCTTGAACTTGGCCCCGTAGGAATCAGTAACCAGTGTAGGTCTCTGAGCAGAAGTGTTATCTGCTGATAGGGTCTCACTCCCGTCAGTGATGGTGCCACAGCATTCTGCACTAACTGCAGCTTCTGCACAAAGCAAGCCCCACAAAGAGCACATTGCAATAATCCAGTCCTGAAAGAACTCAATGCATGAACTATTGTGGCCAAGCTTTCCTGGTCCAGGAATGGTTGCAGCTATCACACCAGTTGCAACTGGTAAAAGTCTCTTCTAGCCACTGAAGCTACCTGGCTGTAATGATCTCAGACAGGCAAGCAAACCTCGATACGAATCAATGACTCTCTGGCAGTTTGATGGTACGTTTATTTATAAATTACATCCAGAGCTCCCAGCCTACTGCTCTTTGAAATGAGGTTCCTCTGAGTCTTTGCCCCTCTCACAGCACGAAGGGCACCAAATTCCAGTCCTTCATCTCTTGTACTTCCGTTGCATTTTAACCCTTTCAACTCTGGGTTCAGGAAGAAGGAGGGTGGAATTCCCCCCCTCAAAAGAAGAACTCTCAGCACTCTGTTTCTCTGCTGGTTGCATAGCAACCCTCTCACTACCGCCTTTCTCTCCCCCTCCCCCTTCTTGTGAGCTGTTCGTGTCTACTGCTCTAGCTGATTCAGGGAAACTCTTGGTGAAGGGGGCCCGATCCCACCGCCTCCTGCTCTTTCTGCGATCTTTCGTCTCCAGAGTCGGACTCTGTCTCTCTTTGTACTGGCAATCCCTCTTCTCCTGAATCTGACTCTTGCCAGGCGTTTGATTCAGCCACGTCCCTAATACCGGCCATCAAAGCTGAATCCAAAAGAAGCCCCAGACTATGAACCAGCTCAGAAGGAATGGAACTCTTTCTTCGGCAGACCATTGACCAATGCAGGAGTCAAGCTTAGTTTGAATTGTCTTTGGAGTAGGAAAAATATGAACAGGGAAGACACCCTTTTCTCCCCTCCTCAATAAAACCAATTGACAAGAGATTCCACAAGATATGCTAATAGCCACAGATTTTGACATACCCAAACTTACCATGATTAGTCACGAGAGCTATATGAAATCTGCAGATCCAGAGGCAGTCTGCCTCTGAATACTAGCTGTTGGGAAGCAACAGTGGGAGAGGACTGTGGACTTCATGCATGTCTTGCTTGTGGAGCTCCTGAAAGCATCTGATTGGCCACTGTGGAAGCAAGGATGCTCAGCTACGTAAATAGACATTTGGTCTGATCCGGCTGGGCTCTGTTTTTATTCCTATGCAGCAGAGGGCTTGAGCACAGCAGAGAAGAGGTCAGTCCTTTTCTTGGAATCAAATACAGGAGCTCAGACTGTAAAGCATATGAGTCATCTTCCAAGCTGGGACTGCTTGAACAATTCTGTGACGTTTCATTGGCAGCAGTCTAACAATAAAGTCACACCAATTATACTGACAAGATGGGACACTGCCGCAGATTCTGCCCTTGCAAATTTTCTGTGTTTTGGGGAAAGAGCAGAGTAAACAAAGCAAGAAGAAAACTCACAAGGCCTTTATGAACCCAAAGATGCCAGGTATGGCAGAAGCTCTTTGAAGACAGCAATCAGCGAGTTGGCAACAATATTGTTGTGGGTTTTTTGTCTGCCAGCCGACTGAATAGGTCTAGCTTGATCAGAGTCTAGGATTTAACAAAAGAATGTTCATGTTTCTTAATGACACATAATGGGCAGTTGATGTCTCTTGATAGTGGGCAAGCTCACTGAGTGTTTTGAATGGGAAAGCTATCACAGCATGGAACTGTAAGACAGACCCAGCAAAGGGGAGAGGAGCTGTTATGTGTGGGCAGCCTACCTGGAACAAAAGGAGCAGTTTTAGAACAAAGAAAGGGAGAGGCAGAAGCACAAAGAAAGCTGAGAGTTGGAAGCATTTTGAACTGCCCATCTCAAGAGATCTGATATGACACAGCACATTAGAAGCTTGGTAGGAGTGCATACAGTAAGCCCACAACTTATGCACATTTAAAGTGTGTGCATTCAGCTTTATGTGCTTGGCAAAGCACTATTTTTTTAATTGTGTGTGGAATATATGGACAACTGGGGGGGAAACTTTGGCAATCCCACCTGCCATTTTACCCAATGTGTTTTGACTATATGCAATTTTGGCTTTAGGTGCGATCTCCATAACATAACCCCTGCATAAGTTGTGGGTTTAGTGTATGCATTTGCCTCCTCTTACTGTCTATACATATATTTGTGAATAAAATAAATATTAAAATGCCACAAGAGTCCAATGCTCTCTCCTCCAAAGGAGACCAAAACTTTGGTAGTGCTTCCCCCAGGAATGACCAGTGGTTGTCTTTCCCAAACTGGGCTCTTGACTCTCATTTAATACATTCGGGTGATGGAAAGGGATAACCCAGGGGTAGGCAAACTAAGGCCCGGGGGGCTGGATCCGGCCCAATCACCTTCTAAATCCAGCCCATGGACGGTCCGGGAATCAGCGTGTTTTTACAAGAGTAGAATGTGTCCTTTTATTTAAAATGCATCTCTGGGTTATTTGTGGGCCATAGGAATTTGTTCTCGCCCCCTCAATATAGTCCAGCCCCCCACAAGGTCTGAGGGACAGTGGACCGGCCACCTGCTGAAGAAGTTTGCTGACCCCTGATACCTAAGAACCTCATCTGAAGGAGGCAGTGGCAAGGATGCTGGGCACAGGAAATTTGTTTTGGCATAATTATTTGTGGGTTAAAGTTCAGAGACCACTACTTCAGATGCAAAGGAGAGTAATATGCCTGGATCTTGTGAATATGTAGATTGACAAAAGGACACTCATATACAAGGGGTTGCTGGAGAGGGCAGTGGGGTCGGACATGAATGAAGCAGGGCAGGACCAATTTGTGGAGGGGAGCCCTCAAAGTATTATCATGTGTGTATGTTTGTGCTGGAGGAGACTCTTGAGAGTCCCATGGACTGCAAGAAGATCAAACCTCTCCATACTGAAGGAAATCAACCCTGAGTGCTCACTGGAAGGACAGATCCTGAAGCTGAGGCTCCAGTACTTTGGCCACCTCATGAGAAGAGAAGACTCCCTGGAAAAGACCCTGATGTTGGGAAAGATGGAGGGCACAAGGAGAAGGGGGCGACAGAGGACGAGATGGTTGGATAGTGTTTTCGAGGCTACCAGCATGAGTTTGACCAAACTGCGGGAGGCAGTAGAGGACAGAGGTGCCTGGCGTTCTCTGGTCCATGGGGTCACGAAGAGTCGGACACGACTAAACGACTAAACAACAAACAACATGTTTGTAAAATCTGAGTTTTTACCGAGCAATGTCTATGTTTACTATGTGTGGCTCTTGAGAGAGACAAGTTAAATTGGTTAATAGTGAGTGTGGGCATGGATAGATAACTACGGACAAAGTACACTTCTCAAGATGATTTCAAATTTTCTGTTTGTTACCAATTTCCTGGGCAACAACATCAGAATTGACCTTTAGCTGTCCCACAGGAGTTCACCCATTATGCAAATACGTCAAAATACTTCTCAGTTTTCTGAGATTCTTCCTCCCCCCCCCAAAAAAAATCCAATTAGGTTTCTCGTTTACAGTTATTAAACTACTATCCTTGGTAAGCCACCAAGGAGCTTGTAGTCAGTAAATTAAGTAGATTTAGATGGTGCGTATCGAAATGTAACACTTTCCTTAAATTTGCACAATTAAGCACAATCCAACGAAGCAGAGTTTTATTGGCGATTCAGTTTAATTCAAAGGGGAAGATGTAGCCTGAATCCAAGCTGCATGCACTTAGAATAGCTCTGGATGCTGCCTTGCAATAAATAGCAGGGTTGCAGCACCAGCTTTTGTGAGAATTCCCTCTGCTCTGCTCCCCTCCCCTTCTTCCTGCTCTTCTGCCATAATTGTGCAAAATTCCTCCTTGCTGTGAGGTCTCTAACATAATCTCTCTGTGTGGTGAGTTCAGTGGACAAATTTGTATTTTGCAAGACACCTGAACAACTGCAAGCTTTAGAATACCAGCTATTATCATACCTTCTTTAAAATAAAATAAACCACAAAAGGTCAAGTATTTGGATAAAACCTGGAAAATTAAATAGGGGCGAATGGATTTGACTCTTTCAAGTCATTTGGGAAAGATTAGTACATGTAATCATTTGTACATATAATCCCATCCTGTTTTCTCATTCACCTATGAATTTAAAATATATATTTCACAAAATCAAAATGTATTTAAACGTATATTATTTCTTAGAATATGTATTGATGGGGTGAGCTCCCGTTGCTCAGTCGCAGCTCCTGCCAACCTAGCAGTTTGAAGCACGTCAAAGTGCAAGTAGATTAATAGGTACCACTCCGGCGGGAAGGTAAACGGTGTTTCCGTGCGCTGCTCTGGTTTCTCCAGAAGCTGCTTAGTCATGCTGGCACATACACCGTATGCTGTATACCAGCTTCCTCAACCAGTAAAGCGAGATGAGTGCCGCAACCCCGAACGGTCAGAGGTCCTTTACCTACCTCTCTCTCTCTCTCTCTCTCTCTCTCTCTCTCTCTGTAATCTTAAATGTGTATTTTGACATATGTGAATTTCAGTCCTGTCCAGTGAGTTCAGTGAGTATAGGATTGCAGCAGGGATGCCATCTGTCTCCAATTTTCAAGAAAGGGGCCAGGCCTCCTCAATATGCCGCAATGGGCCTTGGCGGGCATTCCTGCCACCCCAGAGGACCTTGTGGGGACTACCCGTAACTGCAGCAGGCTCTGTCAGGCCTTCCTGTGGCCACAGGAGGCCCCGTCAGGACTCCTCCTACCGCATTATATCACACACAAAAAGGTTGGGCAGAACCTGTTGTGTGTGGATTGTAGCCTTTAACTGTCACAAACTGCTTTGCAGCGCTTGGCATAGGGCAAAATCCAGTGGCGAGCTGAGTTCCATGCCTTATTTCAAAAGGTGTGGATCAGGTAATTTCATAGAGGAATTTACAAAAACTGAATCAGGAATCAGCAGAAAACTTGCATGCTCAGGAAGGGATTATTTCATTTGCAGCCATTATGCATTAGAGAAGTAAAATCCCAGAATGTATTTTATGCAGTTAAACCAAAGCCAAATTTTATTCCATGTCATCATGAAACCCAGTTGCTCGTGTTGATCTAATATTCGTGTTAGAATTTCATTCTTTCTGGTCAAAGGAACAGAATTATTAATTTAAAGAAAAGTGGCCCCGCTATATGCCCAGTGATAGAATAAATGAAACCAATGGGAGCAAATGCTTCAGGTATGGCTAGAATTTCCAGCTCTGTTGTTGCTGTTATTATGATGTCATCACAAACCTTTGATGTATGTGTCTGGCTGTGCAGACTACTATCTCTGATGACTACATTGCCTGAGAGCTTTCAGACCCTTGATGTACTTGTCTAGCCTTAGAGCCTAGCTCAAAGTGTGCATGATGGATGAGATTTTCAGCCAAAGCTTTTGAGCAGGCAAAGTTCCTTGCTGGGCTCTCAACACAGCTTGAAGGTCTGTATAGACAAACACATAAACCCACACATGTTTGAGTACTAGGGCTACAACAGCTCAGGAATCAGCTGTTGTGCGGCCAGCTTCTGCTAGTGCAAGTGTTGTGTTTGATGCTTTTGTCACACGGACTTTAAACTCTGCTATCTGCTGGTGCAAAGGCACTTGTTCTAGGAGACGGAGCATTGGGCATGGCTGTTTGCATTTAGACTTGGAGCATCAACTCTGGGTGGATGCACACAATGGCTGACCTCTCTTGCTTATTTGGTGTGTTTCCAGTCCACCTTTCTTCCATCATACAACTCAAGCCAGCATACATGAGATTTCTAGGAACTCTCCACAATGAGGCATTTGGACTGTGCTCCCTGCCACATTCTCATCACCCTTTAAAAGAAAAATATCCCACTGTTTTCTTCCTTAAAAAGATATAGGGGGACTGCAGTGGTAATGTTTATAAGTGTGCCTACATTCTTTCACTATTTGTGAAAGAAAATAGTGGTGACCCTTTTCCTACAGTCGACTATCTAGTTTATAAGGTCAAAGTCTTGTTTGTTATAATTTTCAGTCTAAGATTATATTATGAATATGTCAGTACTGTATATTATAAATGTATTAAGAACCCACTCGAGTCATGAAGCCATGAGAAGCCTACAGATTTATGATTTTATAATATTTGTATGTACAGTGGTACCTTGGGTTACATACGCTTCAGGTTACATACGCTTCAGGTTACAAACTCCACTAACCCAGAAATAATACCTCGGGTTAAGAACTTTGCTTCAGGATGAGAACAGAAATTGTGCTCCGGCGGTGTGGCGGCAGCGGGAGGCCCCATTAGCTAAAGTGGTGCTTCAGGTTAAGAACAGTCTCAGGTTAAGAACGGACCTCCGGAATGAATTAAGTACTTAACCCGAGGTACCACTGTAGATCCTTATGCATTGTTTGGTCAGCTGCTGTGCAGCTAGAAAGGAAATCTTTAATAGCAGTTAGTAATATATCTTAGGTAGCAAATAGTATTTGATTCAGCCTTAGTAACAAAAGATTCCTTCGCATATAACAAATCTTAGAACAAAAAAAAGTGATGAGGTTGTAGGATCACTATCTGAATGGGGTGGGAAAAGAATAGCTAAAATAATTATGTACTAATTAGAAGCAATCAGTCCTGAAGTTTTCAACACTTCTTGTTTTTTGGAGGTGATTTCTATCCTAAAGACTAAATGCATTTTCAATAAATAGTTTGAATCAATGCACACTCTTTCAATCCCCTCAACGGCTCAGGTAATCGTTAATGTTGAAATTCTAAGCCTGTCTCCATAGGGCTCTAGTTTCCAGAGGCTTCCCCACTCCAAGTACATTACACGTGATGGTTTCAAGCATCAATGACCCCCAATTTAGTTGTTGGGGTCCATAGGAACCAACTTTTTTAGCCCCCCCAAAAATTGAGCCCCCCCCCCAGTTAATGGCCATTGACATTCAAATGGTGTGTGTGTGTGTGTGTGTGTGCTGTGTCATGTGATTGGTTATATGGAGCTGGGCTTACATGCCCCCCCCCAATATTTCATTCAAGTTGGCACCCCTGCTGGGGTCTTCCGCCAAAAGACCAGATCAAATCAGGTGATATCATTTCCTTTTTTAAAAAAAATAATATTTATTAACAGTTTAAAGATTACAAAAAAAGAAGAAAAATTAAACAAGACAAAACAATACAAAAACAAAAAACACTACAAAAGACATTAAATTAACAAAACAAAACAATTAAAAACACATCCAGTAATTTCGATATCTTATCTTTCATCACTTATTTCAGCGACCTCCTCACACCTCCCTTTTTGTATTCCACTTCAATTAACTGTTTCAGCAATTCCTTCCTCTATTTTATGTACTATATTTATCTTAACATATTCTAACCTTATTTTTCCCTTTAATGCATTAACAATCTATTTGTACTTAGTTCCTTATAACATTTCTGCTAAAGCCATATAACTTCATTCCAACATTTTTCTAACATTCTTTGATTTTACAGTATTTCTGTAAATAATCTTTACATTTTTTCCAGTCTTCTTCCACCGACTCTTCTCCCTGGTCTCGGATTCTGCCAGTCATTTCCGCCAATTTCATGTAGTCCATCAACTTCATCTGCCATTCTTCCTGGGTGGGTACATCTTGTGTCTTCCAATGCTTCGCAATGAGTATTCTTGCTGCTGTTGTCGCATACATAAAGAAAGTTCTGTCTTTCTTTGGCACCAATTGGCCGACCATGCTCAGGAGAAAGGCCTCTGGTTTCTTCAGGAAGGTATATTTAAATACCTTTTTCATTTCATTATAAATCATCTCCCAGAATGTCTTAATCCTTGGGCATTTCCACCAAAGGTGAAAGAATGTACCTTCAGTCTCATTACATTTCCAACATTTATTGTCAGGTAAATTATAAATTTTTGCAAGCTTGACTGGTGTCATGTACCACCTGTAAATCATTTTCATTAGATTCTCTCTTAAGGCATTACTGTACATGCCATAAATCAGGTGATATCATTTCCTTGGCTCCTTTGAAAGTTTTCTGGATCAAACTTCTGAGCAATCGGGCGACCTGTTTTTGCTCTGTCACTGCCCTGTCTCAACCATGTGTATGGTAACATCTGCAGTATATAAAAAAATACAAGACTATTCATAGCATTTGCTTCAGAATGAACATGCAGAAATCTCTAGCCTATATTGCAGATACAGTTGTCTATGTTATCTTTTATTAGGATAGCAGCTCAGAGCTATTCCAAAGTCATTATTCTGGATATCATTTGCCACCTCATTTGCTACAGAAAGATCTCTCATACAGAACTCCTACACGGAAGCAAATAACACCGTCTACCCTCTCACCACTTTTACCTACATGCTTGTCTGTGTCTCTGAGACTTATTACTGCGTGACATCACTTTAATGAACCTTAATCAACTTTCTTTTGTTAACAGAGCTTTCCCCTAAAATTTCAAATTGCTGCATTCATACTCTTGGTGGAGCTTTTGTTTTATTTATTGGACTTCTGCTTTACATTATGCATAGGGTTCCTTTATCTGTATTTTAACCACATATAAGGCATTGTCAGTGGAGTGAAAATGATCTAATAAATCTTATCGCTACCATTCTCTTCTTCATCGTTCTTAAAAAAAAAACAGAAAAAGAAAAAAAGTGTCTCAGAAGGTGTCAGAAATATAAAACCATTTGTTTCTGCAACCTCCCCAAACATTTTTACAGCTATGTCAATGTTGGTTCATGGCTCCCGCTTCCCTGTTAATAGCGGAGAAGCAAAAGTTGAAAGTAGTGGAAATCAGGCTAGCCAAAAGTAAATCTGTGTCTACATTTTATCCAGTTAGCAAGTCAGGAGTAAATAATCTAATCAAAATTTGGTCATCCTGAAAGTAACATTACAGAATCCTGTTTACATTAAGCCAACATTTCAGAAGCTTGCAGTGACAAAACTCTTGGTATTTCTGTGCATCAGATGATAATGAGACAAAGGGAGACAGAAGATCAAATATCTATTAATTAATGTTTTTCAGAAATCCATGGAAATGGTTTCTGTACCTTAAGTCACTGGTTCTAAACAAGAAAAAGAAATGGATAGGTTTGTTCTGTGCAATCAACTGTACAGTTTGGGCCATTCCTCATATGTGGTACCCTGTGGGCAGCACCCAAAAAGCAGCCTAGGTGCACCCAAATGAATATATATTTATTCATTATCATCGTATTCATTAGCAACCCACCCCTGTCTCAAAATAGACTGGTGTACGATATGAACATGTACATCTTCCTACCAAAGTGGCTTGCTGAGCGGGGTGGAGCAACTTATGGTAGCTCTGTGGCAGGAGGGCTGCTGTTGCTTAGCAGCAGGGGGAGAGGTGAGGTGGCAAGGAAGTTGGTGGAGGGCAAACACCCCAGCGGAGCCAGTTAGGGGGTCCTGACAGTGTGTTTGCACCATGCCAACCTCCCAGTTGCCTTGCCTCTCCTCACCACCCCTGTCAGCAACAGCAACCCACCTGCCAGAAAGCTACTGAGCCGCTTCTGTGATGCAGACCCTGACAGGCCTGCTCATCAAATAGTCCATGCACTGAGTACATCATTACAACAGGGTGGTAAGGATGTAATATATTTTGACACAACCTGACAGTATCTCATTTTGTAAGCTTTCAGAATGGAGAGGAGTGCTTACCTGGTGAGAAAAGAAAAGTAGTCCAGCTGGCAGAGGGGAAAATCTAATTTTCCAATGACTCTGATGGATATTTGTCATCAGTTAAAGGAATTATTCACTGCTGTGACCCTCCTTAACTTAAGCTTGACCCAAAGAAGATCAAAGATTCCCTAGCAAGAGATAATTAGTAAAGATATTAATTTAACAGTCAGAGGCTAAAAGAGATTGATTTATTAATTTCTCTAAAGGGTTAGAGCTCTTAGGAGATATGTTTATGTCTCAAACATTTTCCAGTAATTTATATCGTATGTGAAGCTTACTCTTTTGATTAGGGGGCTCTCAAGTTTTTTCAGTAGTGAGACTTTCAAGCTGTTGATTCCTGCATGGTTCAGGATAGCTCAAATCTTTGTCATTTGGGGGGTATGTGTGTAAGTGATACCCGGCTTTATTTTTTGAGATTGACACCTGTTGAAGAAATGCTGCCAGAATATGAAGGGACAGCAAGCTCCTTTCCTTCCACATCTCCACAGAATAGCATATAAGGCAGGAATGGGGGAAATGCGGATGTTGCTGGACTTTTACAGATCCATTATCTTTGACCATGCTGATGGGGTTTAGAGTCCACCAACGTCTGGAGGGCCACAAGCTCCCCATCCCTGATACAAAGGATTCTGTTCCTCATTCTTCCTTATCCCCCACAGCTATGTTCCTTGTGATGGCTCTACAAACATTTTGAAGAACATGAGAGAAGTGAGGATCTCTTTAATGACATGGTCACTTCCCAGAGCCAGTTCCTGAGACCAAGAGGACAGACACACCCTTGGGCAAATCACTTGAGAGGTGAGTATCCTGCGATATCCTGCGAAGATATGCTTTGCCAAGTACAGTTGTGCTTTGGATCCCAAATGCCTTGGTACTTGGACGTTTTGGCTCCCGAACGCCACAAACCTGGAAGTGAGTGTTCTTGTTTGTGAACGTTCTTTGGAAGGCGAATGTCGGATGGGGCTTCTGTGGCTTCCTATTGGCTGCAGGAGCTTCCTGCAGCCAATCAGAGGCTGTGCTTTGGTTTCCAAATGTTTTGGAAGTCAAACGGACTTCTGGAACGGATTCCGTTCGACTTTCAAGGTACGACTGTATACCTAAAGCTTGGGATATTTATGATGGCCATTGGGCTGGGGTAGTGTAGTAGACTAGTGAAGGGGAGACCTGGTTCTAATCCCTGATCCGCCATGAAGCTCATCGGGTGATTGTGACCAAACGTCAGGGCTGGAATCAGATGCAGGTCAGCACGAAGAGTCAGAGTCAGTTGTCAATGAAGTCAACTCTTTATTCAAGGAAATGGCATACAACTCAGCAACACTTCTCAGTAGGTTTTGCCCCCATAGATCTGTTGCCAGGACAGAAGCTCCCTGCCTTCTCCTCTTTCTAAGACTCATCCTCTCCCAGATGTTTCCCAAGCAGCCTTAAACTGCTCTGGTCTGTTTTGCTCTTCATAGTCTTGGAGACCAGGTGGGTAGGAGAGCTTGTTGCAGCTGGAGAAGAAGACTCCCAGGATGCTTCAGCAGTCTCTTGACCACCACCCCTCCTCTGCTTCAGCCTCAGAGTCTGAACTGTTCCCTGTCACAGCTTCGCCCTGCTCACGAAACCTTGTTGGCCCTTCAGCATCCAGCCCCTCCTCCTAATCTTCTTCCTCTGACCTCTCCTTGGTGTCCCACCACAAACGCTCTGGCTCTGAGCCTTCCTCCTCTGGGGTTTTCCCTGGGAGTTCCTCAGCTGGTGCCTCCCACCACTCCTCTTCAGCCAGTCCCTGACAAGAAGTCACTCATACTTAGCATATGTTTCTTCACAGAGGTGTCATGAGGATAAAATGGAGGGTGTGGCAGGACAGTGGGTGGGGAGCATGAGCACTGCCTTGAGCTCCTTGGAGGAACAATGGGATATATATGGGAGTCATGCGTATTTTAAGGAGTAAAAGAACCTACTTGAAATATGAGTCTCTATTTCAGTATAGAATGCTGCCAGCTGCCCACTGTCTTGACTATATTAAATTTCACAAAACTGGCTTTGGGAGACTCTATAACAGGCTGACATAGGGTGGATTTTTTGATACATGTTTGTGCATTTAGCAGATATAAAATGGAGTTTCAGTTCACAATGGAAAAAGTTATTTTTAATTATGCATGAGCATGAATATGTATTTAGTGAAACAGACCCTAAGGGTTTTTTGTGGGGCTTTTTTTTTTTTAACTCTAGTCAGTCTTGCAAAATTATTCTCATTTAGGGTACAAGTTACATTATAGCAGAAATCATGATTGAAATTCAAATCCTAATACTGTTAAAACACAATGTTAACAATGAAAATGCTTAGAGTGGCATTAAAAGTATCTAAGATAATGAGAATAAATGATGTGAATTAGAGTTAAATTAACAACAGATAATACAATTGCAGATCAAAAGCCAGATTGCTGTGTTATTAATCTTACAGCAGAAAAGCTAGGATGAGGGGCTTTTCTCCTCTTTAAGTTCTCTTTTGAGAAGCATAGCTTTATAGAACTTCTCACTTTGGGAACATTAGCATACTCATAACAGGAACATTCTAAATATTCATTCGGTGTGTTCATTTCTAATAAATCTAACTGATAACCAGGGGGGAAAATGTGTAACATGTTATGTTTATTCCAGAAGTCCCTGTAATACAGCAAAGTACAATCAGGAGGAGAAATTATTGGGTCTCGTAGTTAGTAAAACATGGCATTTTATGGTTCATTCTAGAAAGATACAAATTATGAGTCCTATTACATTGTGGTTCATACAGTATAATTTCGCAAATATATATCGAGCTGTTTATTTGAAAGAAGTGGCGTTGCCTTTTCAGCAAAAGTAGCAGGTGTTTCAGTAATGATGTATTTTGGATGTTATTGGTTCTTCCTTCAGAGCCCTCTTATCATGCAGAGTAATTTGGCAAGGATGTTCAGTCAGGTTTCATTTCAAGAAAAGCTTTAAGCATGGATTTAGTTTGCAACCAGTTCAAGACAGTGCTTAAGCACACTTTGGATTTCATATCTTCCAACAGTTCCCAAATGTAAAAGCGGGGGGCACTCTCCTTGCATACAGTGCTGGATTTAGGTTCAGGTGGTTCCCCAGCATAGGGGGCCAAGTAGAGGGGGGCAAAATTGAAAAGAGCCATCACTGAGAAGATTCATTTGGGGACACCAAACTTTGGCCGTGCTCAAGGTGCAATACTACAAAAGATTATCAAAGTCCGGTGGCACATTGGGACTTGCAGGAAGAGGAGGGCAAGGGGCATCAGCTGCTGCTGCTGAGCTCATCGGCTCTGTTGCTGGCATGGAAGTGCCGCCTTGTAAACACACGGAGCGGGTGCTTTCTCTGAGACCCAAGGCAGGCTGATAGAAGCCTCATGGTTAGGGCAGCTCAGCCAGCCCCGTCTTTTTTCCATATTCTATATTCCATCGACAGTGCATGTATATAGGGGCGCTGGGGGGTGCGTGTAAACTGAAGTAGAATAGAAGGTCCCTATTTTCATCTGAGGAATATTGGAGGAATATGCCATAGCTGGAACAGAAAGCAGGTGCTACATGTAGAATTCTCCATCTCTAATCCAACCTAAGCATGTCCAGCTATTGTTAAAATGCTAAAGCCTGAAAAACATGGATTGGTGTCTAAGCAGGGTGGGAGGCTAACAAGGAAGGTTCCTCTTTACCTGCTGATAGATCCTGATAGGCATCTAGTTTTTCCAAAGGGGCTTACACTCATATGAACCTTCCTGGGACTGAGGATTCCTCTTGCCGGCCCACTGTCAAGGTCCATGAGATTGGTGGGCACTAGAGACAGGTGCTTTTCCTTTATCTCTGGGATTCTCTCTCAAAGGAAGTACATACGCCCCCAGTTTGTTAACTTTAATTGGACCTTGGAAACTTGTTTCAATCTGTATTTTACGAGGAGTGCTGTGCTAAGCTCTTAAACTGCAGCCATTTTTAGTTTTGTGATTGGATTGCTTTGTGTGTATTGTAAAAAAATGTGTCCGGAGGAGGGCAATCAGGTTCAGAAACCACATCCTATGGGGAATGCTTGAAAGAGTCAGGTACGCTTAGCTTGGAGAAGAGAAGATTAAGGGGAGGCATGATTGCCATCTTCAAATATGATGGCCTTTCGCATAGAAGATAAAATATGTTTCTGAATGCCAGTTGCTGGAAACAGGCCATTGGCTTGATCCGGGAGGCTCTTCTGAGTAGACATTCTCTGTTGCTCCAGCAAGCAGGACTAGAACTAGGCACACAGGAAGAAGCTGCCTTACACTGAATCAGACCAACTGGTCGCTCTAGCTCAGTATTGTCTACATGCATTGGGCGGTGGCTATCCAAGCATTTCTGGCAGGACATCTCTCCCAGCCCTACCTGGAGATGTCGTGGGTTGAACCTGGGACCTTCTACATTCAAGACAGATGCTCTACCACTGTGGCCCTTCCCCTCTGTAACTAATGAATGGAAGTTGCAGGAAGCAGATTTCATGTAACGTTCCTAGAAACTTCATAACAGTAAGAGCTAGCTGACATTGGAACAGATTGTCTTGGAAGGTGATAAGATCTCTCTCACTAGAGGTCTTCAAGTAGAGACTGGACTGCCATTTGTCAGGTCTTCTCTAGCTGCACCCCACATTACAGATCCTGCACTTAGCACACTCTGTTGGACTAGAAGACCACTAGATGACTTTCCAGTTCTCAGAGTCTACATTTGTATGCCTCCTTGGGAGAGCTTTGCCTTGAATGGCAGCATAGAAATTCCTTAAATAAATACATTTTTGTGCAATGCAGTAATCAGTCTACAGGGTAGACATGACCATAGACAGCAAGGTCTGTATTGGGGAGAGATAGTTTTCTACTTGAACATGCAGCTCTCACTCACTCACTCCAAGTGAGTAACAAATTATAATAATTTTTAAAAGGCAAATACGGCCTCTTAAGTTCCCTCCATCTTCTCCTTTTAACTTACTAGCATCTGTTGTTCTTGTTATTATTTTTACTATGGGGTACACCTTCATGTTTTACCAAGACTAAATAAAAATGAAGTACAGTATCTTAACGTATTATGCATGTCTTAATACCGCATTATCTCCAACATGTCTCCATCAAAATTGCATGGTTGAATAATGCCTTTTAATGGTTTAGTACAAGCTAAGTTTATAAATATTCATGTGTAAGCACCCTTATTAATATGTGTTAGATAATGAATATTAATGACTACCTTACTCATGCAAAAGCAAATGAACACTGTATGAGATGAGCATGGGTATTTTCATTAGGACAAAGCAAGGAAGAGCATATCACCTCAGCCTCTTGCAGGTGATACTACTATTGACATTCTTCCAGTCATACTGTAAATAATACTTAATTGTTTTACTGCCAATTATCTCCCCCTGCCCAAAGAAGAAATGTGATCTGTTCAAGATGTGAACATCTTTTTGTTTTAAGACTCCCAATAGGCAGGAGTATGATTAAGCCAAATATTTGACAACAATTAAACTAAACCAATGAACATTTGCATTAATTTTATGAACACAGTTTCAGTATCACTATAATTTCATAATTTTATTAGCATGCAATGCATACCTAACTCACAAGCTTAGTATATAAGAGGAACAAACTGATACTAACCATGTGTACTTAGAAGTAAACCCCACTAATTTAGTGAGATATGCTTCCAAGTTAGTTTACTTAAGACTGTAGCCAGAATTCCTAAAGGGACTCGAAAGTATACATCAAAATAGATCATTAAATAAGCAGTTAATAAATACATTTTAGTAATAATAATAATTTGTACACTTAGCTGTACGGCTAGTTCACACATGCTGGTTCACTTGAATGGCAGCAACATATGAACAGCAGCAGTGGTACGATAGAATCATACAGAATTGTAGACCTCAATTGTAGTCCAATTTCCTGCAATGCAGGAATCACAACTAAAGCATCCATGACAGATGACCATTGGGATTTGAATGTATATTGCAGATAGGGCCTAATTTACATTCCGCAAAGCAATACACAAATCAAAACATAGATAGCCTTTGAAATTCACACTTCTCTGTCCATTCCCCCACCTTAAAATGTATATAAAAATAAGCACAAAAATGCTTAGAATTTCCATGCAGATCTATGTCTATATCTATACATAGAGCAAACTGTTGAGGAAGAGGAGAAACAACAATCTATTTATACCCCGCCACTCTGGGCAGCTCCCAATAGAATGTTGAAAACATGATAAAACATCAAACATTAAAAACTTCTCGAAACCTTCAGATGTTTTCTAAAAGTCAGGTACAGTGGTACCTCGGGTTAAGAACTTAATTCATTCTGGAGGTCTGTTCTTTACCTGAAACTGTTCTTAACCTGAAGCACCACTTTAGCTAATGGGGCCTCCCGCTGCTGCCGCCACCACACAATTTCTGTTCTCATCCTGAAGTTCTTAACCTGAGGTACTACCTCCGGGTTAGCAGAGTCTGTAACCTGAAGTGTCTGTAACCCGAGGTACCACTGCAGTTGTTTATTTCCTTAACATCTGATGGGAGGGTGTTCCATAGGGCAGGCACCACTACCAAGAAGGCCCCCTGCCTAGTTCCCTGATTTATCCATCATCACCCTGAATCTATTGTTCATTCATTTGTATCCTTTGTCCTCCTCTGAACCTCTGTGAAGACACACACTGAATCATTCCAGGTCTGCTTCCTCTTTCCCTGCCTGTCTTTCTTGGGGCACCCACCCACCTATCTTGGCTTTCCCTTCTGCCTCAAACAATGCGCCCAGCCCTCATTGCGTTCCCTTTCTTCATGGAAGGTGATCAAGGGGTTGGGAGGGAAACTTAAGCCACACTGTGGCAAGAATGTGAGCATTGATGTGGAAGAAACTGGAGTTTAAGTTGCTGTTCCCTGCCCCTGCCATTTTGATTTTCCTGCTCACATAAGAGTCAAGTTTGCATATAAATACCCTTTTCAGAGATTGCTCACATCAGCAGGATTTTGCATTTATTGCAATGTATTTGTTGACTTTCTAGTGGTTCTTTTCTTTTTTAAAACATGACCTTCAGTCGATCAGCTTTACATTATGGTGAATAAATAATGTAGCACTTGTACTGTGATTTCAAGTGTCCAGAGTGGTTAACATATAGTACTTGTTGTAATAGCTGCCTTGAGTATCCTTTGAGAAAAACATGGCAAGCAGACCCAGCCCTATGATGAGGCAGAGTGAAGCAGCTGCCTCAGGCGGCAGAAGTTGAGGGGTGGGGAGGGGACAGAGCTGTGAGTGCCCTGTGGCCTGCCCTGTGCCACTTTGCTAGCCTGCTGCCCTCAAGGGCAGTGAAAGATATTTTCCCAGTATGGGCCCTGGAGAAGGGTGCCATATTGTCCTTCATCTTGGGCAACAAAATGTCTTGAGCCAGCCCTGACTAATTATAGCAATGCTGTGATGTAAGAGAGTGACAAATAACTGACCCAGTGGGATTTAAACTATTGGCTTTCCCCCATTCTTAAGTTTTCTTCTCACTTTTATAGCAAAAAAGAGAACCATTTTACTCTACTATTCAGCCCATTTAAAAATGGAGTCAAATCCTAAGTAACACCCCCTTTGCATGGCGAGTTCCCGCCTCCCCCCTCAGAAATAAAGACACGAGACACAAGAATTCGAGTTAATGGGTCAAATTAGGCCACAACTTTATTGATTACAGGAATTGAGCGGTATTGGCCTTAGGCATTGGCCCTACCAACTAACCGGCTTCAGGCTGCATGCTTGAAGGCCGGTGAGGGTTAACCAACAGTAGGGGGAGTCCTGCTGAGGCATGTCAACTAGGACCTCATGCATGCCACGCCCCCTGGAATCCCTTTGATTCGGGGGAAGGTGATAGCGCTACCTTCCCCCCTTCATCTGCATAACAATAAAACAGTACCCCACCAATGCCTAACCGCCAATACCGTGGAGTTTTAACGGTTTGCTACGAGGTAGGCGAAAACCAAGTGGCTGGTGCCAATCTGCCAATTGGGGAAATTCCTACCAGGCCCCTTGACGGCGACCAACCGAGGTCCATAGCAACGTCATATAGCCTACCTAACAGGTGGGAGGGGAGGGAAAACCAGGTCGGCTGGCAGCCCCTGCGAGTGTGGGGAGGGGCGTGAAGCCCGCAAGCCCACCTCCTCCTTATCTCTGAAGTGGCTTTGCGGAAACAAAAATTGACACCAGGGCACTTGAGAGAGGCTATGTCCCAATCAAGGCAATGAAGTGGGCGGAACCTCTATACAGCAAATCTTAATTAGCATGGCTGAGAACCTTTGCTAAATAGGGCTCATTCATGAAGGAAGATCTTGGCCATGGCTAAGGTCGTGGCTGAGTACTGTAGTTTTATATCAAGTGCTTATATTAAGAATTTCGGTGATAATTCTTCTTGCAGCAAATTGCAGGGAAAAAACAATACTTCAGCAACACTTAAAGCGGATCAACTATAGAAACAAGAAGCTCCCCCACATCAACAGCTTTTAGAGCTGGCTGTTGTGTCCTTGGGAGTTCACTGTTGGAGTTCAGTAACAACTAACGATTTGCATGGGTATATAACTACAAAAGAATGTTGCACTCTTTCTGTCTTTCCATCTGTGCCACTGTAGATATGTACTCAAAAGAGATTGATCCAAACTGAATTTGTGGCAGGCGAGATGCTGGCATACTTATGTTGATCTGACTAGAAACTTTCAAGGAAGTTCCCCCCGCTGCTATCCTTTCCCTTCACTCCTCATGGTGTAAACAGTACATAAAGTAGCACTGGCTTTGGGGAGAAAACAAATATAGATTTTGTCCCCTAATCAAATATTTGAGTTTGGTAGGGAATTACAGCATCACTATTGAAGTTAGGACTCGGGTGGCACTGTGGGTTAAACCACAGAGCCTAGGGCTTGCCGATCAGAAGGTCGGTGGTTCAAATCCCCGCAACGAGGTGAGCTCCTGGTGCTCGGTCCCTGCTCCTGCCCACCTAGCAGTTTGAAAGCATGTCAAAGTGAAAGTAAATAAATAGGTACTGCCCCGGCGGAAAGGTAAATGGTGTTTCCGTACGCTGCTCTGGTTTCACAAGTAGCGGCTTAGTCATGCTGGCCACATGACCTGGAAGCTGTACGCCAGCTCCCTCGGCCTGTAAAGCAAGATGAGTGCCGCAATCCCAGAGTCGTCCGCGACTGGAGCTAACGGTCAGGGGTCCCTTTACCTTTTATTGAAGTCGTTCCTTAGTTTAAAGAAGCATCACCATGAAAGATATGTAGACTTGGGAGTTATGCTGGGGCCCCAACTGTAAAGAATCTAAAACCCTTTCCTGAACTTTTAATTGTCATTTAAAAAGGGTTGCCATATGTCCTCTTTTTCATGGGTAGAGTCATAATAGCAATCCATTATTAAAAGTAGTAGTCGGCAAAAGTGTCTTTTTTGCTCTTCAAAATATTGTTCTTTATCGTTTAGTCGTTTAGTCGTGTCTGATTCTTCATGACCCCATGGACCAGAGCATGCCAGGCACTCCTGTCTTCCACTGCCTCCCGCAGTTTGGTCAAACTCATGCTGGTAGCTTCGAGAACACTGTCCAACCATCTTGTCTTCTGTTGTCCCCTTCCCCTTGTGCCCTCAATCTTTCCCAACATTAGGGTCTTTTCCAGGGAGTCTTCTCTTCTCATGAGGTGGCCAAAGTATTGGAGCCTCAGCTTCACGATCTGTCCTTCCAGTGAGGACTCAGGGCTGATTTCCTTAAGAACGGGTAGGTTTGATCTTCTTGCAGTCCATGGGACTCTCAAGAGTCTCCTCCAGCACCAGAATTCAAAAGCATCAATTCTTCGGCGATCAGCCTTCTTTATGGTCCAGCTCTCACTTCCATACATCACTACTGGGAAAACCATAGCTTTTACTATACGGACCTTTGTTGCCAAGGTGATATCTCTACTTTTTAAGATGCTGTCTAGGTTTGTCATTGCTTTTCTCCCAAGAAGCAGGTGTCTTTTAATTTCATGGCTGCTGTCACCATCTGCAGTGATCATGGAGCCCAAGAAAGTAAAATCTCTCACTGCCTCCATTTCTTCCCTTCTATTTGCCAGGAGGTGATGGGACCAGTGGCCAGGATCTTAGCCCTAAATGATACGCCTTTTCCCATGTGAATTCAAAGGAATTCCCAATCTGGCTCAGTTGACTCATTTTCTGTCCCTCTCCTGGCGTTACCTCAGGAAGTGTGATAGACTGTTTAATTCATCCCCTGGTGAAGCTCAGATGCACAACACAACATGCTGATGTCATTTGCTGAAATGTACACCCATTTCAGGGCACTCACAGAGACTACTTGTGCTCCAAAGGAGAGGACAGGCTGTGCCAATAGTTCCTAGCCTTGAGAATTTCTACTGCACCCAAAATGGCAACTCACTTCTGTGGACCTATATGCAGGCCAGGAAAGTTGGGTGGCAATTTCGCTGAGTTTTACAAGGAGCAGGAGGAGTTCTACATATTTTTGAGAACATGGCCACCACCTAGTTCCCTCAACAGGGCCTTATTCAAAGCATTATGAATAATGGAGTGCTTTATAGAGCATCATGGGAGACTACTGTGTTTCTAAAAGCAGGATCACATTGCATTTACAGAGGGGAAATGGCTCTTTTGGATTCAGATAGAAAATAAAGAATACCTTTGCTCTTTAACAAATTAATTCATAGGATGAAGATAGAGAGAATAAAAGCAAGGTCCAAACTGATAATTTTATGCCCCTCTGCGTTGGCCGGAGAGCTCCCTTTGTGTAACAATGTATAAGGACTCCTGACGGACAAAGTGCGGCCCTAATGTTGGCCAAAGGCTAAGTGGGCTTCCCATTAAGCAGGTGTGCTATGAGGGCTTATATATCTTCAGTAAAGCGCCTGCTGTTACACAGGTTACACAAGCCAAATTTGGTGTTTAGGCAACACACCAGTTTCCCACCAAAGTCAAAACACCATCCGGTATTTGGGTTTCCCATCCATTTCCCACCAATGCAGTTCACTTCTGCTGTTTGGATTTTCCACCAAACAGTGAAAGGCTAACAGAGACTTGGCAGGAAATCAACACAGATAAGCTTCTGCCAATCTCACACATTGACACTTGCAGTAGGGAGTTATCAGCTTGCCTAGGAAGCTATCTAGAAGCTTACAATTCCCACACACTTGTATCTCGGAGTAACAGGAATGCGAAACTACCAATTTATGGAATAAACAGAATTAACCATTTTAAGGGCCAGGCCCTCAGAATTTCTAGGCACTATCTGGACGTTTGAGAGGCTACTGTGGGCACAACCCTGTCTCGTCAAGATACCAATCATTGTCCACAATATGGCAATATACATGTCTGGTGTTTGCATCTGTGGCCAAGCCACATTTTAAAAGGAAGGAGAAAGAGGCAAATACTGTACTGATAAGACCCCGTCCCCCAAATATGTAGAAATCCTTCTCCCTTGTGACAATTCCCCATTTCTTTCACTTTATTTATTTATAAAAAAAAATAGATATTACAGCAGTTCACAACAATATGAAAACACAGAGTGAGACAAAGTTAAAAACAAGTTAAAAGCAAAAATTAATTAAAAACAAACACCCGTAGACCATTGTGGGGGTGTACTTGGCCTGATGGAATAGAAAAGTTTTCAGCGGGGGTTTAAAAGTTGGCACAGAAGGCGCCCGCTGAATCTCTATCAGCAGGGTGATGACACGAAAGGCTGTTTCTGATCCCGACCACAGCAATCTTCCAAGAAGGCCTTCCAAAATGGAACTCTTGCCCTAGGTCTACTGATGAATAGCAGTATCAGGAAAGCATTGAAGGAGAATTCTATTCCACTGTTCACAAAGAAGCAAAACCCTGGCCATTGTTCTGGCCATTGAGTGTGAAGCCATTGGAATGACAGAGAAGGACCTGGCACCTGCATTTAATTTTATTAACACTTAATATAATACAGGTTACGTACTTAATTCGTTCCAGACGTCTGTTCTTAACCTGAAACTGTTCTTAACCAGAGGTACCACTTTAGCTAATGGGGCCTCCCGCTGCTGCCGTGCCGCCGCTGCACGATTTCTGTTCTCATCCTGAAGCAAAGTTCTTAATCTGAGGTACTATTTCTGGGTTAGTGGAGTCTGTAACCTGAAGTGTATGTAACCCGAGGTACCACTGTATTGCCATTGATTTGGAGTACCGGAGCCTGTTAGTTAATACTGTGCCCCGATTTTCCCAATGGAAATTCAACCCTGGGTAAATGCCTGGAAGCAGGACATTCCAGGATAAAATCCCTGGAAAATAGGGACACTTGGAGGGTGTGCACTGCATATCATTTTATTTTATTGCTGTTTAACCTTTAATTTAGGGTTACGAGACATCCCCGGTTCCCAGGGACAGTCCCCAGATTTGCAAATCTGTCCCTGGGAAATGTGGCAGTGGCAGCCTCAGCAGCCCGGAGCCAGCCTGGTAGCACAGTTGGCTCTGGCCGACTTCAGGAGCTGCTCTCTGCCGTGGCACCCGCCATTTTTCCACGCTGGAAGTCCCCATATGATGTGTCTTGTGCGCATAAGATGTGTCTTGTGCGATCTCCTGCCCCCTTCCCCCTTTGTTTTGACTGATCGGGGGAGGGTTGGGAGTTGTGGGCAGGAGGCCATTGCCCAGGTTTTTTTTAACTCTGCGCATTTGTGTTTCACAGGGTGCAAAAGAAGGGCTTTGCACCTTTATACAATATGCACGTGTGCTTGGGCCCAGGGTCTTTTGCCTCACCATCCCCATTACTGACTCCCTGTTGAAACTCAGCTTTAAAAAAAAAAAAAGTGTCCCCGGATTCATTGAAAGAAATCTGGTTTTTTTAAAAAATAATATTTATTCAAAGTTTAAAGTTACAAAAAGAAAAAAGAACAATACAAAATACAAAAAAAGAGTACAACAGCAACAGAAAAAGAAAAAAAGATATAAAAATACATTCGCTTAAAAAAGAAAAAGAACAGATTAAACCTTTACATAACTTTCTTCCTTTACTTGTTTCCTTGACCTCCTCACACCTCCCAATTTTGTATTCTAGTTCAAATTGTTTTTTCAGCAAATCCTTCCAACCTTATTTTCATTTAAGTAATTTAATTTAATATATTATAGTTTAACATCCTCTCTTTCGTCAATTTCATCAACTCATTTTTACTTAATCCTTTATATCATTTCTACCAAAACCACCTAATTTTCTTTTTCCAACATCTTTCTAACAATCCTTAATTTTACAATATTTTTGAAGATATACTTTAAATTTTTTCCAATCTTCTTCCACCGACTCTTCTCCTTGGTCCCAGATTCTGCCAGTCATCTCTGCCAATTCCATATAGTCCATCACTTTCGTCTGCCATTCTTCTTGGGTGGGTAATTCTTGTGTCTTCCAATACTTTCCGATGAGTATTCTTGCTGCTGAAAGAAATCTGGTAACCATATGTTAGTCCCTTTTCCATAGAAACCATACTCAATGTAAAAGGGCACACACTGACTTTCTTGCCTCCTCCTTAGGTCCCCTACCATAAAATTGGTGGTTGAAGTCTGATGCTAGAACGGACTCATTTAAATGGGTATGCCAGTATCTATTGCAGCAAGTAACCTGTATTCTGTGTACAGTGGTACCTCGGGTTACATATGCTTCAGGTTACATACGGTTCAGGTTACAGACTCCGCTAACCCAGAAATATTACCTCGGGTTAAGAACTTTGCTTCAGGATGAGAACAGAAATTGTGTTCTGGCGGCGCGGCAGCAGCAGGAGGCCCCATTAGCTAAAGTAGTGCTTCAGGTTTAGAACGGACCTCCGGAACAAATTAAGTACTTAACCCGAGGTACCACTGTATTCTGTAATGTCAGGGGAGGTTTGTGGGTTGCTTGTATTATCTTTCAAGGAATCCTCCACGGTCCAAGAAAGGGAAGATTAAGAAAGAAAGAGTAAATTAAAGACCTTTAAAGCGTGGAGGTGGGGGTAGGGAGACACACAAAGATACAACAGAGTCAATATTTTCAAATTACCATCATAATGGAGCTTAAAATAGTTTCAGCAGTATAGTTTGAATGTGTCAATAAAGTATTGGATACAGAAGCACTGGCTGATTAAAATGTATTTAAAGTTTGAAAAGCCTTCGGCAAGGTCTTTTACAAGATGCTGTTCCCAAGTCAAACAAAAAACAAAACCTACATATCTAAGGGTCAGGAGGTAAAGTACTGTCAAAGATCAATAACTGGCCCCCAAACCTAGAAACAAGAGTAAAAACAAATTGTTAAATTTCAGCTTCAAGGTTGCATAACAAACACAGAGATCAGATAAATGCAGCTCTGCAACTGCATTTAGACTTGCTTTCTTCAGATAAACAGATTGCATAGTTTTGTCCCCAATAATAGAAGAAAGCATGGAACTCTGTGGGATGGTATAACTACAGCTCTCGATTCTTGCATGTAAATTAGAAAGGGGGTTCACTTTTTAATTCAAAGCTACCTAACACACACTTTCTGAACCAATATACAAACCAAAACCCACCCTTCACACAAAATTCACACATCTCCAAATTCTGTAATGCAGTTGTATAACCCCCCCCCCAAAAAAAATACAAAAATGTGCACATTAGAATCATAGAATTGTAGAGTTGGAAGGGAACCAGATGATAATCTAGTACAGTGGTACCTCGGGTTACATACGCTTCAGGTTACATACGCTTCAGGTTACAGACTCTGCTAACCCAGAAATAGTGCTTCAGGTTAAGAACTTTGCTTCAGGATAAGAACAGAAATCGTGCTGTGGCTGCGGGCAGCCCCATTAGCTAAAGTGGTGCTTCAGGTTAAGAACAGTTTCAGGTTAAGAACAGACCTCCAGAACCAATTAAGTACTTAACCCGAGGTACCACTGTACAACCCTCTGCAATGCAGGAATTGTTTGGCCCAACGTGGGGCTCAAACACACAAGTCTCATGTTCTGCTGAGGGGAAAGAGTGTGCAAAAATGTGAATATTAGGAAACAATCTACAAAAATGTAATGTATTGGGGGAAATAACTGGAAAAAAATGTGTATATTAGGCAAAGTCAAAGAGGGTTTCAGTGTAGTGCAGCTGGATCAGCTGCAGGGGGCGCCACAAAAATGTTATAGAATGGAGCACAAATGCGGGTGGGTGTGCCAAATTTTAGTGCCACACTGGACACTTGAAATTTGAGAGCCCAAAGTCCACCACTGGCAAAATGGTGTATATTCACAGATTGTGCCTGGAATTGTGTGTGAACATTAATAATTGCTTTTTAAAACAAAACCACAAGCTCATGAGCAAATGAGATGGACTGAAGTTAAGGCTAGAGAAATGAGAATCCGGGATAAACAAAAAAAACTATCAAGCTAACGTAAGTAGAAATGAGACACATAAAAGGAGTTTGAATTAGGGACACGTTTATTGGCATAACATCTGCAGGCAAAATGAAAGCAGAGTGGGAAGCTATTCTCGAATGACTCCCTTGTGTATGCCAAATCCTGTCCACGTCCAGGGGAATGAGAAGGCAAAGCTACTAGGCTGGATCCCCGCAACCAGTGAGTAGGGAGACCTTTCTCCACTGCCTCTCTGGGCCCCACACCTTCTAGCAAATGAGATAGGTTAGCCTCAAGAATGTTCTATATCCAGGATACGTCCTCCAAGCCAATGAAACTGGATTCCAGAAAGGCCCCTTAGCTTCAGAGGTCCCATTGGGGTGGTCACCTGCTCACTTCTCCCATACTAACTTTTCCTGCAAATTCCTGCTCAAAATGTGGCCAGTTAATGCGACACCTGTGCTGAAATCCTTACTGTTTCTGGCCTGCAGTAAAGAGTAGGTGAAATAACCTGTTCAGCTCGATCAATCTGTGGACAAACAAACAAAATGCTCCTCATCCTTTAGGTGTCTGGAAATTCTGGATTGAAAACCAGAGTGGGAAGTCCAAAAGTGACCAAAGAGAACATGATGTGGGCTTATAAACTCCACGCCCATGCTCCATTAACTATTCCCGCACCTTCCTGCCACAGGAGTGGAACGAAGCTTTTAAATAATAATAATAATTATTATTTATTATTTATTATTTCTACCCTGCCCATCTGGCTGGGTTTCCCCAGCCACTCTGGGTGGCTTTCAACAGAACATTAAAAACAGAATAAAACTTCAAACATTAAAAGCTTCCCTGAACAGGGCTGCCTTAAGATGTCTTCTGAATGTCAGGTAGTTGTTTATCGCTTTGACATCTGATGGGAGGGTGTTCCACAGGGCGGGCACCACTACCGAGAAGGCCCTCTGCCTGGTTCCCTGTAACTTGGCTTCTTGCAGCGAGGGAACCGCCAGAAGGCCCTCGGCACTGGATCTCAATGTCCAGGTTGAATGATGGGGGTGGAGATGCTCCTTCAAGTATACTGGGTCAAGGCCATTTAGGGCTTTAAAGGTCAGCACCAACACTTTGAATTGTGCTCAGAAACGTACTGAGAGCCAATGCATATCTCTCAGGAACGGTGTTATGTTGTCTAGGCGGCCGCTCCCAGTCACCAGTCTAGCTGCCGCATTCAGGATTAGTTGCAGTTTCCGGGTCACCTTCACGTAGAGTGTGTTGCAGTAGTCTAAGTGCAGCCTTGAAACATCTCTGACTACAATTCTATAATCAAGATAAGTTTAAAATGGATTTTCTGGAGACCCATGGTGTACCAAACAATGTTTCCTCCTCCTGAATATAGATATTCCAAGGAACCCAATTTCATCCCCCTGCCTCAGTTCCCATTGCCTCTCCAACCCACTGAACAAGCTCAGTCCACATTGGGTTGTTTTGAGTGGAGATCCCTCTCACCAGCTATTAGAGTTTTTCCCTTCAGTCAGGAGATGCTGTGTAACTGTGTACGTAGTTCTACATACTTTGGGGCTTCCCCTCTTGTGGGCCAATGGTCCTATTTTGATTACAAAAAGATCCTCACTCTGACAGCGTGTTCAACATAAGATGCTCATTGGGTGTCTTTTGGGAATTATCAGTATAGTGGAGTTCCAACCATGTCTTCCTCAGAAGCTAGCTTCACCAAACAGTGCACAGCATTTAATGTTCTCACCCTAAAGTGGTACACTTTTGCAGGGAAATGTTCAAGGAAACACAGGCATCAGTCCATCCTTCAACCCTGCACATATGCAAAAAAACAAAAAGCAAAACACAAAGCAAAAGAAGAGCAAAAGAGACTTTGCTATGTGCTTGAGAAGAAACAGAGTTGTGGAACACACACTATTAATAATTGAAACTTGTAAATAAATAAAGCAACAAAGAGCTTACTGTCATTGAAATGATTAAGTGCCTTTGGTCTTTTCTAGCTCTGCTCAGCAGCTGCCTGGGAAAAGAAGCATTTCTAAACAAAGTGTTTCCTCCTTTTTGCTGCTGTACCCTCTGCTGTTGTGAAAATGCTGTCTTTAAAATTCTCCTCCATCTTTTGAAACTAGAAAAGGGGGGGTATTTCTAGTTTTCTTCTTCTAAAGTTTCAAGCATACACATAGCATAGCTTGTTCGCAATATCCTAGACATTTCAAAGATATTACTGCCATTAAATTTGATTTTCTATATTTAAAAAAAAACTTACGAGGTGTTCCATTGTCCTTTTAAAAAAAATAGTAGTTGTTTTAACATTTCTTTCAAACTCCAGGCTAACACCGGCATGCTACATCTCCCTAGTCATAGTCAAGCCTCGTCATCTTGGGAAATAGTGACGAGTGGGGTGCCGCAGGGTTCTGTCCTGGGCCTGTTGTTGTTCAGTATCTTTACTGGATGAAGGAATTGAGTGGACACTCATCAAATTTGCAAATGACATCAAACTGGAAGTCATAGCTAATGCTACAGGAGAGAGAATCAGAATTCAAAGTGAAAGTAACAAATTGGGGAACTGGGTCCAAGCTAACAAGATGAATTTCAATAGAGACAAATAGTTTTACACTTAGGTAGGAAGAACCAGATGCACATATATAAGATGGAGGACACCTGGCTTCTAGCAGTACATGTGAAAAGGATCTAGGGGTCTTGGTGGACCACAAGCTTAACAGGAGTCAACAGTGTGATGCAACAGGTCATTTTGAATTCTGAATATTCTACAGCATTAGCTACCCTTCCCAGTTTGGTGTCACCTGCAAATTTGATGAGCCTCCGTTCAGTTCCTTCATCCAAGCTGTTTTTGAAGACGTTGAACAACAATAGGCCCGTGACAGAACCCTGCAGCACCCCACTTGTCACTTATTCCCAGGATGGTGAGGAACCATTAATGTATACTCTTTGGGTTTGGTCTACCAACCAGCTACAAATCCACCTAACAGTTACCTTGTTCAACCCACATTTTACCAGCTTCCTTGCAAAAATATCATGGGGGACTTTCACAAAAGCCTTGCTTAAATCAAGATACACTATGTCCACAGCATTTCTCTGATCCACCAAGTTTGCAATTCCTTAAAAAAAAAAAACATATTGGTCTGGCATGTCTTATTTTTGAGAATGACCGCTCCCTGCTTAAAACGGGGGGCACCCTTTGCGTGGACGCGTGCAGCCCCTAGATCTGGAGCGGCTCCAACAGCATAGGCTTGGCTTTGCCTTCCCTCAGGTGGGATACCTGGAGGTCTCCGCCTACCTCAGTCAGTTGTCCAATCCCACCTGGGGGAAGCGTTGCCAAGGAGACCAGGCCAGGTAGGGGAGGGATTACCTGCCCACACAATAGAGGGAGGATTTTACCTGGGAATTCTCACTTGGCTCCAGAGCTTCTCCCACCCTACCCACCCTCAGTCAATGTCTTATTTTGCAGGTTAATTTTTCCGCACAGGTTTTGCAGGTTAACTTTTCTTCACAGGTATGCGGGCGCTGCTACGTTAAGGTCGCTGTTAAAGGGCCGGAAAGGAAATTCCCTGCATTGGCAGGTTTCGCCTTTCCCGTAGCAAAACGTCACAACTTTGGCGGTATCAGGCCTTGGGCGGAATCCTTTAGTCCATCTTCCTCTTTGCGGCGGCGATACCAGGGTTCCCCGTTAAAGGGGTTTCTGAAGGGAGGCTTTGACCGTACGCCGAAAGGTCATTATTGCTCTCCCCTGCGGCGGCGGCGTAACGGGGGCGGCTATCTCTGCTTGAACATATGTTCTCCAGAGCCGGCCCATCCCCCCCACACACACTGGATAACCCTGATGCTCCCTAGGTCCCCGGCTGGGGACTGGGGAGGGAGAACGCCCAATGCCTGAGCCAAGGTCTACCCACATTTGAAATTTAATAAAGTTGTGGCCAATTTAATCCCATAGCACGTTGTCTTGAGTCGTTATTCCACATGACGGGGGGGCCGCGCGGGATCTGGGGGCTCCGCCTGTCCACGCAAATGCATGCTGGGTTTTAGAAATCACAGTATCCTTTTCTAAATGCTCACAGAGCTACTGTTGAATTATCTGTTCTAGGACCTTTCCTGGTATCAATGTCAAGCTCACTGGTCGGTAGTTACCTGGGTCTTCCTCCCCCCCCCCCTTTTGAAGATGGAGGCAACATTTGCCCACCTCCAGTCTGCAGGGTCCTCATCTGTTCTCTAAGAATTCTCAAAGATCATAGACAAAGGCTCTGAGATTGCTTCCGCGAGGTACTTTGGGACACTTGGATGCAACTCATCAGGCCCTGGAGATCTGAATTTATTTGAAGTAGCTAGATGTTCCCTTACTATCTCTTTTTCCTATCTTGGGCCACAGCTCCCTCCTTACATCATTTATTCTGTTATCACTAGGTTGGTGAGAGGAAATATGAAAACCACCTTCAGATATCTCAAGGGCTGTTACGTGGAAGAGGGAGCAAGCTTGTTTTCTCCTGCTCTGGAGGGTAAGACCCAAACTAGTCGCTTCAAGTTACGAGAGAGGAGATTCCAACTAAACATCAGGAAAAAGTTTCTGATGGTAAGAGTTGCGTGGCAAGGTCCCCAGGGCCACCCCAATAACTCACACATCACACAGAATTTTTGTTTAAGGTTTTTGGCATAATTTTGGCCACAACTTTATTATAATACAAACATGTTAGTGGTTGCTTAGGCATTGGTTGTGACTATCTGCCCCCACCATGGGGGACAGACTGACATTCCGCACTATGCAAAAGTCAGAAAAGGGGAATACACTTGGGGGTAGTGACAGAGCAGGGAAGCTGCCCTCAGCCCACCCCAAATGTAGCCAGGACCTCTTGCAGTGGCCCGAGCCCCCTTGACAGAGTGGACAAGCAATAGTTAGCCCCCGATTCCTTTAATGGAATCCCTTGCAGCAGCACCATTGGAGGGGCAGGCACAGCCAATCCATGCCCCTCAACCAATCAAACCATAAACCAATGCCTAACTGCAACCTTACAAGTTGTGACGATTTGCTACACAGTAGGCAAAAACCAAATGGCCCCAGCCAATCAGACAGATGGACAAAATTCCTACCAGGCCCCTGCTCCAAAGCAGACGACCCCATGACAGGCATAGCAAGGTCAAGCGAACAACCCTAATTCTAGGGGGGGGGGGACGGGCAATCAGATGCATGGGCAAAAAGAGGAAGCCCTAGCCTCATGCAAGGAGTTTTAGCATTTCTGGCTGTCAGTCAACAAATGGCAACATTAATTTCTTCCCAACAACAAGGGAAGCCCCAATCGCATCAGTGGCCAACGATCAATTAGCCCGCCCCCAACTTTGGAGTGTCCTGGCGGCCCCCACCGCAACACCTGCTCTCCATGAAGGAGAACACGCTTTGTTTGACAGTGGATCTGACTCCTTCGGGAGGTTGTGGACTGTCCTTCCTTGGAGGTTTTTAAGCAGAGGTTGGGTGGCCACCTGTCATGGATGCTTGAGCTGAGATTCCTGCATTGCAGGGGGTTGGACTAGATGACCCTCGGGGTCCCTTCCAACTCTATTCTATGATACTAGGTTTCTAAGACAGAGCTTGCTTTATTTGTATGGGTTTAAGCATTCCTGACTCTGAGCTGGACAGTGACCCTTCTTTTCGTCCCCACCTCCTATAAGTCATTTGCCACTTTTTCCTGTGTTCATCAAACATTCTTTACCTTATGTCTTCAGGGTGTTGTGGAAAGCAGGTTTTTTATATTCAACTGCAATGGCCATGAAACCAAATTCTGGCTTACTAGAAATGTTTCTTGGGAGAAAAGTGTGATTTACAACTGTTCTAATTAGGCTCTACTGTCAGTTAAGAGTTAACTTCATTTTATCTGATTGTTTAACAAACAAACAGTTTTATGCAAAATATAATCCAGCCATCACTTCCTGCTTCACTGATCTTTTGTAGTATTCTGTATGCCATCCTTCATTTGCATGCTGTCTTTTCAGATTGGCAGCTCTTTGGGGCAGGGGCTTAGGGTCACATTAGTATCCGACCCACTGTCTGCCTGCCTGTCTGTAGCCAGAGCAGCACAGCAATACTCTAATGCAAATCCAGTCATGTGGATCTGAGGCCAGAACTAAGTCTACCTCTGCATTTTTGACTGGCGTTTGTGAGATAAAATCATCCAATAATTCATAAGTTTTAATGCTGAGATTCTGACAGATTTAATATCATCACTTGCTTTTATAGCACTTGTCCTAGGTACTCAAATTGCTTTGCATTATGTGCATTTTCTCAGTGACCCTTACTACAATATGCGAAATCAAGCCAATATTATTAACCCACGAGGGACACTGAGTTTCAGAGAAAACATCCTGACTAAGGCCAGGCAATAAGTTAATTCCTCATGTCTGAACTAAGGTCTTCTCTGCCTCAGCCACAGCAAGTGGAACAGATCTGTGGCACTGCCTTAAAACACACACACACCACTTCCCCCTCCTCTTCCTACAATAATTTTTTTACAGTTGTATAAGTATTTCAATTGCCCTTAAATAATCAATATTGCCCTTAAAAAACAAATCCATCTCAAATGAAGTTCAAGACTGCAACCTGATTCAGACTAGATATAATTCCCTCCACATCAGAAACTGCTTCCGAAAGATCACTTGTAATTGGTTACTATGGAGGCCCTCTAATGAATGTCTCTATTGTTCAGGGGAACTGGCTTCCAGTCAGTTTCTGGACCCCCTTCAAAATTCCAGCATTTATAGGGGTGCCCCATCCCTTTTTGCTACCTGAGCCCAAATAGGAATGTGCCAGCCACTGCCCCTTATGCCCTGCCACTGCCCCCCAACACTTCAGCCAGATGGGTGGGGTATAAATAACAAATTATTGTTGTTGTTTAGTCATTTAGTTGTGTCCGACTCTTCGTGACCCCATGGACCAGAGCACGCCAGGCACTTCTGTCTTCCACTGCCTCCTGCTGTTTGGTCAAACTCATGCTGGCAGCTTTGAGAACACTATCCAACCATCTCGTCCTCTGTGGTCCCCTTCTCCGTGTACCCTCAATCTTTCCCAACATCAGGGTCTTTTCCAGGCAGTCTTCTCTTCTCATGAGGTGGCCAAAGTATTGGAGTCTCAGCTTCAGGATCTGTCATTGAGCACCCAGGGCTAATTTCCTTAAGAATGGATGCGTTTGATCTTCTTGCAGTCATGGGACTCCCCTTTTCCTTGTGTGATGTATTTCTGTTTGCTGGTTTGTTTATTAGAATATAAGTCTGCAAGTAGGGAGTGTCTGGTTTCTGATTTCACGTGAGCCTCTTTGGGAGCCCTTTTGGGGTACAAGAATGAATGAATCAGCTGTCTGTGGAGACCATCAGTTGGTTGCCATTTTAATGCAGACCTACCTCATCTGTGCTTCCCAGATCAACACACAAACAGAAATTTGCTTTGAGATGCTCACATGTCCCCATTTTGCAAATAGGTTCTCCACTCCCCCTTGCCCCATGTACATATGAGCATATTTAGAAATACATCATAAGATACCTGCTTTAAGAAACGTGGCTTAATAGCACACAAAATGGATATCTTAATAGACAAATTAATAGTATGCTCTAAAACCTTTAAAATAATGAAAACTCCCACTTTACATTGTGGGTGCCCTTTGCGGGATTGCGCGTGGTGCTACAGTTCCCACGGAGCTTACTGACAAACGGGCTGACTTGCATCTCAGTGTTAATTTTTGGAGGTTCATGCCCAGCCTCAGTAATCAAGTTTCTTGCTGGAGGTGGGGCCAGCCCCATTTAGAAATAGGGGGTGAAACCAACAATAGCCAGGCAGTCGGCTCTGGAGATTCACCCTCCCTACCCTCCCTTTGTTTAACGTTTCTTGTTCACAGGTTAACTTTTTCTTCCTCTTTAGTGGGCTCTGCTATGGTCTTTGACTGGTTGCTGTTGAAGGACCGGGAAGAAATTTTCCGGCATTGGCAGATTTTGTCTTCCCCATAGCACTTCGTCACAACTTTGACGGTTACCGCCTTGGGTGGAATCCTTTAGTCTTTTTTTCCCCCTATATGGGGGCGTGGGCATGAAGTAGTGACTCACCCCCCTGTGGTGGCGATTCCAGGGTCCCCCTCTTAAAGGGGTTATATATATGGGTGTCACTGGCCATACATTGAAGGGTTGTCCCTGCGTGCAGGGATGTGGGCTTGGCTGCCTGCTACACTTACGTCTCGCAGAGCACCCCCATATCCCATTTACCCTGATGAGTGCCAGTTCCCCCCGGCTGGGGGCCTGGGAGGGATACACACCCAAGGCCTAAGCCAAGGTCTTCCTACATTCGGAAGTTTAATAAAATTGTGGCCTAATTTTAATTCCATATAATGTTGTCAGAGCTTTATTCCTTCCTTATGATCCCCGGGGGCCTGGGCTGTCGCCGCCTGGTCCATGTGACATTTCAAACTTTTCTTACAGAGAAAAGAAGCTGCTATTTACACAAACACCCCCACAATTCCTCTTCTCCCCTCAGCATCTCAACATGTTCTACAGTGTCACATACCGCTGGCAGCGCACCCAAAGAATCCAGTGAGGACCAATGGAAGCATCAACTGACAGCTGTTGTCGTGGGAAAGAAGGGTAGGAAGCGCTACAAGATCTTTCCGACCTCCTGAAGAAGACCAAGGAATATGTGAGTTACTCAAGGGAATCACTGCAACCATGCAGGGATGTCAAAAGCATTCAGCCTGCCCCTTCCAGGCCCACCCTGCAAAGTGCCCAGTGGACAATCAGGCATCTGAGCGCATAAGTGATCTAGAGAACAGAGTTGGGCAATAGTAAAGCAGATCCTAGCAGGCTTTGCAGTTGGCATGGATCAGCCGATTGGTGCCGATTGTAAACCTTGTTTTCAGCAGGAACTGGCTGCCCTCAAGAGTTTGCAATTGGGAAGAGGGCTGTTGCACCCGGGTCCTGCCTGCAGGCTACTCATAGGTTGGCCACGGCGAGAACGTAATGGTGGACCAGTTTGGATTATCACAGTGGTGTTCAAACTTTTTTCAAAGAGGGCCAGATTTGATGAAGTGAAGAGCCGTGAGGGCCGACCAAAGGGCCAACCTTTTTTTTAGGATTGAAGTTCTTGAGCTTTTTTAATGATTTTACCCCAAAGTTGTTCAGCTGTTTTTAGGGTTGAAGTTGTTGAGCTTTTTTGTAGTATTTTACCCCAGGAAATAAACTGCCACAGGTGCTGAATTAAACCGACCAGTGGGCCAGATTAGACCCCCGAAACGCACTTTGGACATGTCTGAGCCAACAGGGTTCTTTTAGGCTGCAGTCTATGTTATGTATTAAGATTAAGTTGCAGTTCTCACTCAGGGCCATCTATCCCCACACAACCAACATTGCACTTCCTATTGAGAGTCTGTGGCTCAAGCAGGCAAGCCTGAAGGTGCAATTAAATGTCATGTAAAGTGAAACTCCAAGGCTGCTGCTTAGAAAACACACCCAGGGAATTCCGAGTCTACCCTGACAGCCATATTGTCAGTCCAGGTCACAAAGTGTTCATGCCAAACCTGTGTGGCCAGAGTTATTCTTGAGCCTAGAAACACCTGAGCACCCAGGAAATGGTTCAACCTGTAGCTTTCGTTGCTCACTACATGGAACAGCACACACAAGCCCCATCAAGTGTTTGTAATTTGTATCTGTGGAGAGGGCATGGTCACCCAGGCACCAGCACCCTGCAGGATCAGGGTCCCAACCACAGGGGAGGGTTAGAAGTCAAAAAGAAGGGGGCACGTACTTGTCATTTTATTTTTATTTCCCCATAATGGTGACTGGGGAAAAAGCAGAAAAAATAGGTCCAAACCAAATTTTGTGGTAGACATACACCCTTTACCCCTTCCATTGGTTTCCCTAAAGACTAAAAGGTTGTGTGTGTGAGTGTGTTATGTATTAAGATTAGTTGCAGTTCTCATTCAGGGCCACCAGTATGTAAATGAAGGATTGAAAACTGTCGCTCCTGATTGGTTGGCTAGTTGTGAGTTGCTACTGTTTCAAGTTACTTAGTATTATATAAAGCAGCCAGTCTGGTTCCAGGAGCAGTTCTAACTGCTGCAGGAAAGCGTGTTCTCCATCACGGAGAGCACGTGTTGCGGTTGCGGATTCCAAGACACCTTGCTGTTTCTGGGCAGATGGCTTGGCTAACTCGTAAGCAGGGGCGGGCTGTTACTGGGGAAAATTACATGTTGCCATTTAGTGATTGACAGCCCTATTTGTTAAATACAAGGCACGCAGCAACGGACGTCCTCTTTCGCTGCGTGCTTCGAATCACCCACCCTCCCTTCCCTAATGTTAGGCTGTTTGCTTGACCTTGCTATGCCTGTCATGGGGTCGTCTGCTTTGGGGCAGGGGCCCGGTAGGAATTTTGCCATTTGGCTGATTAGTGTGTGCCACTTGGTTTTCGCCTACCGCGTAGCAAATCGTCACAACTTGTAAGGTTTGCGGTTAGGCATTGGTCTGGAATTGGTTGCTGGGGGGGGGTATGGATTTGGCTGTGCCTGCCCCCAAAAAAGCTGCTGGTGGTGAAGGGGTATGGATTCGGCTGTGCCTGCCCCTCCAAAATGCTGCTGCTGAAGGGTTTTACCATTAAAGGAACCCAGGGGCTCCCCCATGCTTTTGTCCGAAACCCCCTGGCAAGGGGCTAGGGCCACGCAAGCCCCTGGGAGCATGTTGGGGAGAGGTGAGGCATGGTTCCCAGTCCTGTCTCTCTCCCCAGGTGACTTACCCTTGCTGACTTCGCAGGGGGTGCGAATGTCAGAGCTGTCCCCGTGCGGGGTCAGTTAGTGCTACCAGTGCCTAAGCAACCACTCACATTGCTGTATTTGAATAAAGTTGTGGCCAAAATTATGCCCAAAAATTTAAACAAAAATTAAGTGTCAATTGTGTTTTCCTTTGGGGGGATGTATTGGGGACCTCGACACGCAAAGAGCTGTGAATCCAACAGAGCTGTGTCCTTCGTCCATCTCTTCCACTATTCAACAGTCTAAATGGCTCAGGTGCAAGCCGCCTGAAAGCCGTATTCCCTCCTACCAACCTGCCTGGGTTTTGAGCTCTTTGGGGAGGCCCTTCTCTTAGTTCCGCCTCCCTCACAGACATGCTTGATGGGGCTGCGTGACAGGAACTTCTTAGTGGCTGCTCCCACACTTTGGAACTCCCTTGCCAAAAAAGCCAGACTGGCTCCCTCCTTGCTGTTCTTCTGTCGGTAGGAGAAGACTTTCTTGTTCCAACCGGCTTTGGTGAATTGACTGCTTTGAAATAAAGGGCTGGTCTCTTGCTGTTTGATTGTAATTATATGTAAGTTTTTAAGCGAGTTTTTATAAGTATAGTTTTAGTTCTCTCCATGTTTAATTGTTTCTTAATGGTTGTTTTTTCTATGTTTTTAGTGTCTTGTTTTTTATCTGTAAGTTGCCTAAAGTCCAGTCAGGGGGCAAAGCGGGTTATGCATAAATATCATCATCATCATAATCATCATAATCATCATCATCATCTAGCAGTGCTTGGTGGCCAAAGCGTTGTCATCGATAATAGGCTGAAATATAAGCAATGGATTACTGAAATAACTGATGATAGTGAAGTTTATAAGAACACATGTATTGTAAAACAGCTAATAAAAAGAAGTAAAAAACAAACAACGGGAAAGTAGGGGTGGGAAGTCGAAAAGAAATTTATGTTGATTTTTTTGTATATGACATTAAATGCTTTGGAATACTTTTAATAAAAATAATAAAATAAATTAATAACAAAATATATTAAATAATAAAAATATAATGAAAAATGAAAAAAGATAATGGGTTGCTTCTCTTAGCAGCAACTTCTCTAGGTCTCTTCTCAGCCACTTGTAGCGCTTCCCACATCCTCTCTCCTCTGGCCGAAATTGGCGAGAGATGGGAGCATCCTGCAAGGTGGTGGAAGTGGTGGGCTGGGGTCTTGCACTTCTGCCACCTGAGGCTGGTGTTTCATCACACCTCACTGGTGGGCCAGCTCTGGACATTTGCCTTCAAGGCAGTGTTGGGGGACTTTAGGCCTGCCAGGCAGCTTCAGCTGACCAAGGCACACTCACCTGTCCTAGACCTGGCCTATATAACATCAAATGCCATGCAGATGAAGACAAATTTGGGCCCAGAAGGTGGTTGCAAGCAGCTGATCATCAATGCTTGCAAAAAGCTGTGTGCAGCACCTTGGAACCCCAGTGGTCATTCCCTATGTGAGAATCTTTTGGAGGCCAAGTTCTTCTTACCTTCCCAGACATTTTATCAACCATGATAACTTTTGAAGTTGAGCTATTTCCCTGTGCCTTTCGGCTGTGTTTTCATGCAGCCTCTTAATGGGGTTATGGTGGTTTTGGTACCAGTCTATTTCTGTAATTGCTGTTTTAATTTTGGAATTAAAGTTTAAATTGTGAACCTCCCCAGAGGAGATTGTTGGTTGGACATTATAGAAATGCCATAAATGAATACATAAAACAGTTACCCAAATATGCCCAAGTTTAAGTTTCCTATATACAGTATAAGCACAGGTCCAAAACTATCAGTTTGCATTTCTTAGTGCAGAAAGTATTGATCTAATGCGTAGATATCTTTCCTGTTCTAATTCATTCAACAGGGTTTCAGGAAGCTACTAGAAGCTTCTCTGTGAGGCAGAAGGATTAATGATTGTTTGGGTTATACCTTCTGGGAAGCTGGCGTAAACTAGTTCTCTTATCTCTATTCTGCAGAGTCCCACTGACTATAAATATAGGCCAGAAGGAGCCTGGGTTTTACTTTCTCTTTCTCTTTCTTCCTTCTGGTGTGGTGATTCAGTACATAGGATGCATAGTGCTAAGGTCTTATTAGGGATGCGGGTGGTGCTGTGATCTAAACCACAGAGCCTAGGGCTTGCCAATCAGAAGGTCGGCGGTTCGAATCCCCGCGACGGGGTGAGCTACCATTGCTCGGCCCCACCTCCTGCCACCCTAGCAGTTCGAAAGCACACCAAAAAGTGCAAGTAGCTTAATAGGTACCACTCTGGCAGGAAGGTAAACGGCATTTCCGTGCACTGCTCTGGTTCGCCAGAAGCGGCTTAGTCATGCTGGCCACATGACCCAGGAAAACTGTATGTGGATAAACGCTGGCTCTCTCGGCCTATAGAGCGAGATGAGCGCAGCAACCCAGAGTCGTATGCAACTGGACTTAACTGCCAGGGGTCCTTTACCTCCCCCCCCCCCTTTAAGCCCTATTATGAATTAAGTTTATAAATGCTGCAGCTGGGTTTTGTATGGACTGAGCCATGGATCTGATAAACCATTAAACTACATTTGCCTTAAGCACAAGTAAAAGCTCTGCTGGGTGAAATATTGCCTCTGATCTATTTTGGGAAACTCTGCTGAACTCTGCTATGGTGTTTTAAGTTTTTCCTCCACACCTATGACAGAAATAAGTGGTAATAGAGCTAGCATGGGATCACCACCCAGTTTTTATACATGTGGGCTCTGTTCAGAAGTTACACTAAAGCCACAAACACGGCAGGCAGCCACAACTTACTACTCACTTGGCAAAATGCTGCCCACCCATATAACAGCATCTGGCAGGTTACAGTGCAAGGCTAGGAGGTAACATTCAGTGATGGCCATCCGTTGAGGCTGCCCACACATCACACAAAAGTGTTCTGGTTTTTGTTGTTGTTTGTTATTTCTGTATTATTTCACTATGAATATCTCGTTAAAGCAAGTTCAGTTTCTAGTTTGCAATATGAACTTCCTGGGGTGCCAATTAGAATGTAGTTAAAGGACGCACGACCCTCTCTCCCTTCCTCATAATTTATCCTCTGGGATCGTTGCCAAAAAGGAGAGGTCATGCAAGCTATGTCACTATTTTAAAGTGTGCTTTGCCGTAATGTGTTCCGCTCAAATTTGTACAGAAACGAAGAGGTTTAGCACACACATGAAAAACTCTCAAAGCCCCTCTCACTTATAATTCTGTTGCTGTATCCCAACTCCTATAGAAAGCGTTCAGAACTAGGGCATGAGGATAAAACTGTTTTCAAGGCAATTCACTTTGTTTTATTATTTGTTAAATAATATGGACAATTCGGCTGCACCACTGGGGAATCAGAGATACTCCTTATTCCAATAAGCTCAGTGTTCTGACAGCTTTAAAAAGCATACTGTTATTTGTTTCTCAAACTCAGCTGAAGACCATTCTAAGCAGGGGGGCTTAAAATTAGTTGATTGTTCCACTTTTTCGCTGCTGATATTCCACTGTTCCCATATGCATTCAAAATGTAAATGAAGGTCTCACAATAGATAGGAAGTTCCTCGAGGCAACAGTGTCTTCTCCTATGCAATGAGCGGCATTACACAATGTTGGCAATCAGAAAATGAATAATAATAATGTTTAAGACTTCCATCATTTTAAAGGACATGCAGTGTCCCCGATGAACCTTACTTGTCATTTCCTTCTTAGCAATTAACTTCAAGGCTTACATAAGCCACATTTTCAGCTCCCTTTTGTTTGTTTTATCCTTTTTAGCCATTAATTTAGAATTCCAAACATTTAAAAAAAGCTTTGTACATAAGAAGGGCAGCCACATCAGCCTATGGAGCAAACTCTCATATCCCTGAATGCATACTGGATACACTATTCTAATACGCTATGTTCAAGTCTTATGTATTTTGTTGGCATTTGTCTGTCTCTAGAGACAATGGAGTGTGCATCTGATGTGACTATTCTAGGGTGCAAGCCAGGGCAGTTTGTATGGGGGTCCTGGGCTGCCCAGACAACAAGACCCCCCTCTTGACCTCACAGATGTAGTCCAAAGGAGAACAGAGCAATATGTTTGGGAGCAGGTTGGCTGAAGGAGTTGCTGGAAGGAGGCCTTCAGGGCACCATCCAACTACCTTAGGGACTCTACTCTGTATTTGTGTAGGGTTTTTACTCCTTAGCCTTCTCCCAAAAATATCCTACAAGGCAACAGAGGTTTAGGAACAGAGCTTTCCTTCTCCTAGATGGGCTACCTTCCCAGGTTGATGAGCCCCATCTGCCCCCCACTTGCCCATATAGCACATGCAGAAACTGCCTTCTTGACTTTTGGACCCACTATTGGTACGCTCAATTTTTTAAAAATGATTTTATATTTTTTTAATAACAATTTTATTGAAAGTTTTTAAACATATTAAATACTAAAATTCAAAGTCATAAGAAAATGAGAGATCCTTCCTACGCTGCCTTTCTTTCAGGTACCTCTCACCTCCAGCTGTTCCCTTCCTGTGTGTGTCTTCCTTGATTCAAAATAAAGAAATCTTAATATAAAAAATATAAAAATGGGCAAAAAGGAAAGGAAAGTCCCACCTCCCCGTTTGACATTTATCTCTAACAGCAATTATTCAGAATATTTAACATACGCACTTCAGAATAATGAAGGTTTTATTTTTAATTGTATTGTTTTACCAATGTCCTGTTTGCCACCCAAAACTCCTTTGGAAGTAATGGTGGGATTGAAACTTAATAAGCGTCAACAGCAACATCTGGGAAGTCACAGGTTCCCTAACCTTGCCCTACCCTTTCCTCCATAATTTGAGCTGTGAGGATGACTTTCATTGCAGCTGGCACCAAGGGTAAATTGCAGTCTGTGCTGTTGATCAGGACTGGGGAGGAGGGCAGGGAGGTGCATATAAGCCAAAGAAGCAGGAGAAAGAGTGGGAGAACTTAACAAAGGCATTGGGGGGGGGTGCCTTTGTGCTTTGTTCTGGTGACATAAGATGTCCAGAATGAGGAGAGCAAAATCTCATGTTCTGGTTCAGAATATCTGTCTGTCTATCATCTATCTATCTATCTATCTATCTATCATCTATCTATCATACCACCCTTCATCACAAGATCTCAGGGCAGTTCAAAGAGAGCCCTGAGTCCTCCACAGGTTTCTTGGACTCTTAAGAAACCCTTCAAGTATTCCTCTCCCTGATTCCTCCACAGCTTCTTGAGTTTCTTTCTGAGATGCCCTTGCATCTGTGGACCCCATTCCACCAACCCTGTGTTCTGGACAGGACATAAGGAAGGACGTGAAATTTTGACCCCACTCCACCCTCTCTATTTATCCCTCTCTACTGCCAGCTCCTTAGTTTCTACAGCAATTTTTAGAACTGAATGAATCCACAGCATAGTCTCACCATAGGTTCACCAGTCTCTGGAACAGTCTTCAGAGTTAGCAATTGATGTGCCATCTTGCTATATTTTCTTTGTAAAATTCAGTTTTGTGGATGGGGGAGCCTCTGATCTCTTCTTTGTTGCTTCCCCAAGTACCTTTTGTGAGCATTCTCCACAAATATAAAATGATCTGAATGATTCAAGCTCGAGTGCATTTGATAAGCACGCCTATTTCTGGGCCAGGTCTGTTTCACAGACAACAGTCTATCCTCCAGCAGAACAGACCCAGGATCACAGTGGGAAGCAATTTTCTTGGCACATTTGAGCGAAGTCATTTATGTTCCAGAAGGTCTTATTCCCCAAATAATAGCTTGCAGACGTGTATAGAGACATGCAATCTGAGCAAGCACAGTAGCAGGGTTGTGTAACTATGCCAATTTGGCATGTATTGCACAGCAGATATTTAGATCTGCTGCTTCTATTGCTGTCTATGCTTCTTCTTTTTAAACTGGGAGCATGATGTGCAATTAGGCCAGTGCAAGGGATGATCCACAATAGTGATTCAGGTGTGCATTGGAAAAATGGTGTGTCTGATTTTTACAGATAAGGACCCCACACCTGTAATGCCAGTAGAAAGATGTCCTCAAGTGTTTGCCCTCCAAAAAGTTCACAATTGTGTTCACTGTAAACCATTTGACAAGAGCAGGCCAGTGAAGTCAAGGGCTGAAGCACTGGGGCTCTGGGCAGGAGTATTAATGCAAAAGTCAGGTTGAGAAAGGCGCATAAAACCAGGAGACAAGCAAGCGATTTGAGCAGAAAGAGGCCAGGTGTGTGATCTATTTCTCAGATGGAAGGAAACTGCCAATAAAGTTCTAAGGGAAAATAGGGAACTGTGCTGAGGGATTTTTGATCAGTGAAAAATGCCCAAGAGGTGTTCTTGATCAGAGATTGTGATGCCCATTTGAGAGGTGGCAAAGCACTGCTAAAGAGTTGCCCCAGAACCTCTTGTTCAAAATATCTTCTGACCTTGTTGTCATATGAAATCTATTGGTGCCAACAGCCTAGTATGAGACAGAAATCTGTGTTAAAGTACAGTGGTACCTTGGTACTCGAATGTATGGTAATCCATTCCGGAAGTCCGTTCAACTTCCAAAACATTCGAAAACCAAGGCACAGCTTCCAATTGGCGCAGGCGCCACAGAAACAATAGTCGACAACCACATTGGATGTTTGGCTTTCGAAAAATGTTCAAAAACCGGAACACTTACTTCTGGGTTTTCAGTGTTCGGGAGCCAAAATGTTCGAGTACTAAGGCATTAAAGAACCAAGGTTCCACTGTATTGGGATCTGTAAATATTACAAGCATTTCCAAAGCATTGACACACTTTTGGGACCAACAGGATGGAATGTTAACAGTCTACCACAGAGGGAAGCTTACTGGAATTATTTGTGTTGCAGATGTGCAGAAGATCAGAGCAAAAATTGTCTAATTTGCAGCCATGGGATCCCAATGCACCCTAGGGTGGTTCTTTATAAGCCATACGCGGTTCACCTGTCTAATGTGCTTGGGAGCTTGGTGCAATGTATGGAGGTGGAGCCAAGCTGACACTCCTGCTGACGTGCCTACACTGTGCCAAGCTCACTGCACCTTGCAGCTCCTCTCTTCCTCTCAGTACAGTGGTACCTCTGGATGCGAACGGGATCCGTTCCGGAGCCCCGTTCATATCCTGAAGCAAACGCAACCTGCGTCTGCATGGGTCGCAATTTGTTGCTTCCGCGCATGCGCACGACATCATTTTGAGTGTCTGCGCATGCCCGAGTGGCAAAACCCAGAAGTAATGCAGAGCGCAACCCGAAAATGCCCAACCCAAAGCATATTTAACCCGAGGTATAACTGTAAGTGCTTGCAACTCAGTGTGCTGGAAAGCCATCAGAAGATCAGTGGTCAACTCACACAACCTCACCAGCCGCTACAGGCAACAAAACCTTTCACACAACTAATTCAACCCTCAGCAGTACAGGTTAAAAAAAAATGTACCAGCATAAATGAATTCTGCTTCACATCACACACACACACTTCCCAGATTTCTGCTACCAGTGCTGAAATAAATTTCTACAGGGACAAACTCATATCTCTTATTGTTCCTAGAGGAAGCTTTACAGACCTAACAATATAGCACTTTTTAGTCCCTGCCAAATCTTTTATAGCAACATGGTATGTGATTGAGATTTATAGGATTACTTTGCAGTCCTCCAGATTTTATTGTAATCCACCAGAGAATCATGGTGGATTGTTTCTCTAAACCCCCCAAAAAGGGCATCTCTCATGCCTATCCTAATTTTCTCAAAGAACAGTTCACAAAGGATGTTCACAAATATTAGGCTAAGACTTGGTCACATTTTGTGAAAAAAAATGTAATGTACTCAGATCATTAGTTCATGCAGCCTAATTCTGTGCTTCAGAATGAATAGGTTCAGTTTATTTGTTTATTAGGTTGATTGTTTTGAGATTTACCCAACTTCTCAACAATGCTTTTTAAGAAGCATATAAACCAATATAAAATATAATGAAATTAATTTATAATCAGAGCATTATTAAGGTGATGGTTCATCTAACCATAATAAACAACAAAGAATCATAACACTACAAGCCTTGATTATTAGCATTTCAGTATCATGTCAAATGAAAGTTTTACCTTCCTTTGAAATAACAACAGCAAGCTAAAAAGATGAGCCTAACCGAACAGAGTCCTAAAGGTATGGAGCCACCATTAAGAAGACTCTGCTTTTATATGGAACCAGAACCCTCTGCAAACCCTCTGAAATTATCTTAGATCACAAAAGAGTGGATGGGGTGAGAAACATGATGAAGGCATTCTTTCAGATAACCAAAGCCCAGATCATATTGAGATTTTAAAGCCATAGTCAGTATTTTGAATTGTGCCCAGACACTAACCGGTTACCACAGGTGTAACTGGGAAAAAGCTTCTCTGCACCATTTGCATACCAAACATTAAGCCAAGTTTATCAGCACTCCTAGGCAGCAAACCTGCTCCTCTAGGGATGTGTGATCCCACCTGGAGCAGCACATTAACTTACTCCGAAACTGATTGGCCCACCTACAATCAGCACTCATCCAGACCACTGCTAATTCTAGATAACTGTTCACAGATTTCTCTGCTTTGCTTCTTGTCTACAAAAAGGCAAAACATAAGTAGCAGTAGATGTGCGGTAATTTTACTGAACATTGTGTATTGAAAACATACTGATCTTTATTTCATCTGAGCACTGACCATTTTGGATACCTGTGGCTATGTGAGCTAACAGGAACATGATAATGGTTTCACACCAAGATGCAAAATATCTGCTAACATTAAATAAGATATTTTAGAGGAGAAAACCAATCTCCATGTCCGGCATGGTGCCATGTCCTTCAGTCTGAATGTCTATGGGACATATGTACAGAATGTATCTTTCCCCAAGCCTGCCTTTTGAGATCATCTTTGATGAACTTTCTACTACAGGTGTTTACAGATGGAAAAATGCACCAGAAGTCACTTTGTTGATTTGGATAGGGGGCTGGTTCATTTCAGAAAAGACGCTGTTTGCTTCAGATCCAAGGTTAAACCTCAATTTGATTCAGCTTTTGAATCTTTGGGTGTCTCCCAGTTGATAGTGATTGGGAACTGGTTATAATCTTTCTTTAAATGGCTTAATTCGCTGAGAGGGAAGAATGGACCCAAAATTAGACATAAGGCAGTATGGTTTGAGAGTGTCTGTAAATAATCTTTAAAGTTTAAACTATTTTTAAGGAGATGCCAATAACTTGTTTATTTTTTTAGTGGAAAGGGGGGGGATTGCAGACATAGTAGTCCTTTCTGACTGGATGAAGCCAATCCAATTTCAGAAAAGTAAGTACAGATTTCTTTTCTGAAAAGAGATTTCAAATGTTAAGGCTTTTTATTTATTTAGGGAATAGCTTATAACTTTTTAAAAAAATCTTTTTTGTTGAACTGGATTACATTTGCAAGTATAGCAGACCCTTTGGAGGAAATGAAGCATGTCAAATTTAGGAGTGATAGGTGCATTTCAAGTTGATTTGAGGGAGCGAACTTACCTTGTTACGCTTATCTTTACACATAAACTGCCTTGGGGACAACAGAAGCTTTGCCTGGCAATTGATGAATGGCACTTTATTGAAAAATAAAAGTATATACTAATGTAGTGCCTGTGCACACTCTAATACCATGACTGTTTTTGTGCACATGCAATCGAGAGAGAGATACACGAAACAAGGAACACAGGCAAAGAATCAAACTGACATTATACAATTACTCAGAGGCACACAGGCATACAAATATTTAACTTAAATAAAATGCAAACAGAGCCAGAACATGTGTGTGTGTGTGTGTGTGTGTGTGTGTGTGTGTGTGTGTGTGAAGGAAAGTCAGTTACCTAACAGTTTATTCAGAAGAGACACAAGGGATTGACTTTTATGAAAGAATGTGGGCTGTGATCTACTAACCCCTCCCATCACTGCAAGGATTTCTGCTTGTTCAACAAGACTTCCCACCCCTCAGCCTCCCCAATTGTGGTCCAGAGGGTTGAGGGAACCCCCTGAACAGATTTTGGGGGGATGTGGGGGAAGGAAAGGGGGAGAATAAGATCACATAGGGAAAGCAGCCAGCACTGGCTTCAGAATTCTTTTAGTGCTACTGTCCCTAAGAAAATCAACTTGCAGCTTGCAACAGAGTACTGAAAACAGCAGCTTTTGATATCTTTCTTCAACATTGCTCCCAAAGTCCTATGATTGGAGAACCCTTGTAAAGTCATTCCCTGGTTGGAAGCTGTCAGTGCACGGAAACTGCAAGCCCTTCCTCCCCACCCCTCCAGCACTCTCCTTTTCTCATAGGCAACTGAAAACAATTTCAGCTATCAAATACTCTGCTCTTAGAGCAGGCACTACTTGAGAAGTCTCAGGATTCTGCCTTATCCAGAACTTGTAGTCTACTCAGATGAAGAGCAAGGGGAGCAGGGCTCTCCAGCAGGTTTCCACAGTGCCAGTGACTCTGAGGAGCAACCAAACCTTGCTATCTCTGCCATAGGTCTTCAGGTTCCCACACCAGATACCTGACTTCCTAGTCAGCTCTCAGACTGCCCTGTCTTCTCCAGGGCCACAGAAGCAAAGGAGATGGCAAGCCAGGCCAAAGTGCCCAGCTATGAGGCTATGAGTCAGGGGGAGTCCATGGAAACGCTGGTCCAGATCAGGGTCTGACAGAGAGCTAGGGAGTGAGGCTCCAGCCCCTGTGTAAACAGTCAGTCTGAGCTGCTTCACTGCTGAAGCAACCACTCTCCTCCTCCTTCCTGGCTGGGGAAAATAGGTAGTTTAGAGGGGCAAATGGTTTGATGCAACTTCATATTCAAAGGCAGTCTCAGTAAGAGCTAAGCAATGGCTAGTGCACCCCACAATAGTTGCTGGGCAGTCTTATGAAAAGGCTAATAATAACAACCTTAATGAGCCTTGAAGCGAGACAGTTCTATTACCCTTTGCAAAATGCACAGCTTTCAGTCCATTTGGGGAAGCTTTGAGAAAGTACATCGCCACTATTATTTCTAACTTCAATCCTAGTCAGATACATTATATGCATGCTTCTATGGATGAAATTCAAAAGAAGTTACAAGTATTCTTGACAGTTGACAGTGTCTATGAAAATCATCCTTATAAGTAAAAGAGGCAAATATGGATTTATTTAATTAGAAAAAAAATCTCTGGATGTGAAGAATAATGTTTCAAAGAGATACTTAATATAAGCAGAAATGACTTTTCCTTCATGGAAAATTAAGTTTTTCCCCCCTTTCTATTAGCATTTCAATTGAAAACATTTCCACTCATTTCCTTCTTAATGGAAGTATATAAATAGCAATAGCCATTAAGTACTGCATTTTTCGAAAAGATTTTTTTTTTTACATTAAGAGCCTTAATAAAGTCTCAGAGGAGCAGCACAAACAGTGTACAAATGAAACAACTAATTTCAATCTCATTTAATATATATTGATTTTGTAAGGATTTGTTTTTATACCTGTTTTAAGCCTTTAGCGTAGTTTTCCAGGTGGTGGTCGCCTTAAATAATAATAAAAAATCCAGAGAGGATTACAATTTCATATGCACATCTGCATTAGGAGGATTTTCCAAAAGGCTTAAAGTTTGGAACATTATGAGCAATCAGGAGACTTTGAATTCACTGAGACACCTTTGAAAATGTTGTTCCATAGAATAGGTCTCTATAGGAGAGTTCCATTCTGGGACTAAATGTTTCAAATTTCTTCTAGAAATGCTCTTCTCATAAAAGTTAATTGTGAAATGGCTTAGTTTATGCTTTCCAGCCTGAGGAGCCTGTTCCCGAGTTGTTGTGAATGAATAGAACACAGAAGCTGGGGAAAATGAAAAGGTAACAACAGTGTGTAAGAAAATATATATATTCTGGTAGTAACTTTGGCTCACTTCGCCTCACAATCTTATTCTGATCAGGTCCTGAAGTCACTTCCCTAATAACTTGGTTTTTCTGGGGAAGCAGAGCTACTTCATCATCAACTGGTCTGTCTTGTGTTATAGCTGTGACCACACTGAGTGACATATAGGAAGCCCTTTATAAGTGGGGTAACGAATAAATGTAGTTGGCCGGCTCCCAACCAGTCTCGGAGAGAACTTTTGACTAACTGAACACAAGGCTTCTTATAAGACTCCTGGGCTGATTAAGGATGCCCCTTTGTCAATGGCATGTTGTCGCTTCCAGCCAAGCCTGAAAACAACCAGTTGGCCAGATCTGCAACTGCACTTCCCATGTAGTGTGATCTGGACTGTGGGTGATGTGAGCTCTCTCTTTTGCTGCTGGCCTAAGCAATAGTCTAGTAGCCCTCTCCAGCATGGTCAAACTAAGATCACATATTACACATGGAGAACAAAATGACCACATTATATTTGGTGCCAGTGAAAGTAAGAAGACTGATTATGAATGAATGGCATATAGAAAGAACAGTTTCTAGCTTCTAGCAAAACATTTTGCTTCTGGACTCACGAACAATAGAGAGAGGATATTTATTTTAGATACACAGCGGGGGGGGGGGGGAGAGAATATCTGCTCCTTCTTTATAACTTACATCTTTGACAAATAGCTGCTCAAGAAAAAAAAAGGTGTGAGAAAAATGGCCATAAAAGGAGGGAAAGGGTATGCCTGAAATACTGGAAGAAGTCCCAAGATGCTGAGTGGAATTTTTATTTAATAAAACACCAATGTTAGAACAACATATTTATCAGTTCAGAAGGGGGAAAACGTCTAAATGCACTACAGGGAGAAAAAGGGAAAATAATGGGAAATCAAGTTAACCACCTTTTATGTGAAAGAAAAGTATAATCAGACCATTTCTGCAATGAATCTGTGCTACTCTAAAGCCATCTGTACTATCATTCACACACACACACACACAGAGAGAGAGAGAGAGAGAGAGAGAGAGAGAGAGAGTACAAAAGATAGAAAGCAAAGCCCTGTTTTGCTTTACTTTTATTTGGTTCAGATGAACATGCAGCATTGATAGATTATTTCTTCTCCTCATGTTATCCCTTTGCCAAGCTATCTTCTTGTTGGGTGACACTTTGTACATGTTCTGCAGGAGGCATTCAACCCAGTAGTTACAACCAAGTGCCCCATGCTTAAGTTTTGTCACTCTAGTTCTGAGAGTCCAGGAACTTTAATGAGGATGATACAGATACCTATATTACTGTGCATATGCAAAAACACACAGACATACCTACACTGTGGTGCTGTATTGGAAAGGAAGATTGGTAGTGATGGGCAAGCTTTGTTTCAGGGACATTTTTTTGTTGTTGTCATTTAGTTGTTTAGTCATGTCCGACTCTTCGTGACCCCCTGGACCAGAGCACGCCAGGCACTCCTGTCTTCCACTGCCTTCCGCAGTTTGGTCAAACTCATGCTGGTAACTTCGAGAACACTGTCCAGCCATCTCGTCCTCTGTCATCCCCTTCTCCTTGTGCCCTCCATCTTTCCCAACATCAGGGTCTTCTCCACGGAGTCTTCTCATGAGGTGGCCAGAGTATTGGAGCCTCAGCTTCACGATCTGTCCTTCCAGTGAGCACTCAGGGCTGATTTCCTTAAGAACGGATAGGTTTGATCTTCTTGCAGTCCATGGGACTCTCAAGAGTCTCCTCCAGCACCAGAATTCAAAAGCATCAATTCTTCGGCAATCAGCCTTCTTTATGGTCCAGCTTTCACTTCCATACATCACTACTGGGAAAACCATAGCTTTTACTATACGGACCTTTGTTGCCAAGGTGATGTCTCTACTTTTTAAGATGCTGTCTAGGTTTGTCATTGCTTTTCTCCCAAGAAGCAGGTGTCTTTTAATTTCGTGGCTGCTGTCACCATCTGCAGTGATCATGGAGCCCAAGAAAGTAAAATCTCTCACTGCCTCCATTTCTTCCCCTTCTATTTGGCAGGAGGTGATGGGACCAGTGGCCATGATCTTCGTTTTTTTGATGTTGAGCTTCAGGCCATATTTTGCGCTCTCCTCTTTCACCCTCATTAAAAGGTTCTTTAATTCCGCCTCACTTTCTGCCATCAAGGTTGTGTCATCTGCATATCTGAGGTTGTTGATATTTCTTCCGGCAATCTTAATTCCGGTTTGGGATTCATCCAGCCCAGCCTTTCACATAATGCATATAAGTTAAATAAGCAGGGAGACAATATACAGCCTTGCTGTACTCCTTTCCCAATTTTGAACCAATCAGTTGTTCCATATCCAGTTCTAACTGTAACTTCTTGTCCCACATAGAGATTTCTCAGGAGATTTCAGGGACATTCCCCTACCATTACTGAAGTTTTTGTAAGTTTTCAAGGAGCCCACGGTTTTGCCCAGAACAAAGTCTGAAAAATGTTATCAACAGAGGTCAATAGTCATCCTTGTTTTTCTCTTTTTAGAAAGTAAGTAGATCTGTGCCTTTGGTATGCCTAAACCAATTTATAGATCCATTGAATTAATTGTTCATAGTTACACAGTGTAGAACAAGTGAGTTAAACAGAGATTTGGGTGTTCCTAAGTAATAATCATACACCGTATGGTCTATAAAGGTGGCAGCACAATTTCCACCCCCACTTTTTCTAAGTGGCATCTCGGATATGCAAGATACCCAGAAGCTTGCTGCAAGCTTCAATTTCTTCCCTCTAAAGAGTCATTGAGTAATTTCCCAAAGATTAAGACAAACTCAGGGCTATTGCAAGGAGGGTCTGATTTGGAATTGATTTAACACCATGTGTACTGAAACTGTAAATGTGCTCCTTCATACACATCTGCAGTTTCAATACATCTCCCATCTCTTTCACAGCACAATTCTAAATGTACAGGTCTTCCACAAGTCCCCCCCCCCCAGGTGAATGTGTATAGCAGGGATGGGGAACCTGTAACCCTTCAAATAATAATAATAATAATAATAATAATAATAATAATAATAATAATAATAATTTATTATTTATACCCCGTCCATCAGGCTGGGCCTCCCCAGCCACTCTGGGCGGCTTCCATAGAAACCAAAAATACAGTAAAATATCACACGTTAAAAACTTCCCTGAACAGGGCTGCCTTAAGATGTCTTCTGAATGTCAGGTAGTTGTTTATTCAGATGCTTTTGGACTCCGTTCCTACCAGCCCCAGCCAGCAAGGCCAATGGTTAGGGATCAAGGGAGATGAAGCCCAACAACATCTGTAAAACCACAGGTCTCCTCCCCCCAGGTGTTTAGGATTATAGCCTGAATTTCTTCTAAAAGCTTGCACAGGAAGCCCTGAATTGGTTTGGAGCACTAGAATCGTGGGGGGGGGCATGTTCTTTATCTCACTATCTTTATCTATTTATGAAATATATAGCTCTTTATCTTGATATGAAATTTATACACCGCAGTTCAAAGGCCGATCTGCCAATCATCTAAAACAAGAATACGGTAGAAACATACCGCATAATATAAAGGTAATGGTTCCTTTCCCCTGTTATACTGTGATCCAGTTCACTCTTACCCATTCCCCACTGAATACAGTAGAACACACTTTTGATCTGAAGGAATATGAATTGGAATGCATGCCACTTTTAAAGCATTTCGAAGTATGGAGTTTCATAACAATAATGAATGCTCTAAATGTATTTATTGTATTTTTATTCAGGATTTTTCTCTAAAGAGGCCAGAAAAGCACACACTATTCTCTCCTCTGCCTTTCACCTTCACAATAATAAGCAGGTTTTGCTGAGAGATCCGTGGCGGCTCATAACATTTTGACTTGGCAGGGCTGCAATTTTTAACCTTGCTGTTTTCGTCACTTGTACAGCACTTGTTTAGGAAACTGCGTCATTACACATGTACAGGGGTGCCAATGTCCCCTTCTTTCTCAAAAAGGAAAGCTGCTTTTCTGCTTAGAGACACATGGGCGGGACCTCTTTGCTACAGCTGCATTTTTGGATTTGGCAGAGTGGCACAGAGAGCTGATTGGTCAGAGAACAGGAGATTGATATAAATGTCTCTGTGGGGGGCCACTAGGGGCGCATCGGAAGATGGCTGACAATAACATCTCTCCGACCCACACGAGGTAATTAGGAGGCTGTGATGGGAGTAAATAGCCTCCCTGCCCCCCCAAGCGTGTGGGGGGACTGCCCTTGCCTGCTGTGCCCTATACCACCCCCGAATTTGTGGGGATGGGGGCACTAGGCAGAAAGCCCTCCTGTGGATCTCGGCGCTCCTGGACGCCGTCTCTGATCCGCGCCGCTAGCTGCAAGAACTTCAAAAGAAACAATTAGGAGGAAGCGAATGCACATGTTTCAAGGAAGAAGGGGGAGTAAAGACTGCTAACTGAAGAGATCTCTGATAAATAAGACGGTTCGGAGGAACAAGAATAAATCATGAGAAGACACACCAAGGCTCGGTATGTTCGGCAACGGGACTGGATGGGGGAGGGGGGAAACTTTCCTTTCTTTTCTCTATGTGATTAACCAAGAATCCCCCCCCCCACAAGTCACAAGTCAGAAATGCCGTTTAAATGACTTAAGCTGTGGATTTAAGGCTGTGTGGAGATAATCTTCTAACCAAAGCATGTTTCAAGAAGATCGTGGAAAGTATAAGAGCTTTGGAATGACGCAGTAAAAAATACCGTCGCCATTTTGGCAAGTTCTGTCGGAAGACTTAAGTCGGGGAGGAGGAACAGAGCTGTTTTTATATTGTGGCTGAGCCTCCTCAATGGGACTAAAGAGCGACAGATTTGCGAGATTAATGATGGAAAGAGTGCTGTTATTTATGAAAGTGATGGTATATGGAAACCATCTGGATATGATGATTGGACGAACGGAGAAATTCACACAGGATTACAATTGGTGTTTACCAGCTTAAGGAGATTATCAGAAGAGATCCAAAAGGGAAAAAAAGAAAAATATACGAGCAAGATGAGATGTGGAAACAGCAAGATAAGACTGGATAGAAATATGAACATTATTTGGACAGATTTGTGGATATTAACGCAGCAGCGAGATGATGATCGGAATCCCCCTTCGGAACTTGAAATATGGGTCCCCTCAACAAAAAATTTAAAATTCGGCTTTGTAATTCGGAATTTATGTGATGTGATGTGATTTGATTTGATTGGTCGGTTAATAAAAATTATTTTTTTAAAAAAAGATATAAATGTCTCTGTAATTCAAAGGAACTATAAAATGTTTGGTGTGAAAGAGTATATGGCTTTGAGATTTGGGGGAAGATCTTTCCCCCCCCCCCAAAAAAAATATGCTTGAGATTTTCAGTGGGAAGGCTGTGTTCCAGTGGAACAGGCTTTACTGTGAGAAATACTGTGAATTTCACTGGCCTAAATCCACACAGTGAGATTCAGGGCTGAGTAAGATTTGGAACAAGGTATACCTGATCCTCGTACCACTAGCAGTCCCCTCATTGGCGCTTTATGTAACAATAATAATTGCATTAATATCTAAAGCTGAGGCCTCAGCGCCTAGGACTTGCTGATCGAAAGGTCGGCGGTTCGAATCCCTGCTGCGGGGTGCGCTCCCGCTGCTCGGTCCCAGCGCCTGCCAACCTAGCAGTTCGAAAGCACCTCCGGGTGCAAGTAGATAAATAGGGACCGCTTACCAGCGGGAAGGTAAACGGCGTTTCCGTGTGCAGCTCTGGCTCGCCAGAGCAGCGATGTCACGCTGGCCATGTGACCCGGAAGTGTCTCCGGACAGCGCTGGCCCCTGGCCTCTTAAGTGAGATGGCCGCACAACCCCAGAGTCTGTCAAGACTGGCCCGTACGGGCAGGGGTACCTTTACCTTTATACCTGATCCTCGTACCACTAGCAGTCCCCTCATTGGCGCTTTATGTAACAATAATAATTGCATTAATATCTAAAGCTGAGGATGGAAGTATTCCTAAGAGCAATACTGGATCAAATAGACTTAGTAGAAAAACAGGATAGAAATAATTAAATGTGTCCCATCTTATGCTGATGTTGTGGGATGTTGGTTTGTAACTGCAAAGTATAGCTTGAGTAGCTTTGGTGAGATATATGGTACACATGTACAAGAAGGAAAGTGATAGGTAGTTGTAACAGAATATTTCCAAAAGGCTGAGTATCATTCAGCAATCCCATGACTGTGAACTCAGCTACATTAGTAAAAATAAAACGTTATGAATGTGTTATAACACTGTGACACCAGATGGCGAAGTAGAGCTGAAATCAGAACTCTATGAAATTTTCCATTGTGAGCTCTAAAATGTTTTTTCCAGAGCATTTTCACAGTGTTTTTACAACTGTGTAGATGCAGCCTGTGTGCAACTAAAAATTATGTACGTTCAGATACATATTTCCCCATCTTTTATGATGTGATTGACCCTCTTTTCCCCCTCCCTCCTTCTGCCATGATTTATTTCCCTCCTATTCTCCACCTACTCTTAAAAGAAAAAGGAATAGATAAACTAAAAACTGCAGGTGTGCTCCCAAGCCATGTGTCCTCCATGATTAGCACACCTAAAGGACAACTGCGGAGCTTTTAAACAACATGCCTGAAAGACTCCTTAGGATTTACACACCCTGGCATGGGGCAGGTGGCGTCTCAGCCCAGACCACGTTATTATGCACGACTGCATGGAGAACAACCAAGAGAGAAGGTGGTTTGTAAGAAGGTGAGAGGTGTCAGGAAAATCAATAAATGCTCTATGTGATGGCCTGTAAAACCAGCATAACCTATTAAAACACTGCAAGTTAGGGCAGCCCTAGGCACCAATAACTCACGCTTGGCAGACTATGAACTTCTATGTCTCCGATTATAACCTTTGTCAGCAGCCTCAGGAATGCACAGGGAGCCATTTATACCTGGCAAAACGGACTATTTGGAGAGTGAACAGAGGTCAGCACTCTTTATGGGAAACCAGGTTGTGTTCAGGGGTATTCTGTAACCCTTTATAAGCATTTAACTGTGTCCATTGCCACCTGCTTCCACCCATTCTTCACAACTACTATATTTTCTAACACCTCGTATAAACATTTCCCCTTATTGCATGTGCCTCATTTCCTTGTGTATATGATATATTTAGACTTAGATACATGAACCCATAAAATCAATGCTTTGCATATCCCTTTCGATCTTCCCACTCCCTATTTTTTCATTTCAGATTTCTGTTTTCTCTCATTTTCTTTATCTCTTTGCCCTCAGAAGTTCTGCTTTCATGCTATTCCCCTTCCTCCTTCTCCTCTGACAAAAGGAGATTAGAACTGCTGTAAACATTACACAGAATGAGCAGGTACAGCAAGGAGGCTGGCGTGACAAGTCATCCCGGCTGTACTACTTTAGATTGTCTTATTGTTGAATGCTCCCCATGCCTTGCTTTGTTTTAGGGAGCAATCCTATACAAGCAAGCCTGTGTGAGTTAAGCTGCCATAACGTACACCAGATCCAAACTCTGTTCAGCAGCACTGAGCTGGCCTAAGCCTGGAAGAGTGTTGAGTGGGGGGAAAGTTTCTAAAATAGTGTTTCATCTACACAGCCCTTTTTGCTGGGCTGGTCACATGACTAGGTTGAACAGTGTTAGGATCAATCTTAATTTGCCCCTTCTCTGCCCCCCCCCCCCCGCCAACCCCAGTATGTTCCTTTATCTGGCCTTACTCTAGCTTAAAATCCCTGGGTTCAGTGAGCCAAGAAGGGGGAGATACATGGGCATATCTCCGTCAGAAGGTGACATAGGCCAGTTTCACGAGGAGCCTGCTAGATCATCCAGGCATTCACAATACCCAACCTGCTCATCCCAGAAGATCCTGCTATAGAATTGCTCTCTTAAACACTCTCTGTGTGACAAACTAGCACACAAGATTAGTCGGTCCCAGCTCCTGCCAACCTAGCAGTTCGAAAGCACGCCAAAAAGTGCAAGTAGATAAATAGGTACCACTCCGGCAGGAAGGTAAACAGCGTTTTCATGCGCTGCTCTGGTTTCGGTGTTCCATTGCGCCAAAAGCGGTTTAGTCATGCTGGCCACATGACACAGAAAAACTGTCTGTGGACAAACATTGGCTCCCTTGGCCAGTAAAGCGAGATGAGTGCTGCAACCCCAGAGTTGTTCACAACTGGACTTAACTGTCAGGGGTCCTTTACCTTTACCCTTTTTAGGTGGCTTAACATAGCCATCTCGACAATGTGATATGCTAAGGTCTATTGAAAATTCTATTGGAAATGGAAATGGGTCCAGAAATTGCCCCAATATCTGCCAGAAACAGAAACATGGGTGCGAGCAGAATTCACTATTATTAGTCTTTTTTTAGTCCACTAATGTTGTATTAATAATTGCATTATTTTCTGCTTTTTTTTTTTGGTGTTTCCCTTCCATGGAAATACATTACACAATTCATTACATAATTAATTCAGCCATGGTGGATAGTAAGACAAATAACCTAGCTTTTAGTGGAAACCAAACTGTAGCAGAACAGAGGCTTAAAGGGAAAAGTGGCAATATCACCCTCCATCCTTGTGATAACAATTATTTTCTGCAATTTGACACTACAGTAGTGTAGTCAAGCACCCCAAACTCCGAGTGGTGTGAGATTCCTGGAGTTCCAAGCTCTTACCCAGGGTTCGTGTTTCCTTTTAGAAATGAGACACAGCAGAGACTGTGGTGTCTTTATAATATATGGTTTATTTCCACATATATACAACCTGAGTCTATCATGGAGGGTCTTGTTTCTCCCACAGCCACAGCCTTGGATTCAAACAGAAATCAGCTATGGCTCTCTCTAAGACTTTACCTGCACTCTATAAAGGATCGGGAGCAGGCCCCAAATATCTCTCTACTTTTCATTTAGGTCACAGGTCTATGGGATTTACATCTGAGTAGACACATATAGAATTGCGTCCTTGGAATGCAATTAAAATGGATTCAGTATATATAAACAAATGCATTTTCTCATTTGGAACCTTCTGCATTTTGTTCCTTTTAATCTTCTCTGCTTGTTAATTTCTTTCTTTCTTTAATGTTCTTCATGATAGCATTAGGGATCCTTTTACAAGGAAATACATTTGACCCAGGTTAAGTAATAATGGAGCTCAGTGTTCTTCATAACTTTTTAATATCAGTTATTCTGTAATCAATTTAATTTTAATGACTGAAGTTACAGTTACATAAACTTAAGGCAATAATATGATTAGCTGAAATTTTAAGTAAATTACCCAGACATTTGCAACCGCAAGACAGCTGTGAAATAAGTTGATTTAACTAATTCAGATGATTTAGCTCATCAGCCATTTGAATATTTGCAGGGAAGTAAAATCTGTTTATAAAAACAGTATGAAGCTTTGCCCCACCCTTCTTCAAGATGTTAGAATGAGAAGAGAAATCCTTCTGCTCCTATCCATTCTCTAGGGCAGCCAGATGCTTCTGTCCCTAATAGTTGTACACTAGATGGAAATTCGGCAGGTGCAGCTCTCATGCAAGCTACACCTGCTCAAGTTCCATCTTCTGCACAACCATTAAAGGGGCAGGAGCCCTGTTGTCTTTTTCATCTGGGCACCCCTAAATTCTGATGGTCTTTTACAATCCATTTGCTCTAACGTCAGCTGCTTTTGCCTGATCAGGTAAGATCAGTTGTTGCTAGAGCAAAGTCTCTTTTTAAACAAACAAACAAACAAATTAGAGAACATCTGAAGAGGTTGGCTGGTGTAAAAGGGCACCTGATATTGTTACCTGCCCCTCTGTTTCTATGTGAGCTTGGGCCAGTAAGCCAAGTAATTCTACGTTGCCTATAATTCAGAATGCTGATGGCCAGGAGCTCATTCACCTCCTTTAAGTTTTGCAGGACTTGATCCATGCAATGGAATATTTGAACTGAGAAAGGTCCTCATTAAATCTGGCAATTATTTTCTGCTTCATCAGTCAATTAGTTGCCCGTTTTTATTTTTTTTTATTTTTTGAAATCTGTTAACTGGGCAGGACATGCAGAGATTTCTGGGTCCAGGAATAGAGCTCAAAGTGAGTTCACAGGTAGAGTCCATACATTTCAATGGTTCTGGGGGACAAAAGGTGCCATCCAATGGCATCAGCACACTTGTACGTTTCCTGAACCCATGGGATGCTACATGGTGTCCAAAGTGGACCTGCAGCTTCAGTGAGCCAAAAATATTTCTAGCAAAGTGTTTGCTGGAAGCTGCAGAATGAATGTCTTCAAGCCTTCTGAGGTGAGGGTGACAGGAGATTTGGGAGAGGGCTAGAGGGAGTGGGAACAAAAGCTTCTTCTGTACTTCACTGTATCCAGAGCAAACAACAATCTTCTGTATCCAGAAGATTAAAAGTAAAGGTACCCCTGACCATTAGGTCCAGTCGTGGACGACTCTGGGGTTACGGCACTCATCTCGCTCTGTTGGCCGAGGGAGTCGGCGTACAGCTTCCGGGTCATGTGGCCAGCATGACTAAACCGCTTCTGGCGAACCAGAGCAGTGCACGGAAACGCCGTTTACCTTCCCACCGGAGCGGTACCTATTTATCTACTTGCACTTGACGTGCTTTCGAACTGCTAGGTGGGCAGGAGCAGGGACCGAGCAACGGGAGCTCACCTCGTCGCGGGGATTCGAACCGCCAAACTTCTGATCGGCAAGCCCTAGGCTCTGTGGTTTAGGCCACAGCACCACCCGCATCCCTTATCCAGAAGGTTAGAGGGTTGCAATTATTTTGTACTACATTGGTGAGAAGGCACTAGATACCCACAACAGCATGCAAAATGTGTGTGCAGTTCCAACCAACCAACCAACCAACAAACAAAAAACTCTTGCCAGAAGCCTTAAAAGATTTCAGACAGTATTGTGAGCCTAAGAAACACCCAGTGTTTAAATTCTGTCAGTTTTAGCAAGTCAGAATAGCAGACAGGAATTGTTACCTGGGCAAGAGTAAGGATCCAGCTAGCTCCCAGTTATCTAAAGAGGAAGCTACATCCAGTGAGGGGATGTCACACACGCCACAACAAACATATGGTGTCATAAAATGGAGACAGTCAGTTTGTTTCAACACAAATGCATACAAGAATAATGAAGTGAAAAAATGTACAAGCATAATTATCACTTTATAAATAAGAACACGCACATAGCAACTCCACCCGACGATCTCAGATGCATTTTCTGTTGACTTTTAACTTATGTGTAATGTTGTCTTTCTATATTTTAACTTAGTAATAGTTGTGAATAACCCTATTTTACACTTGTTTAGTGTGTCAGGAACATTATTAACTTGCTGACAAAGGAACATTGCACACAGTTCCTTCTAATTATTTAATCTATTCCCAAGTCATGAAACAAGAAATCTCACCTATTCCTTACATAATTGGAATGCTGAAATATTGTAGGAATCATTTTGGGAGGTCAGATACGTATGCATAGCTGAAGCTTTTGTTTCCTCACAGAAGGAATGCATGTTGCAAAAGGAAAGAGTAGTCAGTCATTCAGGTAACTTCTCCCTTAGTCTCCTTTTCCTGGTTTGCAGCTTGTTTTAAAATATGTGGCAGTCGGTTTGTGAGGAGATTCAGATCAACCATGTTGTTTGGCCCACCATGGCCTAACATGGTAGTGGTCAGGGATGAGCAGGTGGCTTATCTTTTTGTTGAAGAGGACTTTCTGATTTGAACTTTTTGCTCCTCTGGTTTTGGCATCAGTTGGTGACAAATGGAGGGGTGCACTTAGGACTCATCTAAGAGCCAGTGTGGTGTAGTGGTTAAGAGCGGTAGTCTCGTAATCTGGGGAACCGGGTTCGCTTCCCCGCTCCTCCACATGCAGCTGCTGGGTGACCTTGGACCAGTCACACTTCTCTGAAGTCTCTCAGCCCCACTCACCTCACAGAGTGTTTGTTGTGGGGGAGGAAGGGAAAGGAGAATGTTAGCCGCTTTGAGACTCCTTAAAGGGAGTGAAAGGTGGGGTATCAAGTTCAAACTCCTCCTCCTCTTCTTCTTCATCTACACTTGTGCTTTTAAACTCGTAAAAATGAGTTTTCAAAAGGGTTGCGATAATCATAGCCATGTGACGTTCTTTAAAAATGTTCTTAATGCGTTATTAAAAAGTGACACCAGACCAAAGGGCGCTGCAGATCTCTCTCTCTGTCAAATAAGTGGGTAGGCATTGTAGGAAAGGAAGCAAAAGAGAAACCAAATGCCTTTACGTTTTAGAATGATATCAAAAACATTGTTCTAAGGATGTTTAAAGAGTGAGTATAGATCCAGCTGGACGCGGGTGGCGCTGTGGGTAAAACCTCAGCGCCTAGGACTTGCCGATCACATGGTCGGCGGTTCGAATCCCCGCGGTGGGGTGCGCTCCCGTCGTTTGGTCCCAGCGCCTGCCAACCTAGCAGTTCGAAAGCACCCCTGGGTGCAAGTAGATAAATAGGGACCGCTTACCAGCGGGAAGGTAAACGGCGTTCCGTGTGCTGCACTGGCTCACCAGATGCAGCTTGTCACGCTGACCACGTGACCCGGAAGTGTCTGCGGACAGCGCTGGCTCCTGGCCTATAGAGTGAGATGAGCGCACAACCCTAGAGTCTGGCAAGACTGGCCCGTACGGGCAGGGGTACCTTTACCTATAGATCCAGCCTGAGTTGACCTAGTCAGACTAGCCATCTAGCTCATGCCCAACAAGAGCACATCATCCTTCAGCTGGTGAAAAAAAATCATGTTAAGCCCAGTGATGAGCACCCAAACTCCTTCTCCATCCCTTCATTCACCAGCCAAAAGTAAACAAGAAACCAGGAAGCAGTAATTCTAGCAGCACTTTTCTTCTTTGACGTTATAAGGGTGATTTAACCAGGATATCATACTTTGTAGGTTTTTAGAAGAGCAGATTCCCTGCACATTCCAGGCAGATCTGATTATTAATAAAAATGACCCTAGTTTACTCCAACTACTGTTTGATCTATTTGATCTATTTCCCACCTCCATTCGCAAAGCAAGAGCCAACAAGCATTTTGGATTATGAGCAGGTGTCTTTTAATTTCGTGGCTGCTGTCACCATCTGCAGTGATCATGGAGCCCAAGAAAGTAAAATCTCTCACTGTCTCCATTTCTTCCTCTTCTATTTGCCAGGAAGTGATGGGACCAGTGATCTTAGTTTTTTTGATGTTGAGCTTCAGACCAGGATATGAAAGAATAGAATGTACACTATATGGCGCATTAGTTGTGTGCATATGAATTTACATGCATGCACCTCCTCATATTCAGAAACTGAATTTCTGTAGCGCAAGGGTCAGGGGGCATTAAAACCAGATGAATGACAACTGTAGGGACCTGCTTCCTTTTTTTTAAGCAATTGGCTTTTCAAAAGAAAGGAGTCATGGCTCAGAGGTAAAACATCCGCTTTTCATGTGAAGGTGACAAGCACAATCTTTGGCATCTCCTGTTAAAAGGATCAGTTGATGCAAAAGGCCTTCTTGCCTGAAGCACTGGATATCTGCTGCCAGTCAAAACAGACAAATAATCTAACCTGGTAATGCTGTTTCCTATTTCCAGTAAAAACAAAAAAGGCTATATATATGGTGGTGATTTTTCAGGCATGAGTATCAAAAACAGTAGGAATGAGGGAGAATTTGGTTTGGCTCACATTTTAATGTGGATCTACCTAATTCACACTTCCTGTGAACTAAAACAAAATGCTTATATTGGGGAAAAACTTGAGTGCATGAAATAAGGCTGCACCCTAATAATAGTAAGAATTACATACAAAAATACATTATATTAGGAGGAATTGCCTTATAAAATGTGTACTTTGTGAGAAACGTGCACTAATAAAAACCACAAACTGATACAGAAATGTGAACCAAAGATTTGGGGGGGGGGGATGAGAAACTGAAAATGACAGGATCATCCGTCCTCGCAGAAAACCAGGCCTGTCCTTGGTAAATAGGGTCAACCTGAATCTGTAGGTGGCCTCCAACTAAATAATATAGCATTGATTTAAAAGTGTCTTCTCTGTGCCATTAACTATGACCTTACACTATAATTTTGGAAGGAACTGACAACAGCCATATAGTGGATGCACCACGGCAAACGTTGAAGAATGAACACAAGTGTTTTAGATGAAAGTGCTTATTAAAAGGTGAATTTAACCTATTACCATATCATCACTACCATTGTGATTTTGTGTTGAATTAAGACAACTCAGTTGTGGCAAATTTAAACATAAACACAAATGAAAGCATGCAAATTTTGCTTAACTGTAAAATATACAAAGTTCTCAGTGCCTCAAATGTGCATCTGGGAATCAATGCTTGCTGAACAGTGTGTTGCACATAGACCTTGGCTCAATGTGCATTGATCTTTAACAGGCAGAGCTTAGGAACAGAATATATATATATATATATATATATATATATATATATATATATATATGTATGTATGCCCCAGAGCTGTTCTGATTGCGTTGTTTCTGTTTCTCTTGATAGCTGCATACCCTCCAACTTTTCTCCGATGACAATAGGGACGTCCCATTCCATAATGATAATTTTGCTATTTATATCCCACACATCTTACTGGGATGCCCCAGTCACTCTGGGCAGCTACCAGCACATATAAAAGCATAATAAAACATTAAAAAAAAACCCTTCCCTATACAGGATTGCCTTCAGATGACTCGGGGGTCAGATAACTCCATACCCTCCACCATTTTTCTGATAAAAATAGGGACGTCCTAAGGAAAAGTGGGACATTCCGGGATCAAATCAGAAACCAGGATGGCTTCTCTAAATCAGGGACATCCCTGGAAAATTGGGACACTTGGGGGGTCTGCAGTTGTTAATATGGAGGCAACTCATACTAGGAACAAACCATTCCACTATCAAAGCTACAATGGCGAGGTAGAAATTTGGGGATGCAGATGAAGAAAAAGATTATATGCTAGATCAGTGTTGCCAACTCTTTGAGACTCATGGGCACAAGTGAAAATGGAGGAGAATGTCATGGACAGCACCTATTCTGGTGGCATACCCAGAGTCCTCCAGAGTACCATTGCACCCAGGGACACCACAGTGATGACCCCAGGGCTAGGTCCACAAGTCCCAGACTGAGCCAGCCCCACAAATTCCCAAGTTCTAGCTCTTTGTTCCCCATTTTTTCCAATTTGTCAGAGTTCATAAGTTCAGTCTATGCTACATTCTGAGTGCAGTTCCATTTTTAATTATAATTATTTTTAATTAAAAATGTACAGTGACTTTGAATGTTCTGTAATGGTGTATTTATGTAGAAATTAACAGCAGATTATGTTATTAATGTACTAGCTACATGTCCAGTGCCTCCGTTTTGATTTGTGTCAGAAATAAATAGAGAATGGCCTGACTCTGACTCAACACCCGCATTTTTTTTTTGTTCTGACTAATATGCTGTATATTTATTACATACATTTCCATCTGACCTTTCCCATAACTTGAGGCAATCTGCAAACAAGATTCAACAAAGTATACTTCAAGATAAGCACATGCTTACCTTTTCCACTGAAAGCAGTGTGGCTTAACTTTAACTGGCAGGTGCCCTGATACACAGGTAAAAGCCCAAAAAGCCATTCTCCAAAAGCATTCTATCAAATCCAAAAATGCAAAACGGATATCTCATATTGGCAGTAATAAAACCAACAAACCAGCAGATGAAAACCGACAGCAATGCAGCCCTCTAACAAATCTTGGTCTTGTTTTAATACAGTGGTACCTCTGGTTATGTACTTAATTCATTCCGGAGGTCTGTTCTTAACCTGAAACTGTTCTTTACCTGAGGTACCATTTTAGCTAATGGGGCCTCCCGCTGCCGCTGTGCGATTTCTGTTCTCATCCTGAGGTAAAGTTCTTAACCAGAGGTACTACCTCCGGGTTAGTGGCGTCTGTAACCCGAGGTGTTGTAACTCGAGGTACCACTGTAGATGCATTTTCTACTCTAGAGGAGTCCCTGTGTGCACATCAGAGTTGGACTTGCGAGGCCAAGGTTCAAACCTCTACTCAGCCGTGAAGCTCACTGAAAGGCATTGGAACAATGACTATCTCAAGGGCTGGTTTGGTGTACGAGGCTTTGGGAGAGGGTATGGGATAAAAATATAATTAATAATAATCACAAGTGGCAATGCACCTTCATCTGAATGAATGTTTGTAGCCTCAAAAATTCTGCTGCTCTGTAACTGGGGGGGTGGGCAATATATTTTTAATGAGGAAATAAGGAAACATATATACCGTATTTTTCGCTCTATAAGATGCACTTTTCCCCTCCTAAAATGTAAGGGGAAATGTATGTGCGTCTATGGAGCGAAAAATACGGTATTTATGTCTGGAGGCTTCAGGCGGCTATCCCTGAAGCCAGGAGAGCAAGAGGGATCGGTGCACACCGACCCCTCTTGCTCTCCTGGCTTCGCTTCGCTTCACTGCAGAGGCGCTACGCAGAGAGGGAGAGAATACCCTATGTTTTTTCTTGTTCTCTTCTAAGACTAGGTGCGTCTTATGGTTGGGTGGGTGCGTCTTATAGAGCGAAAAATGGTACACTATTTGCATGGTATCGTCCCATTCTTTTCAAGACATAAAGAATCACAAACTGCTCCCAGTCTACACACTGGTGTTGGCTCCTGGATAATTAGAGCCATTCATTTGTGGCAGCGGCATCTAATTTTGACTGTCCAAAATAAGGATATATTTGACAATTAATTGCATTCTTAGAAGTAGTTTAATACAAGCAAAAGTGAATTCATATAAATCAAAAGTAAATCCAGGATACATTAACAGGTAGCTGAAGCGCTTCCTCTTAGTGTCCTGCAGTAGCTTTGGGCAGTTGGTATAGCCTAATTGGGAAATAACTCTTAATTTTAGGGTAAATGTGTTGTTTAGTGTGCGGCCCCTGGTGAGCTTCTTCTGCCAAAACAGATCTCCAGCCATAAAAGATAAATGAATCGCAGGCACATGCTAATTAATTTGTCATATATTTGTGCTAACATTCTTCTGCATAAAGCAATAAGTCTTCAAGAGTCAAACTAGAAAAAAGAGACAAGGTCTTCATTGTTTTGTTTCTTCTAATTCAAGCCTCTTGGCGGGTTGCAGTTATCCGTGGCCTTACACTAGCCAGGGCTGATCTAGATAAAGGAGACACTGAGCAACAGCTGCGTTTTGGCCATTTCTGCCAGCCTTGCTAATCCCTACTCAAACACAATGGATAATCCCACAGTCCTCGCACTCTGAAGATGGCTAGTACAGTGGTGCAGTGGAGCTGGAACATGGGGCCAAGTAGCTCCAGTACTATTTTTCCAGCAGGAATGGTGACACCATCTGCTGCTGCGTTGGTACTTGACAATGTTGCAAGCCTGGAGTGGAGGGAAGGAACAGGATGCCTCTAACTTAACAACATGCTCGCCACTTGGCCACCCTTTGCCAACTCATTATTCTATGACTGACCATCAGCTGATACAAATGAAATGAGTATTCTGCTATGTACAGTGGTGCCCCGCAAGACGAATGCCTCGCAAGACGAAAAACCCGCAAGACGAAAGGGTTTTTCGGTTTTTGCGACGCTTCGCTAGACGATTTTCCCTATGGGCTTGCATCGCAAGACGAAAGCCCATAGGGAAATCTCGGGGACCTTTTTTTAAATGCTGGCGGTGGGGAGCAAAGCCTTTTTCCCCCCTCCGGACTTCAGAAGAGGTCCAGGAAGGCCGGCGGGGGCGAAAGGCTTTGCTCCCCACCGCCAGCATTTTAAAAGCGGTCCGGGATAGCAGGGAAGCGCTTCCCGCTATCCCGGACGGCTTTTGAAGGCAGGCAGGGGGGGCAAAGACTTTTGCCCCCCCGCCCGCCTTCGGAAGAGGTCCAGGACCTCTTCCCAAGGCGGGCGGGGGGCAAAAGTCTTTGCTCCCCCCTGCCTGCCTTTCCGGGAGAGCGGGAAGGCAGCGCTGCCTTTTCCGCTCTCCCGGAAAGGCAGGCAGGGGGGAGCAAAGACCTTTGCCCCCCGCCCGCCTTCGGAAGAGGTCCAGGACCTCTTCCCAAGGTGGGCGGGGGGCAAAAGTCTTTGCCCCCCCTGCCTGCCTAACCGGGGGCTTTTAAATCGCCCCGGGACTGTCCGGGGCGATTTAAAAGCCCCCGGACGGCTTTTGAAGCCTCCCCCCGCCGCCCGGCATCGGAACGATGTCCCGAAGCCGGGCGGCGGGGCGGGAAAGCCTCCCCCACCGCCCGGCATCGGGGCATCATCCCGATGCCGGGCGGCGGGGCAGGAACGCCTCCCCCCGCCGCCCGGCTTCGGGGCATCATCCCGATGCTGGGCGGCGGGGCGGGAAAGCCTCCCCCCGCCGCCCGGCATCGGAACGATGTCCCGAAGCCCGGCGGCGGGGCGGGAAAGCCTCCCCCCGAAGCCCGGCGGCGGGGCCGCGAAGCCTGGGCGCGCTGGCAACTCTCCGCAAGGAGCGCTCCTGCTGCTTGCGGAGAGGTCCGCGAAGCCTCTCCTGGACCTCTTCTGAAGGGTAGGCGGGGGGGGGCAAAAGTCTTTGTCCCCCCTGCCTGCCTTCCCAGCGGCTTTTAAATCGCCCCGGACAGCGGAGAAGTGCTCCGCTGTCCCGGGCGATTTTAAAATGCCGCCTGCCAGAAGAGGTCAGGGGAAGGCGGTTTCCATAGGAACGCATTAATTGATTTTCAATGCATTCCTATGGAAAACCGTGCATCGCAAGACGAAAAACTCGCAAGACGAAGAGACTTGCGGAACGAATTAATTTCGTCTTGCGAGGCACCACTGTATTACTATAATTTGGGAACTAGTTGGCATATATCTGTCTCGGGAGACAATAGAGGAGTATGCTTTTGGGGGTGAGGACAAACTGTTGGAAGGTTGCAGCACCTGCTGTGGCTATAGAGACATATTTTGATGCAGCTGGGGCAGATTAAGGTGCCTGTTGTTGTTTTTCCTGCTGCTATGGATACACAACTTGATATATATTCATATAATGGATCCATACATCTGCCAGCAGTGCTGGATTCTTGAGGGCAGACCATGGACTCTCTTTAGAGATGTGACTAAGAGCTCCTGCACTTCAGACTTTGCCACTGTCTCACTCCCAGAGCCCTGCTGTCTATTACAGTGGTACCTCGGGTTAAGTACTTAATTCGTTCCGGAGGTCCATACTTAACCTGAAGCTGTTCTTAACCTGATGCACCACTTTAGCTAATGGGGCCGCCTCCTGCTGCCGCGCTGCTGGAGCATGATTTCTGTTCTCATCCTGAAGCAAAGTTTTTAACCTGGAGCACTATTTCTGGGTTAGCGGAGTCTGTAACCTGAAGCGTATGTAACCTGAAGCATATGTAACCCGAGATACCACTGTACTGGACAGCAGTACTAGACAGTAGTTCTGAAATTGGGAACTTATCCTAGGACTGGAGGTGAAATAGGCAAAAGATGATGTTCTATTGACCTGGCAAGGGCAGTACAACAGGATTCTGGTAATTAAACAAGTTTGACTGGTCCACAGGTTTTGTATTACTTTCCAGTTATTAGGACTAATATTACTTCTTCCTGTTCTGTGACTGAAATTCCATTTCTATGGTGTTTAGAAGAGGACTTAATCTCTCTCTTGAGCGTAAGCCTGGACAGTGTGGATGGAAGTCTTGGGCTTCCCAGAGAACTAAACCCCCTTCTTAGCCTTGCTGGTGTGGTCCAAATAGTACTAGAGCCTGAAGGGGACATTGAGGTCCAAGCAACCACAGTCCTGGGTAGCTCACTAAGCTAAATCCCAGGTTCAGCTCTCGTTCCAAACCACAAAATCCATGATGCTTCACTGAGTCACCAATATAGGTACTTCACTTTCCCTTCAGATTGTTGGCTATAAACCAGAAGGGAATTTAAATCATCACTTTTCAGCTACAAAGCTCTTTCAAGGCTGCCCTTGGTATTTCCAATAGATAAGAATTTCAGCCTAGAAAATCTCTACCTGTCACCATTTATCATGATCACTTTAATAGCATCTCCTGTTGACCAGATCATCTGGTCTGCCTACTGCAAACCCTTTACTCTTCGCAGTCCATTAATTTTACAAATTTTAATTGTGTACATTTTTGACAGCTTTAATTTTCCTGAAATCCTGGTGTGATCTTATAGTCAAGAGACAAGACTTCTAATTGGTCCACAAAGTTTTCCTGCAGATACTTTGAAAAGAGAGAAATATCCAAATTTGTGGAATGAATAAGGATTATAAATGTTCAAGATAGTTACAAAGAACACTCACTAGATATGGATGCTTATGGTGGGTTTAAGTGCCCTACAGTATATTATAGGCAAGGAGTGCAGTTTGCTCCACAATTTGGAAAGGATTTCCATGGTTGGCATCTAATGGAACATTCTCAGATCAGACTGTAGACATGTAGATTAGACTGCATGTTTTCAAACAGGGCCAGTTTTAAGTTTGATGAGGCCCTAAGCTACTGAAGGTAATGGGGCCCTTTATATGTCCAGCTGTCCTTTGTCAACAACAAATTGTCACTATTTTTTGTGTTGAATATATGCTATATGGTCACTTATGGACCCAATACAGTGGTACCTCTGGTTGCGAACGGGATCCGTTCCAGAGGCCTGTATGCAACATGAAAGGCGCGGTGCGTCTGCACATGCACAGGTTGCAATTCGCCACTTCTGTGCATGCATGTGATATCATTTTGCGCGTCTGTGGATGCATGAGCGGCAAAACCCGGAAGTAACCATTTCCGGTACTCCCGGGTCGCCGCAGGACATAACCTGAAAGAATGTAACATGAAGCGGACGTAGCATGAGGTATGACTGTAGGTATCTAAAGCCATTTGCACATGCAGAATGTAGGCACCCTACATATAGAAATGAGGAAACCAGTGATATTTTAGGGAGCAGGCTAGCAGGCAGGGCCAATTACTTACATCATAGGAGCCTACACAACCCAAAACACTGTTGCTGTATGTAGGGGATTTTTTTATCTTATATTTTTTTGGGGCCCCCAAGAGAGTGGGACCTAAGTTATAGCTTGCTTAGCTTACACGTAAATCCAGCACTGTGACTACAAACCATTCCAAGCATTGGGTTTTGGTTTTGATTTTATGAGGTAGTTTGTAGGCTTCCCTGGTTCTCTCCCCCCCCCCCCAATTTCTTGGTGCATGTGCCATCCTTGTAGGAAACAATTCTATGATTCTATGAACTCTGTGAATTGTATCAATAACCCCCACCCCCCATACCTATGGCCATTACCACCAACTATTATGGGATCCCTGGCTCCATTCTCACAGGCTGTACCTGAAACCTAGGGAAAACCTCAGTGCAGGTTATTAGTCAAGGTGTGTTGTGGGTATCACCTTCCTCTTCACTGGATGTCCTGCTGGGATTCCAGGGCTTGTGAACAGAGTCCATGCAGCAAAGTTGTGCATGTACTTGGCAAATGTCACAAGATCTGGGACTGGAATAGCCACTGGATTACTGATTTAGTGATATTTTTGACTTCAGAAGCCTAGGGGGTATGTAAATCCAGAGCTTGTTTGCACTAGTGGATAGAATGTGGATTGAGGAGACCTGGATTCAAATTTATCCTCCGCCACTTTGTCAGCCTAGGCCCCCCTCACAAGGTTGTTGGGAGGATAAATTGGGAAAGCCGATGCACACTGTATTTCAAGGGTAGCATTTCGGGGTGCCATGCGCACCCGAAAAATCTGTAACTAGAGGCGTCGCTTCTGTGCACGGCACGCAGAGTGCTTATGTGCGTGTGCAAGCAGCAAAACTCGGATGTATACACTTCTGGGTTTGCCGCGTCCGTAACCCGAAGATTCCATAACCTGGAAGTTACGCAACATGAGGTACCACTGTAAACTAAGATATAACCTTCCCCCATGAAGATCAGAGTGGCAGTAAAGAAAGCCTTACCGAAGTTTTCTTCTAATTCACTAACTACTGCTGTTACCTATTTCTAAGTTCCATGTGGCAGAAGCAATTTTTATTTTTAGGTAGTATTTTAGATTTTAATGAAAATGTGGTTTTAATGACAGTTGCCATTACGTTAAAAGCTCAGAGACAGCTGTTAATGTCAGCTTCTGTGTTGTTGCTATTCACTGATCGTGTTTTCCTTTTTAAAAAGAGCTGTGATAACTGCATATCAATCTTTAACAACAAGTGGAGAAATGAGATTCCTCCCTCTCCCCCCCCCCCCCCGCCGCCCAAGTCAATACAGGTAACACACTGAATATTTAACGGACACATAATCTGTTGCATGACAGAACATTTCTCAATATGGCATCAGGTACCTTTCTTTTTCATCATTGGCACAGATTAAGGCTGTGTTTTGTTTTGCAAAAATGCAAGATGCCAGCATCTACCTTTTCAAGCTGAAAATAAAAATCATTAGAAAGTGTTGTGGGTTATTTTATGAACACTTTCCTGAGCAAAATATTTGCTTTCTTGATTAAATTTGGTTGCCTCTTAAGCTGCAATTCTAAACACACTTACCGGGAGCAAATCCCATTTGGTTCAGAGAGGTTTACTTTGGAATCAACATACACAGGAGTGTGTTGTTGTTAATATGGAGGGTTTTTTTAAAGTGACATATCTGAGCATTTGTTGAGACATACTGTATGATATTGTTGTTTGCCAAAGATGTTTGGCTTGCAAGTCAAAGGGTGGGGTGTGCCTGAAACCTGTCAACCTATTCTGGCACCTGGCACAGAACTTCCCACAAACATACCACCAGGTAGTAACAATGGAACGATGGCAAAATAACTAACATTTTGCTGTCCACACATGACAGCCTGAATCTGCTGCCTGAAGCGGCCAACTCACAATGCCTAATGGTAGGGCGAGTCCTGATTCAAATGAATGTGATGCCCCTCAGTTAACTTTGCCCTAATAATAATAATAATATATGAGAATATATCATTTATACCCCTCCCATCTGGCTGGCTTTCCCCAGCCACTCTGGGCGGCTTCCAACAAAACATTAAATACAATAATTCATCAGGTATTAAAAGCTTCCCTAAACAGGGCTCTCTTCAGATGTCTTCTAAACGTCAGATAGTTGTTAATTTCTTTGACATCTGGTGGGAGGGTGTTCCACAGGGTGGGCACCACTACCAAGAAAGCCCTCTGCCTGGTTCCCTGTAACTTGGCTTCTTGCAGGGAGGGAACCACCAGAAGGCCCTCAGTGCTGGACCTCAGTGTCCGGGCAGATCAATGGGGGTGGAGACACTCCTTCAGGTATACTGGGCTGAGGCCGTTTAGGGCTTTAAAGGTCAGCACCAACACTTTGAATTGTGCTCGGAAACGTACTGTGAGCCAATGTAGGTCTTTCAAGACCGGTGTTATGTGGTCTCAGCGGCCACTCCCAGTCACCAGTCTAGCTGCCGCATTCTGGATTAATTGCAGTTTCCAGGTCACCTTCAAAGGTAGCCTCATGTAGAGCACATGGCAGTAGTCCAAGCAGGAGATAACTAGAGCATGCACCACTCTGGTGAGACAGTCCGCGGGCAGGGAGGGTCTCATTCTGCGTACCAGGTGGAGCTGGTAGACAGCTGCCTCGGACACAGCATTGACCTGTGCCTCCTTTCACAGCTGGGAGTCCAAAATGACTCCCAGGCTGGGCACCTGGAATTGTGTTGTGTGTTTTAGACTGTAAACCTGTGGGTAGGGAGTGACTTGTTTTGATTTTATGTCAGCTATTGCGGGAGCCTTTTTGGCTAAAATCATAGAACCGTAGAGTTGGAAGCATAGCTGTCAACTTTTCCCTTTTCTTGCGAGGAGTCCTATACGGAATAAGGGAATTTCCCTTTAAAAAAGGGAAACGTTGACAGCTATGGTTGAAAGGGATCCCAAGGGTCATCTACGCCAACCCCTCCAATTCAGGAATCTCAGATAAAGCATCCATGACAGATGGCCATCCAACTGTAGTTAAATGCTGTAAACAAACAAACAAACAGATGAATTATTTATTTTGGTCATTTCCTCACTCCTATATTCAAACAATATCAAAAGCAGCTTATAAGGTCCTAAAACAAATGAACAATTGTTTGATCCTGGTTTGTGGCTGTGGCTGACAGTCTGTGCTTGAGTCTCCCAATTCAATTCAGGACTCATTCTGATGCTTTGAAGTAGCTGTGGTGTGACCCAGGAGAAGCTGGAGCTATCCTGTCCTGGATCACAGTCCCAAACTGATTTAGGGGTCTCAAGCAGTGTTTAATTAGGATTTTCAACCCTAATTAAACATGGTTGTGGGGTGGAGAGAGAATCGTATTGCCTCCTGTCCTGCCATTCTTGGCCACCTGCTTAAGGGGAAGGGGTTAAATTCAGTGTTTGAAATTTGCCTGGCGCATTATGTATCTGGCTACCGGCCAATTGAAACCAAGTGAAGATGCCAGGATGGTGCCATCTGGAGATGTTGCCTGGAGATCTTTGGATCTTGACTGTTTTCACACACGAGCAACACATTCTGTAGAATTCTACCTGTTATATTTTATCTGCAGAATCAGAATGAATTTCAGGAACCAAAAAGTTATATTGAAAAATATGACTTATGAGGCATCTGGCCCAAGAATGGCAACCAGGCATTCTGTTTTGAGTACGCTAACCCTGGTTTGAGGAGCCATTTGGCACCTAGCTTATATGTCTGAGTTTCTAACACTGGTTAAATTACATTATATTTTCTACAGTACAAGGATCTTCTTGATTTTTAATTGGAAGAGGATTCCAGTATTTTGCTTTCTTTAGTTCTTGCTAAGGCATTTTCTATAGAAGTCTTTAAGTCCTTTGTCTTTAGGAGTCCAGGAATATATTATATTATAAATATTCTTCACATGGGCTTGAACTAATAGCAGCAGCCCCAAGTGCTTGGCATTATGTAGAGCAACCCTGTATTTATTTGTTTGTTAATTTTGCCACTGTCACCAGCAGTCCCAAATGAGAGCATAAAAAGCACAGTGTAATATCAACACATTTTGTTTTAAATCAGGTTTATTTCCAGATGGCTCAGCTTCTCACTCTAAACGTTTTGTCGGATATTTTGATGTGACACCACCGGTAATAAAGAATCGTCTTTAACATTGTCATTTTTCATTAATCCTGCTGTTAAGCAACTACAGCCAGAATTCATTACAATGGGTATGAATATTTTTGAGTCATCAAATTGGGACTTCTGCCCCCCCCCTTTTCTGCTGCACTGCAAAATTATCATGTACACAATAGCCAGCCAAAGTTAAGTACTTTGACACCACATTAGTTTCAATGGGAAGAATTAAGTATGCGCTCCAATAATCACAGTGAACGCAAAGGGCCCCCAAACTGCTTAAATCTAGCGGGATGCACATCCCTTTACAGAAAGGGAGAATCAGAAATATGTGGGGACATGGACATAGCCAAGGGGGGAGCAGGGGGGAGCTGCCCCTTTAGGTCAAGTAAAACAATAGAAATACTCAGTCCTTATTTTTCTAAAAAAATGCTTAGGGGTACTTTCATTTTCCTACTCATATTGAAATACTGCTCCTCAATGAGGCCAAACTTAGATTCACAAAATGTTTGGGGGTATGTGTACTCCTGCGTGCCTCCAGAAAAATAGCACGAAATACTCAACTAACTGACAAATCATGTCGGTTCTGCCCCCCCCCAACATAAATCCTGGCTAAACCAGGGACTTAGGGGACCCCCATTCAAATGCATTGTGGGAGCAGCCCTAGGCACAAGTAGCTGCCGTAAAGCAAGCAGCATTGGTTCAGCTGATGTAAAATTGCAAACCCTGTTCAGTAGCACACTATTTCATGACCACCTCTGCCACTTTTGTGGACTGCAGTCTCATTATCCAGAAATACAAAACCAAACCATTAGCATCTCAAAGCCAACCTAGAAAATGAGGACCAAAACAGACATGAGCTTAAATGTGTGTCAGTCTTTTATGTCATATAGCGCAACCCCCCTGTTTTGAGCCAAGCATTCCAGATTGACAGAAGCCACCTCAGCTTCTGATGCCAACTGGCAAACTCCCATTTTGGCTCTGCCACCACGGCCCCAGCCTCAGCCTCCTCGGCCGTAAGGGTGTGTGGCAGTGGGAGGGGGGAGATAGTGGTGGCACGTAAGGGCAGTGGCATGGTGAGGCAGCCGGGGTGGCGCGTAAAGGCGGTCAGTGGTAGGATGGTAGGGAGTGGCGGTGTGGGGAGGCAGTGACCGTGAGATGGTGCAGGGAGGTCATATCCCAATTTGCCCTCCAGATGTTGTGTGCAGGATTTGAAAAATACAAGTTCCATCAGATGTAAAAAGGTAAAGGACCCCTGACAGTTAAATCCAGCTGTGAACAACTCTGGGGTTGCGGCACTCATCTCATTTTACTGGCCAAGGGAGCCAGCATTTGTCTGCAGACATTTTTTCCAGGTCATGTGGCCAGCATGACTAAGCTGCTTCTGGAGAACCAGAGCAGCGCACGGAAACGCCGTTTACCTTCCCACCGGAGTGGTACCTATTTATCTACTTGCACTTTGATGTGCTTTTGAACTGCTAGGTTGGCAGAAGCAGGGACCGAGCAACGGGAGCTCACCCCGTCGCGGGGATTCGAACCGCCGACCTTCCGATCAGCAAGCCCTAGGCTCTGTCGTTTAGACCGCAGCGCCACCCACGTCCCCCATCAGATGTAGGGAGTGATAATTAATGGGATGAGAACAAGAATGTAAGTGGAAGTTAACCTTATCCTTTTCTTGTAGTCCTAAAGAAAACCCCTTTTCTGAAACAAGGGTTTACATAGGAAGGAAATCATGTGTTGGTATGAATGGGGAATTTCCAAAACAAAGAGCAGCTTCAAATAAGGCAGGGGGTGTTTCCTCTGCACCACAGCAAAGGAGGAAAGGGTTACATTTGCTCTTCATACTGGCTCTAATCCTCTTAATTATTAGCACCCCAGCTGATGTAATTTGCATATTTAAAAGCCTGTATGTTTCATGCAAAGATTCATCATGTCTAATTTGGGCCTTGTATCTCCCACTGAAATTTCTGAGAATAAGTAAATACAGTCCTGGTATTATTTCAGTTTTGTCTTCCGTTTTTCCTCTCTCCTTGGGATATCACAATAACTGGATTTGAACTGGCAGTAATCAATTTACTGTACTTCAGATACTGTGAATCAACATTATATAATGTGGTTTTATAGGATTTAGCCCTGGAAAAGAATGTGTAAAATATGTTTCTTAGCAACACATGCGCATTCAAGCTTGCAAATCCATATGACTAAAATAGACCAGAAACATATAGCAAATAATGTCAGGCTTTCATTAACCTCAGCAGGCTTTCTTTTAATGCTTAAAACAGTACAATTGGGGCATTTAAGTGGTCAGTTTCACACAAGTAATTACTTAGACAAGTTTTTAAATGTAGATATTAATGGATATTCTTTGGAATTATTTCTTGTAAAAAAGGTATTCAATATTGGCCACAGCATCTAAGCAAATAATATATGTACACTACTTGATTCTGATGACTGTGAAGCAGTGAAGAAAACTGTTAGTTCATATCACTTCCATTTTTCTAAAACCTGTGTCACTTTGCATGCACAGTTCTGTGTAGCAGAAAAGTTGGTGTTAAACTTAAAAAGCCTGTCCCAAGACATTTTGGTGTCTCAAATGGAACACCAAATGGCACTCCCCTATTCTGCTAGGGCCAACCTTTAAAAAGGCTTGTTGACTCATTCAGACACCGATTTCTGCCTTCACCAGTGTTTATACAGGGGGAACCGTGTCTTTTCCATACAATTCTTTTGATGCTTGAGGTAGCATAGCTCAGTCAGTAAAGCATGAGACTCTTAATGTCAGGGTCGTGGGTTTGAGCCCCATGTTGGGCAAAAGAGTCCTGCATTGAAATGGGTTGGACCCTCATGGTCCCTTCCAACTCCACAATTCTATGAATTCTCTCTTGAGAGTAATGGAATGTCATTGAGTGCTTTCACTCTCAGGGAGACTTGATCTACTCTGTCCAAAGAGCATGGCAGCAAGGAGCTCTGTGTGGTAGCAACTTGTGATTTTCTTAGCTGCTTTTTTCATATTATTGCTTGCCTTTTTTCATATTATTGCATATCTGAGCAGTGCTAGATTCCAGGGGTTCCAGGTGCCCAGGGTGTAAATAAGGCACAGCATAAAGACTGGTGTCTTTATGATATATGGCTTATGTACACATATATAAGGGACTTGGGTAACACTGTGGTCTAAACCACAGAGCCTAGGGCTTGCCGATCAGAAGGTCGGTGGTTCGAATCCCCGCGACAGGGTGAGCTCCCATTGCTCAGTCCCTGCTCCTGTCAATCTAGCAGTTCAAAAGCAAGTCAAAGTGAAAGTAGATAAATAGGTACCACTCTGGTAGGAAGGTAAATGGTGTTTCCATGCGCTGCTCTGGTTCGCCAGAAGCGGCTTAGTCATGCTGGCCACATGACCCAGAAGCTGTACGTCGGCTCCCTCAGCCAGTAAAGAGAGATGAGCGCCACAACCCCAGAGTCATCTGTGACTGGACCTAACAGTCAGGGGTCCCTTTACTCAGGGGTTTACTTTACACATATATAATATTGCAGGTATTACTACTGTGCAGTTCGAAGTGACCGGATCCATAAAAATGAGTCCCTTTGGAATAAAAACATTCTCAAAGCCCATAATTTCTTCAGTCTACCCTTAGGACCTCTTTTCCTATCTTGTTTTTTTTTAATGAATATTTATTAGCATTTTTGATAACAAACATAACAAAAATAGACAAAAAAAGTAACAAAAATACAAAAAAACTTTAAAAAACAATTAAAAACATATGAAATTTCAATTGCTTATTTTCATATAACTTCTTTCTCAGACCTCCTCACACCTCCCCTTCTTGTATTCCAATTCAATTGTTATTCCAGCAAATTCTTATTACTTATTTCTCAACCTTCAATTAATAATTTTTACATATTGTAATTTTACCTTTCCTCTTTCTTCCATTTCCTTAAATTATTTTTGCAATTCTTATTTTCATTTTAATTTGACCATTCTAAAAACCAATTTTAACTTATCTAAACTTAAACATCAATACTTATACGTCATTTCTTATTCTTAAGCATATTTCTTAAAGTCGACCAATATTTCCCTTCCACGGCTTTCCCAACTTCCATGCAAATAATCAACACATTAAAACAAAGTAATTTATAATTATATACCCTTTGGATTACCAAACTCCACCCACCCTTTCCCGGTTTTGGTCCCCGACAATTGTTCATCATATACTGTTTAGCCTGGAGATCTCACGTCCGAGGCTCTCAAGTCACCCTCAGTTCCTCTCTGTTGGCCTCTTTGACAGTCCTTGATGTTAAGCCCCAAGGCTCGGAGGGGCTCCAACCCCACAGGATCCATGTTTTTTCCAACTAATCCTCCATATTTAAAATTAACGCTTATGGGGTGCTCCAAACCTAGTTTCATCTTCCTCTCAAGTCCAAAAGTTTTCCAAGCTCCAACTTCCAGCTTGGTCAGATTTGTAATCCTTAGGTCTTCATTTTCCATCTCAAGCTGGACTTTCCACCTCAAATTTTTATTCTCCTTTGTTACCTTCATGTCAGGCCCCGAATTATAGCTCTCCTTTAACATCTGCGAGGTTAGAACTCCTCCTTCCTTTTCTTCAAAAACAACATGTGTCTCTTTCTCCATATTCTCACGGCTCTCAGATTTCTCTGATTGTTCAATTGTGTAAATTTCTTGCTTCCACTCCTTATCCGTCTCAGCAATGTTATTTACTGCCAAGACCAAAGTGTTCACACTTGTAGTCAAAACATCGGCCTGATCTTGTAACTTTCCCAGGAGAACAAGTATTCTATTGAGTTCAGTCTGATTTTTATTTCTTTCAGCCATTCTTGTAATGTTCCTACCCCCTACAAGGGGGATTTTGGTACTTTACTGTCTTTCGATTTAAACCCAGTAAACAAGTTAGTTTGTATCAGCTCTCTCTTATTTTCGAAAAATTGCAACAAATATAGCCAGCAGAAGCGACAAAGACAAAGTTCCCTTTTTCCTTTCCTTTGACAGCTAGTTTGACAGCTGTCAAACTCTTCAGTACTTCATCAACAGGCTCTTCTTGGGGACGCCCCCGGGTTCGGGGGGGTGTGAAACTTTAACTCCCAAAGTTACTTTTATCCTCCGGTAAAATTCTTGTAGTGTCAAACCATGAAGGTTAAAAGCTTTTAGAGAAAAAAAGAAGATTCTCTCGACTTTAGATAGCAGGCTCTTTGCTTTAAAATATCTACAAAGGGGGGGGCGGACTTCCTTTTTAACCCTTCCCCGCTCATTCCTAATTCAACAATTTTTTTTTTAATTCCAAATTCCATATTTACTCACGGGTTCTTATTTTTAGGTCCAAATGTTCCAAGGAAAAAGTCAGTGCTTCTCCGACAATGGCATGCGGCTTCGCTCCGCAGAAGTAGCAGTCTACTCACAGCACGGCGCCGTACCCCGTACCCGTTCCGTAGCCTTTAAAAAGGCTCCTTCGCAGTTTGGGGGGCGCAAATGGTGCCCGCCGAGTCACCATGCTCACAGGCATCTGCGCCTGTGATTTTTAAGGGTCCCCGCGTCGTCGCCGCGGACGAGACCCGATCCTGCGGAGCCAATTCCCTCCGGAGCTTGGAGGGAATCCGCCATTAGTCGATGGCACTAACCCGGAAGACCCTCTTTTCCTATCTTGAGCTGCAGCTTCTTCCTTGCACCAGGTTGGGTACTTCTTTCCTTTTGGGTGAAGACAGAGACACCTTCCCTTTGTTCTCTCAATGGCTCATCACAGTTCCATTATTTTCCTAATGGCTCATCTCCCAGGCAATCTCCTGAACACGGGAAGCTGGGTACAGGGATTAGGAGTTTGGCGTCCCGTTTAACACACACAAGCCTTGATTGGATTCTAAGACTTACGGGACCCAGGAATTTAGGGGAGTCTGGCACCCACAAACTCATGAGAATATTTTCATTAGAGATAGGGGTTGAGGCACCAGAATTATTTTAGACACATTTATTCAGAAGTAAGTAATACCATGTTCAGTGGAATTTGTCACCAAGTCAGGGTGCACAGGATTGCAAAGAAGAAGAAGAGGAGGAGGAGGAGGAGTTGTTTGGATTTGATATCCCCCTTTATCACTACCCGAAGGAGTCTCAAAGCGGCTAACAATCTCCTTTTCCTTCCTCCCCCTCAGCAAACACTCAGTGAGGTGAGTGGGGCTGAGAGACTTCAGAGAAGTGTGACTGGCCCAAGGTCACCCAGCAGCTGCATGTGGAGGAGCGGAGACGCGAACCCGGTTCACCACATTACAAGTCTACCACTCTTAACCACTACACCACACTTTTGAACAAGGCTTCAAAATGGCAAAATGGTCACCAGCTTTAGAAATATATCTCCAACAGTACCAAATTCCTAATTAAGCAAAGCAATTGTGGCTGCCACCATTGTGCTTCTATAAAGCACTATAAATTGTGGCTGCCACCATTGTGCTTCTATAAACTCATTTTATTAACTATCTAATTCTGATTCTTCAGTAGAACAAAGTAACACAAACATTTAAAAGAAGGCCTCTTGCCCATCAAGATTAGTTTCAGATGACAGCCTCTACTGCACAAAGAATGTGGAAGAAGTAATCTATGCTATGTGAAATGGGAGGAAGAAACATATCTTGTCAATTTCTTTCTTTTCTCAGGTTTGCTTTTTGCAAAGCAAAACATTCTGCAGTTTTCATCAAGCAGGATATCATGGTAGACGGGACAGATTATGTGAACAAGGACATCTGTGTTTGGCAAACCTAGAATTTGTAGTGCCCTAACGTTCTTCAACTGGATATTTATGCAGCCAGACATTCTCCATCCAGTCCACTTCCTCTGTCTCCCTCAGCAGCACTTTTCACCTGTTCAGTGAAATGTGGGAGCGGGGAAGTAAGACCTCATCTGCTGCCTCTCCTCCAAATCTCCATGAATCCATCCATAGGTCGGAATGTAGCATTGGCACATGCAGCTGTACTCATTGTTAGGGCTGGGCCATGGGCAGAAGTCTGAGGTGAGCAAGGAGCAGGAATCAGAAGCCATAGAGCAAGCCAGTTTTTAGGACCCAAAGAGGCAGGAGCAGGGAGCAAGGAAGAAGGTGGAAGAAATCAAGGATTCATTAACATGCCACAGCTCAGGAACACAATGGTGCTCAAGCAGGACTCAGTTTTGATGCCCAGAAAGTTCTGTGGATCAACTGGATGGGCAGAGTCAGAAAGCTGCTACATGCAGTTCAGTCACTGACCACACAGAGCTACCATACACAGATCCCTGACACACACGGGTTCTGTACACCCATTTAGGTTTCTGCAGGCTTCACAGTTGTGCAAAGACTATACATACAACATATACATGCAGAAGTTCTATTCAGACCTTTCTATTAATATGTGGAGCAGGGACAGTGGATAAGAAGATCCAAATTCCTCCCAATATAGATCTTCTGACTGAATTGGTTCGTGAATCATAAATGCACCTCGAAATTAGAGACTCTTTTAGGCCTCATTATTGAACCTAAAGCACGTGAAACGCAACATATGACGGAATATGAATGCTTGTCGAGGACAGTTTCCAAATGTCAGACTTGCTGCTTGTAGCATTTGCTTATGTGTCCTCTAAAAAGTTGTGGTTGAGGAAATTCTGTTTCCAATTCATTCTTTTAAAAAAAAAAAGATTGCATGCTATATATGTAGGAAGATTTCAGGGGTATTATAAACTCATTCCTAAAAGTCAAAAAGTATAACTTGTGACAAACAGAAGCTAGATTGACTCTATGGGTAGGTGGAAAATGATTCTGCGAGATGGATTTGTCACAGGTCTACACGGAGATGGAAGTTAAGGAAGCTTCCAGCTCACAATCAATACATTAATCTGTCTATTCTAGTAAAACAGGTTAGAGGTAGGTGTGCATTGGTGCTTCTAACAATTTGTGTCACAATTTATCAAAACAAAAGTTACGGAATGGAAACCATATCCTGTTTTGAGTTTCCATAGACTTTTATGGATTATTTTCTGCTGGAAGATTCAATAGACAGAAACAAGCGGTACCTGTGCCATGGAATTTCAATAATAGCATAAAGGTTGAAGGTTGACAAATTCACAGTAAACTGACCCAACCATAACTTGATTGTCAAGTTTCCTCTTACTTTCCCCAGTTCAAAACTTAGGTCAACCTGTAGCTACAGATGGCTTGATACCAAATTCTCCACGTCTGCATCCCTGGTCAGAAAATTTAACTGGAAGCTGCAGCAGGATAGGCCACAAATGGAAGGTTGGAAATTGCCTGGTATTTATATCATGACTGTCCAATACTGAGCCCTCCTTTTTCCCTTCCTGCCAATCACACAGACTTAGGCTAGACACATTCCTATTCCCTTCTGTGACTAAAAGGGTGCTCTGACACATGAGTGAATTCAGACTGTGGCAGCTCATTAAGGTAGCATCCAAGTCTGTTTGATTTTTTTTATGGATTTTATCACCACCATACATTAGCCACTTAAATTCTCACATTCACCTTTCATTTCCCTTGATTCAGAATTCAGTTTTCCTGCAGTATGATTACGACACTTTTTAGCACCAGCAATGTTCAAGACACTGTACAAAACAGAGAAATATACGGCCTACGTCAAAAGGGTTTATAAACAGAAAGCAGAACAATTGAAGAAGGCATCTTGGTTTGAATGCAAACCAGAGATAAGATAGGGCAACATGAGCAATCAAACACCTATAAAATTTCCAAGAGATCCAGTGTGGTGTAGTGCTTAAGAGCGGTGGACTCGTAATCTGGGGAACCGGGTTCGCGTCTCCGCTCCTCCACATGCAGCTGCTGGGTGACCTTGGGCCAGTCACACTTCTCTGAAGTCTCTCAGCCCCACTCACCTCACAGAGTGTTTGTTGTGGGGGAGGAAGGGAAAGGAGAATGTTAGCCGCTTTGAGACTCCTTCGGGTAGTGATAAAGCGGGATATCAAATACAAACTCCTCCTCCTCCTCCTCCTCCTCTTCTTCTTCCAAGAAAAAAAGGAAAAAAGAAAACAATTTCTGTATTTTGGTTTTAAATGGATGCTGTTTTGTCTTTCATCTGTTTTCATTACAGATTGACAGAGATCTCCGAAGGAGACTTTCTAAATTCAGATGGAAGGATATCAGGGTGTGTAGCACAGGGGAGTGTATGACTTTGAGATTTGTGGGGGAAGTTTTTTAAACAATGCATGAAATTCCACTTGGCAGGGCAGTGACCCAGCAGGCTTAGTGGCACAGCAGGACAGGGAAGCCCCCATGTTTTGAGACCCTAGAGAGGCAATTATCAGAGACAACACTGAACTATGGGAATCAGTGCTTTAATGCAAGCTGCCTCATCCTTCCCTAAAGAGGCAGATTAATGTTAGGATTCCAAGACATACAATTAAAACACCACCCTGGGAAGTATATTTGAGTAGTAACTATGGTGCAAAAGGTGGTCTCTTCTTCTTCTTCTTTTGCTCACAATAAAGCATTAAATGAAATGAAAGGTGGTGAAAGAGAAAGGCAGTATATTCTTACAAACCAGAGCTATGTAAGATTTGCCTTGTTAAATATTTCTTAAGCAATTTTTAATTGACAACATATGTTCAACATCACATAGCAACGTGTGCAAAGCACTTTACATCTGTCATAGCCTCCTGAAGCTAATCCCTCTTTAATGTGCTCGCTTCCTTTGTATTGCTGCAGGCTTTGTTTCTGTTTACTGTCTTTTGAAAGGAAGGGGGGGAATCAAGTTAGCTGTCAGCAAGAACAAGCTTATTCTACAAAGATTTTAATTCTATTAATCTTTTGACTGGCTATCTTTTTGGAAATCATTTCCAAGGGCAAACGATGCACATGGAAGGAACAAGCCAAATCTGACTTTTTTCAAGGTGAAATTGTGCACTTGTATAATTGGGGCTTTCCTAAAGAAAAACTAAAATATGGAAAGAAAGGAAATTCTGGGGGGTGGTAGGGGACTCGATTTGATTATAACCACTGTGTTTATATCTATCATCTATCTATCTATATCTATCTATCTATCTATCTATCTATCTATCTATCTATCTATCTATCTATCTATCATCTGTAAAAGTTAGTTCCTAGCATTTAATCACATCAAGTAAAACCAAGAAACAGAATCAAAGATTTTTTTGGGGGGGGGGATCTCCACAAGCCTGCTCTCCCTCAGTCCCTTGAGATCATGATTAGCTTTGGGTAATGGGGAACACATCCAGGTTTGTAAAAGCCAGTCTTGCCTCCCCTGCCCCCATGGTAAAATCCTCAAGCATGGATGCACATTTGGCGGATGGGTAAAAGGACAACCACAAGGAGGTGAATTATGAAAGTTGGTGGGACAAGGGTCAAGGTCCAGCCAGCTTCTCTGATTAGGTTGCTCCTATTCATAGCTATCAACTTTTCCCTTTTCTTGCAAGGAATCCTATTCGGAATAAGGGATTTCCCCTTTAAAAAAAGGGAAAAGTTGACAGCTATGCTCCTATTTATCGCGCATGTTGCTGTGGGTTAAACCACTGAGCCTAGGGCTTGCTGATCAGAAGGTCAGTGGTTTGAATCCCTGCAACGAGGTGAGCTCCTGTTGCTCAGTCCCTGCTTCTGCCAACCTAACAGTTCAAAAGCACATCAAAGTGCACGTAGATAAATAGGTACCACTCCGGCGGGAAGGTAAACGGTGTTTCCGTGTGCTGCTCTGGTTTGCCAGAAGCGGTTTAGTCATGCTGTCTTGAGGACAAACGCCGGCTCCCTCGGCCTATAGAGCGAGATGAGCGCGCAACCCCAGAGTCCGCGACTGGACCTAACGGTCAGGGGTCTCTTTACCCTTTACCTATTTCTCAAACATGACTTATTATTAAATAAAACCGAAATATGAATATGGAGATGAAGAGGAAATTTGACTCTCAGTGGCTGGGTGTCACCAGCCCACATCTCAGTGCTGTCCTTCTTCTTTCCCTCAAGTTAGTGGATATTTACACTTCGGGGGGGGGGATAAAGTGGTTCACCTGAGGGCAAAACCTTTATTGCAGGTCCTGTCGCCTCTTTACAGACATTATTGAAATGCTACTGTGGGATGTTTGCCATAAATAAGTCTGTCATCCATCTGTCGTAGTAACTAGCACATTGCTAGTAAAGTATAGAATACTAGCAGCCTTGTATCTGGAATTGCTTGAGAATTTTAAGGAACCAAAAAACCAATGCAGTTTTGCAATCAGTAGTTTAAATCAGCGCAGTTTTGAAAGGTCAGTCCATCATCTTGTTACAAAATGGCATCCAACTGCATCTGAAAATACATACAATCCTGATCTGAGGAACCATCATGCAAAATTTGGTTAAAATCCATGCAGTTTTGAAAGGTCAGTCCACCATCTTTTTAAAAATGGCCTCCAATAGTATCTAAACATAGACAAAAACCCACTCCTCACTCTTGGGAATGGTCATGACAAATTGGATGACAATATTTAGCGGTGTCCAGATTAGTGCATTTTGGAACTGTCATGATAAATCTGGCGACAATATCTTCAGAGATGACAAAATAGCTTCAGTCTTTCTGGACTGCAATACAGATCATCAGTCCTTGCAGGATCATGCATTGCAGATCCGAATAAAATGCAGGGGCAGGCAAGGGCAAGAGAAGGATCCCGATGTGCATGCGCTCTAAGGCACAACATTGTGAGTCACCAGCATCACAGCATTTCCAAGAACCGTGTGCTCCTGTTGTTGTGACAGACAGATCTGAGAATTAAATTAGAACACATGGCTTCCAAACAAGGCATGGTGTCATGCTCAGAGAAATCTTGGCAAACTTCTGCTACAGGAAAGTAAAGAGACTTCCTTGCCTTCCATCAACTCTGTGACACATCGAGCCAATGGGAAGGCATTCTGTGAAGGATGGGATTGTAGTTATGCAAACATAGAAGCGGCACTACCCTGACCTTGTCTTGATCTATCAGCTTCAAGTTTTGAGTGAAGACTCGCAGTAGCGTGCAGCATTATGAGGCATTAGTGCCAATGATTGACTCGGAAAACATTAGCAAAGGGGTAGAAAAAGTCCTTGCACACTGATTCGCAATACATCTTTGCTTTCTTGTAAAATTAACTCTGCATCTTAGTGTCAGATATATGACTTGTCTGCTATGACTGAGACACTTCCTTTTGTTTAATCATGTGTCATTACAAATAGACTGTTCATGCATGCAAGGATAGAGAGGTTATTAGGGATATTTTTTAGGTTCCAGATGAGTATGATGGAGAAGATGGTCATTCTCTTCGCTTATCATATGTAGGGTTCACAAAATTATGGGATGGGGAAACCCTGGCTGCATGGTTTGCTAGAGAATTTTGCTTATGCATCTAACCACCACTGACAAGGTTGTGTAGTTGTTTATCTATTTGACACCTGATGAGAGGGCGTTCCACCGGATGGGCACCACTACTGAGAAGGCCCTCTGCCTGGTTCACTGTAACCTCACTTCTCACAGTAGGGGAACTGCCAGAAGGCCCTCGGAGCTGGACCTCAGTATCCAGGCTGAACGATGGGGGTGGAGTTGCTCCTTCAGGTATACAGGGACAAAGCCATTTTGGACTTTAAAGGTCAGCACCTGTGCTTGGAAATCTATTGGGAGCCAACGTAAATCTTTTAGGAGTGGTGTTATATGGTTCCAGTGGCTGCTCCCTGTCACCAGTCTGGCAGCTGCATTCTGGATTAGATGTAGTTTCCTTCAAAGGTAGCCCCACATTGCAGTAGTCCAAGCGGGAGATAACCAGAGCATGCACTACTCTGGCGAGACAGAGCATGGGCAGGTAGGGTTTCAGCCTGCATACCAGGTGGAGCTGGTTGACAGCCGCCCTGGACACAGAACTGACCTGTGCCTCCATGGACAGCTGCGAGTCCAAAATGACTCCTAGGCTGCGCACCTGGCCTTTTAGAAGCACAGCCATCCTTTGAAATGTGCACTTATCTGAATTTTGTGATGCAGTTCTCCAACCAAACAATTTTTTAAAGGGTGTATTAAGGAAAATGGGCCTAAAGTGACCCACATTGGTGAAAATAGCACCAAAGTGTATTATATTAGGGGAAATTGCTTCACAAAACATACACATGTGTGTGTTAGGCAAAATTACAGAAAAAAATGTGTGTTACATATTTACACTGAAATGCCAGTGAATTTTCATAATAAACTGATGTGGAATTGTGAAGAACTGAGCATGAGATTGGAAAAATGAGAATCTAACAGACTACTGTCATATCCACATACTGATTTCAGATCAAAATCCATGACCACAGCCTGTCCTGCAATGATACAAGGGGCCACCTAATTCACTAGTGGATAGTTGTTAATTTGAAAATCCCAGAGTGCTGAAGTTAAAGACACAAATAAAATCCTGGGACGTTTTTCTTTCCCCCACAAAGCTGGTAATAGGTTCACAATTCATCATTTCTGTCTTTAAAGATGTGGCTTTCCAGCAAATAAAGTTTTATGTCTTTCAACACCCAGAGTAACAGGAAGACACTTAGAAAATTGTGGGAAGGCATCCAATCATCAAAGCAACTCATATCTAATCAGATAAGAATGTGATGGATTTAAAAGTCACTGAAACATTAAAAGAGCAAGTCCATGTTAACAGTTGTATGTAAAGCTAAAATGAATAGGAACTTATTTCCCTTTCGTAAATAACATTAACACCATGAAAGCTTTTTTGTACAGTTTCCTTGAAAACATCTATTGTACAGTCCTACCCCCTAGTTCATCCTTATTCTTGATCTACTCTACTGTAATGGAATTTTTACACAGAATTTCCCATTCTTTCAAAGATCAGCCACAAGGGAAATATTTTTACTTTTCACCTCTAGGGCACATGTTAGAAAACTAGGATGGGAAAACCATTTGGTGGGGTAATAATTGTTTTTATCTTTATATGACAACCTTATTTTAAGGCCCGATTGATTTATGGTTGTTATTAGAAAATCATTTGTCAACTTAAGAAGAAGAAAAAAGCTCATGTGTGAAACAAAGGGGGTTAAGCAGGTCCCTTTCGAGACGCATCAATCCATTTGCTAAAGAGCAAAAGCTTGTTCTATTCTCGTTCAAGGACCCTTCATACAATTATATCATATTGCAACCAGAAGCAGGTGGTGAAATCATTTTACCCCATAGCCTCAAGAAAGGAATCCAAAAAGGTCACATTTGAAAAGGTCACTAAACCACTGAATATATTAGTGCTTAAGGAAGGTGCTAATGGGTTTCAACATTGAAAGTTCCAACAATAATGATAAGAAGGAAGAAACAATGCAGCTCAAAAATTGCACTCCTTTCCCCAATATTTCTACATTTTAAGCATTTGTTGCTGCTTTGGTACTGACCATCAGATTGTATGAAACATTGCATTTTTGGTATTGTTTTCACTTTGTTTTTAAATTGTTGTACTTTTTTATTAGCTGGCCTAAGCTGTTACAACAGGAACTGTGGGGTATCAGAAAATAAACAACAAAAACCTTTTGGCCTTGTTAACTCATTTTAACGCTTCCAGAAGAACCCCAAAATCAAAGGATCTGTGGCTAAAGCAACATCTGCTGCCCATTTAATAGACTCCAGTGGAAAGTTGTCAAGTTGAAATTCATATGCAGATTTGACATTGTTGGGCTGGGACTGGAATGACTAGACCACAACTGAAAGTATCTGACCCTCTTTGTGTGTTTTTGCACACTGTTCAACTTACTTGGCCAACTTCTTGTTAGGTTATTACACCCACTAGGACTGGGTAGAATAATAGAATAATAGAACTGTAGAATTGGAAGGGACCACAAGATTCATCCAGTCTAACTCCCTGCAATGCAGGAATCCAACATGGGTCCAACATGGGGCTCAAACCCACGACCCTGCTCTACTCTCATGCTCTACTGACTGAGCTATAATGAATGTTGACTGGCTGTTGCTTGCATTTGTGCTCTGCATATCATTGGGGCATGCTTATTTCTTGCACTGTTGGGCCTTCTAGCCTACAGTAAGACAGCACTTTGTGCAGCAACAACATCCTTTCCCAAGCCACACTTGTCAAATGTTGTTTGGGATTTGCACTTAAGTCTCCATCCAACACCTAATCTGAGGTTCAGATTTTCTTTTGAAGGGGGATTTGCACTGCTGCCCACTGATGGGCAGAGCAATTCACAAGCAATTCAGACTAAAATATGGAGGCCAACCTAGAGCATTTTCACACCTGAGGCTTAACTTGTGTGTTCCTACATCCTACAGATGCTTCCTACAGGCATCCTACAGGGAGCCAGTGTGGTGTAGTGGTTAAGAGCGGTGGACTCGTAATCTGGTGAACCGGGTTCGCATCTCCGCTCCTCCACATGCAGCTGCTGGGTGACCTTGGGCTAGTCACACTTCTCTGAAGTCTCTCAGCCTCAGTCACCTCACAGAGTGTTTGTTGTGGGGGAGGAAGGGAAAGGAGAATGTTAGCCGCTTTGAGACTGCTTCGGGTAGTGATAAAGCGGGATATCAAATTCAAACTCTACTTCTTCAACATCATCTGGTTGGCCACTGTGGTAACAGGATGCTAAACTGATGCAGCAACAGTGGTACCTTGGTTCTCAAACTTAATCCATTCTGGAAGTCCATTTCAAAACCAAAGCATTCCAAAACCAAGGTGAGCTTTCACATAGAAAGTAATGCAAAATGGATTAATCTGTTCCAGACTTTTAAAAACAACCCCTAAAACAGCAATTTAACATGAATTTTACTATCTAAGGAGACCATTGATCCATAAAATGAAAGCAATAAACAATGTACTGTAGTCACACAAATCAATCGATCAGTAGCTGACAGTAGCCCACAGTCACAAAAACAAAACGAAAAAGAGCCACAAAAACAAAAATGCAAAATAAATAGCAAAAACAGACAGACCTCAGCGTAAGACTCAAATCAGAAGTGTAACACTCAAAATGGAGCATATTCAGCTTCTGAAAAAGGTTCGCAAACCGAAACAGTTACTTCTGGATTTGCAGTGTTTGGGTTCCAAGGTGTTTGGGTCCCAAGTTGTTTGAGAACCAAGGTACCACTGTATTCTTATGCTATGTTATGCTTTTGAGTTCTCCTCATGTCATTTGTCCGGTTATTGTTCATGAGAAAAAAATGGATGAGAGGCATTTCTAATGAAAAGGAACATTTTGGCAAATGTAGGTTTTATGTCTGCATTACATACCTGATAAAATGGCTCTTGCTCCAAAGTGTTGCATGTGAAAATGTACGAAGTCTCATTCAGTCTGATCCAGGTTGCTCTTCATGGGTAGGAATGATACTTACATAGCGCTTCTGAGCACTGAAATATATGTATCTCTATTCAGTTTAGCAAGGGAAGTTTGGGGAATTGGAAACAGAGATGCACACACACACAACTTTCCACAATTTATTGCATTTGTATCCTATTCCACTTCCAGTGATGTTAAAGGCTATGTTTCACACGTACCCACTGGGGTGAATGAAATTTAGTATGTTGGTCAAAAAGCCACAGTTCTTAACACAACAGTGTTAACATTAGAAAATGGGACAGAAGTGTGCAATATTCCTCACATTTGAATGCACCCTTAGTCTGCCAGTGAAGGAATAGACTTAAGGCAGCTTTCACCCTTCATTCCTTCTGCTTGGCAATGCCACGAGTCACCTGCTTACCAGCTTCAAGTCCGTTTTCTGGTTAAAGAAGCAAATGGTTACCGTAGGAGCGAGCAAGCAGGGAGGAGCAAAAATAACATATCAGCTTTTGATTTGCTGGCCCGCTAGTGAAGAAAGTGTTGTGAGCTCCCCCTTTCACATTGTGTATGTATCATCTTGGGTAGTACGTGTAGTTTTAAGACAGCTAATAAAAAAGGAACTATGAAAAATGTGGTACTGAAGGTATTTGACAGCCAACATATAGAAATGATTTGACATTATTGCATAGAAATTCCCGAAACCATCAGTCCTCTGTTTTGGGTTGCAGTTAAAAAGACAAGCTGGATAGTTACACTCATGAACATAAGACACAATGGCCATCAGGAGAAGAAATATCGGTTCTTGACTTGAACACTTTTACATTGGAAAAGGGCTGGCAAAGATTTCTGAAGAAAAAGCATTTGTGGTGTCAAAAAAGCAAAGACTGTGACTGATGAAATCATGCAGACACATACTGAAGGTAATGCGGCGATATCAAATTATAGGCAAATTTGGAGCAAAATGCTAAAAGTTAACAGGCAAACAAGGTAGAATTTGGCAATCTACCCGTAAATAAATAAGCTATTTTTCTTTTTAAGTGAAACTTGTTTGCTAAACAGCATGGTAGATGTATGCACTGAGCAACGCTAGTCCTAGAAGGAGTTACATGAAGAATGTTTTCATTAAACTTTTTATCTTCTCTATACAAATTAAATTGGGACTTCTACTCTGGGTTAATGAGGGTACGCACAGGAAAGTGATGGATGGCTGGTGAAAGACCCTGTGTGAGAGGCAGGGATGCGAAGATCTCCCAGGGTGGGAGGCTGGGAGAAGAAAGGTGAGAGAAGGGTCCACCCCCTTCTGTGTGAGACATGGGTTGAGATCTGCCTTTGAGAGAGGGCTTTCTAATTTCTCCCCTCTTTTTCTTTTCTTCTTGCTTTTTTCTTTGTTTTTAATTTTTATTTTAACTTTGTTTTTATTGCCTGATATGATAAAAAGTGCAATAACAACTTAAATTGGAAGCAACATTTTTACCATAATTTGATAAAAAGTTGATGGAGCTCCCAGGTACTCCCTCTGCTCACCCTGAAAACTCAAGGCTTTGGTTCTATGAGATAAGAGCTGCCTTCGACACAAGATCTACCCACCTTGGAAGAATGGCAGATGAAGGTGATAGACTACATGGGACTGGCAGAAATGACTGGCAGAATCCGAGACCAGGGAAGAGAGACGGCGGAAGATTGGAAGAAATTTAAGGACTATCTTAGGAAATATTGCAAAATTAATGAATGTTAGAATGATGTTGGTTTAGAAATTAAGTGGTTTTCAGCTGTAATGATTAAGTAAAAAGAAAAGAAAGGTTAAAAAAATTAAATGGAAATTAAGGGAGAGGATTTGTTGAATTAATAATGAAATTGGAATACAGAAAGGGGAGGTATGAGGAGGTCGGGGAAGTAAGTTATAAGAAAATAAGGGAACGAAACCTTATTTGTTTTTAAATTGTTTTTAGTTTTGTATTTTGTCTTTTTTATATCTGTTATTCTCTGTGTTTGTGTTTTGTTTTTGCTATTGTTCTTTTTTCTTTGTTTTTGTATAACTTTTAAAAACTTCAATAAATATCTTTTTTTAAAAAAAAAAAAAAGATAAGAGCTGCCTTCAAATGTGGGGCCTATTGTGATCGTTTTACTACTTATAATGCTTGTGCTTCTCTTCCAATTTTTCTATTGTTCCTTTTACACTGCAGTATCTGTTGTGATATGTAACTGTGGCCTTTTCGTTGATATACTGCCTCATCGTGCTAAACAGTGGGAAAGAGTTGTATGCCAGGATACAGCTCCTGATTTTGTCATGTGAGCGTCAGTGGTGTGATAATAAAAATGGCAAAACACAAAAGTGCTTTTTCAAGTTTGTGGGGTTCTCAACATCCCCCTCCCCAAAACAAATTAACATGGGAATGAGTGCTAATCTTCTCCTAGATTCCATTCTGTTTCCTGAAGAGGCTTTTACCATGTGTCAAAGATCACATAAACACAATAATTAACAGGTAAGAAAACATCAGGAAGATGGAATGAAGTGCCCTCTGAATGCAGCCAAGAACTGAATGTTGGCTATTCATTAAACCTGTTATGATCTTAACGACAGCACTACACAATTTCCTTAGGGTGTGCAGGCAGTAGATGCTGTGAAATGACTTAGCTGTTTTTTTATCATTCTGGAATTGCGGTGGGAAACAAAGAAAAATGAGAATTCAATGAGGGCGAGCTTGGTCTCAGAGTCTGCAGGTGTCAGCGACTGAGGAGGGGTGTGTTGCCGCCTACCCAAGAATGCCCCATGGATGACACAGAGGAAGAAGACTTAGATCCAGGACAGTGGTGGTGGGATATGGGGAACCAGTCTGTGAAAGGAACAAGCTGGGAGATGCCAAAAGCAGGGGGCTTGAGGGAGCATGGGAGTGGGTGGAGAAGAAGAAAGCTGTTCCAGGACAGGACTGGATGCTGAGAGTCTCAATGTGAGTGCAGACTCTGACAGAGAGGCAGAAGCTGTTTCTATTGCTCAGCAACTAGATAGTCCTGTTCCAACTAGCTCTCCTCATCCACTAACCCCCAGAATGAGAAGAGTCCTGCACATTGCTGAGCAAAGGGCCAGACAGGCCAAGAGGGGAAGCCCTCCCACTCGCCACAGTTTGCCGTCAGTGAGGGTGTCAGAGAGGGGAAGGAGGGGCCAGACGCCAGTTACTGCAATGTCTTCAAGTAAGGGAGACGAGCCTAGAGGAACGCTGTTGTGTTTTTACTTCTGTGAATAAAAGTTCATTGCATTTCACATCTCAAGTCCTTTTCCCTGACCTGTGGGTGACCTGCATTCTCTTGGCAGCCCCTTGGCAGCCAGGCCTCTGTATTTGCAATGCTCTTTGGAGATGGGAGACAATGAATAATAAAATGGGTGTGCTGAATGTTGTATCTGATTGACATACTGCAATTTTCATTGGCCATTTTCCGTGAAGCAATCTTCAGATTCATCTTGAATTTCACTTTAGGCAGTTTGGTGCTAACATAGATTGTGCAACTTGTCCCTCCCACCAAGATGTTTCACTAATCTGATCTAGGGCTGCCAACTTGAATAAAATATTGGGGGGGGACCAGGTAAGCCCCCCCCCCGCATAATTGATCACAAAATGTGGCGTGCACACCATTTGAATGGCAATGCCCATAAAAAAAATTGGGGGGTGATCCTCTCAAATATGGGGTGTGTGTGAAGGTAGCTTGGCCTCTAGGAATTAGCTCTTATGATCTGATCAAATTTAGTTGGATTTCAAAATTCCTGTCACCTTGACAGGAAGGAACATGAAATTCTGAGGCACTGCTGATGTAGATTTTTTTATAGTGCTGAAGGCAATGCAGCCCAAAGACCACTCGAAAGTATCTGCCACAGAATACCTATATATATTACAGATATATTACAGATGAACCTATTGAGTGTTAATCAACTATTCTGGACAGAAGCATTGTGTTTTAGGGAACTGAGCATTGCAGTTAGTTTACTTTCTTTTCTCTCAACATTTCTTAGACAGTTCCCTCTCACAATGTATCTCCTAGCTGTAGGCTTTCGGTCAAAGATTTGGCTGATTATTTCAAATTAATACACGATCTCTCATTTGTACAACAGCAGGCAAGGTACACCTCTCCTCTCTACCTTTTTAGTATGTATTAAAACCGCTTTATCTATAAAATGTCCAAAGTGACTAATAGCATCTGAAACCTGAAAAACAGGGCAACAGTAATAATCATATCAAAGTGGCAAACAGCAGATAAAATCCAGAAGCAGGCAGTCAAGAGCTAAAACATTATAGATATTTAAGATAGGCCAGCAGAAGTTTACATTTTCATGGGACAGCCTCAAAATATAAAACCAAGAGGATTACAACAACTTCAGAACAGAAAGGTCAACTAAGTGAGAAGAATTGGGAGTTTTGCACCGGTGGAGTGCCCAGTAATCACCACTATCACCTAACCTGTTGAGAATATGCACATCCTTCCCTCTTTCTCTCTCATTCCTATCAGGGATGGAGAGATCATGGTCCTGCAAATGTTGCTAGGCTACAACTCCCATCATCACTGACCATTGGCCATGCTGGCTGATGGGAGTTGGAGTCAAACAATATCTGGTTCTTCATCCTGTCTCTATAGTTCACAATGAATTTCACCCAGGAACCATCTGTAATGCTTCTATTTGATTTATTCCTATTGAAGTGCAGCACACTCTCCTTTTGGCTAGTAGAATGTCACAGTAGTGCTGAGTTTATTATTAGTCATTCCATGGCTCCAGGAAGCAGCCCTTGATAGGAAAGCTCAGCAAATAATGGATGGCACATAGCACATATTTGTATAAACACTGCTGATCACTCTTCACTCACAAATGGAAGAACAGAGGTGGGAGCCAAGTGTGGGTAAATAATGATACCAAATGAGAGTCAACACATTTTAAACACAAGGAAGGTCATGATAAACCACAGTTACGTGGGAGCACAGCATATAAGAAACCGAGCCAGTGATTATGAAATATCTGTATCAAAATAGCAGCTAGATAACAAACAATATTGTAAGACTAATGCGTTTCCCACTAAAATGACAAGTTCATGTTTATATAAATGCTGCTGTATAGATGGGCTTTAGGTAAAGCTGAAATGGAAATTCTCAAATGTTCAATATTTGGGAATTTTCAGATTTTGGCCTCAACATATTCATATGGGAAACCTTCAAAATCACATTTTGAATGTGACAGGTTTAATTCAAAGTGTGAATGTTTTAGATTTCTTGGCGTCCCTCGAGTGTTTCAATCTTGGCAGGCAACCATTGTGAAATCTCACAAGCTGTCAGCTGTCAAATATTAATTACTATAGCATGTTGTCTACCCTATGCTGTATGACAAAAAATGCACATACCATGACGTAACTATCAAATACTTTGCAGTATTAAATGCCTTTGCATGCCAGCCACCATATATAGCACACCACTGGTTTTCAGAGTGTCTTCAGATCCCATAAAAATCCCTAGAGATGACTACAGTTTCTGTAGAAAGATGAAGGCATTTGTTTAAAACTGGGGTACAGAAGTAGAAACCTGTTGGGCTACAAGCAGAAGGGAAGTGGCATAAAAAGGAAAAATGGGGAGAATTCAGGAAACTTTCACTTACACATACCTTTTAATACTCGCTAAAATTCAAACTTCAGAAAAAAAATCTATGCAGCACTAGTCCTCTTGTTGAGATCTAGACGGTAATTCCCCCCTACCCCAATATTATAAACTATTTCAGGGCTCAGGGCTGTTGGTTGTGTAAATTCATGTCAATAGAAGCCAAGAGTACATCTGGGGGAGAGGTAGGAAACTGGTTTTTTTTCTGTTTCACACCCTGCTATAGTCCCAACATCATTTCCCATTTTGAAGCTCTTTGAAGATTTAAAGCAAGGGTCAGCAGGGGGCCAGTCCACTGTCCCTCAGACCTTGTGGCGGGGTGGACTATATTTTGGAAAAAAATTAAAATGAACGAATTCCTATGCCCCACAAATAAGCCAAAGATGCATTTTAAATAAAAGCACACATTCTACCCATGTAAAGACACCAGGCAGGCCCCCAAAATAACCCAGAGATGGATTTTAAATAAAATCACACATTCTACTCATGTAAAAACATGCTGATTCCCGGACCATCTGTGGGCCGGATTTAGAAGGCGATTGGGCCAGATCTGGTCCCCAGGACTTAGTTTGCCTACCCATGATTTAAAGGGTCCCAACCAGCACCAGTAGAGGCCTCTCTTGAAATGACAATAGGAGCTTCAGAGAGGAGATTTTTGTTGAAGCCATGGCAGGGAGAGAAAGAGTTAAACTTAATTGTGAGTCAACAAGGTCTGGATGTCGCTATTAGGTAAACACTACACTACCCCCCCACACACATAGAAATGCACCTGTCAGTTTAATCTTGGGGGTCTGCCTTGGTAAGGTTTAGGCATTCATGGCACCCCAAACATGCACATCTATTTAGACACACACGCATACAAACATATGTATCCTGTGCATTGTACACAATAATATGCATGGTAAGAAAGGCATGCAAATAATATTCAGTCGGGATGATAATCATGGGGAGGGGTCTTTGCTGCCTGCCCCCGACACCTGCTGTGGTCTTTACACCTTCAAGCTCTAACACCATGTACTCTGAAGGTGAAGAGGGGCCCGGTTGAACCAGTAGGCTGTTTCCATGTGCTATAGACATTTTGCACATATCCAGATTGAACATCACAACTCAGCTCAAACATCTATTGTGGTTATACTTGCTCAGCATTTCAGAGCAGGGAGACATAGGGGGCCCTTTTCAAGCAGCTCCTAAAGCAGTCTGCTGGATTATCTATACCACTTCCCTTTACACAAAGACAACCCCATCCCTGTCCACATTACATATTGGACATTAAATTCTTTCCCTGCGAGACTAACTTTTCTTTTTGTTCTGCCTGAATTCTTGTCCTCTGAAGTCTCAGATTTAAAAAGAGGAGAGTTCATATGGTATAATGCAGCTTCAAAAAGAAATCACAGTCTGTTTCTCCATTATAAGCAGGATTAAGAACCGCAAAAAATGAGCTAGTCCACTGCGTTTACTCCTGATCTTCCAACTGCCTAGCTGAGAAACAAGACCATTGTCATCTCTTCATCCTCAGTTTTAAGTCTACAAAAGTCTTTAGCATAAGTAATATGTATTAAAGTGTCAATAAACTGTCTGCAGTATTTGAGGCCTAGTTAGCATTTTTATTGAGCTCCTTGTGTTAGCATTTTCTGAAATTGACTTTTATTAATTACCAATTTAAATCCATAACTCGGATAGCACAGGTCACTAGTAAGTGGGTCATTTCAACATTAGATGTTTTTACCAAGAGCAGTGCTTAAACTTCAGCAGATTTTGCTGGTAGCAATTAAAATAAGCATGTACCACAGCCTATTTATCATGGCAACTAGACAAGTTTAAGACATTTACATGGTGCTCTTGATGAAAGGTAGCCTTCCACCCTATGGCTGTTGTTCAATAACATGCTCATTTCCCATAATTGAGCCTAATTAAGGGAAACTGGTTATTTACCTGTCGGTAAAGAGGGGAAAAATAATTTTGAGTGTAAAATGCAGCCTGGGGAGATATAATTGCTAAATTCTTGACTGGCCTCCGTGGGAGATTTGGTGTGGAAATTATTGATATTGTTCAATTATGCTCGTGCCACACAGTGTTGGATTCCATTTTAAAGGGTTGTCAGCATTTCTTCTTCAAAGCTTAGCAGTAAGTTGTATTTATAAGGCTGCAAGAGAAAACTTCACCCTCCTCTAAGAAAACAAAAAAAAAAAGTCAATATAGAAGGAAATGTTTGGAAGCTTATTTGAAAAGGACAGTTTTAGTCTAAATGTCTATGTTTTATTCCCATCCCATTTCATTCTTTCCCCGCCATCTAAAAGGTCTCCAAAATGACATTCAATACTCAAATCTTGAAATACGAAAACTCATTTATATGCTACCTTTTGGCCCTCAAAATGGCCCAGTGTGCTTTACGGCATTAAAAACTGACAGTCTAAGCAAATAAATGACAGTGCAAGCCTATATATCTCCACACGGAAGTCCCATTGAGTTTAATGGGGCTTACGTCCAGGTAATGGAGTATGGAATGCTGTTTAAAACTCCAAGCCTATTCTCATTTACCTGGTAGTAAGCCTCATTGAACACAAGGAGACTTACTTCTGAGTAGACATGCACAGGAGTTTAGTGTTACTCTGTTTTAAAAAATGAAAATGAAAGCAAACCTATAAGAAATAAACAAAGCCATTGTAATCCACAGGCAATGATTCCTCCCCCCCCCCCTTTATCAAATTGGTAATGGAAGCTGATAAGGCCATGAGATCCAAGAGGCCATCTTGGTTGTGAATCCTGGGAGGGTTGAATGACTCCAGCTACAAAAGCTGAGGCTGCTGAACTGTTTAGGGGCTTTTGTTGCTGTTGTTAATATTATTTGTTATTTATATTTATATTTATATTATTTGTATCTTTATTTTTAGATCTTATAACGATTGGTTCTCTCACACACATCCAGAAAAGAAAAAGACCGCTTTGGCTTAGGGACAGGGGTGGAGACAAAATCTGTTCAGTTGGCATTTCTTCCTTAGCATAGAGAGGTTCTAAATATTTAAAGAAATTGATAGGAACCTATCTAATTTGCACTTCCCAAAGCAATATGCAAATAGAAATGTAGCAATCCTTCAAAAAGTGCACTTCTCTAAATTTTGCAATACAGTTCTCCTGCCTAAAAGAATTTTTGCAAAAAAGCATATATTAGGGGCATAAAATACACATTAAAATGTTTCATGCTAATGAAGTTTCCTCCACACTTTCCTTATAAGTTGATACGTAAATTAATTTAAGATGGGAAGCATGAAACCGTAAAAAAATTGACAGATTTATTGATTCCCTACTTAGCCATACTTTCTAGAGATTTTTAAAGGCCAAATCTTCCATCATCTCCATTCCTTTTCATTGTGTCATATATTCTACAAATGGTCGAACAGACTGTGGAATATATCCAAGAAGTTTGCAGGTCATCATTGCTTGCTTGTTTGTTTTTAAAAAGAAGAAAATTTCACAAGAATCTCCATAGATTCCACTCCACTTGGTATCCTCCTGGTGTTTTTGATCACAGCTCACAACCTCTCTAAACCATTGGCCATTCTGGCTGGGGCTGGTGGCAATTAGAAGCCAAAATCATCTGAAGGGCACCAGGTTGGGGGGGAATGCCCTGTGAGGTAAAATTTGTGCATTTTTTCTCTCTCTTTATTTTCTATGTTTGCATTACAAGACACACACACGCCCCCCCCCCCAAGAAAGAAATATGAGGACTACCCCTCCTCCCGAAAGCAAACACTCCCAATAAATTACATGGTGGGTTTTTTTATGAAGGTGGGTGGTGAAGAAGCAAAGCTTTATGATAGTAAATACTGTACACAGGTTTTTATGCTTCCTGTATAAAATGTACTATAGAAATGTAAAGTACTTATTATCTTGTTTATTGTATTTTGACTTGTGGGATAAACCTCTAACTGATTGTCTTGAGAAGAGGTATAATCTGTTACACTCGGCTAACAGTACTATTTCCTTCTTTCTTATCTTGTGTTTGGTCTGTTCAGACATGTTTGTTCTTCTTGCTGATCTTTTAAAATGTGTTTAGCAAAGTAAATGATGGATGGATTCTATTAATGTTCTTTAAGTTCACGTGAAGTTTGTGGCGCTCTTTTTCTTTCTGCGTGCCTTAACGTTGGGTTGTGAGTTTTCAGTTTTCTCAATAGCGATAAACAGAAGTTGGCCAACCTCTTCTTTGGATGGAGATGCACTCTCCCTGAGGGAGCAGGTACACAGCTTTTTTTGGGGGGAGGGGCTTCTGGAGTCAGGTAGTCCCAGGTGGCCAGAAGGCCCTTTACCAGCGACACCTGGTATAGTAGTTATGACCCTTCCTGCAGCAGGAGAGCTTGAGCACAGTAGTGAATTCATTTTTTTTATAAAGATATTTATTAGAATTTTCAATATTAATATAATAGAAATCAAAAAGAAAAAAGAAAAAAACAAAAATACAAAAATACAAAAGTAAAAAATAATTAAAAACACACAAAGTTTCCATAACTTATTTTCCTTTAACTTATTTCCCAGACCTCCTCATACCTCCCTTTTTTGTATTCCAATTCAAATTGTTAGTTCAGCAAATCCTTATCAATAAACTTTAACCTGCTTCTAAACCTTTTTTCCATATTCTCTTAAAACATTACAGCTGGAAACCACTTAATTTCTATCCGACATCATTCTAACATGCATTGATTTTGCAATATTTCTGTAAATAGTCTTTAAATTTCTTCCAATCTTCCTCCACCGACTCTTCTCCCTGGTCTCGGATTCTGCCAGTCATTTCTGCCAATCCCATATAGTCCATCACCTTCATCTGCCATTCTTCCAGAGTGGGTAGATCCTGTGTCTTCCAGTACTTTGCAATGAGTATTCTTGCTGCTGTTGTAGCATACATAAAGAAAGTTCTATCCTTCTTTGGCACCAATTGGCCGACTATGCCCAGGAGAAAGGCCTCTGGTTTCTTCAGGAGGTAGTGAATTCAAGACTGCAAGACTGCAATGCATTCTATCTGGGGCTTCCCTTTCACTTGATCTGCAAGCTGCACTTAATGCAGAATGCTGCAGCACAATCGCTGACAGAAGTGAGGCTGTGGCCTTCATCTAGACTTCCTTTTGTTATTATTTATAGTTAAAGATTTTCTGGAGTTCCACACTTTCTAGGCACAGGTCTGGGCTTTCCCAGCGGGTTTTATTTTGTCCCAGTGCTTTCTCCATGAAAAACTGCATTCTACTGCTAAATCAGAGCAAACAGCAATCTGCGGAAAATGTGACTGTTATTTGCTTCAATTCAGCAGCAAAACACATATTTTCCTGGCAAAAGAACCCAAAAAAGTGGGGGGAAATGCTCAGACATGGAGCTTTGAATCAAATCAAATACCTTTGTTGGCATCACAGTATAAAACATTTCAGGTCACTGGGATAATTAAAAGGACAAGGGTGAAGCTGTTGAGAGTCATAAGATCCCACTGTGATCGTGTGCACTTAGATATTCTGCTATGCCCTGTCTGTTCCCCGAAAAGGATGCTTTGTTGGGAACCCTTTCGGGTAAAATTGTGGCTAGGAAGGAAGCTACTAAAGCAGTGATATCTTTCTCCCCAGCTGCCAGGAGAAACCTCATGGACTTCTTCTCAGAGTTATAGGCCGGAGGTCCAACATTTTGACATGGAGCTTTCAAAACTGTGCCTAGAAGTGTACCACAAAATGAATTCCTGTCTGCATATTCAACTTCTCCCCAAAGATCTGAACTGGTTGCCCATTTGCTACTGGACCAAGTTCAAGGTGTTAATGTTAGTAAAGTCCCGAACAGCCTGAGACCATTTTACTTGTAGGAACACCTTTTGCTCCATATAAGCCCACTTGGTCGCTTCAGTCTGCAAAACTGGCATGGTTAGAGGTCCCACAAAAATACCCATTCCACACTTGTAGGAATTCAATTTTTTAGTGTTGCAACACCTACATTTTGGAATTCCACTGTATTCCTTTTGGCCCCTGCTTAAAACATTTTGCTTGGAAACATTTTTCTTAATATAGACCTGATACATCTCAATTATCTATTCATATACGGAGTATATAGCTTGGGAGACCATGAGTAGAGACAGCTGTGGACACCCTATAACATTCCAGACTACAGAAAATATTTCTCAACTGAGGAAGAAACAATCAGAGGAGAAAGCTTAATATATGAATGCTCTGTGCATATTTCACTCTTAATCTGAAAATGATCAACTTTATTGTCTTGTTCAGAGGAAGACAATCACAAACATTTGCCAATATTGCTGAAATATCAACTGAATGGTTTTGCTACAAAATCATTCTTATTTAACAAAGCTACCGCCTCTTCCTTCAGCATGACAGATGTAATCTCATTGTTACTTATAGGATCACCTTACACTGAATGCCGGTTCAATCTGTTACTGTTACAGTAGAAATGAAATACTCATTCTGCACTTGTAACAAATTGAAGCATTCATACAATAGTTGCACTCTTTCTAAAATCCTTTGCCGAGGCCATTGCAAAATAGCTGCAGCCATGTGTTTGACGGGCCTTCCTTGCCTTGCATCAGCTACAGCAGGCACAGCAGAGAGGTACAGTGGTACCTCGGGTTACATACGCTTCAGGTTACAGACTCCGCTAACCCAGAAATAGTACCTCAGGTTAAGAACTTTGCTTCAGGATGAGAACAGAAATTGTGCTCTGGCGGCACGGCGGCAGCAGGAGGCCCCATTAGCTAAAGTGGTGCTTCAGGTTAAGAACAGTTTCAGGTTAAGAATGGACCTCCGGAACGAATTAAGTACTTAACCCGAGGTACCACTGTAATGGGAGAATGGGAAGTGGTACCAAAGTAAAAATTTCCTCCTCCTGCCCATGAGATGGAATAAATGGCTGCTCACCTCTATAGCCTCTGATGCAATAAATACCTCCCAGGACTGAAAGAGGCAGGGCTTATGAAAATCCAATCAGCCACTTATGAAAGCTTTTGCTAATTTGCTTTTCCATTATTCATTCTAGTTAAGGGAAATTTGAATATACAGGTATACCAGAAAGAAGAGGATTTATGCTTGACATCTCTTTCAGGTGGCTGCCGAGGAATTCAGGATTAGGCCAGCAGATAGAAAGGAGATTTGCAATCTTACCAAAAGGCTAAGGAATCTACTAATGATATAGAACAGTCTATCATCACCGATATCCCAAAATGGGCAATTTCAAAATTTAAAACTGGTCACCACAGATGTGTGTTTATGGTGTCTGCTGCACCTGAGTAAAAAAGATATGTCAGTATCTTTTCAGTAATAAGCCCTACTTAAGTTTGTTGCATGAGGACAATGATTAAAATTTATTAGAGAATTTGTTAACAACAATAAAAAACATTTGTTTCATTACATATTTTCAAAACAAAGAAACAAACAAAAAAACAAGCAATATACATTTTTTCCCACCACCAGATGGGACTTATTTGCATGCACATAGATTTAAAACATTTTTCTTTGCTTGCTCACACTTCAATATGTCTGTGTGTTTCTGTGACCTCCTCCTCAACTTCTATGTAAATTCAGTAATGCAAAGTACACCAGGGTAGATTGGCAACTCATCTCTCTCATATGTTTATCCAAAGCATAAATGCCATTTATGCCAACTTCCTTTTAACTTCTACAATGTTTGTTACACATAATTTCTCCTGTAGAATAGGCTGCTGTCCAGACATTCCCTTCCCTTTTGTAGGGATGAGTTCTATCAGAGCACTACAGGATTAGCAAGGACTGTATAGTTTGAGGGCTCTTTGAATCTTGCTCTGGTAAATCCTCAAATGTCAAGATTAAAGGGTAGAATTTCAGAAGGTAGAACTGCAGGATGCCAAGCTCGTCCCTTGAAATTATACCTCTGCCTGCTTCCTATCCCACCCCCCACCTCACAAACCTGAGTTATGGGCATCTATCACGTTGGTGGTTCCAGAAAAAATTCTCCTAATCCTGCACTTCACACGCCCCAACCATCAGATCCCTTTCCTGGCTGGTGGCCCCAGAGCCCTGTCCTGCTCTAGAGAAATAACTTGATGCTTCCCACTCCACCAACAATTTTGCATGCGTCTCTGGCCAGCCATTTTCCCCATCTGCTGTCTCAGCAGCCAAAATATATTTGTTGGTAATTAAACTAATCTTTACTGGCTTCCCAAAGACTTGAGTTCTACCTGGCTTTCTTCTGTTGGGTTTTTAACGGATGCTCTGGTTTGTTCAGAACTGCAGGCAGCAACCTCATGCCAAGACCAGCCCACCATCTTTTAGTGCATAGAGGGCGGAGGCTTGTGTGAACCGCCATTATGTTATTTCTTGTTGAGCTACAGATGTATTGCTTTAGCTGGAACCGCTGGATTTCTTCAAGACTGACTACTGTCATCTCTGCTTCAAGGATATATATCTGCTGCATATTGCAAGCATGCTGTCCTTTTGTTGCTGTTACTTTTGTCTGGAATAAACCGCAGCACAAATCATTCTACCATAGCAATATAAATCAGCCTCTCATGGTCAACAAGCCTAAGAGACTGAATTTCAACCAGAGAGGAGGGGTGGTGGGGGGAGGAGAGAGAGAGAGAGAGAGAGAGAGAGAGAGAGAGAGAGAGAGAGAGAGAGAGAGAGAGAGAGAGAGAAAGAAAGCTTACTTCCCAGAGAGCAAGTTCTTGGCATTTATCTTAAAGGATTGTCCATTCCAAGTAGCTAAGATTAATTTTATCTTACGTAGCATAAGCTAGGAATGGGAAAACTGTCTTCTCCAAATAAACTGCAAGTTTTGTAGAGGATAGAAAATCCAGGCCAAATACAAGCTATAAAGAAATAGAGAAATAATACCTGTGAAGCTTACGTGAACTTGCCTTCTCGAGTCAATCACCGATAAAGTTATTTTTCCCCCTGGGATTATGGTGGGGGGGGGGGAAACAGTAAGCTCATTTCCGCACACGCCACCATCCCAATTACCCCCCTCCTTGGAGATACCCTGCTGCCTAGTGGGAAGGCGAGGGGAGGGGCACGGTGGCAGGGTGGTACCCGCTCAGTGGCAAGAGCACCAGATTGGCTCGGCTGGTGTGTATCCTCCCTGACAACCTCCCTGCTGCCTCATGCTTCCCCCTCTCGTCAAGAAGCAGCGACTCAGCATCCGAGAGGTCGAGTAAGAGCTGCCACCCTAACCCTACCCCACAATCTGCTACTGGTTTCAAGAGTGTGGGACGTGAGCCAAGAAATCATTTGGCTTGAATTTTACTGCAGCCATGAACGGCCCTGCTGCTCTCTCTCAGCCATCCATCTGATGCATAAGGGTAATAATACTATCAGACCTTACAGAGTTGTAAGGTTTCATGGGCTAATACCAGTGGAGTGCTTTAAATACAGGAAAAAGCTAGTGGGAAAACATTGCTGTAGGACGTTAGGTGTATGCTCAAAAGATGGGGTTAATGGGACCAGAAGCCATGGTGTTTCTCACCATTCCAGATAGTGGAAACAGTATTCAGATCAGCCCTGTATGAGCAGTCAGGGCACAATTCCAATTCCTTGTTGTTGTTTAGTCATTTAGTCGTGTCCGACTCTTCGTGACCCCATGGGCCAGAGCACGGCAGGCACTTCTGTCTTCCACTGCCTCCCGCAGTTTGGTCAGACTCATGTTTGTAGCTTCGAAGACACTATCCAACCATCTTGTCCTCTGTCGTCCCCTTCTCCTTGTGCCCTCCATCTTTCCCAACATCAGGGTCTTTTCCAGGGAGTCTTCTCTTCTCATGAGGTGGCCAAAGTATTGGAGCCTCAGCTTCACGATCTGTCCTTCCAGTGAGCACTCAGGGCTGATTTCCTTAAGAATGGATCGGTTTGTTCTTCTTGCAGTCCATGGGACTCTCAAGAATCTCCTCCAGCACCATAATTCAAAATCCAATTCCTTACTTCCACACATAAAAAGTAGCTTTTCATATCCCACTGATTTATCAGCTAAAACAATGGTTTGGTACCATTTTCTTTATGAAATGGTTGCATTCAGACACTGGGTGGTTTCTGTAAGGTGCTTCTTTTCCCCACAACTAATTTTTTTAAAAAATAAATATGCCATTCTGTAACTGTTAAGTACCATGATTTAAATCACACATTTACAAGTTGTTCCAGTATTACCGAAAGACATTATTGAATTAACATATTTTACTCTGAAAATTCACTAGGGATTTATGTAAAATGCATTTGCATTTCGTACTTGAGTGCTTCCCAGTCAAAGTATTTCTTTTATTTCATATCTGAAATATAGTTTGCCCAGCTCCGATGTTGACCCATTTTAAATATGGTCATTCTTGAGGTATCTTAATTGGAAAATCAGACTTTTACAAACGTTTTGTTTTTAACCTTATAGTATAATACCTTTGGCTCCAATCTGGAGAATTTTAATCTTTCTTAATTTCCATTTAAATCAATGGGGCAAAAGTTCGTTGCAGTTATGGCTGAAATGAAAAGGTTTGTGCATTTTATAAACGGTTTCGTCCCCTAAGAAAAGCACCTCTTTCAGATAATTTGGAGGGAGAGTTCCTAAGGATATAGAAGTATTCAAACAAGCATTCTGTGGGGACAGGCTTTGATTTGAACAGGTATGAGGAGGCCAGGTCCCTGCTTTGCCAAGACGACTGGGCTATTACTTCCTGCTTTGCTGCACTGTGCGACAACTGTGATAGCAAAGGTGGAAATGAAACAACCACAGGGAGGGGGCATTGGTCTGGTTGCCTTAGCAACAAGGGTATTTCTCACTCTCTTCCTCCATTCATTCTAAGTGAAGGTAATGGAATAGGCCCCATTTGCCCTCTGTGACACTGGCAATGTGGGGCTGAAATGGCATCTAGAGAGAACTAATTACCTGTGTGCTGATTCTTGCGAAGCTAAAAGAATCCATGCAGAAGAGGGAGGTATCAGGGGAACGTCAAAGTTTGCAGAAATACAGACAGACCCTCCCTTTCAAGAAGGGAGTACAGTCAAAACTCGGGTTACAGATGCTTCATGTTGCGTTTTTTCGGGTTACGCACACGCCGAAACCTGGAAGTACTGGAACGGGTTACTTCCAGGTTTTGGCAGTCACGCATGCGCAGAAGCACTAAATTGTGCTTTGTGCATGTGTAGAAGTGCCGAATTGCAACCTGCACATGCACAGACGTGGCACTGCGGGTTGCGAATGCTGCGGGTTGCAAACATGCCTCCCGCATGGATCACGTTCGCAAACTGAGCATCCACTGTACCCTATATCAGCAGATGAGGACTGAGTGCATGCAGACAATGGAATGCCTGGGTGTCTGGCTGAATCCCTGAACACCAGCACTCCTCACTGCCAACATTTTTGTTCAGGGGTCAGCAAACTTTTTCAGCCATGGGCTGGTCCACCGTCCTCAGACTATGTGGTGGGCCAGACTATATTTGGAGGGAGAGAGGAATGAACCAATTCCTATGCCCCACAAATAACCCAGAGATGCATTTTAAATAAAAGGACACATTCTACTCATGTAAAAACACGCTGATTCCCAGACAGTCCACAGGCTGGATTGAAAAGGCGATTGGGCCGCATCCGGCTCCTGGGCCTTAGATTGCCTACCTCTGTTTTGGTTGAAGCTCTCACATGATCACAGGACCATGAGCCCTGCCACAAACAGGAAGGTGAAGGGGATATACTTAAGGAAGCACCGTGTGAAGGCAGATATTGAAGGAATCAATATCTGAGTGACAGAGCAAGGCTTTGGCTGTAGCTAGGAAGAGGGCAATTTGGACTCCGTTTAAGGCAGCAAAGTAGCTTGTGCAGCTTTAAAAAAGTGCAGCTTTTTAGAATGGCTTAAGCAATAACAGATCAGGGGGAACGGGGCAATGAACAATGCAGATGTTCTCAAAGACATTTTGGTCCCTTCAAATGGTGGATGTGTAATACAGGGTTTGACATAAATTGATCCACTGATATCAATAGCAGTTAAACATGATGTCATTTCTCCAGATTGTCAGAGATCTGTGTCCCCGTTTTGTGCTACAAGTGGGCTAGAGTTATCCCCTGATAAAAGCTTCTGGTTGCCTCTAGGAACTGCCTAGCTTATAGGTTGTCTTCAAGCTACCTAGGGGTGATGCACCAGTTATTTCTTGCTACAGTAGCCTATGGCTAAAATGTAATAAGGACATATTGTCACTGCTGCAAATTTTCACCTAAGGTGAAAGTCAAGAAGAATTTGCAATGGCTTCTCTGGGGAAACCACCTATAGGGATTTTGAGGAAAGTCCAAAGAGTCTTGATAAGAATTGCAAAAAAAATTCTCAGAGAGGCCATTGCCATCTGTACTGTGGGTCAAACTCTGTGACTCTCTTACACATACACACACACACACACACACAGAGAGAGAGAGAGAGAGAGAGAGAGAGAGAGAGTTTTCTGTGAGCAGGACCTGCCCCAGTCATTTCAGCAACAGCTTAATCTTCATCTGATACGAACACAAAGGTCTGATCCATGCCAAGATGTGCGCAAGCTTTCAAAAAGTACTGCAGTAGAGGCAACTTAACTACTTGTGACACATGTGCACGACAAAAACGTACGAAATCTTGGAGCTTAAGTAGCAGACTGAAAGAGGGCTAATAATGAAGGGTAATAGGATGAATTACATAAAGGTAACAGGTAGTATTAATATCAGGGAAGGCTTCCTGACAATTATATCTATTAGCTTTTACTATAATCTCCTTAGGGAAAGTAATGAAGGCTCGTTAGCTCACATCTTCAAGAATATCCTGGACACTACACAGGAAGATATGGCACGGGAAGAAAACATGATGGATGAGAAATAAAAAAAGCTGTTGGTCCACTTAAGCCACTTCTACCCACTTCTACCCACCCACTGTGGTTCAAGCCAAGCAAGCAAGTTGTCACTGGGTGACCAGGGTGCAGATTCCAACCAGACAGATACCCCAACCCAAGCTTGGAGGTGTCATGGTCAATACGGCCCTCTGACCTCTTATGAGGGGCCCCCTATACTATGTTGAGCCTTTGACTGTGTCGACCACGGCAAACTATGGCAAGTTCTTAAAGAAATGGGAGTGCCAGATCACCTCATCTGTCTCCTGAGAAATCTCTATGTGGGACAAGAAGCTACAGTTAGAACTGGATATGGAACAACTGATTGGTTCAAAATTGGGAAAGGAGTACGACAAGGCTGTATTTTGTCTCCCTGCTTATTTAACTTATATGCAGAATTCATCATGCGAAAGGCTGGGCTGGATGAATCCCAAGCCGGAATTAAGATTGCCGGAAGAAATATCAACAACCTCAGATATGCAGATGACACAACCTTGATGGCAGAAAGTGAGGAGGAATTAAAGAACCTTTTAATGAGGGTGAAAGAGGAGAGCGCAAAATATGGTCTGAAGCTCAACATCAAAAAAACGAAGATCATGGCCACTGGTCCCATCACCTCCTGGCAAATAGAAGGGGAAGAAATGGAGGTAGTGAGAGATTTTACTTTCTTGGGCTCCATGATCACTGCAGATGGTGACAGCAGCCACAAAATTAAAAGATGCCTGCTTCTTGGGAGAAGGGCAATGACAGGCCTAGACAGCATCTTAAAAAGCAGAGATATCACCTTGCCGACAAAGGTCTGTTTAGTTAAAGCTATGGTTTTCCCAGTAGTGATGTATGGAAGTGAGAGCTGGACCATAAAGAAGGCTGATCGCCGAAGAATTGATGCTTTTGAATTATGGTGCTGGAGGAGACTCTTGAGAGTCCCATGGACTGCAAGAAGATCAAACCTCTCCATACTGAAGGAAATCAACCCTGAGTGCTCACTGGAAGGACAGATTGTGAAGCTGAGGCTCCAGTACTTTGGCCACCTCATGAGAAGAGAAGACTCCCTGGAGAAGACCCTGATGTTGGGAAAGATGGAGGGCACAAGGAGAAGGGGGCGACAGAGGACGAGATGGTTGGATAGTGTTTTCGAGGTTACCAGCATGAGTTTGACCAAACTGCGGGAGGCAGTGGAGGACAGAGGTGCCTGGCGTGCTCTGGTCCATGGGGTCACGAAGAGTCGGACACGACTAAACGACTAAACAACAACAACCCACTTCATGCTCTAAGCACATGGATTCTGCACTAAAATCCTGCAGCCAAAAAATCAAGGCATTGTGAAAAGCGTAAGTTAAGTTCACTAAGCTATTTGACTATATATTTGTCCGGGGGGAGGGGGAACCTAGTCACAAAATGAATTTCTTTTGACACAATTCACTATATACAGTCGCAGCCTTTCTGAATGCTCACATATCTGAAGAAAGTTGCAGATCACTTCTAGGAAGCAGTTGCCCAGGTAGGAACATGAGAGCAGCAAAATAACCAGATTGTACAATGGTGGTGGGATAAAATCAAGCCAAGTCTTTATTGACAGCAGCAGGCAGGGTAAGGGTTGGCATGGCATTAGGGCCAGGTTCAGTTCTTCATTTCAGAAGTCCCAAGTGGATCCATTGGGTTTGAATTGCCCCAAACCTGTTTCATGGGAGTTGACCAGTGCTGAACCTTGCTGTGGTTCAAGCCAAGCAAGCAAGTTGTCACTGGGTGACCAGGGTGCAGATTCCAACCAGACAGATACCCCAACCCAAGCTTGGAGGTGTCATGGTCAATACGGCCCTCTGACCTCTTACGAGGGGCCCCCTATACTATGTTGATCCTTCCCAATGCCATGACGCCCTCATACAATGTTCTTCACCTAACAAAGCAAGGCCATAATTTCACTGAGGGAAAGGTGGGGGGGGGGGAAACCCAACCAAGTGTCTATCAGGTTGAGAGGGGAAAACCAATTCTTAACAGCCCTGTTGTTAACCAGTGACCCAGAATTGCTCAGTGAAGGCTCTAACCCGAGGGTGGGTGGAAAGCTTTAAAGTTCAAGTGGTCCTAAGCTGCAGGGGAAGTTTTCCCCCTCTCCTTTGCCAGGGCTTATGAGACAGTGTTTTCCCATGAGCCCATCACACAGACAAGACACTGGGCAAAACTTTGCCCAGTATTTTACTGCAACCTGTGGGCCACAGCACTGCTGGGCAAAGGTATCTTGCACTTACAGGGCATGGAATGAGGCCTCTAAGCAAATTATACAATTGTGATGGGGGGCTGAAGTTGGCTTGGAAGGGATGTTATAAATAAGATTAAAAAATACATCACACAATCAAATGTTGGGTACCATATCTATAGGGAATGAAATGTCAACATCTCCATACAGGGTTGGTGGAGAAATTAAATTAAGTTTGCACATTCAGAAGTGTGTATTAGGAGAAATTCACTCTATAAAGTTGTTGGCTTTTCATGTGGATTTTTTTTTTTAAGTGCAATGTGTTGTGAATATAGTGGAGGACCAAACGTAAGATGACAGCTTCACCCATCCTTATCTCCATATTTAAGGATCACAGCACAAAAACAAGGAAAGCGCAATTCCCACTCCCTGAAAGATGTGACTTCCCCAAGGACTCTTCACCTCCAGATTCTGTTGCGCTGCCCCCATATTGCATGTTTTAACTTTTTAGGGTTGGCTGGTCCACTGACCAATCGCCAAATGGAACATATATATCTATAATATTTTATAGAAGTAGCTAGATGTTGAAACAGAATGCTCCAATGGACATATTAATCAACAATATTTCTGTGATTGAAGCAGCAGGAAAAAATTGCTGCGACAATCAAGGAAATTGCTGTTGCTCATGGGCCAGTTCATGCCGCCTATATAAAAAACCACCCCTCCGTTTACAGTGGCCTGTTAGGGACAGAAGTGTGGGGGAAGTAATATATGAGCTGTTATAACCACATTGGCAGATGCTGCTTCACAGCAGTCATTCACACAAGCTGCGCTATCACACTCTCAAGAATCACTGTCAATGTATGAGCGGCGATGAGTGGCTTATATCCTCCGTATGTGTCTGCGTCTGTCCACTGGGCAGCTCTACACAGATGATTTTAGAGCATGTGCATGAACTCCGTGTGCATTATCTGTTAGCTCCTGCCACTTTAGTGGAAGGGCCATGGCTCAGCAGGAGAGGACTTGTTTTGCATGCTGAAGGTCCAAGGTTCACTCCCCAGGGGATTGGAATGTCCCTTCTGAAAACTGGAGAGCTGCTGCCATTGCTTAGTCCTTGTATACAGTTCCTGCTTTCCACCTCTCACATTGGATTCCCAATTTAATGGTTAGAGTGCTGGACTAGGCCTGGGGAGAGTTGCCATACGTCCTCTTTTTCCAGGACACACCCCCTTTTTCATGATAAGAGTCGTCGTAGAGATCCATAGTTAAAAGTAAAAGGTAAGGGTAAAGGGACCCCTGACCATTAGGTCCAGTCGCGGACGACTCTGAGGTTGCGGCACTCATCTCGCTTTACTGGCCAAGGGAGCCGGCGTACAGCTTCCGGGTCATGTGGCCAGCATGACTAAATCACTTCTGGCAAACCAGAGCAGCACACAGAAACGCCATTTACCTTCCTGCCAGAGAGGTACCTATTGATCTACTTGCAATTTTGGCATGCTTTTGAACTGCTAGGTTGGCAGTAGCAGGGACCGAGCAACAGGAGCTCACCTTGTTGCGGGGATTCGAACCACCGACCTTCTGATCGGCAAACCCTAGGCTCTGTCGGCAAACGTGTCAAAATATGATACTCCCTGAGGGACCTTGGCCTGGCTGTATTCTCTTTCTCAGCCTACCACACAGGGTTATTTCTTGTGAGGATTAGAGGGTTGTAGGCATGGAGCAAAAACTATGTATGCACCTTGACCTCTTTGGAAGAAAGGTCAATGAAATGAAAGAATGAAAGTTGCCATACTAGGCTATTGCCCATGAGCTGTTTTTGCTTGTGAATACAATGAAGCAATTTGCAAACTTGCTGCTTCTATGAATTCTTTATCCACAACAGTGAATGTGTAGTTTTTGCTTTGGGAACAGAAAATCACAAATATTCATAGCATCCTAGTCCACTATTAAACACTAGCAATAGCCAAGCAGGTGTGCAACCCTTCACTGATGAGCCCATCAGTTTGTTATCAGAAAACCTAATGTTACAACCTCTCGGACACTGTTCCAAGTGCTGTGATGACTGGGAGGTAAAGGCTGCTGATAGGTTTGTTTGCTTGTTTGTAGGGTTGGGAGGGGGTAGGAACGATGTCATATTCAGGATTCGGGGGTCATTTTCTAATTCTGGTTGATACATTTAGTTCAGGTCTCTGGCTCCTAGTGCTTTTTATATTTCATAAGACTCTAATTTATTTAGCGGGGTAGGGGCATTCAGTTTTATTTCAGCTAATGGTGAAAAATGAAGGAATGAATCGTGATGTTCTGGAAGGGCTTTGCTGTCCTGGAAGAACCTTGCAGGAGAAAGTTATATAACAGTAACTCTTAAACTTCCAGTTTTTGTTGTGGGAGAAACTTGTTTACAGATATAGATGATAGATAGATGATAGAGATAGTTAGATAGCTAGATAGATGTCAGTGATCTCAGGTTAGGAGAAACATTATTTTACCACTAAAGGCATCATATGAATATAATGAAAGCTGTCTTTTGCAACTTACATAATAATGTGTATCACAGTGGGATAAATAAATAAAATATGCAGCAGTGGCAAAGAATGGGAAATGAAACATTATTCTTGATCATGGTCTGCAGCTGGTCTTGGGATCAGTTTGTTCAAACGGCAGAATTAAGTGGTAAAGCCTTTTCTGGACTAAATTATTTTAATATCACGTTTATGTATGGGGGAGCAGTAAATGTTGGGAGTTAAAACTTAATCTTCCCATAAAAGCCTGTTGTATCACATGATAGGAGGAAAGCTATGCTGAATCCTTCTCCATGAGGAGTCATGTCTTGGAGGGCATTTCTGAAAACAAGAGCACACAAACACCTGCCCATGTATATACAGGGTATACCTGCCAGTTACAGATCAGGAAAAACTTCACATGAATCTACCTCTTTATATATATCTTCATGACCACCCTGGTTTTCCACAGCAACATGTTGGAGGGTATAAGAATGACACATGTCACACCATTCTGTGCATGCAATGTTTCACCAGGAGATCTCCCCACACGCATGGATCACCTGTACTGGATCAAAGCAGAAGTTGCCTATTTCTTCACAGTAGTTCCACTGAGAACGAACACAGAAATAGGTTAAGAAATTCGTAAAAGGCAAGCCTTTATGTGATTATGCTTTTACATTTCTTGCTACAAAGTGTACATCATTTTTAAAGCTTCAGGAAGGCCAGGAACTTTGCCCATGGCTTTTAATTGTTGTTTTTTAACATTATGCTAAATTGTATTAAATTATTCATCTTATGGCTGGCATTATTTAGGAGCTTCACATCTGCCTTTAGCTGCAGTACAAAGGTTAAGTTGTTAAAAATCCCAGTTGCCAACCCATGTTTGTAGAATTAGGTTTCTTTTAAAGTACCATTGCCTCACTCAGATAGTTGGTAATTAGATCTGGGCATTATCTCTTGGTTTTTTATTGAACTTCATTTTTATATCTAAAAGAACCTTTGGAATACAAGTCCCACCTCTGAGTGGTGTGGTTATCAGAAAGTCTATCTCCATGGAGTACTTCAGCTGCTGATTTTGAGGCAATTGCATATGTACATCATCATCAATGTGTATTATGTGTGCATCATACATGTGCAATATTTTAAATACTATGATGCAGATAAAACTGCCACTTCAAGCCTGTCTGCAGAAAGTTTCTATTAAAGTGAATGTCAGCCGTGAGATTTACATCCAAGTAATTGAGAGGTGTGGTAAACCAGCCTGTGACAACCGTCTTTGTGTTATCAACACACTTGACTAGCAGCTTTTCAGAGTACAGAAAAAATGCACACCAGTGCAAAGCTTTTCTGAAGACAAATATTTTCCATGCCACATCAACACAAAGTACTCGGTGATCTTCAGTACATTAACATTAATTTTTCCTTTCCAGCAATTTTCATTTGAATTACTATTTCGAACAGCAAAACTTCTTAAGTGCAGTGAAGCAGGATTACTTTAAGAATTTTCATCAGCCTAAGCATTCATATTTTAAGTGGTGAGTAACATGAGTTCAAATTAAGGATGATGCAGATAACACTTAGATGCTTATATTCTGCTGTGGCTTTGGCAGAAAATGTGCCACAAAGTACTGAGCTGTCTAAGGCTGAAATCCTTTGGACACTTCCTTGTGAGTAAATCCATTGAACTAAATGGAACTTACTGCCGAGTAAGATCATGCTATTAGTGTTCCATTTTGGCCCACAAACATAGGGCGCTAGTGATCTGTGGGTCTAGTTGATATGTTCCTGGCAGAGATGTGAAAGCCACCCATGCTTTGCTCCCAAAATTATACTTTTTAGAGAATTACAAGATTTCAATGTGAGTTGTTGAAAGGACCAATTATTATTATTATTCTCCCCCTCCCCCGTTCCCTACAAGTAGGGTTGGAAGGGGGTTCTATTTGTTCCCCTTTGTGTAGCACACCAACCCAATTCAAAATTTATGCTGGTGAATCAGAATGCAGCTATCAGTCAGATCACACACTTCTCTGAATTTGTGCACTTTGGGTCCACAAAAGAAAAATATGTATTTTACATGTGAAATGTAGGCATTTTACAGAAAAATGACATTGAAAAATGTGTGTTTTATGGGAGGAACATGTACAAAATGTGTACTAATAACAATGTTTTTGTTTTGTGTGTGTCCTTTCAGAAAGTCTGCAAAAAACCAGGACAGAATAGAACAGAACTGTGATTGAGTACTTGAACCTGACTTGGAATGGACTTAAGTTGGTTTCTCCAGCCCTGCCCACAAATCTCTAAACAGAGGCAGATTTAGGCTAGCATGACCAGTTTGCCCGCACTGGATGCCAAGCTGAGAGGGCAGCACGTGGGGGGGGGGCAGTGATGTAGAATGGAAGATGAGAGGCACGCGGTGTGTGCACCAAATTGTGTGCACATGACCTAATGGATCTAAATGGCAGAAGATTCAGTATGGATAAAAGAAAACACTTCTCTAAGCAGTGCATCATCAATTTTCAGAACTTGCTACCCCAAGATATGGTAAAGATAAAGGGACCCCTAACAGTTAAGTCCAGTTCTGAATGACTCTGGGGTTGCGGAGCTCATCTCACTTTACAGGCCGAGGGAGCTGGCATTTGTCCGCTCTGTAGACAGTTTTTCCGGGCCATGTGGCCAGCACGAATAAGCTGCTTCTGGCACAATGGAACACCGACACCAGAGCAGCACACGGAAACACAGTTTACCTTCCTGCTGGAGTGGTACCTATTTATCTACTTGCACTGGTATGCTTTCGAACTGCTAGGTTGGCAGGAGCTGGGACAAAGCAATGGGAGCTCACTCCATCAAGGGAATTCGAACCGCCGATTGGCAAGCCCAAGAGGCTCAGTGGTTTAGACCACAGCACCACCCGTGATATGGTAGTAGCCACTAATTTCTCAGGCAGGCATCTAACTGGCCAATGTACAAATCAGGATGGTGAGTTATATAGGCCTATGTAATTTGATCAATTAGGGACCCTATGTTTTTGTTTTTACTCGGTTTCTTCCTTTTGTGCAACAGACAACAAGAACAAGGAACCATATAAATACATCAATTTCCAGAGATGCTTCAAAAGCAAAAATCTTAACAGTACAAGTGGTGCCACAGAATATTACCATTTCTAGGCATGCAGCTTAGTATATACAGACATTTATCCAGAAGTGACTGACTCTGATATGTTACACATTCAAATGCAGACAGTGCAATGAGGTTGTCAGTCCATTGCGCAACAGCTATCAGAAATTTCTCCTTGCAGGCTCAGTCTTGTGTTGCTTGTACAGCTATAAATTTTGAGCCGGTTCCCTCCAGAGAACGTTGTAATTAGTAAATGGGTCCTAGTTAATCAATGAATGTCTCCCGGTCTCCTGCCTTTCTTCCAACACACCGTATTCACACTGGGCTTTGCGTGGTTTGAGGAAAACATTGGTAACTTTCTCTTTCACTTAAGAATGAATTATAGTTCACAGGCTGGTGATTTTTACATAAGAACTCAAAACATTTAAGTAGAGGAATAATTTGCCTCTTTCTTTTTTCGTAATAAAATGAGGGTTTGAACTGGTACACGGTAAACACTGTGGTGATAAACTGGCAATCAGAAAATGATGCCATAAAACAAAAGACAAAGAAAGCAGCAGGCTTCTGGAGGAAACATGAAAAAACATTTAGATTTTATTTCTGGGCTACAAATAAGGAGAACTCTTCCGAAGATTTTGCACCATACTGGAAAAAAGAGAACCCCCTTTATCATATTCTGCTTAATTTCTGCATTCAGAAAGAAAGTACTTAACATGTCAAGTAGTACTTAACTGCATTAGCAATTCCATCCTTTTCAAGGAGGATTAACAATCCCTCCTCATTCAATGTGAATACAGACCTGAGAAATAAAAATGCAGCTGGCGGGGAAGAATTTGATTTTGCTGGATCTGTGTGTTTGATTATAGGGCTAAATAAAGGATGTGACCCATTTATTTTTATTTTCTTAAAAAGTTACATGCCCTATACATCCATTTTGTCTGAAAGAAATTGATTAGACCCAGTGCATAGCATACAACTTCGTAGTATCTTCAGAATCTGAATTAATAGCTTTATGGAGTTATGAAATCACTGTCAATGAGGAAATAATCGCTGCGAGGGAGGGAAACTGGTGGAATTTTCTTCCAAGTAAGGTATTTACCAGCGTCTTTGTGTAGCTTCTCTGTGTTTAGCACTAGAGTCTTTGTGTAACCTTAGTGAAAGACTGCAAGAACTACAGAGTTTGTTAAAGCGACATTATTATTATTATTTTTTAAAACCCACATTTTTTTCCCTCAGTGGCTGCTGCTTGTATTTTAATCATACATTCTAAAACGAGAAAACGCTGAAAGTTAAAATTAAGGGAGAGGTGGCAATTTTTAACTCAATTAACACATGGCACTTGGAGGGTATTAAAGAAATCCATGAAAATAGGAGAAAATACAGCCACGCATCTTCTTTACAAGCATCATATGCTTCAAATCTTTACTGTGGACGAGGGCCTTAGAACTTTATTTATTTATTATTTTGGAATTTTTAAACTGCACTTTCACAGAAAATATAGCAAGGTGGTGCGCAACATAAAAATACAAGGTCTGTATTTATTATCCCAAAGCCAGACGGCACTGGTACCTTCTGTCCAGGTGAGGAAAGCTCACCTCCTTCCTTGGCTATTAACATCTTGCATTAACCGAGCTATTTCATTGTGGCCACAGGCCTGACAGGGCACCTAAAGCAACAAAAGGTCTAGGAAGATGATTTCCCCTTTTTCCACAGCTGCTCCTTCAACACCTCCAAGTTCTCCAACAGACACATCCATCAAGAGCTCTAAAACCCTGCAGCAAAATGATAATTTTGATCTTTATTATTACATTTTTACTAGCTGGGTAGTATGGATGTGGATTGGTAGGGGGAAAACACCACTTTGATTTTCTTCTTCAGGCACTCAGATATTAACAAAGTAGAAGGGAATAAGAACTTCCATGTGCATGGGAAGCAGAGGGTTAATCCAAGGTGGCCTGTGACTTTGCCATCTTTTTCTTTCTTCTTCTCTCTTATGACCGATTCTTAACTGGGCAAGGAGGCTGCAAGAACAATGCATGCCCAACATGAAAATCTAAGAAGGCATTGTTGCTGGCAAGGTGACATGGAAACTGCATCCACCTCAGGGATGGCATACCTGGGTATTTCCTAAACCACCATGCTTTTTGAAAATGCCAATCAGGAGTTAGAGCATTTTAACCTCCTCCTAGGTAGTCAAACTCTATGTTTGGCAAAACTTTAACCATAAGGCATTTAAAAGAGTGCATCTCATGAATGTGTGTGGTGTGAGGGCTTCAGTCAAAGGTAGAAAGGTAAAGGTAAAGGACCTCTGATAGTTAAGTCCAGTCGCGAATGACTCTGAGGTTGCGGTGCTCATCTCACCTTACTGGCCGAGGGAGCCAATGTTTGTCCTCAGACAGTTTTTCCACATCATGTGGCCAGAATGACTAAGCCGCTTCTGGCGAAACCAGAGCAGCACATGGAAACACCATTTACCTTCCCACCAGAATGGTACCTATTTATCTACTTGCATTTTGGGCATGCTTTTGAATTGCTAGGTTGACAGGAGCTGGGACAGAGCAACAGGAGCTCACCCCGCCGCATGGATTCGAACCGTGACCTTCTGATCGGCAAGCCCAAGAGGCTCAGTGGTTTAGATCACAGCACCACCCGCATCAGTCAAATGTGTTTTCTTTCAGAGGTCCTCTTATGAGGCAGAGAGCAGTTTTTATTTGGTCTTTCCAGACTACAATTGATAAAACAGCTCATGACGTCTTTTTAATTAGCAAGAGTGTGAGGAACATTTTAACAACAAGTAGTGAGAGTTGGGGTCAAACACACCTCGACAAAACTGAGGTGTGGGGAATCCATACTGCTTTAATGTCAGTCTGCCATAAACCTGTGATTCAGATGGCCCTTAACTTAGACAAGGGGCTAATTGCTATGTGCTGTTTTAGGGACCCATCCTTCCTTAATGTAGATAAAAATTCAAGTTTTTACCCTTACGGCTTTTAGAGTTAATTCTTCTCCTTCTGGAATGAATGGGGGTGGGATGTGTGCTTCTAAGGCACTAGGGGTTCAAGTGACCCCACCAAATGCTGTTTCAATTGGGTTAAACACACACACACACACCTATTTTCATACAATACAAATCATTCACTTCTCTCAACACCTCTACATCCTATATACATTGATAATCAAATGGTGGAAGTTGGTGGGTGCCACCCCTCCCCCCAAAAATATGGTGGACATTCTCTCTCTCTATTTTTATTTTGGAAGGTTAATAATCCAATATAGTCTGAACATCCTTTAAAAAGTCTATTTCTTGTAGCCTAGTTGATCAAACTGATGTAGGATGGATCTAGACCAGATTGCCAAAGAAACCAGAAGAGCCAGTCTCAAAATTGGTAGGACCTGCCATTGCTGACACCAAGAAAAGGGAAAGGAATCATCTCTTTGATCAGTGCAATGGCACAACATTGTAATATGAAACAGTTTTGTCTCTCCACCCCATGAAGTTGTGGAATGTAGTTGCTGTACAGCTACAGCAGTAGAGTCAGAGCAGCTATGCTATAGTTGGAAGGTCTATCAAATTGGTTGTTGTGACTGGTATTTTATAATTAATTATTATTGCACTATTGTTCCAGAGGTCCGTTCTTAACCTGAAACTGTTCTTAACCTGAAGCACCACATTAGCTAATGGGGCCTCCTGCTGCTGCTGCTGTGCCACTGCTGCACGGTTTCTGTTCTCATCCTGAAGCAAAGTTCTTAACCCGAGATACTATTTCTGGGTTAGTGGAATCTGTAACTTGAGGCGTCTATAACCTGAGGTACCACTGTACGTACTGTTATATATGCACTAATGGAAGGGTCTTTTGTGACTATATAGTTTTATTGGGAAAAGGAAACTCTTGAAAATGCATTTGTTTCTTACCGGCAAATTGTGTCATATTTAATAACTTCCACTAGCTTTCTTGGGGTGCATTTGACCTTGATACCAGATTGGATAGTCAGTTTTGGTTTTGAATTGGCAGAGGGTGAACCCAAAACATTCTCAGATCAACAAGGGGCAGATGGAGCTACTTTGGAGGCAGATCTGACCGTCAGCTGCTAGATCTGACGGCCTAACCACCACCCCAGGCCATTTAGTTTGCAATCGTATTATTATGAACGTCAGGTTATTAGAAATGGCTGTGTATTTCTCAGCATCTTCCATAGGGCTAAAATATAGTTTGCTCTCAGATAAACGGGATATGGTGGGGTGGAGGAAGGGCTGTTCTTCACCAAACATTCATTTATAACATTTAAGCCTTGAGGAAATGATCAACTGCTAAACCCACATTTGATTAGCACTGCTGCAATTTACAAGCTTGTGTACATTCCTGCCATTGTTAGCTTCTTCTTTTTTATTTCACTCTGAATAAAACTTCAGTTAATCTGCGGAATATCAACGAGGGCCTAGATACCCAACGGATCAGTTTATTTGTGCATTATGTGTGTCGAAAGAAAGCTAACATAATAAAACTGTTGAAGCATGCAAGTTAAGGCAAAGGCCCTGCCTCAGTTGAGAGTGTTTTAGGTCACCTGAGACTTAGTTAAAGCTGATGTATTAGTAGTGAAGTATTAATAAGGTAAGCACTGCTGTTTGTCATTGTTGCTTATATGTATACCGCTGGAAAGAGAGAGCTAACAAGAAGCTTCCCTATAATTGTTGGGCTGTGCTGTAGATCTGTGCTATAATAAGACCATCCGTTTTCTTCATCTTTTAGTGCTTTATAACACCTCAGTGCACATAAAACATACAATTATATTAAATGATCTGAACGCATGCTTGGAAAATGAGAAAAATAATACACCGTTACAGTGTGGTTCATAACATTAAATAAAAAAAGGAAAAGAACATATTTTCAACCAGTAAGATTATTTCAGTTTACCTCTTTTGGGATGACCATATTGTTAAGCCTTCAGCTAATTATCAAGGTCACTTCTGAATTCCCACAAACTTTTTTCTTAATCTATTGGTATTTCAAGGAATATGTTTATGACATTTCACATCCATATTTTCTAGTTCTCGAGTGAGTGGAAATGTATGAAACACTGAAATGCAGTTATTTAGATCAGATTATTTGAATTTATAGTGTCTAAAACTCAGCTGGGGCTAAAATGACTCTTCAAAGTCATTCCATTATTTACAATTTGAACCTAAATATATTTCTTCCCTCCCCCTCCCCAAACCCTTCTTCTTCTTCTGGGTAATTTTCAGATTACTTTCCTCTCACGATGATAAACGTGGTACATATAAAGGATGTGAAAGCCTCCAACTCAAAGGTGGAGAAGCTCTTCTGTTCTTTATCAGATCCTAGTCTCACAGGCTGAATTTGACTAGTGGGTGAGGCTGCCCACATGTCAATCATTGGACATCACAAGGATGGCCGGTGATTGGGTGCTTTGACATCCTCAAGTAAGGACTTCAAAGCACCATGCAGAGATTGTAAAGAGCTCTATGCCTGAGGCTTTTGGTTTGCTGCTTAGCTGATGGGCAGCAGAGCCAGACATTGACTGGATGTGCCAGTTCCCCACAGGTACAGCGAACACACTGAATTCTGCTTTCTAATGAAGTTGCTTGCTCAGCTGATCCAGCAGGTGTTGGCTTTACGGAAGCCAGCTTTCCCTTGCTAGTCCAAAATCAAGATCACACAGTCTAAAGCACCAGATTGTTCATTGGCAACTGCATTTCTATGTCTTCCACACCTGACATCACATATGACATCAGGTGTAGGGCAGATGAGCATAGTTTGAGGGAAATGGCCTCACAGGCCAAATTTGAACTCCTGGAAGGTCAGGTTTGGCCTACAGGTTGGAGGTTCCCCATCTTGGCTCTAAATCAGTGGTGGCCAAACTTGACCCTCCAGCTGTTTTTGGACCATAACTCCCATCATCCCTAGCTAACAGGGCCAAGTTTGGCCACCACTGCTCTAAACGAATGGGCTAGGCTGATTGTATGAGGCATGATCTTACCATTAGGCAGAGTGAAGTGCAAAGCAGTGGTTAGATGTTGGTAGGGCCAACCCTACCATTAGACAGGAAGGGGCAATCACCAGAGGATGCAGATACTGACAGGCAGCAGAGACAGTCCCCTAGCTGGACCTCTTGAGCTCCTCTGGCTTTACTATCTGTTGGAGGGCAGAGTTGTGTATATCACACAGTCTCCTGGGTCCCCTAAACTAACTTGCTGCCTCTGGTGTGATGAAGGATACAGTCACATCGCAAGTGCTGAAGTCAGATTCAGCTGTCAGCCCACTTAGCTTCTGTACAAGGACTATGGATGGTGTACCAACTTGCCCTTCACCTCAGGAGTTAAACTGGCTCGGGCCAACACTGCCTTTTTGAAGAACAAAATTATTTGCATCTGTGCCATATGGCCTACTCTGCACCCCCCAAGTCTTTTACCCCTTAAGCAGGGTGGGGGACATTTTCACCAGTGCTGAATTAAGATTCAGTTGCTAGTCCATTTGGCTTTGGTACGTGGATTGGGGTGTATGAAATGTCATTTGACTCGGGTCTAATGATCTGCTTTCAGTGTGGCATTTCAGGTTTGTTTGCTTTAGGGGTACGTGAACAAGAATCAAGATAGTAAAATGTTCAATATCACCTATCAAAACTTCAGTTTCCTCTAGGATCCTGGAGCATTTCCAGAGCTCAATTAACTTAAATTAGCGTTCTTTTCCTAATTACATAACAGCAACAATAAGCCACAAATTCTATGAAAATGAACAAAAACGAGCTATGGTGAAGAAGTGAATGTGAATCTTCCTTCTGCATGAAATAAGACAGAGAAGAATATTGGTTGTCATAACTGCCTGGATAAATTTTCAATAATAGGCTTCTTTAAATATATTCATTGTAACAAGTGATGATACAAATATGAGAAAAGGATAATCAATACAACCATAATGAGAAAGTGTGATTGCCGATCCAGTTACATGAAGAATTAGAATCAACACAGTTTGACAATGGATCAAAGAGGCTTGAAACATAAGAAGAAAATAAGGTTTTGTTATTCTGTGAAGCAAATTTGATATGAAGTGTATGGAGGTGGGAATTTGTGGGCACATTTCAGTTGTACTGCAATGAGTTTTAGAGACTTAATCAGCTGCCATTGACAATCAGCATCTAACCTGCAAAGAAGTTTTCAAAATGTTGTTTCTTTCTTTTTAAATATCAACTAAGGAGAACAGGAAAGAAATGAAAGAAATCACTCAAATGGCAAAAATGCGTAGGATAGATCATGAATATAATGTGCAGTTGCATGAGGCTGTTCCCGTTTTGCAGGCAAAAGTGCTCTAAAAACTGGGAGAAAGAGGATCTTCTTACATAGACAGGAGTAGTTTGTACATTCGAACCTCAGTTTTCAAACGTCTCAGCTGCCGAATGATTGGGAAGCCGAACGCCAAAACCCAGAAGTGAATGCTTCTGTTTTCGAATGCGCCTTGGAAGTCAAACGGCTTCCGAGGCGTGTTTTTCATTTTTCTTCCATTGAACTTGCTGATAGCCCTTTGATCCTTGGTTTTCGAACGTTTTGGAGGTCGAATGGACTTCTGGAACGGATTATGTTCAGAAACCGAGGTTCCACTGTACAGGGCTCTGAGTGTGAAGGAAAATATGAATTGTGAAGGTTCTGTCCAGTTGCTAAATAAATAGGTTTTTTTTAAATGTGGAAATGACTTCTGCATTTGGTGTCTCCAGTAAGACACAGGAGAGGCAGCCAGTGGTTGGCCAGTAGTGGGTGGGAAGAAGGAATTTCGCAGTTTCCATTGGATTCTCCCCTCTTGTTCATGCCCACCATGGGATTGCTGTTGTGTCTCCAGTTAAATTCTTCCTTTTTAAAAACAAATAATTAAACCATCAGGACAGCCTTTATTTAAAGGTCCTTTTGTCATGTTTTTTTTTCCCCTATCCCTAGGAGGCCAAGCAAACCTCCAGGCACCTTACCTGAGCCAATTAGAACCACAAATTCTTAATGAGACTGCTCTTCCAAATCTGCAAACCTCATGAATACTCCCCTAGTTAGATTGCATATCTCTCTCTCTCTCTCTCTCTCTCTCTCTCTCTCTCTCTCTCTCTCTCTCTCTCTCTCTCTCTCTCTCATATCTTTTTATTTCATTTTTTGAGCACATGGTAGAGGACAGAACCACAGCTTTTCTTTGTACAGGACAATTCAGTAGCACATCTTTTCTCCTTTGCTAAGGTTGGTTGTGAGACAAAGGGCCTCTTGAGAACTTTTTGTAATTCACATTGAGGGTGGGTTGGAAGAAGAGAAAATTCTGGAAGGTTCTGTTGAAATGCATGAACAATCCTATATGACTAAGATCACTTACAGCCCTGTTGACTCTGTGTTGTATTCAGCTAAGTTCTACACAGAGTAAACCCAATGAAAGTAATATTGTCCGCATCTGTCTGTCTCTGGAGACAATGGAGTGCACTTTCAGGGGTGAAGTCAAACTGCTGTGTTACCAGCACCAAAGTGACCTCCCCAGAGTGCAAGACTGGGCAGTGTGTGTGGAGGTCCTGGGCTGACCACACAACAAGACCCCCACTCTCGGCTTCACTGATGTGGTCCAAAGGAAAGCAGAGCAATATGTTTGGGTTGGCTACAGGAGTTGCCAGGAGACGACATACAAGATGCCATCCAACCATCTTAGGGACTCCATGCCAGATTTGTGTATGGTTTATTCCTTAGCATTTTCTTTTCCTGGAGATATCTTGCAAGGCAGCAGAGGTTTAGGACCAGAGTTTTCCTTCTCCTAGACTCAGAGTAAACCCATTGAAATGAATGAGTCATGTCTATAAACTCAATGGGCCTACTAGCATTGAATGCCATCAACTTATACTAGAATTCATGTTTGTCGATCATGAGAGCGGGAGAGAGAATTCTGGTTTTTGTTGAAATGCAAGGTGTTTTTGGAGTGAGGGGGAAGATTTATTAAGCCAGTCTTCTGTTTGTCTCCACCAGTTCTGCATATCCAGAAGTAGACTGCCTCGCTTTTGAGACCCAGGGTGTGAATGTGAGGAATTGGTGACCAAGCCAGTGCTTGGGATGTGGTCAAGGGGTTTTGAAGAACTGAGGTGTGACATCTCTGAGAAGTGGTACTTCAGAGCTTCTCAGGGACTTTTGCAATTTCTTCCCTATCTTCTCAGTTGTACTGGGATTTGCTGGAAGGCCCCAGGCCTCTTACTCAGGGGAGCTATCCCCAGGTATCTAAACCGAGCAGAATCATGACAAAAATGGCAAAGTTGTGAAGCAGTTTTAGCCCCTACTCTAATGATGACCCTAAGCATACCCCTCTACTTTCTCCCATATACAGTAATTGAGGTCTGCCATTTTACAACTTAATAGATAAGAATAATTTCAAAAGCATGATATCCAAGCATGCTTGGGGTTATAGATAAGAAGCAATGTGTTCTATCATTATTTGACTTCTCAATACCGTTTCCCTCTTTTATCAGGCTAATTGGTTGCCTAATTTGTAGATGTCACAGAACGATTGCAAACTCGAGTACTTCTCGCTGTAGAAAGGATGATTTCTTTATTTGATATAATGAATGACAGTTTTCTTACAAAAACCCCTCATTCCTTCTCATGTTCTTAATTGCTTATCCATTAATCTCTAGTTTTTGATATCTATAATACTACCAATAGATGGAATATAAGTGGAATTTTCTCTACCCTGCCAATCAGAGCTATACACCTTTCAATCAACAGATAGGATTAGCATTTATAATCATTACTCAATTGCAAGGTAATCCACATTTTTCTCTAACAACCCCGCCTTTTGATTATACCAGAGTTGCACATTCAAAAAGAAATGAGAGGTTGTTTCCCCTCACTGGAAGTTATTACCACTGATGGACTATTATAAATATCTTTCACCAGAATGTTATTGCCAACCCCATCCCCCCAAAAACCCCTCTAATAGTTATGCTTGTGCTGATTGTATTGGGTCATGCCAATGAGGACTTGTTATACAGGCCGACTATTATTTCTCTATGTAATGCTAATTCTTGTTGCAAGTTTGGTTGCATTGATCACTGTGAACAGCTAACTGAAGAGTGGCTTGGGAAACATTAACAAAAGAGCTTTAATTATTCTTCATTACTGGAGATGTTCATCTGGTAGCCAAGAATGTCTTTACAGCCTTTGGAATGCAATACCCCTAAGAGTTGGGGAAGGTGAGATGTCTCAGGACTGTCCCCCACTCTTAGAAGCAGCCTGGCCTCTACTTTCCACAGTGGACAAACCTGTGTTGATACTCCTGAACTCCCAATCTGATGGCACACTTACTTGGATTTTGCAATGCAGCTTTGGGGCACAAAAGAGGCACACACCAAAATATAATTTTGCATTAAAAGTGCATACAAAATTTAAAATTGGACTTCCCATATCTCCTTTCACAATTCTACACAACATGACGTGGAATGGACCTGTGGCTGAGTGTAAGCAAAAGTGAAACCTCTCAGTCTATTCCTGAGATTACAAAGCCCAAACCTGAGACATAGGGGCAGCCCCTGGGGATATCATTAAGCATGATACATGATACAATAACCACAGTTGCTGGGGCCCTGTCTTCAAATAAAGAACATGAAGACTAAGAAGTCAGCAAATACCACACTGGTTGGAATTAAGACAGAAAATTTAGCGAAAGGGGCGTTCCTAGGTCCAGCTGAAGTATGGGGACCTTAATAATAATAATAATAATAATAATAATAATAATAAATTTTAATAAATTTTATTTATATCCCGCCCTCCCCAGCCGAAGCTGGGCTCAGGGCGGCTAACAAAAGGGCGGCTTCTCACCTGCTTAGGGAGCCTGGGTGGAGATGTGATGTTTTTAGATGGGGACACTCACAGTCAGGAGCCCAGACTGACGCCCCTGAAGGCTGCAATTCTAAACACACTTAAGAAGGACTTTCTCTCAAGCCCTCTTGTGGCCATCTGCCAATCTGTGAAACTTCAAAGCAGCCCTGAAGGTGTGGCAACCCCATGAACTCTATCAGTATTGGTGGTAATGTGGCTACAGCCAGGTTGCTCCAAGAAACATAGACCCAAAGAATTTGTGAGCTGCTGTGGAGAATCATAAAACTGTGGAGTTGGAAATGACACCCAGGGTTATCTAGTCTAGCCCCCTGCAATGCAGGAATCTCAACTAAATCATTCATGGCAGATGACCATCCAACCTAGGCTTAGAAACCTACAATGAAGGAGAGTCCACCAACTTCCATCAGAGTCCGTCCTACTGTCAAACAGCTGTTACCATCCAGAAAGTTCTTCTTGATGGTGAGTCGGAATTGCCTTTCTTTAGGGAAAAGGTATTTCCAACATGGTGCTGGTGCTGGCTCGCCAGAGCAGCGATGTCACGCTGGCCACGTGACCCGGAAGTGTTTTCGGACAGCGCTGGCTCCCGGCCTCTTAAGTGAGATGAGTGCACAACCCTAGAGTCTGTCAAGACTGGCCCATACGGGCAGGGGTACCTTTACTTATTTCCAACATTGTGTAAAATCTATAAATAAGTGTGCTGCGTGATATAAAATTGCTACTTTCTTAATAACTGTAAGTAGTTAACTGTGAGAGATAAGAAGGCTACTTGTAAATGAAGCCTGATCATGACTTTGTAAATGAGCTTTGGCAGCTTGCTTACTGTCAACAAAGCTAAAACTTTCACCAAGGAGACATTTATAGGCCTCAGAAGGTTTACAGTTAGGTTCAGAAGTTTATGTACCAGACATGAGAATAAAAAAAAGGTCAGGTTGTGGTAGGCCAGTCAGAGCATATTCTAATTGGCTCATAAATACAGGCCAATGGACTGGAGCTAACGAGTTATTAAAAGAGGGTTGTGGATATAGACTATAAGTCCTGAAGGGGGCCAGGATCACCTCAGGCAGAGAAGAGCCTGAGAGGGGAGACGACTGCAGCAGAGCTTCTGAAGAAGAGCTGGGATCACTGGGATCTCCTTGTCAAGATATGATGGGAGAGGAAGACTCAGTTCTGCAACAGTTCTGCAAGGAAGCTGGGGAAGTCAAGTGCCTGGCAGGCTACCGACAGAGCCGTCCTGCCTTTGAAACGGGGTGAAGCACCCAGAGGCAGAGCTAGTTGCTCTGGCACCCGGAGCGGCGCACATGCTGTGCACCCGGGGGTGGGGCCATGGGGGCGGGGCGAGCATCCCAGGGGGGCGCCGCCCACGGTGAGTGTCCCAGAGACGCCCATGGGGGCTGAAGTGAGTTGCTCATGGCGGGCTGCGTCCTGGGTGGGGGAGGGAGGGAGTTGCGCTGCTTTGAGAGCAGCCTTCCTCCCTTTCCTTTTCCTTTTGACAGCCCGGGGGAGGCTCCCCCCTCCAGGAAGCAGCCTGGGAGCGGGGGACAATGGCCCACCACCCACCTGTGACTCCAAGCCTCCCCCAAGCTGTCAAACCAAAGAGGAGAGGGGGGAAGGCCGCCGATAATGTGGCACAGCTCCACTCCTTCCCCCATGGCTTGGAGTAGGCTTGGGAGGCGTGGGTGGGCAGCGTGCCAAATGTCATCCCCCTCGGTAATGTCACCCCCTCGGTAATGATACCTGGGGCAGAATGCCCCCACCGCCCCCTTCCTCCGCCCCTGGAAACACCTGCCTCAGGCAGCAGAAGCCCAAGAAGCAGCGCCTCACCTTTCACACCTACTTCCATCGCTACCCTACAGCGGAGAAGTTGAGCCACAATGCCTTGCAAAGTGTCCCAGCCCCTGTTGAGTTCGAGAGATTGATGTTCCTGCGCACAGCATTGCTGCTCGTCTTCCCTGCCCTGGGTAAAATTTCCATCTTCCATTGGTGATACACCCATGATGGAGTCCCGTATAACCACTAAACCTTCTTCTGTTGCTCTGTACCTGTGTTCTGCCACTGGTAACACTACATTTTTCAAACGTTTCTCCTGGTTCTTCTAATGCATTTCACAGCTGGAAATTTTCCCCCTTCAATCCCTGGGTGTCTCCAGGAAGGGGAGAGAGAAACCAGCAGCTTCTTAAGAGTCCATCCTCATGTTTCTTCTATCATGAGGCTATGGCAGTAGTAGGAGCAACTTTGCCTGTTGGTATTCAGCTCTACAGATAAGTCATAATACACTGTTATTCTTTTTCCTCCTAGCATGATTAAAGCAGAAAGTTTCAATATGTTTTATGTTCCTGCAATTTTATTAGCCAGTGCTTAAAACGTCTACTTCCAGAGGACATGTGTAAAGGTCATGTGGTGAGCTGGCTTGATGGCTATCTTTATCACCTTGCCAGTGACTGCGCAGGCAGATTGGGGTCACTGCAGGCTGGGGAAAAAGGCTGAGCAGAAAATCTAAGCGAAGGAGGATTAGAAAACAATTTGTCTAGAAAATGACACTTCCAGAGAAAGAGTGAAGGAAGGCGCCTAGAAATACCGACTCACCTGAAAAGGTCCTGGTAGGTCCCTATGGGATAAATGGGGATTATAGTTTTTCAGGCTGAAGTCTATGCTAATTTTCCTTGTGTTAAATGATTAAAGCATGCCCTGTGAGGAGCTTATGCTAAACTCAAGTGCTCAGTGTCTCACTGGGGGAAGTAATTTGACAGTCTGAAGCCAAGTCTCCTGCAGGGAGTAATTTGCAGGGATGAACCAAATTCTCATAAAAAAAGAAGATGACTCAACTTGAGCCTGGTGAATTTGACCCACTCAGGATCTCACTGGTACTTGATACCCGAGGCAAATATATTGACAAGGCAGGACAAGCTGTTGCAGACTTTGGAAACCACCAAATATGTGGTGCACATACGAGCCACAAAACAATAGGTCTAAGCACGGTTACTCACATGTATAGCATGGTGTGCTGAGTCAGGAGTAAAGTTGTGCTTTTAACCCCTCCCTGACATCTTCTCTGCTTCTTTCAATAACCATGCCTTGTGTGGAGTTTTCTGCAGAATCTCACACGTTGTTGTTGTTGCTTTACACAAAAGCATGCACAATACTTGACTGTTGCAAGAATCAGACACTATGTTAAAAGCTCTGCCCTCTTCCCAATTCAATATACATTTGCCCTACACATGAGTAATGTGCATCTAGGGTTAAGTGGCTAGCTAAACAAGAACTTATGACATCTGTGTGAAGAAACAAATTCTATTTACTACTAGAATGTGGGGTTACTACATTGCTAGTAGGCTCAAAGCAGACTAGGATTTTGTTCAGTCTGCATTTTTAGCTGAACCCAGCTACGGTAATTCATACCTCCTGGACACACAAATTAGAACATGCCCCAAAATTCATATTTAAAATGTATACTTTAGTATAAAGTGTCATGCAAATAAATCTGTACCTTAGTGTAAAAAAATAATTTTGTAAAAAATGCATATAAAAACAATGCACATTTTAGTGTTGTTTTTTATTTTAAAAACCTCGATCTGTCCTGTTTCCACAGATTTATGAATGAATGCAAGGAAAACTGACACGGATCAGAAACAGACTGATCTCTCCATCCCTACAGCTAAGAAAAGGATATTCCTCTTCATACAATGAATCATTCATGTAGTAAATTCCCTATTGCAAGGTATGGTGATGACAGCTCACTTAGGTCACTATTTCAAAAGAAGAGAGGAACTTGTGGAGTTTATGAATTAGCCATGACAGCTGAATAGAGCCTCTTATCAACAGGAAGGGTGGCAAATTTCAGGTCCTGGGACCAGGTTTGGTCCTCCAGGCTTCTCACCTGGCCCTTGGAATACTCTCCAGGCCACATAGCTCACTGGCCCTCTTTCATACCCTAAGTGTTTTTGCGTGGCAGGACTGTGTCCTTGAGAAGTGATCATGCCTCTAGCTTGTCTGTATGATGGGTAGAGAGGGTTGTGTTAATTTGTTCAGAAGCTTCCACTATACAAAGGTAAAAATTGCACCTGCTCCCCCTCCCATTTTTGCCTCTGGCTCCACCCATGTGTGCCTCAAACATTGGCCCTTTTATTTGTGGGCAAATAAAAATGGAGGGTGGTTCTTTTCATTCCTGTGAATAAGCTCTCCAGAAGAAGCCAGCTGACCACCACTGAAAACAAACAAAAGCAAAGAAACCAAGAATGGTGGGCAAGATTAACCTTTGGTCTGATGCCAACAAGAATCTTCTTTAAATTTGTGTTTGGTAGTAGTCATATTGTGCAATTTCAGCTGTAAACAATTTCTGCTGTATTACCATTTCAGAAGGCAGAGATGAACCCAGTGCCAAAATGTGTCTTCAGCCTATCCATCATACTTTAGCAAAGTTGTTGTTGTTGCTGTTGTCTCTTTGGACACTCAGCTCATGCAATTAGGAATGCCTAGTTACTGCAGGGCATAAACAGCAAAACACAGGACTAGTGAGAGTTTATAAAGGGGCTGAAAAGGGAGCCTAAGTAGATGGAGCAGGGTTACACATATTCTTTATCAAAATTCTCTAGGGCATATGGCCATGTTTGGACTATCATATCTGAGCTTATAAGCAGAAATATAAAATAAGCCTTAGGTACTTGCATACCACACGTTTGTTCTTCCCTTCGCACAAGCCAGGAAACAAGTCAGACTTAATACAAGGAAGGCTTCAGATAACTATAGTTTCCAGGAAAAATAGGTTCAATGGCTTCCTGAAGAGACAAGATAGAAAACCATAGCATAAAGTAAGCTTAAATCTTATGTTGTTTGGGAGCTATTAACCACAGTTTCCTGATTTGTTTTCAGCAGACTACAGTTTCCTTAAGACTTCCTGCCTTGTTTGCTTGCTTGCAGGAGAATGAGGCTTGATGGTATTATAATAATAATATTGACTTAAAGGTAAAGGGACCCCTGACCGTCAAGTCCAGTCGCAGATGACTCTGGGGTTGCCATGCTCATCTCCCTTTACTGGCCGAGGGAGCCAGCGTTTTTCTGCAGACAGCTTCCGGGTCATGTGGCCAGCATGACTAAGCTGCATCTGGCGAACTAGAGCAGTGCATGGAAATGCTGCTTACCTTCCCGCTGGAGTGGTACCTATTTATCTACTTGCACCTTGATGTGCTTTCAAACTGCTAGGTTGGCAGGAGCAGGGACCGAGCCACGGGAGCTCACCCCGTCACGGGGATTTTAACTGCCGACCTTCCGATTAGCATGTTGACTTACTGAGTCCAAAAATGATCAGCTGAGATGAACATTGTCCTCTGACTTTGGCAACCAATGTGATATTGGGCAACCAATATGATAAAAGGGCCTGGAAACCAAGCCTTATGAGGAATGGCTAAGGGAGTTGGGGATGAGAGGAGACAGAGAGGAGATAGCATACCATCTTCAAATATCTAAAGGGCTGCCACATGGAAGATGGAGGAAGCTTGTTTTCTCTTGCTCTGGAGGGTAAGACCCAAACCAAAGGATTGAAGTTAAAAGCAAGGAGATTCCTACTAAACATCAGGAAGGACTTTCTGACAGCAAAGAGCAGTTCAACAGTGGACCTGACTCCTTCAGAAGGTAATAGACTCTCCTTTGGTGGTTTTCAAGCAGAGGTTGGATGGCTTTCTGTCATAGATGCTTTAGATGAGATTCCTGCATTGCAGGGGGCAGGACTAGATGACCCTCAGGAGCCCTTCCATCTCTACAGTTATATGATACTGTGGCACACCTAGGATTTTTTTTTTTAAAGAATCACAAATTTCAATTATAATGTTGTAACAAAAAAAAAACCAACAACCTATTATACAAATTTTGAAATTAATGAAACCCCAAATTTGGGGGGTTCTTATTGAACATCCAAAAATGAATTTTTCTCCCAGAAGCCCTGTCAATACAAACCTCTTTTCTCTTCATAATTATTGAATCAATTTCCAAGTCCTTGCAAAATTCTGTCAACACACTATGTTGTTATTTATACGATAGCATGCAGATATAGACATAGATGAAGCATATGTAAATGCTTTTGCAATGTTGTTGCAGTGTTGCTGTTGTCTAAAGGGGAAAAAAGTACAGGTAATTCAAGGCAATGTATGCTTTGCTTGATTTATTAAAAAAATAATTCTGAAGTTCTGCATTTCCTTTAAGATGTACTTTGTGGAGTAGTACACCCTGGGAGAAATTATTCAAAAATTGCACTAATGAGTGTCAAACTGCATTGCAAGGCAGTTTGAAAATTGTCCTATTAATTAATGGTGTAATTAAGCTTTTGTCATTGACATATCATATTTCTGACAGGAATAGATGGCCTATGCAAGCCTGCGCCAGGCAGCAATCCAGGCAGCTAGTGTGTATAATGGATGGCAGCAATTTAATGCAGGTTTACAGTGATGGGACCACCTGCATTGGGGGAGAGCTGGCAATAGCATACCAAGCAGTTCTGTGCAGTGCATCTCGGCAAAATCGCCTTAGCTTAGATTGATGGAATCCTCCCTTGGATGACACATTAGCTCTTTGCCATTAAACCATAAAAAAGTGTTTCTCGGTGCTTTTGTGACAAAAATGTCAATTAACTTCCAACTTTCATTTCCATTTAATTTCGTATTCCCTGACTCATTTGCATATTAATGTGAACGTGGTATAGAACAGTTCGATTAGAATACCTTGGTAAGGCTAATGGCATGTAATGCATACTTATTGGGTATAATAGTTAGAAAAACATGAAAGTTTCTGGAAAATTTATTACCATGGTAGTATCTTCACATGGGAAGGGGGGGTGGGGTGGGATAATATCAAGCCATTGACAACATGAGTAGGTGGCATATTCAATAGGGCCGACTAAAAATAGAATGAGGGTAGAAGAGAAATTTCTAAGTGCAAATGAGTGCAATATAAACCATTTTATTCTGTTCCTCCCTTGGCAACAGATCTCTATTAATTCTAATATTAATAATTTATAGCCTAGTGCAGTTAACAAGAACTCAAGAATTTAATCTGGGGGAGAAAAGAGGAAGAATACTATGAGGAAAGAATTTAAGTGTAGGACAGATTTAGCTTCTTTGTGCCTACACAAGTCACGTGCTCAGATTTGTTATTGCATGTCCAAGAATGCAAACCTTTGCTCTTTGTAAGCCTAAAATATAGGAAGAGCAAGGTAGTAAAGGCTATTGCAATATCAAAACAAGTACCTACCCTGATTTAAATTTCTGAAGTTCCCTGCAGCTCAAAACACGAATGAGATTTCATGGACTCTGTTTAGGAGTGTCCATTTAAGGAGAGGAACTTCTTGACAGGTTATTTCCCTCAGCATCACCTGAGAAAAACCATACTAGCTTTACACAATGAATTACTAGTATTATAAATAGAGCTGAGCTACCACCGCCCACCCCCACCCCCCAAAAGCAGGTATGGAAAGTTTGGCAAACTTCCCTTCTTTTCAGCAATTTGGGGGAGGGTCCTAAAAAAGGATGAAAAATATTCATGAGGGGTATAATCCAATGGATGCTCCCAGCCAGTTGCTGCTGTGCTGCAGTGAAACCACTGTGATGCATTGTGGCAAAATGGAAAATCTTACTGATGCAGGACAATTGTTTTAGCATCATGGGTTTGCGTTTCCCTTCATGGGCACCAATTAAAACTGAAGACAGATGAATGGTTTTATTTGACTTCAGCAACACTGTCATGTATTCCTTCCCTGGTGCAGCTCCAACACTGTTCTTTGTTTCCAGAGCCCTTATTCTCCTCCAGTTGGTTCCTGCCATCCAGGGATCCCGCAGGGGATGTGGTGACATCAGAGCACCACATGGCCAATCAGGTTTTGATACATGGCAGGGACACTGAAGTCAAATGAAACCATTCTGTGAGCAGAAATAATGGGGATTGCAAATGATACCAATGATAAAGAAGAACATAGGGAGAAGGGAACTGGGAATTTCCACTGATAACTAAATTAACACAGTACATTAGAACCAGGAAAGATAGATGAAGACAGAATGAATGTATAACAACCAGGATCTCCTTTACTGAATATTGAAAAAAAAAACCCCCACAAAAATCACCCTGTTGATTCCAAAAATATTATATTTCTTAATGTTTGGAAGTTATTTCAGTCAGATTTTGATTTTTCAGAGATCATGGCTACTATATATAATATTTTGAAAGCTAAATCTGTTTTAAAGCTATCGTTTTGTTATGCAGCTCTTTTAATTTTATTGCCTTATGTATTTACATGTGATAAACCATGTTTCTTATATTATTTCACATTAGCAATGGTTAGTATCAGAGGTCTCTGTTTTCAGCATTTCATACCATTTTAATTTGCATATGCAATTATTTTTGTGGTTAAATTTGCAAATAAAACACCTCACAAACAAACAAAAGCCTTGCACATATTTGGCAGGCTGGCTTTATCCACTCAGAAAGGGCTACGATTCTTGTTCCAACAAAAAGTAAGGTGTCTAGGTTGTGCCTACAGCAATCCAGTCCAAAGTGAGATCTGAATTGATCTTTGTTTTTGGTAAGGTAAAGGTCCATTAGGTCCAGTTGTGAATGACTCTGGGGTTGCGGCGCTGGGATCGAGCAACAGGAGCTCACCCTGTTGCAGGGGTTCAAACCTCCGACCTTCTGATTGGCAAGCCCAAGGCTCTGTGGTTTAGACCACAGCGCCACCCATGTCCCTTGTTTTTGGTGCACAACCCCAATTACTACCATTGTTAAAGAACAGCAGTCAACATGTCAGCAAATTGTGGAAGTTCTCTTGGAGAATGCCGACATCCAAAGATACGGCGATCCCACATAGCCATGTACCAAGGCTACTGCCAGATTTAGGGTGGTGTGGGTGGTTCCCCCACATAGGGTGCCGAGCCAACAGGGCACAAAATCATCATCATCATCATCATCATCATCATCATCCTATATTTATGCAAGTACTTAATAGGATCCTCCTAATTGAGCGTCTGCGTTGTGCATGGGCCCAGGGCGCCCCCTCCCATCTGTGGGGTGGGGGTGGGGGATGAGCCACATGATGGCCCCACAGTCACAGCACAGCCGATTGGCCAATCAGAGAGTGGTGGTGTGATTGTGGGGCATTTAAAAGATGGCGGCGCATCACTGGGGCTTTCACCTGGCTTCGCGCCGCTAAACACCTGCCCACCCGCCCTCATTTTTAGGTGTCTGCTTTGGCCTTGCTCTGAAGGGACGCGGGTGGCGCTGTGGGTTAAAGCCTCAGTGCCTAGGACTGGCCGATCGAAAGGTCAGCGGTTCGAATCCCTGCAGCGGGGTGCGCTCCCGCTGCTCGGTCCCAGCGCCTGCCAACCTAGCAGTTCGAAAGCACCCTCAGGTGCAAGTAGATAAATAGGGACCGCTTACCAGCGGGAAGGTAAACGGCGTTCCGTGTGCGGCTCTGGCTCGCCAGATGCAGCTTTGTCACACTGGCCACGTGACCCGGAAGTGTCTCCAGACAGCGCTGGCCCCTGGCCTCTTGAGTGAGATGGGCGCACAACCCCAGAGTCTGGCAAGACTGGCCCGTACGGGCAGGGGTACCTTTACCTTTACCTTTACCTTTGGCCTTGCTCTGGACTTCTGTTGGCCACCTGTTTTGGAACAGGTTCTGGGTAGGAATTTTTTCCATTTGGCAGATTGGCACTGGTCATTTGGTTATCGCCTACCTCTTAGCAATCGTCACAACTTTGTAAGGTTTGGCTGTTAGGCATTGGCTTTGTGAGGTGTGGGGGAGGTGCGGCCATCACCTGCCCCTCCATGAACAAGGGTATTCCGTTAAAGAAATCCGTAGGTCTGGATTTCATCCGAAGTCCACTTGGGGGGCTGGGGCCATGCCAGGACCCAGCAGGAACCCTGGGGTGAGCTTCAGTTGGTCGCCATCGACGGAGCTCCCTCTTTTGGTGGTTTCCCCTTACAGACTTCCTGCAAGGCGGGCAGGAGTCAGATATAGTTTTTGCCAATGCCTAAGCCAATACCAAGGGACGCGGGTGGTGCTGTGGGTTAAACCACAGAGCCTAGGACTTGCTGATCAGAAGGTTGCTGGTTTGAATCCCCATGACGAGGTGAGCTCCCATTGCTCGGTCCCTGCTCCTGCCAACCTAGCAGTTCGAAAGCACGTCAAAGTACAAGTAGATAAATAGGTACCGCTGCAGCGGGAAGGTAAACAGTGTTTCCGTGTGCTGCTCTGGTTCGTCAGAAGCAGCTTAGTCATGCTGGCCACATGACCCAGAAGCTGTATGCCGGCTCCCTCGGCCAGTAAAGCGAGATGAGTGCCACAACCCCAGAGTCGGTCACGACTGGACCTAATGGTCAGGGGTCCTTTTACCTTTTTTAAGCCAATACCACTCACATTTCTGTAATCAATAAAGTTGTGGCCTAAATTTTGCCCATCAACCTTTAAACTAAAATACTGTGTCAATGAGTTTTTATTAATTTTTTTTTGGGGGGGAGTGCGCTTGGCCTTGGCGACGCACAACTGAGAATATCCATTAAAAAGGGCAATGTCCCAAAAGGAATTATTGTGAAAATAAGAAATATTTAGAGGATAGGGTGCCAGATTTTGACTGCAAGATCTTTCTTGACCTCTCTGCCTGAAGCACTTCTCTGCCAGCCTCCTCATATGGCTGTCTGGTATCCCAGCAGCAGCAGAAATTCTACATTCCTTTCACCTTTTTTATGTCTGGGATCTGAAATGAAGGATCAAGAGAGAAAGGGAGCCATCCTGGGACAGTCAGGTTGGTTGAGAGAAAGCTGACCAGAAGGAGATAAGCTGCGGTGATTTTTTGATATATTTTTTTGAACACCCAGAAGGTGTTCGCATGCAGAGGTCATGTGGACCACACAACTTAGATACATTCCCAGCACTCATAATTTATGCTTTTGGGTGAAAGCATCAACCAGGGCATGTATACTACAGTACAGATTGATATTCTGTGTGTCTAGCATAATTATGCCTTGATCCCCTCTCAGACTCGTAACTCAAGAATGAAAATAAAATTGCCTGCTGCAGTGATGGCTTCCAGGATTTCTATCACAATAGCTGAAATAAATCTAAGTTACAATCTGCCATAGCCTTTACGCACCTGAGGGTCAGTGGGCAGCCAAGATACAAGAGTGTCCTGCAGTTACTGCCAAGTTTCAAAGGTGATCTCGGCTAAAGATCTGAAGACTTCATACTGACTGAATATGTTTCTAAGTGACTTGAGACACAGCATCTCTTTTGATGGCTTAGTGGATGTCCAATATATTTAAATTAAAATAGTGTTTCATTACATCGGATCAGACATGGAATTACTTTGCCATTAATTATAGGTAATCTGCACTTTTACATTAACTCCATTACCAGTAATAGACTTTTAATGTGGTACTTACATTGTGCTTAAAGGGTGAGCACTGATACTACTTGGAAATATCTAAAGGAGAGAATGAGAAGGGAGATTAGAGGGGAGAGGATAAGACATGGGGTGGGGAAGGAAAAGAAAGGGAAAGAAGGGGAGGGAAGAAAAATGGGCCATCAAAAGGCTAGAGGAGGTAGCAATGAAGAAAGAAAAAGCAGCAGAAGAGAGCAAATTAAAGGACAAAACAGGATAGGGCATTGGTGTGATCATTAACATACTGAAAGCTTATTCAGTGCTAGAAGAAATAGGTCACAACTAGGACTAGTTTCAAATAGCTAAAGGCCATTTCAAATATTACACAAGGCGAACGGATCTGCACCAAACCATTTGTGTATTTGCAATTATGCTTGTTACCACCACACTTTATACATTCAGGATACCTTTAAAATTGTAGCATTCTGGAAATACTGAGATCAGCAGTTATGGATTTGGGGATCTGTTTATGGGGAATAAATATAACCATGGAACTCAGGGGGGAAAGAAGAATCACTGAATCCACAGTAGGCTTGGGAGTAGTCCGTGTTGGTTCTTTCGCTACACTAGGAGGCAGGCCTCTAGAGACATCAAGGCCTGCCAGGACATTGTAGAGCAAATTGCAATCTCCATTAACAAACTGGACATCCAAAAAACAGTCTACTGTCTGAATTCTTGGAGGTGGACCAGATTAACTTTCCGCATGCTGAAAAAAGTGCCACAAAACTTGGGGCCAGTTAAACAAACTTTGATAAGGCGAACTGTTTGATTGAAATGTTCCTTGCCTTGTGTTTATTAAGGACTGGAAATTCATTTTGGACTTTTTGCATGAAAGAGAAAATGAAAAGGGCCCCCACCCATTTGTCCTCTGGCACAGAGCGCCCTTTCATTTGTTCTCTTAATGACCTATCACCCAAGTGATTACCTGAACATTGGAAGCTAGTCTTGCTTAATTAGCTCTTAACACATGCCGGTACAAGGATTACATGACTGGCACCCACAAATGCCAAACAATACTATGTGTGCCAGCAATACTTCTACCTTGGTCCTATGGATCTATAAACATTGTGTCTAGCATCCCTAAAGAGCTGCAGTAGATGAAAATATCACTCCTTTTTCTTTCAAGTTGCACAAAGTAAGAGCTCCAGCATGAAATAGAAAGAATTAATCCATTTCAGTGTGTCTTTGTTGGCAGTACAGAACTACGGTCTGACATTATGTAACCTCATGCAAATATGGATATATCTATCTGTCTATCTATCATCTATCTATCTATATCTATCTATCTAATCTATCTATCATCTATCTCTCTCTCTATCATCTATCTATCATCTATCTATCATCTATCTATCATCTATCTATCTATCTATCTATCTATCTATCTATCTATCTATCTATCATCTATCATCTATCTATCTATCATCATCTATCTATGGATGAGGTTACATAATATATCACAGAAAAACTGTCAGAAGATAAGGAAGCAAATTGAAAATACTTTGAAAATGCAGAAAAAACATGAAGGAGGGGTCCACGCAATCTAGCAAGAGAAAGTCATTTCTTTAAGATTCTGCTTTAAACTATACAGCCCTGCCTCTATTGTTTAAGTTAAAACAGCTTGATGTGCTAAATGTAAAAAATAAATAGAAACACAGACTGTCGTTCCTGTTTAATTATATTTATGATGATGCTTTGGAATTTGACAAATTTACAGCAAAAATCTTGAGCTGTAAAGATTTGCACTTCCTCTAGCAGCATCTTGTTATTTAAAGGATTTGATATGCAAAATCTTAGATGCTGTATCCAGACACACTTCACCATGTGTGAAAGACAATGGATTTTAAGGTTGTCTTTAATAATTTACCCAACTCTTCATTTCCTTTCCAGCATTTTCATCTCCAAAGTGTAGTGATAGCAGCACTAAGACTTTATTAGCTGGAAACCTATTTAAAAGGAGTCATACAAAAAGCTATAAATGCATTTGCAAACTGGAATCTTTTCAGAAACCATTCATCAAGCTTTGTAGGCTATGCTAAAACAAATAGAAATAAAATTCTTCCCCAAGGCAGTCTAAATTCTGTATCAAGAAAAGCTAAATTTTGTACCTTGTCTAAATGCCAATTGAACACATTTGTAAAATATATCTAATTCGCATAATTTATTCAGCAGTTTTTGTTGTTGTACATATTTTATTCTGGATTGTTCATCATAGAAGGACCATGAAGCCCTCTCCGACCCAATCAATTCAGCCACGCCTCTGGTTTGGGAAATTTCTGCAGGCATTGCTCATACAAATTTTCAGATATAATTTGATAGCCTCAAAGGTGAGAAATTTGCTATTTACTCTAGCTAGCTATTTGAGGTTCTCGGGAAAGTAACGTTTGTGCCCAACACCACATTCTGCATCTTTCCCATGCTTCTCCAGAAAGGCAGCATGTAGAGTAAGATGGAGAGAGGCCTGGCTATTGCCATGTTATAAATTTGGGAGGTCAGTTTGGATGAAACCCTGGACGAAACTCTTCCATGCCTGCAATCCTGTATCTGTGAGGGTAGACTGTATCAGAGGAGGCCTGCCAAACCAGCTCCTTTGTCAGGATAATGACTTTGGCTGGCTAGTTAAGTACCACAAATCAGCATATCCAGAAAAGTTGCCCTGTGCCATAGAAACAAATGGGTTCATCGGTTTGCACATTCATTCAGTCAGATAGACAGTGGAGCTGACAGTGCAGATTCCACAGAGAACAACTTGAACACTCTTCACAGTTTCCACTGACTGCTGCTGCTATCAGCAGATTTTGGTAGATAGTAAACAGAAAAGGAATCATTCAGGTAAGGACATTTTGGGAGAACTATAAGCACCACCACCACTGTGGGCACTGCTATTTTAGATGTCTGAATCTCTGATTAGGTTGTAGACCCATGGGACCCACAGTGGTAGAACCCATAGTGTGAATTCTCCAGGAAGCGGAATATGGCTGCAATTGGACAAATTCTTAAGGAAACACAATCCCCTCTTCACGTCTACTTTTTGCTATGGTGGGAATATGGATTAATAATTATGTGGGTTTTGGGGGGTTTTTTCCTACAGAGCATTATAGACGCAAGAAGTATAGGCCTCTCCACCTCATAATTTGAAGGCTGTCCAGAAACCACATATGGTTGATCAAGAACATGGCATACACAAAACATCATGGTTTGTTGCCAATCTATTACTTGGCCTGTTACAATATAGGGCAGGGAGGCCACAATATTCCTTTCCCCACCTTTCATGTTTAGAAAAGGATGGCTTGATTTCCATTCAGTTCCAAAATTCTTATTCTCATTCTTTTATGTGCTCATCTATTGACACAGGAGGCTGTTTCAGAGAAGCTCTTATTTAGTGCTGTGCTTGCATCAGATTTGCAACAACATGAGCTTCAATTGCTCTATAAACCCCAGGAAAAATGCATTTCACAGTGCATACAGATTCCATCACCTTTCATTACTCACAGGCCAACTTTTCTTCTAGTTTAGTGTTCACCCAAGATGAACTAATAAAAAGCCTCAAAAACATTTCTAGGAAAATACAAGGTGTGCATGGGATGAAAGGCATTCTCAGAAAAAACTCTTCATAGCAAAGTCTGATTTTGACAGTCATCTCGTTCTTCTGTATGTTTCTAAAAGCTTTCACTAATAGGAAATTTGTGTCAGTTCAGTGAGGTCAATGAAATAGCACTGTATCTTGCAGTTACATTTGGAAAGAGAGGCTTAAGAGACCAGCTGGTGCTACAGAGGACTGCCACTAGCAAGAGATTCTTTGAGAGACCTGCTTACCTGGGCATTGTGTGGACTAGAGCTTAGGGTCAATCGATGAAGCTGGTTAAAAAGAGCTTCACAGATGACAGAAGATTGTAGCCATAGGTAAGTAGTAGAATACATGCTTTGCATACAAAAGGTCCCAAATTTAATCCCTGGCATCTCCAGGCAAATCTGGAAAGGCCCTGTCTTAAAATCTGGAGACGGCTTGTCTACACTTCCGCTTGTCCTGTGTCTAGGAGGCATGTTTCTGTGCAGTTTTCTGCTTGACCTGTGCATTCTAGGCATGAGTCTGAGCGGTTTTGCCTTTACCCTGGAAAACCCGCTCTTTAGTGCTAAATCGGAACAAATGGCAATCTGCAGAAAACCCAATTGCCATTTGTTCCAATTCAGTGCTGAAGATTGGGTTTCGCTGGGGGAAAGTGGTGGGCAAAGGGAGGTTTGGATAAGCCCTCTGTGTAGACAATACTTAGATGGAACAATGACCTGTCTTAGTATATTGCAACTTTCTATTTTCCCAACTTAATCAGTTAATGGAACTCCCTACTATAAGATTTAGTGAAGGCTTTCAATAGAAATTGAGGTCTATTTGCTGTGATATCTAAATAGAGAAACAGAAACATATGGTATCTTTTAGGGGTGTGCAATGGCTTTGCATGAACCCCAAACTGGAGCAGGGTACCTCTGGGAGATTTTTTGGTTTTTTTGAGATGGGGCCTATATGAGGCAACTTGAAGCAGTGATCCCCTAAAGTGCCTCAAAGCACCTCCAGGACTCAGACACAGACACCCCCCCAAAAAAAATTTTTTTGCAGAGTAGTGTCTGCAAAGAAGTGATATTCTGCCTTTAAGCTTACCTCTTAAGGAAAAAGACCAGGGTGTGGTGAGAAGGGAGAGAAGAAGCTTTGCAAAAGCAAAACTTCTGTCTCTACAATTAAGAATAATGCCAGGACCAGGAGGCGGGAGGGGGAGCGCCTTAATGACTGACAGATCCAGCGTGTAATCAGAGATAATTATTTTGCCAGCGCTCCAATCCCAGTGCTTTGGGGTAAAGATTTTGAGTAGAGATGGGGAAGATTTCAGTTTGAACCTCGCATTCTGTATCTGCCTGGACCACACTTGGATCATAACACAGACATGTGGATTAGACTGCATGTTTATGAAACTTTCCAAAGCATGGTTCACTCTAAATTTCATTGCATTTTCATAAGCTGGTCCAAGAACTTCTCCAGTTCTTCATTTTTTTGCAAGCACGTAAGTAAGTAAGTAAGTAAGTAAGTAAGTAAGTAAGTAAGTAAGTTTCTAGCTTTTTGCAGCAGCGAGGTAGTGTGACATATTCTGCGCTCATTGAAAACTGCAAATAAAATCATCTGTAAGGCTAACCAGGATTTTGGGGTGTGTGTGTTAGGATGTTTGCCCCATAGCCATCTTTATATCCATATAATTATTCAGGAAAGGGATGGTAGTCGATACACTAATTGAAACTTCTGACAAAATTCATAACATGCCCCTGCATCTAGTCGCAGTTTTCAAGGAATGTGGCAATGGTGGTGCTTTCTAGTCGCTTCAAGCTGAGACATGGAAGCTAAGGCTGATAAGAACGGTAGTCTAAAACATCTGGAGGCCACCAGGTTCCTGATGGCTGTAGCAGGTCATTTCCATCGAAATTTGCACCAGTGTTTGAGGATCTAACTTGCTTATGAAATGTTATGTCAGAGCATTAGTTCCAAAGATATTCACGCACACTCCCATAAACCCCAATTTCTACCTTTCCTGGTAGCAAAAGCTAATCTGTTTTTCCTTGTGCTACAAGTGGCCTCTGTACCAAATTTGGTTCAGATTTGTCATCTTGCTCCTGAGATATTGAGACTGCATCATACATACACTAAATTAATGATTTCTCTTCTGAGAAAGAACAAACGTGTAAGAATGCCAAACTCATTTATCCTCTTCAGAACAACATACCATTCAACCAGAAATCAATAGCCTACTTACAACATTTCATGTGCATGGAATGGCATAACAGCCCCTGCAAACTTTCAGAAATGAACGTCGGATTAGGTGGGCTTTGGCAAGGTAATTCTGATGCCCTTGTGGCTACAGTGACCAGCACTTGTGTTGCAATCTGACGAAAGAAAGAAGACGCAGACAATGGGGTGAACCAAGGCCACTTTTTATTCATAATATCTGCAGGGGAGATTAGAAGAGCGGGAAGCTAAGAAAGCTAAGTTCAGCTTTGGTTGAGCCAAATGCTTCGCACTTCAAGCAGCTTGATAAGGCACAGCACCCAAAACCTAGGCCTCATGTTATGGTAAGCAGGGAGGCTTTTCCCCCCACCCATCCCAAATGCCCAAACTCCAGGCAGGTGCAGCAGGTGGGACGGAGGGTGAGTTGGGTAGGTATGAGAAAACAGCCAAAGGGACTTTCTGAGGATGTGCATTTGCATACACAGTCTCTGTGTATATGTGCATACACTAGGCAGTCCAGATTGCTTGTAACAACACTCTCAGATTCAGCACTGCATGGCTTGGGGGGGGGGTCAGACCTATGACACCTAGCTCACCTTCAGCTTAGAAAACAGTAAGGTAAAGGTAACCCTGACCATTAGGTCCAGTTGTGGCCGACTCTGGGGTTGCGGCGCTCATCTCTCTTTATTGGCCGAGGGAGCCGGCGTACAGCTTCCGGGTCATGTGGCCAGCATGACTAAGCCGCTTCTGGTGAAACCAGAGCAGTGCACGGAAATGCCCTTTACCTTCCCGCCAGAGTGGTACCTATTTATCTACTTGCATTTTGACGTGCTTTCGAACTGCTGGGTTGGCAGGAGCAGGGACCAAGGAACGGGAGCTCACCCCGTTGCGGGGATTCGAATTACCAACCTTCTGATCAGCAAGTCCTAGGCTCTATGGTTTAACCCATAGCGCCACCCACAAATCATTCCCCTGCCCCAAAATTTGGCTAGGAATTCACCTAGAAACAATCTCCTCTAAAATTAGTGGCTTGGGTGAGCATCCCTCTCTTGCTGTCTTACTGAAGTAGTTCTAAACTGATTGTAGCTTTAAAAAGAAAACACTGTTTGAAATTTATCCACGCCCCTTTTCACAATAGGGAAGTAAAACAGAAGGGCAATGAAACAAAACACAAGGGATGAGGAGGAGCCAGGTAGACATTTATAGCATAAACACACCTTGGATATCTATTGCCTCCCTTTGGGAGAAAAAGTGGGGTATCTAACAAACAAACAAACCAAGAAACCAAGTGCTATTGCTCCTCTGAAAACAAATGGCGCTTACTTTGCGCTGGTCTGTTGCTTTCTACTGTCCATGTTCTCTTTCTTTATTGCATGTCATTTAACCCTGACTTCACTTCTGCTGCAGGGATTACTTATCCTTTGGGTATGTTTTGAAAGAGAAGAGAAGAGAAGAGAAGAGAGGAGAGACCATGACCTAACAAATATTACTGAAGTCCTTTTAACAGCCCTATTGAAATTCCTACCCATATTTTGCCTCAGTGGGACCTTTCAAATTTGCTTTAAATTCCATTTTGGACTAGGCATATATTATATGAACATGGCTTCAAAAGAACATTTCGTCTGCTGCTACTTACAAAAAATGGCAGGCTTGGCATCTATTCAAGTACTTATTACGAAGCTTCTGTGATATTAATAAATGCTGCCTGCTAAAATCACATTTTCCCTTTTAACTTTGGTGGGGTGGGGGAGGGAGTAGAGGACGACACACTTATACCTGCTCTGACTCATATAATAGCCAAGACCTCTGCAGAGCAGTCCAAGCTACAGCATTTGCTATTTTTCAACACCTTCTCAGAAGGGAGTCAAATCAATCTCTTCGTTGCTGATATGGTAGGTCACCTTCAGCCTTTTAAAGTTACACACACACATAAATTGCAGGTAGCTAATGTAGCTTCTGTTAATGCACACCTCTGCGGAAGATGCTCTCTTCAGGGTCCAAACACCTATCCAATTCTACCCCTGCCCTATCTCAGCAGCATATTAATTCTCAGTGCCTTCCTTCATACATACATTGTAAAAACAACAACATGCTACTACTTTGTAAGCGAAAAACAGTCTTAGGCATGCTCAGTTTCACAACTTTGGCATGTCAGCTACTAACTCTCAACCTAGCCTACTTCACGGGGCTGTTGTGAAAATAAAAGTGAGAAGGGAAAGACTGTGTACATTACCTTCAGGACCTTGGAGGAAAATAAAGATACAAATACACAGCAGCAAGCAGCAGATATGTACAGTTCCACAACTCTCAGCAAAACACATATACACACCAAAAATGGTTTGCCAACATTCATCACTAAAGTTTCCCATGTGTTAAAGTGCAGTTTCCAGGAATTTTAACTTGCTGCAGCTATAAGGTGTTTAATTATTTTATCGATGTATTTGCTGATTCATTCTGTATTTTATATTTTTATTTTATGTTTACTGTATACTAGTAAAGAACAGCTCAGTGATTACCAATGAACTGTAGTGGTTGTGAAGGGCATAGAAAATTGCTGAGGGGACTGCAAAGTCCCCGTTTTGGCTCAGTAGGAAGGAAACCTCATTTATTCCAAGGATGTTACTTCTGAGTAAAACATAATGTTATGAGTTTGTGGGTGCCACACCCCTCTAATTCTAGCAAGTGTTAAAAACCAAACAAACCAGGCTAGTTTCCTGATGAGGTAACTGTCTGGGTGATGGGCCATTAAGGGAACAAATGAAAGGGAGCTCTGTGTCAGACCAAAAATGGTTGGGCCCTCAGTAAGAAGGACAAAACCTGAGTCTGAGGGCAGAATTTGCTGTTAGGCGAGCTAGAAGCTGGAAAAAAGCAGCTAGCAGAGGATCAGAGTGCAATGCTTATTCTCTGCTTGAATGCCAGGCTGTGGCTAAGGGAGAAACAAGACCCTTTTGGGGTGTTCATGCTGTGAACCCCTCCATCATAGGCTCAGGTTATATATATGTGTAAATAAACCATATATCATAAAGACACCACAGTCTCCGCTCTGCTTCATTTCCAAAAGGAAACACTGTTCCGTCCTGAGGCTTTTCTCAATCTGGAGAGTATAAACAAAATTCCACAAAGCTCTCAAACGTGTATTTTATTGAAGAGGTATTTCCTCACATTCCAGTAGGCTGTTCTTTTGGCTCTGAATGAATGTGGTTAGGAGGCTCTTTGTGAAGTTCTGTAAGAACAAGTGACTTTACCCCTCTTCCTGGGCTTGCAAGAACTAAAACAGAACTAGGTTGCAAAAGAGAGAGGAAGTTTCCCCCTGCTCTGGGCAGAGCCAATAGAAACTAGAATATGACTGTGCCTTCATTTCCCAGCCTGCCTTGAGGTCTGGAAAGGTACTACCTTTTCTTAGAGGAGCAGCATTATTATTCCTTCTACCTAATACTAATACACAGACTTGCTGTCACTAAATAACTGGACCCTGTGGGAGCAGAACAAACACAGACCCTGGGTAAGTGCCTGGCGCCCCTGGAATCTTGCACTGCTTGGAGACTGGGGTGGTGTGCACCCAGGCAATTGTGTTTTGTTCTGTAAAGGCAGCAGAATGAATGAAATAACATCGGTACAGAGGAAGGTGCTTAAACAAACATACCCCGGTAAGTTCCTTCAACCACCTTCCCCTATTTCTTTCTGCTGGTCAACATTCCTTTCTTTAATTCCTTGGCAACTGTGATTAAGCAATAGTGCTGCCTGCCAAAAACTGAAGCTTTAAAGTTATCTCCAGGAGTTGTTTTATAACTTTCTTTTAAAATTCCCAATAAACTTTTTTTTTTAATGAAAGCTAAGAGTCTGGGTCCCATGTTGGCATGAGGCCCAGTAAGTTTGTACCCTCATACTGCCTTGTCAGCAGCCCTGAATTGTTTCAGATTGTAATCTTAGTCACAGAAGGCCTCTGGCTTCAGGCTTTCTGTTCAGCCAGGTCTTCCTTTTTGGTCTTCCTTCCATGTACAACTGCATAATACATAAAGCAATGCTAGCAAACTTCATCTTTAGCTCTCAGCAGGGAACTAATAATAGGGCATGATTGCAGTTTAGCACATGTGTCACTAAAGCTAGCACCTCACTGATTTGGGAGCAGAGTGGCAAACTTTAATTCAGTATAAACCTGACCTAATAGGTTTAAAAAACAGAAAAAGCTAGCCATGACCACAATCTTTTTTGCTCTTGAAAGCCAATGTTTATTTTCTTCACTTTTTTGTGAATCTTTTCTATACATTTTAGAAACTGGAATACTGTTGCTATTTTCTTAAAGATACTTTAGCTTTAGCTATTTGAATTTGCAAAATTGTAAAAAGTGCAGGGAGCTTCCTGGAGAACAGAGGGCTCCCTGCTTCAGAAATCGACCCTCCAGCTCATGTAGGGTCAACCATGCTGACCAGTTATTTGAATGTGGATGAGTGGGTCAACATGGTGTGAATCATCAGAACATGGGTGGAGGAGATGCGCAAGCCAGGTCTGCCCTCCTGGTTTTTTAGTGCATCATAAAACATCAGATCTGCAAGTCCCAGTGCAGATCTTTGAATCCAGAATGCTAGTTGATCATATTTCCATCACCAGTGAAATGTGGATTTTCTTCTGCCTTCTTTCCAATACCAAGAGACAGCTAAATATAAAATGCACCACAATGTCCTTTACAGAGGGTATAAAACATACTTGCAAAATGCATATCAAATGGTGTGCATGTGATTAGAAATAGGGTTGCAAATAAGGTCTGAAGATGAATGGCTGACTGCTAGCTCCAGCTTCCTTCCTCCAGCTTCCTTCCTCTGGATCCCTGATTCCTCTTCATCTTTTGGTCCTCTTGGCTCTTACCTTCTTCTGTGATGTTCTCATGGCACTGCTGTAAAGCAATGATATGGCTTAGTCTGCAGTAATGGGAAAGGAGGATTTGGGAATCTGTCTCTCAGGTGGAAACTGGGAGGTTCTCTGAAGTATCTCCCTCACCAGCACCAAGAAAACAGGCACACAGACACGGTGGAATATTATGATAGAAGGTTAAAACTCCTTTGCGTCTATGTAAAAGTGTTGATCCTTTCTTCTTTGCTTTCTTCTTTCCAAATTTCTGCTCCCAACACTTCTTGTGTCTGATTTCGTGTACATTAAAACACTCTATTCAACTGAAACAAATTTATGGTTATGTTAAATTCTCCATAGCAAACCCGAAATCCCTTGAAGCTGATAAACCCTTTTCCTTTTCCCTTTCGCAGATCAAAGTAAAGGATACCTTTTAATCTTTCAGAAACTTGTATTTTAATGAGAATTGTAACCCCGTATTGTAAACCTCTCCTTAAGTGACTTGGCCTAGTAGCAGGAAAAACAATCAAAGCTTCTTTAGCTGCTCACATTAAGAGTTATTTGCTTCATAGCTAGAGCATTTCTGCTGATAGGTCAGAAATTCCATGTGTTAAATATAGCTACATATCTGAGTGAAATTAGCTAAAGCAACAAAGGAAAGGACTTCCAAACTAGAAAGCAACCAGCCTTGTGTATAGCTCCTACACACAAGCACAAGTGCAACAAGGGCTTTTTACTTGAAATTTTAGTAAGGCCAGAAAAGGCTACTGCAATGAGACACCGTACTTAGAAATAATTACTAAACAACAACAATAGCTTTACAAATGGCAGCAAAAGAAACCAGTTTGTTTGCTGCCTGCCCTTCATCCTAAGATCTCAGCGTGGGTTACAGATTGTAGTGTTTAAGGACCAAACTAGATGTGTTTGGGACAGCCAAGACTGTTCTGCACATGTTCTCCCCATTCCTGCATCAGACACCAAGTGTAGTTAATCTAAACTTCATACCCATTTGTGCCATGGACCTCTCCCCTCTTCACCTGCCCTAATCCTGAGTTTGTCTTGAGCAGGGGCAAGGAACCTCAGGTGTGGGAGCTAAATGGAGCCCTCCAGGTTTCTCTCCCTGGTCCTCCCTACACCATGGCTTCTCCCTAGCCAGCCTTGCTCTGTACCTTCCTTTTGCCAGAATGTGTCCTTGAAAAGTGATGGTGTCCCTTTCATGCCAGAATGGAGATACGACTGTATGTCTGTCTGTAGGAATCTAGTAGCTGGAATTAAGCCCATTGTACACAGGTAAGAGTTGCATTCATAGCCCAACCATGTCTTGGTTTGACTGTGCCTGCTGCTGGACTGAAAGTGCTCTCCTACCCCAGGGGGTAGGAGACCTGGTGCATTGATTAATGTCCCCTCACCTGTATGTCCCCCCCCCCCGGTTAAAAATTAATCCCCCTTCTAAATTTATACAGTCTTATGAATAAACTAACACGTCTCCCCACCACATCTAGAAAGAAGGCTTTCTGAGGACAGAAAGATTGTCATTTGTGCTACTGGTGGATACTAATCAGGTATCTGCTACTTATATTTTCCATTACTAAAGTTCTCTTTGCTGCAGAAAAAAGGTATTTATAATGGGCTTTTAGCAAACAGATAGATGAATGAGGTTTCTTGTTGAGCTAGGGATCTGTATGTTCCCAGAGTTCCCTCATAATGTATAAGTCCATGGATAATTGCTAATGAGGCAAGCCCCTGGAGAGCCAAGCTTCTGATCTTCGCTCTTTTCAAGGAGGTCTTTATGTCTGTCAGCACCTGCTGAACATCACATTAATAGCTTTGAATAAAGGACCTGGGTAAAAGAACGAAGATCATTCCATAATAATCAAGCTTATAGTTCAGGGAACTGAAAGCATGAACAAAATAGAAAAATGACAAGTCGTTTAAACGGGTGGATCGACTAATTTCAAAACTTAGGAGCATATGGTACCACTCAGCTGCCCCTCATTAGAAGAGACGCCACTCATTTTAGACCCAAAAAACTAACACCTTCCTACACAGCCCTGATGTTCACACTTTATTACAGTAAATTGTTTACAGAAAAGAGGCTAAATCATGAAAACAGGGCTGTGGAAAATATCACTTTGGGAGTTGAAATTCCCACAGGAGAAGCACTTTGAGGAAAGAGTGGAGGGGGAGGAACTTCTAAAATGCATCTACCACCTCACATGACAACTAAGCCCAAGTCCCATGAGCACATCCACTCTGATATATTCATACACACAAATGCACGTACATCATCACTGTAGTCATTACTGTACAAACAAGAGGAACTAAATGAACAAAAAGCACTACAGCCCAAACTGAGAAAGAAAATGAGAAAAATATTCAGCATCTATCTCAGACCATAGCCAGTATCACTAGATGAGTAGGTCACCATGGGACAGTCTTGTTCAAGTATTGTATAAATGGGTTCTATTGTGTTAACAAAGCCTGGTTTAAATTAATATTTCCACCCCGGAGATATTTAAAACAGGTCAACTAAGGCCACAATCCTAGCCTTACCTACATAGGAGTAAGCCCCACTCAGTAGGATTTACTTCTGAGAAGACATGGTTAGGATTGTGCTATTACAAATCAACACCATCTTCCAATTCTTTCATTTCCAGATCTCAGGACTTGGCAAATGGTCTTGTTCCTAATATTTAGTAATAAAATCCTACCTATAATTAATGAATTAGCCAATAACTGTCTGTATTCAGATCTAACATAAGGCTTCACATAAAATATTTATAGGTATCAATGGGATCTCTTTAACTATAATGTCTTTAACATATAATAAAATATATTTTCCATATTGCTGGGTGACGTCACAGCCCCATCAGATGTGGAAGGAAGTCTCAATGCATCATTCAAACATGTAGCAATTGAATTACTATGCAATCTGTATATTCTTACAGCATAATGTGTATGTTATAGTTTTTTATTAAAAACTTACCCATTGCATATACATATATATGATGTCCATTGTAAGAATTGGTTATCTCAGTAAGCAACTCTCCACTCAATTTAAAGTATTTTATCACTGTTAATCAAACTTCTCTGAATATTTTGGATAGTAGGCACTGTTCTCCAACAGAGTTATCATTAAAACCTCAAAAGGTGCAATTATTCAGTACAAAAACAAACATATTATTTTGAATAATAAACTTGAATTTGCAGGGATTGCAAAAAAATTGAGAACTTGCTTGTCAGAGCCACCCGTTTGGTCCCAGCTCACAAGAGACCCAACTCCGATCCGGTTTATTTACAGAAAGTCTTTATTGAAGATCATGGTTGCGTTTACATTCCATCTTTGTGACTCTACGTCTGTAACGTTAGACCGCTGAAGTCCCCTCTGAATCTGTCCCGCCGAGGCACCAATTTAAGAGGCTAGTCCTGGACCACCTCTTCCTCTCCTTCCTTTTCCACAGGGTCTTTCTGCCCCCCTGGGTTCCCCCTCGCCGGGACTCGCCCGAGGCTGAATCCTCTGACGCCTCTGCCCCCCTCCTTCTCGCTTTGGGGCCGGGCTCCTCCCCAGGGCTCTCCTCACTTCCGCGCGCCTCTACATTTGAACTTGGCGCGCGTACGTTGCTCCTGACCTTTCTCTCGACCGCTACACTGCTCCCGGTGCTGCTCTCCACCCCTTCCGGCTGAGCGCCCTGCTCCGATCTCCTTCCCCTGTCTCTTTCTTGCTCTGCTCCCTCTGACACACTGGTAACTCCACCCCCTTCACTCCGTTCCGGCTGAGAAGCCAGCTCCTGTCTCCAACTCCCACTGGGGCTTCTCCCTTCGCTCCCCTGCTCCTCACTGCTTCCCCCTTGTCCCCCCTTTGGTCTGACCAGGGGGGCCCCCTTTTGGGAGTCCTCTGACTCACTGGTCAGACTCATGGACGACCTTTGGGCATCGTCATCCTCCTCCTCATCTCTCTGGGATTCTTCCCCCTTGCTCTCTGTCTCCTCCCCCATCTGCTCTTCTCTCCCTGAAACCCTGACATCCATCCCCCCCTCGAAGCCCCCCCTTCCCCCCTCCCGCTCGCCGGGGGCCGGTTGTGGAAACTGCGGCTCTTCGGGGGTAGGCTCAGGATACAGGTCGTCTACGTCAATGTTCTCTGCTGGCAGTTCTGTGTATGTGTGTTCGAACTCGGGTTCTTCACCCAAAGGCATCTCAGTCTCTTCTTCCATTGCTACTTCCTCTGGTGCTGCCCGCCAAGGACCCATCATCCACCTCTTACGCCATTCCTCCTCTGGTTGCTCCTCCCACCAATAAGGGGTTTCCGTGTCCACCCCCGAGCACGATCCCCTGGGCGGGCTTGATTCTGGTGTTCTTTCCTCGGGGGAAGAGAAACCCCTGAACGTGCTATCTGACAATGTGGGTGTGAAAAGCCAGTCATCAAAGTACTCAGCTGGCATGGGTCTATGTGGGAAAAGTGCATGGAACTCTTCTTTCAAAAGGGGTTCGTCTAACGCGTAGCCCGGCACCCAACTACTGGCAGTGGCTGGGGTGCCCTCCCTGGCGAGAAAGTATTCAACCCCCTCCTCCCCCCATCTCGAGTCCAGTATCTCTGTGACCTCGTTAAGGGGTTCGGCCCTCGGCGACCCCCCCCCTCTTGGGTGCCCCTTTGCGTGGGTCTGGTACTGTTTCTGACTCTTGAAACCTGTGCGGGGCCTTGTAGGGAGTGAGCACCGACCTATGAAAGACCGGGTGCACTCTGGAGCCTTCTGGAAGGGCCAGGCGAAACGCTACAGGATTGATCCTAGCCTCAACTTGGTATGGTCCTAGCTGCCTGTGTCCTAGCTTCTTCTTGGCTAACGATTTGGCTGGCATAGCTTGGGCCGCTAACCATACCCAGTCCCCCACCTGGATGTCCTCTCCCGCCCTTCTGTGCTTGTCCGCCTGCACCTTATAGGCCTGCTTGGCCAGCTCCAAATGTCTCCGCAGCTCCTCGTGCACCTCTTGCAACTCTGCTGCGAACTGGTCGGCCTCTTGAGGCACCCCCTCTCCTGGCGTTATAAGTCTCGGAAAGGTTCTGGGATGACGGCCATTGTTCGCGAAGAACGGCGTCACCCCGGTCGATGCGTGCTTCGTGTTGTTGTAGGCAAACTCAGCCATCGGCAGGTAGTCCACCCACGCTGCTGGTCGCTGATTGGCGTAACACCTCAGGTACTGCTGCATGATCGCGTTGACCCTCTCTGCTTGGCCGTTGGTCTGTGGATGTCTCGCCGACGCTAGGTCGATCTTGACGTGCAGGATACCCAGAAGCTTCTGCCAGAAGTTGGAAACAAATTGGCGCTCCCTGTCGGACAGGACGGACTGCGGTAGTCCATGCACTCTGAACACGTGGTCGATGAAGAGTTTGGCGGTCTGTTCTGCCGTCGCCACCTTGGCACAAGGAATGAAGTGCGCCATCTTGGTGAACAAGTCCACAACCACCAGCACCGCCGTCTTGCCCCTGGAGCTAGGCAGGTCAGTAACAAAGTCCAGTGCTACCCTCTCCCACGGTTGCTGCGGCGTTTCCAGCGGTTCCAACAACCCCGCCGGCTTCTGGTGTACTGGTTTGGACCTCTGACAGGTGTCACACCTGGCGACGTAATCCGCCACCTCTCCCCGCATCTGGGGCCACCAAAAGTCCCTGGCCACTAATTCTATTGTCTTCTCCTTGCCGAAGTGGCCCGCACTGGGGGCGTCGTGCATTTGCTGCAGAACCTTTGCGCGAAGTTCGTCGTTAGGCACGTAGAGGGCACCCTTGCGAGTTAAGAGTCCGTCCCGCAACTGGAACTCATCGTCTCTTTGCGACCCGCTGCGGAGCTCCTCCATCTTGGACTGTGCAAATTGATCCGCTTGCAACGCGCGTCGCACCGCGTCCAGGTCGACTGCGATGGCAGCGCATGCCCACGCCTGTGGTGTGAAAATGTGCTTCGCTGCAATTGGTGTCGTCTCTTCCAGGTATTGCGGTTTCCTGGAGAGCGCGTCTGCTATAACATTGGAGTCTCCCGGGATGTATTCTATTTTGAAGTCGAAATCCGCAAAGAATTCTGCCCAGCGCATGTGTCTTTGGGTCTGCAGCCTTGCCGTTCGCCAATACTCTAAGTTCTTGTGATCCGTGCGGACCTGCACTGTGTGCTTGGCTCCTATGAGGAAGTGTCGCCACGCTTTGAAAGCTGCATGAATGGCCAACAGCTCCCTGTCCCATATGGTGTAGTTCCGCTCCGTCTTGCTGAGCTTCCGGGAGTAGAAGGCACCCGGCCTCCAATTGCCTTGCGGATCCTCCTGCAGAAGGACGGCTCCAACCGCTCTGTCTGACGCGTCGGTTTCCACCCGCATGGGCCTGCCGGGATTCACGTGCAGCAGCTGCTCCTCGGAGGCGAAGAGGCTTTTAAGCTTCCGAAAAGAGCGCTCTGCCTGTTCCGTCCAAGCGAACTTCTTCTTCTTGGAACTGAGGGTGTCCGTGATTGCTGCCGTCTCATTTGCAAAACCTTTGATGAATTTGCGATAAAAATTGGCAAATCCGATGAATCTCTGGACCTCCTTCCGATTGCGTGGGCTCTTCCAGTCCAACACCGCTTGGACCTTGCCTCTGTCCATGGCCAGCCCCTCGTCGGACAGCTTGTAGCCAAGGAAATCCACCTCCGTCACATCAAACTGGCACTTCTCCAACTTGGCGTACAGCCTGTGCTCCTGCAACCTCTGTAGGACCTCCTTTACATCCTTCTCATGAGCTTCCGGCGATTCCGAGAAAATCAGGATGTCGTCGAGAAAACATACACACTTCTTGTAGAGGAGTCCCGCCAGCACGTGATGCATAAATGCTTGGAAAACGTGGCTGCCATTTTGGAGACCAAACGGCATAACTCTGTATTCATACGTGCCTAGAGGCGTGAACATGGCAGTCTTCCACTCATCGCCCTTCCGGATGCGGATGAGGTTGTACGCTCCACGCAAATCCAACTTGGTGAAGATCTTACCCTTCCTAACGGTCGCTAGGAGGTCGTCAATCTTGGGCATGGGAAAGGCCTTGGGCTTAGTCAGTCTGTTTATGAATCTATAGTCCACAATGAGTCTTTTTTGGGGCGTGTCTTTCTTCTTCACAAAGAAAACAGGACTGCCTCCCACTGTTTTGGATTCCCGGATGAACCCGCGCTTCAGATTATGCTCTATGAACTCTCTGAGCTCTTGCATCTCGTCCTCAGACATGGAATACAGCTTTGCAGTTGGCAGCTGCGCCCCTGGCACCAGGTCGATCGTACAGTCGTAAGGCCTGTGAGGCGGCAACTTGTCAGCTTCTTTCTCGCAGAAAACCTCCAAGAATCCCTCGTACTTGTGAGGCACTGCCTGCACCATGCCCAGGTGCAGTTGCTGCTCAGCTCCTTCCTCCTGATTGGTTTGGATGCAATGCTGAGCACAATACGATGAGCAGAAGGTGATCTGCCGGTGGTACCACGCTACAGCGGGACTATGCCTCTCCAGCCAACTCATGCCTAACACAATGGGCGTGTCTGACAGGTGGGTGACATTGAAGCTAATGAGTTCTCGATGATTTCCAATCTGCATCACCATGGGAGGCGTCTGCTGCACAACTTGCCCTCCCAGCAATTTCCTGCCGTCCACTGTGACCACGTTCAGAGGCGTCGTTGCAGGCAGGAGCGCTATGCTATGCTGCTTGACAAATTGTATTCCCACAAAATCCGCATTGCTTCCTGAATCAATCGTGATGGGAACTTCCAGGGATTGTCCATTTGGCAGCTGAAGGGTTGCAGTGAGTTGCACTGCTGGCTTGGGTGGTAAAGGGTCTGTGCGTTGCAAGGGTGCTGGGGACTGTTCTACAGATCCGCCTGGCTGAGCCCCAGTAGCTCCGCTTCCAGCCAGGCACTGTCGTTTCCCTGAGGCTGCTCTCTTTGCACCACTTCCGCTGCCACTGTTGCTAGAGCTGCAGTGTGTTTTTGGAGCCTCTGGGGGCACTCTTTCACCATATGGTGTGCACTGTCACAGATGTAACATTTCCTGGTCCCTCTAGGAGGCTTCGCCTTCACTGCACCGGAAACAGGGGCTCTGGATGGTGTCTGAGCCCTAGCACCACCGATTTCCATCGGCTCTTCTCCTTGCCTCCCCAAGGGCGAGGGGTGCGTCTGGCTGAAGTCCCTGGGGACAAAAGGGGGGGTTCTCGCTGGTGCACGCGCCTGGGGTCCCTCCCCCTCGTGCCACGGGCGTCCCTCATGTCGGATTCCTATAGCCAAAGCCCGTTGCACTACGTTTTCTAGGGTCTGGGGTCTATCCCCCCTGGCGATCTCATCCTTGACGGGGGGGCTAAGACCTTCCCAGAAAAGATCTCTGACTGGTTTACTATCCTTCTCCCAGCCCAACGCAGTTAGTAATGCAAAGAACTTGGAATGATATTGACGTACAGTGGCTTTGCCTTGCCGCAGTCCGTGCATCTGTCTACGCGCAATATCCACATCCACAGAGGACTGGAAACAAGCATCCATCGCTTTAATAAATTCATCAGAATTGCGGCGGGCAGGGCCATCTTCGCGCCACAAATTGCGCAGCCAAGCTCTGGCCTCCCCATGCAGATGCGAAATTATGAACCCCACTCTCTCCTCCTCATCTTTAAAATCATGACGGAGTAAATGCAGTGCATACACGACGTCTGCCCTGAAGTTAGGGTAGTCTTGCAGGTTGCCATTAAAGTGCGTAACTAGGGCGCCCCCCCCGCCGTCCAAGTGCAACGCCCTCCGATCTGGAACCCGGGACCCCTGCCCTGCCTGCCTGCTCCCACCTTGTTCGCAGGTCCTGGCAAGCCTTGTCCAGTTCGTCATTCTTCTTCTGTGATGCAATGACTGCAGCTGTGAGTTCGGTAACTTGATTCCTCAGCGTAAGCAGCTGTTCCTCCGCGCTCATGGCTGCTCCCGTTGGTGAGCTGTGCAAAAAAAAATTTTTTGCGTTCTGGAGAGGGGACTTACTGTCAGAGCCACCCGTTTGGTCCCAGCTCACAAGAGACCCAACTCCGATCCGGTTTATTTACAGAAAGTCTTTATTGAAGATCATGGTTGCGTTTACATTCCATCTTTGTGACTCTACGTCTGTAACGTTAGACCGCTGAAGTCCCCTCTGAATCTGTCCCGCCGAGGCACCAATTTAAGAGGCTAGTCCTGGACCACCTCTTCCTCTCCTTCCTTTTCCGCAGGGTCTTTCTGCCCCCCTGGGTTCCCCCTCGCCGGGACTCGCCCGAGGCTGAATCCTCTGACGCCTCTGCCCCCCTCCTTCTCGCTTTGGGGCCGGGCTCCTCCCCAGGGCTCTCCTCACTTCCGCGCGCCTCTACATTTGAACTTGGCGCGCGTACGTTGCTCCTGACCTTTCTCTCGACCGCTACACTGCTCCCGGTGCTGCTCTCCACCCCTTCCGGCTGAGCGCCCTGCTCCGATCTCCTTCCCCTGTCTCTTTCTTGCTCTGCTCCCTCTGACACACTGGTAACTCCACCCCCTTCACTCCGTTCCGGCTGAGAAGCCAGCTCCTGTCTCCAACTCCCACTGGGGCTTCTCCCTTCGCTCCCCTGCTCCTCACTGCTTCCCCCTTGTCCCCCCTTTGGTCTGACCAGGGGGGCCCCCTTTTGGGAGTCCTCTGACTCACTGGTCAGACTCATGGACGACCTTTGGGCATCGTCATCCTCCTCCTCATCTCTCTGGGATTCTTCCCCCTCGCTCTCTGTCTCCTCCCCCATCTGCTCTTCTCTCCCTGAAACCCTGACATTGCTTATTACGTACCTTTTGTATTAATGTGCCCAAAGATAAAATGCTCCCCAAACCATTCCTCAAGCCAAATATTAAAGCTCCTTTCCTCTTTAAGTTTCTGAAATTCCTTGCTGCCAAGAAAAGAGGAGAATGGATATATTTTTTATGTTATTAAGAAACTTGCAGAATGGTTATTTTCACCACTGTTTCTTGTATCCACTCAAAGCCACAAGGAAATTTATACACACCATTTGACTCTGGCTTGGCAATTCAGAGCCAGATGGTAACCTTCAGGGAGCTGATTTTTTTGCTCAGGGCCATCAGTTCTCAATGCTCTACTGTATGAGAAGTGGGATGGATGCAGGCTCTGTAAGTATCACACTGCTTGCCATGATGAAAGGACCGAACTCCACTGGTGTTCCAACCAACTGTTTGCAAAGGATGGAGGGCTTTGAAAACATTCAATATGCATGCTTGCAAAGACTCAAGATGTCCTGCCATTGGCCCCCCTCTGTCTCTGTCCTGTGGCTAAGAATCATAGAATCACAGAATTGGAGAGTTGCAAATTTAGCGCTGAGAAGAGGAAGGCTGCCACAGGCAATCCCAAACCATAGCAGAGTAACTTTTCACTCCAGGGACTTGAGAGACCTTACCAGCAGACCGTTTTCTGGGCCTACAAGATTGTGCAAGCTGTATTTTTTTTTTTTGCTTTATTAACAATCTCTTATATCATATGACACATTTCATATAGCATATCTCGTATGACATACATATACATATGTATTGTACATCTTCTTGAGTAAACATATATATAATCCATGTAAGCAAAAACCATATACAAGTAGTATTCTGTTTGTTTACATAAATTAAACTGATTTGTATTTTTACTATCTTTTGTTGTCTGATCTTTTTATTAACATGAGTTAAAGAAAGAAAAAAAAAGAAAAAAAAGAAAAAGGTGTAGTTGGTCTTCCTATCATTTCCTGGTTTATAGCCTTATTCTAGTAATGAATATGCCTATCATTATTGAGTTATTCTTTATATTCCTTCTAATACATTCTTACAACAGTTAGTACCTTTTGACTTATTTGCTAGTCCGTTATAGCTGAAACATTTCCGCCTTTCCAGTTCATTGCTATCAATGTTCGAGCTGCAGCCGTGGCATATAGAAAAATTCCTCTCAAATTTTTCGGAACATCGTTGCTGAGAATGCTTAGTAGAAAAGCCTCGGGCTTTTTTTGGAAAGGTTAACCCAAAGTTTTTCCCCCAGCTCATCATAAACAAGGCACCAAAATTCTCTAATCTTTCTATATGTCCACCACATATGATACATGTCTCCATTACTTTCCCCACATTTCCAACAGTTGTTTGCTATGTTTTCGTACAAGCTGTACTTTAAAACAAAAGGTGCTTGATCATCTTGGTGTTTCATTTGCAATAGCATGCAGCCAGTAATTCAGAAAGGATCCTTCAAAAATGGCACAGGGCACTTCTTTTGGGACATTGGCTGCAGTGTGAAGATTCGCTCCAGCCTTCCTGCCTCAAGGCCTTCTGCCACCTCTGCACCTTGCTTCCTGGGATGTCCTTACATCAGTTTTCCAATCTGTAGTCTGCTCTGCATAGCTTCCCCTTTCCTAAGGCTTCTGTCAAGTTTAATCTCAGCCAACTGTCTGCATCAACAAAAGTATATTGTGTCTAGATCAAGGGAAGTAATAATACCACTCTATTCTGCCTTGTTCAGACCACACCTGGAATACTGTGTCCAGTTCTGGGTGATGAAATTTAAGAAGGATGTTGACAAGCTGCAATGTGGGCAGAGGAGGGCAACCAAGCCTTATGAGGAAGAGTTGAAGGAGCTGGGTATGTTTAGCCTGGAAAAAAAGGAGTCTGAGAGGAGATATGAAAGCCATCTTCAGATATCTCAAGGGCAGTCCCATAGAAGAAGGAGCAAGCTTGTTTTCTGCTGCTCTGGAGGGTTCGACTCAAACCAGTGGATTCAAATAACAAGAAAGGAGATTCCGACTAAACATGAGGAAAAACTTTCTGGCAGTGGGAACGGTCTCCCTCAGGAGGTTGTGGACTCTCCTTCCCTGGAGGTTTTTAAGCAGATGTTGGAGGGCCATCTGTCATGGATACTGTTATGTACTATGCTTGGATCCTAGAACAATAGGCAAGTAGGATCCTAGAATGCAACAACTGATTGGCTTGCAGGAAAAGACCAATCTGGCTCCAGGAGGGAAGCAGAATAAGCCAATCAGACAGGACTCATTGTGTAAATAATGTATATAAAAGCCTGAGGTTTGGGGGGCAATTCGATCACTGTTTTACAAGCTGCAATAAAGAGCATGAAGGGCTCCCCTCCAACTCTACAATTCTATGATTTTCATGAAAATTCCCTAGCATCACAGTGCTTTAGCTTAGCAATGTCAGAGGCCTCACTATCACAGAATAAGTATTTTAAAAAGCACACAATGCCTGACTTCAAATTAGTATAGGAAGCAACCCTATATACAGAGTTTTCACAGCACTCCCTAGATTTAGAGTGTTGTTCTATAAACTCTTAATCAATACAATTCACAGCACATCTTTGAATCTCAGGGCAACCCCATCTCAACATTCAGGGTGACCCAGAGAAGGTCCAAATCAGTTGGAGCCATCAGGGCTTATGCAAATACGAGCCAGCACGAAATGACCTGTACAAATCACTACAGCTCCCCATGCCAAGCTGCAGTGGGTTAGCAGGATCTGACTGCTTTGAGTCCAGACCTCTGAAGACTCTCTGCAAGGCAGGATTTGCTTTTGAGAAGCTGTTTGTAGTGTTGAAGGATTCACCTCTGTTGCTGCTGTCTCCGTTCAGATTAGCCAGCAAAGTATAACATCGGTGCCTGCTGTTTCATCATGCCTGGTGGGTATATATTGAGATCAAACACTTTACATCTGCACAGGAAGAAAGGCAAGAAATGTATCATACTTAAAAACCAGAAAACAGAAAGGCAACAAACATGGTCATGGCGCTAGTTGTTCCGCTTCAGGCTTTACTTTTAACCAGCAATGCTAAACGCTTGAAGCCAGCCAGCCCTGTGCACATTACTTTTCGTAACAACACAGGAGACAGCAGGTATTTTAAATGCATACATAAATGCATACACAAATGTTATGGGAATCCAGACTTTCTTTTGTGCCAAGTTATTGGATAGGTGCACTTTGAAACTAGGGGTGCCATGAATAGCTGTGATTTCCTACTCCTAATCACCGTTTCAAGGAATGCACAAGCTGTGGGGCACTCAAGACAATGGCAGAATGATTCAGATCGGCATTAATTTATTCACTACTATCTGTGCCTTGAAGAGGAGGGATGTGGTATACATTTTAGGTAATGCTTGTTTTATTTATTCAGCCACCAAAGAAATGTGATTGGGATATAAATCCTGATAATAAATAAGCAATAAATACAAAACAGTCATAGGCCACCTTTATGTCAAAATGCTCTACAAGATGCCTTACATCAATTGTTAAGGGACAAATGAATTATCCCCATGTGTGCCCCATGGGTGGGGAAGATGGTTGGAGGGCAAGAATAGTGCTCCATGGCACGGCCATGCCTATGCCGGTTGGCCTTTGGGGAGTTGACCAGAGAGGGAATGTCTCTCTTCTGGTCCACTCCTGGATTGTACAGTTGGATGACCTTCGTGGTCCCTCCAACTCTAAAATTATATGATTCTATGAAATCATAAGCCCCAGCCAAGCACTGTTTGGGATGTGATGTAAGGGGATTGGGAATGGAAGAACAGTTCCCAGTTGCTTTGCACTCAGCATTGCCTGCCTGCCCTTTTCACTTCGTTCGGAGTTTATTTTGTAGACAGTACTTCCCCTAGCATGAAGATGCGCAAAAGCCCCCTGTTGTAAACAAAAACTGCTCCCTTTCCCTTATGGGGTACACAAGAGTCCTTTGTAGGTTCTCCATCAGTAGGAGAAAATAACAGAGGCCAACCAGAGAATATTGAGAAGCAAAGCAGCTGGTAAGCCTGATCTTTATTAAAGCTGTTGCAACAGGGTGTTCCCCCACACGCAGGAGAGAAGAGGAGGACCCAGGACAAAGGTGTGCAAGCCCTTATATAGACTTTTGAACTGCCTACCCTGGAGCCCAAGACCACCCATCCATACATCATACACATGGTACACCAGAGAAGGGGTGGACTACAACAGAAATCTGAGTGCGTTGTTTTTATCCTGTCTGCCAGGTTACCTGATTAGATTACCTGGGCATCCTGGCAATTATTTTGTTATGATAACTACTCAGTTATTGAATCCAGGTCACAGCTTACCCTATTCATATCTTAACTGTGCCCTTGAGACCAGATTTTTGAACAAAGAGACAATGGGGAGGCTCCCCATTTCCTTCGACCTTGCAGAGAAATATTTGAGGTCAATTTGTAAGAGACAAATGGTTTCAGGACTTTTTCTTTGGGTCTCAGACATGTGGTCTATACATTTATGTATGTGCTTGCTTGGTACATTTATGTAAAACCTTAAAATTCTTATAATACCCCCCTTACTGGGAACTTATAAGGAGGAGGTTCACACACACACACACACACACACACACTCACACTCATATATATTTCAAGGTAGCTCCACCCACTGCTGGCCATGCACCCCACAGTCTGCATACTCCATAGGCTGTTAGGGCAAAGGACCCTCCATATGAGAGATCGCCACCCATGAAGGGGATGTCTGTTTATACATCAGTGTGTCTATTAAGGCCCTTGTCACATGTGAAGAATGCACGGAGTATGGTGTGTGAGGCTGGGACTAGCCGCGGGGGGGGGGGGGGCTGTGACCTCTTCACGTGTAATTTGGGCATATGGGGAGGTGTCATATGGGGGTTCCAGTCTGCACTCCAGACCAACTACTTAAGTTAGAATCCTGTGGCCCCAATGCCTGAGGGTCTGGTGCATCGGTACTCCCTATATTTGCCTCTGATTTTGTGTAAGAAGTGCAAGCACAGGGAAATCTGGTCCATTCCTCTCTTTTTTTTGGGGGGGGGGTGTTATTTCTAAAAGAGCTGTAACACTGCAACCCCAAACACATTTACTAGGCCATAAATTCAGCATAATTCAGTGAGACTTACTTCTGTGTAAACATGGGCTGGTACTGTAGGATTGCAATGCTTAGCCACCTAAATGGTGAGTCTCTTAAATCAAAAGGACTTTCACCCCAGTAAACATGGGAAAACTGTTTTTTTTTTCCCATGTGCTTTGGATTGGGGAGAAAAACACCAGATAAATAAATGTTTTCAAATACAGTATGGTTGGAATGGGGGAAAGTGTTTGCAAGCATCTTCTGGGACACAAACATAATCTAAAAATAAGTTATTGTTATGCGATTCCTTTGTGATTTTCTTCTCCTTTGTACACTATTTTTAATGCATTCCCCCTTGTGCTGTTTCTTACCTTTTGTTCTCTGTTTGTTTCATTAGTTCTAGATTGTTTATGGTTACTTGCTTTTTATTCTAACTGCATTTGCTATTCCCTGCGTCTATCCCCCTGGACAGGCATTCTTCTCTCTTCCACATTACTGCTTTCTATGTGCCAAGATTAAATACTCTTTGATCTTCTTTGCTCCTACTGATCCATTTACATCTCTTCTGTATGTTTTTCTGGTCCTTGGATTACTTAACTCTTAAGTCCCTGATTTATTCTAGGTGCCAAGCTCTGTTTTCAGTTATCTCTCAGAATCTGATACTTTACTTTCTGAAACTATGATTACAGAAACATGTATGGACATCTTTTATCCACCAGTCATTTGTTATCCCAGATTATCTATAGAGTTTTTCAGCAGAGTATGAACGTCCTCCATGTGACAGTAATTATGTAACACATGATGAGTGCTCCTATGTTTTGAGCCTTTGAAATGCAAGTTTTCATCCTAGTTGGCATATAGCTGGGATGAAATTTGGTAACACCCCTCATGGGATGCAAGGAGGATAGGAACAGTCTTTGGACCCAGAGCTCAAAGGATTGTTAATGCAACCCAGTAGAAGACATTACTCCATGCCCACTTTTATAGTGCAGGTCCGTTTGATTCAGTTCCACAGGTTAAGCAGCATTCTTGGGGCAGAGTTTGTTCTGCTACAACAAAGCACCTTTTAGGTTTCCCTTCTTTTTTTAAGTTACAGAAACATATGCAGCCTTTGGCTGCCGACGCTACCTTTTTGTCCCCAGAAACTCGGCACCACCACTTCCATCTCGCACACTGACACTTCAGATTAATTGCCAGCTTTTCCCCTGCTGAACTCAGCCAGCAAGCCACTTATGACTCCAGCAGATGTTTCTGCACTTCTAGCAAGCTAAAAAAGTTTATGTTCCCTTCCGCTTCCTTCTGCATTGACAAATTAACTCCACTGCAGCAGAAGAATTAAAAGGATGGGGGAGGAGAGAGAGAGAACCACCAAAACTTATAGCAAAGAAATAACTAGCTACCAAATTAATTTGAATAATGACCCTGTTAACGCCTCACTTCTATCCAAGTGGGAGGGCTGGAGTCCAAGCTGAGAATAGTCAGAGGCCCAAACCGACCCAGTAAGGGAAAGAAAAACAAACACCATGTTCTTCAACTGAATGCTTCTTCAAGTAATCTGCTTTAGAATTAGGTTTGGTTAATTGAGCTTCAACTACCACTTATTTTTTAAAAAGGAAAATAACCTAGTTGAATTCAAGCCCAGTCCTGACCCTGTCAAGCTGCTGATGACATAGTCTGAATCTTTCCCCTAGCCCCTCTTGAGCCCCCAGTCACACCCTGCGAGATCTCCCATGTCATAATATCCCAGATTTCCTTGACTGATGTTGCAGGAGCACCAGTGTCAACTGTTTCTGCAGCAGGTAAGGAAGGAAGGCTGTCTCTCACCCACCCACCCACCCAGCTTGCTATCTTCTTTCCTGGTGTTTTAAAGCCTGATATTATATAATAGGAACATGGAGAGATGGAAGAAGGCTACCCTACCTGCAGATTTGCAACCAGTAGGTGGCTGGGAGGAGTGTATTGAGGGGTAGCCGTTCTCTGGACTGAAGTGGTAAACATATCTTCCAACTGGCTCACTGTACACAGAAGAATGCTGTTCTGTGATGAGGCTGGGGAACTGCAGATCTGAATTGTCTGCTTTCAGCATAACGTTAGTTGTATCTTCACGACCATCAAAGAAGGTGCAGTCAATTTCACCCTTCCTTTTCTTTTCTCTTTTCTTTTCTTTTCTTTTCTTTTCTTTTCTTTTCTTTTCTTTTCTTTTCTTTCTTTTCCTTCATTTAGCTTTTATGTTTGATCCCTGATGTTGACTTATGTATATCATTTTTCCTTTGTTTTTCAAGCTTTAATAAAAATAGTTTTTTTTAAAAAAATACAGCCTTCTGACAAATATCATCAAATTCCTGACCTACGGATTTCATAACATTTCCTTGGGCCCTCTTGACTTCATCGTGATCTGCTACAAATGTCTCGTCTTCTTCAGTAATCAAGCCAGCATGAATACAGAGGTAATGGTGATGGCAGCTGTGGCCCGTACTATCTCTGATGCTTTGCCTAGTAACATTATGTATTTCTAATGTGTTCTACTCTTTTTTAAAATATTTGAAGTGGAAGGCGTACTTGGTTTTCCTAAGGTCAATTCATAACTTCCATCAGTTCAATCTTGGGCATCAGCTATTTGTTCTTTATTTTCATCAGCAGAGAAAATTATTCAATTTGTTGGCATTGAAGCATTCTGCTTACTTTACTTCAAGGCTTCTTCTCCCGTCTTCTTGCTTTTTGACATGTCTGCTATGCTCAGGCATATATCATATAACTGTAAGTGCTTGGCAGTCATTTTTAATGATTTTTATACAATGTTACCACATTTTTACACACACACAAAAATAAGACAAGATTAAAACATAAAAAGTCAATATTTTAATATGGTTATTTATCAAACAAAACTAAATTATATTAATTTAACCCAAATATCTTTTGAATTCCCAAGTCATGTTACAACTTTTTAGCACCCCTCATTTTTGAAATTTGAAATTTGAAATCTTCAATAAGGAAAGGAAAGGAATCAAGATATTTCGGAAACTAATTACAAACTAGTTACTCCAGACTAATTTCAAAACAGTGCACTCCGCCTGCAAAGCATAACAATTACAAACAGTATCCTTGCCTGGCTGGATGCGCACCTCAATTTTCAGAACCTTGAAACCAAAAAGGGTATTTACTGGTGAATGTAAATGTGCCATCGAATCTAATGCACACCTTAATTTTTGTAGCGTAATTTGGCCAAGAAATGTGCGCATTAGTTTCGAGTAAATCAAGAGGTTGAAGTGCCTAGTGAAAACCAGCAGCTACCAGAATTAGTCCTCTCCAAGCTCCAAGCTGTATTTGTTCATCCCTATTGATCCCACTGTTATAGTAAATGGGGTCTACACAGTTATATTCACAGTAAAGGTTGAAATGCCATAACAGGCTATTTTCTAGTAGTGTGACATGTGAACATGTTCCCCGGAATGGTTAGATCTTCACAGATGGCCGTCTCATATTCAAGGTTTTTTTTAAAACAACAACAACAACAACATTCCTGCACACTCATGTTTTCGATCAACCCAGGAAGAAGAGAATGAGAAGCTGTTTGCACAAGGAAGCCTTTTCCCTCAGTACATAATCCATAATATATTGAACATCTCATAATCCCTGGTTTAGAATAATAAAACACATGTCTTTTCGAAGCAGCCGCAGCAGTCCTTCTGGGAAAAATAAATGAATAAGTAGAACCACACAAGACTAGCACATCAAGTACTTTGTCCTCAAGGAAAATAACCTTTGACCAATTATTTTAGAATCATATCTAAATTGTGGTAATTTCTTTCTTTCATGGGGTATTTGTTTGAAGTCATTGAATTTGCCCCTTGGCTTATTTTTTTCTTCTTCCATTCATTGCTATCCAAAAATGGAAACCTCGATAGAATCAATTATTAAACTTTGTGTTTGTATATGAGTAGTGCTTCAGACCAGCACTTGGCTGCCAACCAGACTAATAGCATCACAATATCCAAATAATAACGATTTGAGATATTTTTAGTTGTAAAAGAAGCCTTTGAGACATTAGTTTGCCAATAACCAAATGCAACATAATGCCCCCCCCTTTCTCTAAATGGATCCTAAACTCTCCATTTGTGACCGGTGATTTTTCTGACAATCAACTGCAAGGGAACGTGGGTGAGATATAGCCCCAGGTGACACAATATTAACTTATATTTAGGCAAAGGGACACACTGTTTCTCCAACTCCCAGCAATGAATGATGTGACATTATTTAGAAAGCCAGTGTCTGTTTGAGACAAATACCCATAATAGTGTGAAAGTGTTTTTGATTTTGGAGCAGAAAAAGCAAACATATATGTGCATCCTGGGGCTTAATGCTGTGAGCATCAATGGCTAGACCTGTTGTTTAAATATACAGAGAAGAAGAAACCTGTTAATCCACAGCAGTTTAATGTAATATCAAAGTCGTGAACCTCTTCTTTCTAAAATGTGTGAAACTGCCTTGAGTCTAAACTGAAAAAGTAGAATGTTTCTGGATCTCACAGTTGAAACCCTGCAAAGTGAAGCATCATCAAAGGTTTCTGAGTAGGGCTACTTTTGGAATATGTGAAAACATTCCTTCTCTTTTTGTGCCGTCTTCCATCTCTCCATGCTTTCAGAAAATCACAGGAAGTCAATGGAGTGCCTTTGAAAGCTACATGTGTTCAAATAACCTGTGCCTGTGGAGTTTTTACACACATGCCTTGAAAAAGCTCTTGCATCAACTCACACACATTAGAACAGTGGAAAGGCTCATGCATGTCTGCCAGTTATGCTTATGGAATATGTGTTCAAATGACCGTTGAAAGGCTTATCCAACTGACGGCAAGGCATTACTGGTAGGCACCTACACACATGTGCATTTTATTCTGCCTCTATTTTCCCCTGTTCCACAACATGATTGTACAAGAGTTTGTACCTCTACACTGAGCCCCCTGTGGAAAATAAAAACCAGAGTTGAACTATTCAGAAGCTTCACGATAATTGCCCACACCAATGGAACAACAGGATCCACACCAGAAATAAACCATGGCAATTTATTGCAATCCTCCTAAATGTGAAAGCCTGGATAATTCAGTTGGTTAGAGTGTGGTTCTGATAAAACCAAGGTTGCAGGTTTGATCCCCATATGGGACAGCTGCATATTCCTGCACTGATGTAAATTCCTGTACTGCAGGGGGTTGGACTGGATCAGGTTTCCTCAACCTCAGCCCTCCAGATGTTTTGAGACTACAATTCCCATCATCCCTGACCACTGGTACTACTAGCTAGGGATCATGGGAGTTGTAGGCCAAAAACATCTGGAGGGCTGAGTTTGAGGAAGCTTGGACTAGATGATCCTCAGGGTCGCTTCCAACTCTACAATTTGATGCTTCTATGATTCCTACTAGTTACAAAGTGGTATGGCTTCATCCAGCACCAGTTCGAGTTCCTCTCTAAACCACCCTTCATGGGATTTCAAGAGGAAGGAAGTAAATCATCACATGTTTACACATACTACCATCATCTGCAGAGGTTATTGCAGGTGTGAGCTGTTCTGGTTGCAGAAAACAAACAGTTTGTACTGCTCTCAACTAGAGATGAGATGTCATGCCCTGGTGGAGCCCTGTTCTTCCTGCAGGGTCAAAGTCTGGGGTGGGGAGAAAGAGAGAGAAAAGAAAGACCTGATTCTCTGCTAGAGGTGAGGAGAAATTTAATTCAATTCATGTTTAAAGGCAAATCTACATGATTCACATTTCCCGAACTGAAACACAGCCATCTTTCGAAATCCATACTTATTTGAATTTTGTATTGTGGTTCTCCAGGCAAGTAATGTGAAGAAAAATTCTTTAGTAGGGCAAAATGTGCATTAAAATACATATATTGATTAAAATAACATACAAAAAAAAGCATTAGATTAGGGGAAATGCATTGAGAAGATGTATTAGGCAAAGCCGTACACAAAAATGTGTAATTAGAAGAAACTCACAATAAAATGCTCATTGATGTGGAAATGTGGAGTCCTGAAATTAAGATCGGAAAAAATAGAAACTGAGAGAAGCTAACAGGTCCACCCATTTCTATTCTCTTCATGAATGGCCCTGGGTGGATGTCTCAAGGAAGGTCAGGGCAAGCTCATAGGTTGGAAAAGTAAGCTGAGGTTTGTTTTCCAAAAGCAGCCAGTGGGTACAGGGAAGAAAGAAGCAGAGGAGCTGCCAAGACCAAGGAAACAAGAAATGTTTGCAGGGCCAGGAAGGAGTGTGGGAAGAGTCTATGACAGAGCAAGAAGCAGAGTCTGTGAGATGCACGTAGTAGATGCAGTCTTACACAGATATTGCCTGCTACTACTCGCTTTGAATTCTTATTCATTGCTCAGAAATGTGACCTATTCATTTATTATTCATAAAATGTGTAACAGAAAGGAGAAACTTTTTAGGAATCGAGGAAAACAGAGGGATAACCATATGGGTAAAATAAGGCAAAGATCTGAAAGCTACATGGCTTCAGGGAGGCCTAAAAACCTGCAGTGGCTCACGAAGTGGGCTCCAGACTAGGTTCTCAAAGAACCATCACTTGAATCTACTCTTTGCTGAGACCACTGACCCAATATAAAGGACCATAAATCAGTTTTGCAACTCCCAATTCAGCCAGATCCATAGCCCAAGCTGCGGATCACCCATTCATAAGGGGTGAATTGAGCCCACCACAGTGAAGTAACCAAGGTTCTATTCAAGAGGACCTGAGCTCTACTGTGGTTGGAGCAGAGATGGCAAGAGGACAAGCTACTTAAATTGTTGGCTTCCTCCGGCATACATTGAGCCAGCGAGAACTGTTCCAGAAATAACAAAAGCAGGCATGCCAATGTTGGTGCTGATTCAATAGCCCTCCCAGACTGCTACCATGGGAAGAGCTTCGGCTGGAATACAAATAGGCTGTCCAACAGAAGGAACTATCGCCAGGTCATTTTCACAACTGCCCTTGTATGACATTGCAACTCATCGAAATTCATCTAATGGTGAACCACCTCTTTCTTCCACAAATCCTAGTCCCCAAACCACCTCTTTCTTCTGTGAATGCTTTGGCTGAATTGCTGAAGTCCACGTCTCCAAATGAAATAACGTTTAAGTATGTGCACCTGAATTTGCTTGATTCAGCACTTGTCACCATGTAACTTCCACCCATTCCCTCCCCTCCCTCCCTTTCCCCCCTCCCGTGCCTCTACAGGAAGGAATAATTTTGCCTGAATTAGCCTTTGATTTGTGTAATATATCACTATCCTCTTACAAGTAGTGCTTCTCGGTCTAAAGTTGACCCACTTGTATACTAAATGTAACACCATGTTCAGTAGTCTTTTTGTAAGACTAATGGCTGCGTGTTTGTTCCCAGCAAGGCCATTTGATGTTTCAATAAATCTATTTCTTGAAAATTCGTACTTCCATTCATGAATGAGAATCTGGTCTCCTGTAGGCAAAGCCAAACTTAATGACACCACGCAAGTCACAAGTAAACTATACAGTGGTACCTCGGGTTAAGTACTTAATTCGTTCCAGAGGTCCGTTCTCAACCTGAAACTGTTCTTAACCTGAAGCACCACTTTAGCTAATGTGGCCTCCTGCTGCCGCTGCACGATTTCTGTTCTCATCCTGAAGCAAAGTTCTTAACCCGAGGTACTATTTCTGGGTTAGTGGAGTCTGTAACCTGAAGCGTATGTAACCTGCAGCGTATGTAACCCGAGGTACCACTGTACTGCCCTTAATTTTGAGGAGAAATAGCAAGGCAGTTCACAAACATGTAAAAGCAAGCAGCAAAATAACACGTATAAAATCAAATTCTATAAATATAGTTACCTAGAATTAGAACACACACACAAAAAAAACCTAGTAAAATGATTTCATCAATATAATGGTCAAGAAGTGTCCCTAAACTCAGATTTGTCTTCAAAAGTACTTTTGCCTACCCTCTGTTGTTCATGGTTTAACAGTGTATTCAAAAGTATGAGAGATATCCATGCCTTAATGTTTTGTTTTGGGCACAGTAGCTTGGACGATGCCACCACGGCCCACCCCTCACATATTGCACTGCTGCAAAGCCCTTCCTGGTGTTCAGTGCCAATTTTGTAACAGAAACTGACAGACCGCAATAGTTCATTCTGAGTTGCAGGACCTTCAGTTTGGGTTATTTTCACCCAAGATTACAAAAACTAACATTCCCTAGTATTATATTGTTTGAGGTAGATCATTTTGTATCTACAGTGGTACCTCGGGTTACATACGCTTCAGGTTACAGACGCTTCAGGGTACAGACTCCGCTAACCCAGAAATAGTACCTCGGGTTAAGAACTTTGCTTCAGGATGAGAACAGAAATCGTGGCCCGGCGGTGCAGCGTTATGCTAGTAAATAATAATAGCAATAATGTTGACATTTTCACATTCAGCTGCAGCCTTTCCTTAGGGGGGACCCTTACTCCAGTGAGATTGGGCAGAGGGTAGGGCTACCTGGGTTGCCCTATTTTGAAGTGGGAGGGAAAGAGGACACATTTTAACTATGGATTGCTATGACTCTCATTTTACATACCCATGAAAAAGAGGACATGTCGTGGGAAAAGAGGGCATATGGCAACACTAGCATCACATCTGCATTGTCAGACAAAGCAGCTTGGGCAAAATTGGGGAAAGGTAGACCTCTATACCAGCTTGGACCGCTTGGGCACCTCACAATCCGATAGATCCCAGGCCAGTTCATCCCCTCTCCCTCTCTGCCCACAGAATGCCACACTGGGGAGGCTTTCACTGGCCGACCCCACATTGAGCATGTAGAAGGGGAATTCTGCATCACTCCATGACTGGTGGCTAGTAGGGTAGCAGCAAAGGCTGGCCGGGTGGAGGGATATCTCTGTTCTGTCCAATCCCCCCCACCCCAGCCAGTGAAAAGGGGAAGCTAGATTCCTCCGCTCCACTGTTAAATATTTCTCCCTACATTTAAGACTAACTTGAAGGTGACTTTCCACAAGAGACATCATTCATGTAAAATGACCTCTTTCTTAACTAGCAACCCATAGTTGTGATATATAAGGAGCAAAATATTTTCAAAATCAATTTGTTTTTTCAAGCATTCTACCCACTGCTCATTGGTTGAAGGTTTCAGCAGATATCTGGTATATTTCATCTTTGGTTCCATGAAATAAACATCTGACAACTTGATTAACTTGTACACGCTTTCCCCCCGAGACACACACACACACACACACACACACACACACACACGCTGCTTGGTGATTCTTAGAACTTTTTTTTGGAAAAAGATATGAACTGATGGTATTTCCGAAAGCATACAGTTTTGTATACAACACCCATATGCAAATCAAGGAGGAGCCAAATCACATCTTCTAACATATATTGAACCCCAAATTAATCAAGATATTGCCTCCTTGGGGTCATTTGTGCATTACAGTACATATTTTTCTTCAAACAGCAGCATGAGTAAATTATGTATTTACTCTTGCATATTAAAACATTGCCATTTGGGAACTCTTTCCCTGATCCAAGGTTGAATACCTTCATCAAAAAAAGAAGAGCTGTTTCCCTTTCCCCCTCTCTCTTTTAAATATAATAGTGATGACTGCAGAGCTAGCATGAAGGCAGCAAACATCAAGGTCTCATCCACACTTCCTTTTGGTTCTCCATTTCTAGGTACAGATCCTGGATTTCCAGGTCTGTGTCTGTGCGTTGTGTCTGACCTGGGAAACCTATGTTTCACCGTTGAAATGGAGCAAATGTCAATCCACGGAAAATCCAGTTGCCATTTGCTCCCATTCAGCAATAAAGCATCGGTTTTCCTGGGGAAACTGCTAGGACCAATCAATCAATCAATCCTTGAACATGGAGCTGGAAATCCGGGATCTGTGCCTAGAAAAGCAGAACAAAAGGAAGGGATTTTTTGAAAATTTAATTAAAATATGGCTTTTAAAAGAGGGGCAGGGGAAGGAGATCTTCTTTCCCCCTTCTGACGGAGAGCAGGAGGACCAATTCTGCATATTGCTCCTTCATAACCAGCTTCCATTTGCAGAGGAGCACCTTGCACCTTTCAGGATCAAGATCATCTCTTTTTCATGGTCTGAGACAGGAAGAAGAGTCAGGTCATAGTGGGCTCCACCCTCTCCTGAGAAGACACAGCTGGCAGTCAGGGAGGTCTCAGCCTTTTCATGGGAAGCCCAATGCATGCCTTTCCTTCCTGCCTGAGGCCCTGCTCCCATGACAGCCCTGTATCCCTTTTGCTCATCCAACATGGCTCACAGTGATTGGCGCCTCTTTCAACCTTATTCCTTTGAAGCCCAGATCATTCCAAAGAGGTCTGACTTTGCGTCAGCCAAATTCAGTGCGCAAGCCCAGAAGTATGACATGTGATTACATAAAAAGAAAGCAAACCTGCACCACCTTCAGAGATCTCCACTTACCAACCATCCAAACAGGAGATAAATGCTCTGCTTTTGTAAATAAAAGAAATTTAGCAAAGGTGTCTGTTGCTCCCATTTCCTTGATTTAGAGAAGACGTGTGCATGTTCTATTAACTTAATAGAACAGTTATATTTACATATAAGGGCTGCCTCAATCCGTTCCAATCTTCTTGGTTAATTGTAGTATTGCTGTTATAAATTCCTTATGCACCTAACTAATTTTTATTTGGCAGTTGGAATATTAGGTGCTTATTTATTTATTTATTTTGTTGGCTCCACTACCCCAATATTGATGGATGAATCTTTGCCTTAGTGCTTGCCAACCTTAACTTTTCCAGGTCAGGCTAACAGCTGCGGTCTGTAAGTTGGATTTTAACACGTATAACCCTGTTGCTAGTCAGTCAAACAGATTTGGAAAGTCCCTTGCCTTACTGACCTGTCCATTTAATTAACTTGAATAGCTCCCATTAATCAGTGGGTTTCACCCCAAGCAGCTGAAGACACAAAGGGAAGCCAACGGTGCGTTCATTATATTCATCACAGAAAAAAGTAGTGGCAACAGTGTCATTAATAAGAATTTGAATTGCAGGCATTATTACTGAATGCATAATTATTATGCATTATTATCTGAGGTGATTATTATCCACTTTCTGGTACTTTGGTAAAGGACTCAAATTGAGGTTTTCGAAATGGTCATGAATTTATATACCTCCACTCCACTCCCTTCCCTGCCATTGTTTTACCTGAAGGCCACTGGGTTAAACACATTGGTAAAGGAAAGGGAGGGAGTGTAGCCTGGCAAGAAATGCCAAACACAAGGTTAAAGCATAAATTATACCCAAGACTGGTTTAAATTAACCTGCCCTCTTATCTCAGCTGTTTGCAGCAGAGCATATGCAGGATATAATTTCACTGCAGCAAATGTCATCTATAGAAGGGAAATCGGACCCTCCTATTCTAAACAAGGTCAGTAGTTAAGGAAAAGGCGGCTGCTCTCATTAGAAAGTGGTGGACCCAAGGGCTTGACTAAATTGCCTCAAAAGTGCAAAGGTTAATAACATTCCTCCTTTCCTCAGCTGAAGAATTTACAAAGGGAAGAGGGCTTGTTTCAAAATAGATCAGCACCCTGGTTGTTATATATATTTTCCTGGAAAAAAACTACAATCTTTTCTTTGCAGATAACTAACAGGCATCCCTCAACATCTATTACGTGAATGTGAAACTTCTGGTGGTGGGTAGATGCAAGGTCATGTTGTGTAGGACACCCAGGCCAGCCTGGGCCCATCGGCAGGTGCATATTGAAACTTAGGCAGAAGGCAAGGCAACCAACAGCAGGTGTAGCCAGAGACAGTGACAGGCCGAGTCCATTAATTCTAGTTTTGTCGCCATCATCCTCCCGTGTGGGTTCTACAAAGGCAACATGGAGCCCCTAGACTGACTGTAAGCAGGAAGGCAGACAGGTGGAGGGCTGGCTGAGGGCAGACTGATGTCGGTGGGGCAGCACCCCAGTTGCTCTAGGGGGGCCAACCTCCAGGGGAGGTTAACAAAACTTCAGGCGATGGTTGGCAGAGAGTGGTTACAGTTGAAGGCTCAGCCAAGCAAAGCAGATATGCACACCAATGGAACTCACCACAAATAGCACACCAGACAGAAAAGTTTAGCATAGTGCTCTCTGCGCTGTGTTAGTTGCGTGTCGAGGTCCCCAAGCCACCCCTCAAATAACTCACAACTCACACATAAGTTTTGTTTAAGGTTTTTGGCATAATTTTGGTCACGACTTTATTAAAATACATAAATGTGAGTGGTTGCTTAGGCATTGGTTAAGACTATCTGTCCCCCCACCTGGGGACAGAACTGACTTCCGGATTCCAGCGAAAGCCAGTAACGGAAAACAATATTGGGGAGAAATGGAGCTGAATCACAGGTTCTCACCTCTCCCCGCATGCTCCCTGGGGCTTGCCGTCCTAGCCCCATTCCAGGGATTCGGACGAAATCGTGGCAAGCCCCTGGATTCCTTTAACGGAATTCCCTTTCAGCAGCAGCATTGGAGGGGCAGGCCCAGCGAATCCTTACCCCTCCACCAACCAATTTTTTAACCAATGGCTAACTGCAAACTTACAAGTTGTAATGATTTGCTACGCAGTAGGCAAAACCAAATGGCACCAGCCAATCAGCCAGATGGACAAAATTCCTACCAGGCCCCTGCCCCAAAAGCAGATGACCCCATGACAGGCATAGTAAGGTCAACACAAAAACCCCTGGAATTTAGGGAGGGTGGGCGGGTGATCCGGGGCATGCAGCGAAAGAGAAAGCTCCAAGCTTCATGCACAGAATATAAAACCTTTGATCCCTCCCACCAAATTGGAAACATAGAAATTACCCCAGCAACCCAATCACCCAATAGTTGCCACTGCCCAACCCTGCCTGGCAACAGAGAGGTGGCCTGTCAGACCCCAACTCAACACGTGCTCTCTATGAGGGAGAACACGCTCCATCGACTTCCCTGTGATCTTTGGATGAATGGCAGTATCTAATAAATCTAATATCTAATATCTAACATCTAATAAATAGTAATAGTTAGCTTTTCTACTGGCTGGTACTTTTTTATGAGTGTAAACACTAAAAACACTAGTCTCTCCATGTACAATCTGAAGTGGCTCCATCCAGAATTTTATCAGCTCAGCACAGAATTTTATCAGAGAGCCAGCTTACCTGGCTTCCCAGTGCTGGCATTGATGCACAGGGAGTGGGCACTGGGCGGGCAAGGGGCAGAGACAATCCTCCCCTCCTGCAGCTGCACCCACTGATCTCCTCCTCATGGTGACTGGAAGTCAATGTGGTGTAGTGGTTAAGAGCGGTAGTCTCATAATCTGGTGAACCGGGTTCGATTCCCTGCTCCTCCACCTGCAGCTGCTGGGTGACCTTGGGCTGGTCACACTTCTCTGAAGTCTCTCAGCCCCACTCACCTCACAGAGTGTTTGTTGTGGGGGGGGGAGGGGAAAGGAGATTGTTAGCCGCTTTGAGACTCCTTTGGGTAGTGATAAAGTGAGATATCTAATCGAAACTCCTCCTCCTCCACTTCTTCTTCTTCTTCTTCTTCTTCTTCTTCTTCTTCTTCTTCTTCTTCTTCTTCTTCTTCTTCTTCTTCTTCTTCTTCTTCGACCCAACACTGGAAAGCTGCCCCATCCCACTGTATCCTGCTGCCTCAGTGTATCGCCATATTTTGTGCAACACATAAAACAACCTTACCCCACCTTTCTCAGTCACACCATCCCCCCCCCCGAATGTTAGGCATCCGCATCCCAACATAGAATGTGCTACAGCTTCTGAGCACAAGAGGCTGACAGCAGGAGGAGAGAGCAGGGAAGTTTGTGAGACTAAGATTCACTATTGCTAGTGCACAGACCGTGCTAACCTGTGGTCCAAAACAGTTTGTTTATTTGTTTGTTTGTTTACTAATTCATTTCACATCTTGACTTTCCTAAGAGGCAGCAACCAGATAGCAAGGCAGCAACCATGTTTAATCCATAAGTCATAATGACCATTCTGTTTATTAATTTATTAATATTGATTCAAGTTGTGTAAAATTTCCATATGGGTAAAAACACCTGTTTTAAAGCATGAATCATATTTTGGTTCTAGGTTATGCATACATGTAGCAAGCATTATTTTAGAAGAGGCATTCTCTCTATGTGTTGCTTTCATATTAGTACATGTGTTAGAAATGATAGCTTGGTAGATATAAATATTACAATGACAATGGAAATTTGAAACTCACATAGCAGACAGTAATGAAAGAATCAAACAGCACTTCAGATAAGTTTGTTCTGGGTCCTGGTAGGATATATGTTGCATGTGTGTATGTTTAAATCTAGCAGCCCTAGTAGATAGAGTATTAAATTTGGACTTGGAAAACGGGTTTTTCTCCCACTCGGCCTTAAAGCTAATTAGGTTGGCATTGGCATCACTATTGTTCATCTTAAACTTATTCAGGCGCCTGCATACCCTCCAACACACCAAAGATGAAAATCAAATGTGCATCTTTTGTACTAAAAAAATGGGCATCTTTCAGAGCGACATTCTCGTGGGAGCCAAAACAGGACATTTCAGGACCCAGTCAGAAACTGGGAAGGCATCTGTCATTCTAGGATGTCCTGACAGTTGAGGAGTATGTTTCTGTAGTCAGGATAGAATTTCACAACCCCTTTGTTGGAGGAAGGGCATGATATAAAAGGGATAAATAAATATGATATGTGTCTGGATTCTTTTTTCCTTCCTTCGCAACTAGTGTTTATATACCAATATTCTTCACGAACAATTCAGATATTTTCATAAGTCCCCCTCCCCGGTTATTTGACCATTTTTTCAGTCATTGATTTGTCAAAATAACTGTTAATAGGCATGAGAGGATCAGTCTATTTCTGTCACTTCCATGTAGGGGTGTGCAGCCGTCACAAGATTTGTCTTGTATCTGTAACATTAGGAAGTGCTTTCTGGAGGTAAGAGCTGTTTGAAAGCGTTAGGGGAAAGTACAATTGTGAAAGAAGCAGATCCCCCAGTCGTCTGCAATGCTCCAGTCTCACAGTCAAATCTCAGACGAGAAGGCTGACCCACATGTTTACTTCAAAAACCCTCCCTCAAATCCCTGATATTGGAGTGCACTGGGAAAAATAATTTGCTCCTATTTAAAGCTACAGTAGTGCATTGGGGCCAGGGGCCGGGTTGGAAAGCCTAAATTTCCCCACCCCTTTCTCTCTCAAGCTCAGTGCATTTTCTTATTCATCCTGGGGCCATTTCCCAGAAAGGAAATTGGAGGGGGAAATGGTCATGAATTTAAAATAATGGAAAACTGAGGCAACAGAACGTCAGGCACTCCCTTATCTACCTTCACATGCCTTCTTATGTGCCTGATTGGACACAGTAACATGAAAAACTGCCCTGATTCATCTTATTACATCCACACATTCTTTTGTGTTTACCAATAAATCGTGTCCTCTAAATCATGGAGAGACACTTGTTGCGGTGAGATAACCAAACTGCCTTCTTATTGTTGGGGCGGGTCCATTTGAATGACCTCTGCACCTCATTGGTTGCCCCTTTGTTGCTGGGGCAAATTTCTGTCGGTTGGGGTTTGATTGGCAACTAAGGGGCCATTTAAGGAGCTGCATGAGGCGAAGTACTTTCTCTTTCGCATCGTGCAGCGGATCTCCCGCCCGCCCTATAATTTAAGGTTGTGTTTTTGACCTTGCTATGCCGGTCTAGGAGTCGTCTGTTTTTGGAGCAGGGGCCCGGTAGGAATTTTGCCACTTGGCTGATTGGCTGGTGCCCCTTGGTTTCTGCCTACCGTGTAGCAGATCGTCACAACTTGGTAAGGTTGGCGGTTAGGCATTGGTTCATTCTTTGGTGGAGGGGATTATGGGTTGGCTGTGCCTGCCCCTCATTTTTGTTGCTGCTGCTAGGGAATTCCCTTAAAGGAATCCAGGTGCTCGACTTGCTCTGTCTGATCCCCTCTCTTGGGTAGGGCCATGCCAGAGTTCCTGGGAGCATCTGGGGTGAACTAAGAGGCAGAAATCCGCCTCTGTGCTCCCCCAGTATGTTTTCCCTTACTGACCTCTGGAGGTTCCAGTTGTCAGTCCTGTTCCTGCCGGTGCAGGTAGTCCGAACCAATGCCTAAGCAACCACTCACATGCTGTAATCAATAAAGTTGTGGCCAAATTAATGCCAAAAATCTTAAACAAATATTCTGTGTCCTGTGTGATTTATTTTGGAGGGAGTTTGGGGGTCTTCACACGCAAATGCATTCTGCCCCATTTTCTACAATTTTCTTTAATCCACATTAAAATACATATTTTTTTTAAAAAATAGATTTTCTCCATGCATGCATGCATGTGTGTGTGTGGATATATATATATATATATGTGTGTGTGTGTGTGTGTGTGTGTAATTTAAAAATTGACCAGTGGCACCTTAGAGACCAACTAAGTTTGTTCTTGGTATGAGCTTTCGCGTGTGTGTGTGTGTGTGTGTGTGTGTGTGTGTGTAATGGATTTTGATACTATTTTTTTTAAAAAAAATGAAGCTGCCACAGAACGTTCAGAAAGTGTGAAAGCTGGTGGAGACGTTCTCATACAGTTTGGACAAGATTTGCGAAGATTCAATAGTGCAAGCATGTATGACTCTTGCAGGATAGCCTCTTGAATTCCAAAGGTATCATGGAAGGTAGAAGAACAGGCTTTCAGGGATATATTCCCTAACTCCCCCAATATCTCTCTCCCCCCGCCCCATTTATTTATTTTTTGAGCCTTTCACCATTGAAATTAGTTTTAGGGAGTGGATTGCTTCATTTATGCAGAACCAATTTCCAAGGCCCTTTCATTGGCAAAAGAGACTTGGTCCCTGACACTAACAGAATAAGGGAATTAATGGAGATGTAGTTTTGGAGACTCCTTTTTTTGCATTATATAATCTGCTCATTGAGGGAACAGAGAGTGAGCATAGATTTAGAACAAATTAGGGGCAACAGGAGAATTACAAGCAACCCCCGATTTGTGCAGGCATTGTATCCCAGGCATTGCTTGTGTGAATTGTGTGCAACTGAAATACCACATTCCACCCTGCCCTACCCCACCCCACCCCCATTGTTCCACACTTTTAGTGACATATTTTAAGACATTTCCAGGTCTCTTCTGGGTTCAGTGTTGTGTACATGTGCACAATCGCATCCATATTGGTTGTGCCTAAAACCGGGGTTGCTTGCACAACAGGGTTTACTTATATAAATACTGTGAATTAGTCTTGTGGATTTTCTATCCTGACTATTGAGACCAAAAAGAGAATTCCAGGATGTTTCAAGTATAATGAATTGTGTGTAAAAATGGCAAAGCTTCTTGTGGCACCTTAGAGATGAACACATGCATTACAGCATAATCTGTTATTATTATTATTATTATTATTATTATTATTATTATTATTATTATTATCATCATTAACATTTGATAGGCACATGATCTCAGTTGACAGGCATAATAGAGAAAATTGTACAAGGGGAGTTGAATGGCAATGAGATGCAAAAGCTACATTCAGTGGTAATTAAAGCTCAAATGTACTCTAAAGAGGTGCACACGTTTTACAGGACCAGATTGGTGATAATTTACTCTACATTGGTGAGATGATTACATTAACAACTGTAGTGAGGCAGGAAACCAATCACCAGAAGCAGTCATCTACAACACACTTAGCTTAGCATTGGAGAGCTAATTAACACACCTAGCAAGATAAAAATCCTCTGCCATGATTTAACCCACACTGTTAGTGCATCTCAAGAAGGTATCTTGGGTCACCTACAAATCATTATATCTCTCTAGGGAAATTTACACTTAACCCACACTTGTCTGCTATGCTATGCTAAGATGGGTAAAATATTATCTTTATGAGGTCTGTGATTGTGCACAACTGGGAGCTTTTGTTTTTCTTCGAACCACATTGAGCAATTTCAGCAGATTCAGGAGACTATTCCATAAACATCTAGAGGGCAGAGCAATGCTAAAAATGGATGGCTACTGAGCTAGCTAACTGCCTTGCACTGCATATGTAATACGCTATAGAAATTTACACTTCTTTGTTTTACTGCTGGTGAGTTGCATGGAGGCGGGGTAGGTGGGTGGGAGAAAAGCAAGGGTGTGATCCATCTGTTTATGCCAAAGTCTAATGTGCATTGCACATAAGTTATTGAGCCAGGCGCTTGAAGCACTAGCTACGGAAGCAACTTAGTTTGTTCATGCACAATTTAACAATTAGCTATCAGGGGACCCGAGGAGGCTAGAGTGGCATGCTGGCAATGACAAAGAGAAGTAATTGTTTTACATTCAGTAACTTCAGGGAGAACTGCAGCCGAACTGATTGCTTTGAACATTTCAAATCTAATTAAAGGACAGACTGTGGCTGGCCCCTGACTGAGTGCAGTAAGATGGAGGTGGTCAGGGAAGGGAATGAGTTTACTTTCACTGCTCATCTATTCAAATATGTTTTGTCAGAGGATGCAGTGATTATTAGTGACTTCCTACTCTCAAAGCTTTTTTTTTTTAAAGTGCAATTGCTGCAGCAAATAAATATCCCTAACAGGTAGCAGATATTTGCATAATATTATTGGATGTGGTGCTGTCATAACTGTGCAGCTGTCGAACAAATTGTGCCAATTGCCCATGCAGTGCTAAACAAAGTTTCAGGCTTGCATAATATATATTTTGTTTGTGCTCTTGAATGGGTGAACATGATGTACAATGGGGAGCAATGTTTAGATCTGTTCTTTTCAACAAGGGAGCTAAAACTCAGAGCTTTCATTTTAAAATAATACAAAGAAGAAGAAGAAGAAGAAGAAGAAGAAGAAGAAGAAGAAGAAGAAGAAGAAGAAGAAGAAGAAGAAGAAGACGACGACGACTTTCCTTCTGGAAGGAAAGTTATGAAGCAAACTGTGCAGGCAACATTCTAAATTCTGTGAAATCATTCAGTGGCTGCTCCCACATTTTAGTTGTGATTGTCAGAGCTGTGGTTGGTGAATGAGGGATCTGGGCACCAAGCTAATGGAGTCCTTGAGGTTCTAAAGAGCTGCTGCTTCCCCCTCCCCTCCATTGCATTCTTTGGCTTCTATCTCCTTTTCTAGTCCTTTGAATCTCCATAGTTTCTCTTCCTTGTCCCCTAGCAACCAAGACGCATCATTCCTGTGGTGGGTTCATCTGAGATCAAGTACTCCCTGGAAGTTATTTTCTGCAAATACTACCACACAACAAATGGCAAATGGAGAATGTGAAAACTTTACAAAAAGGCTAAGTCAAATTTCCTGTTGTGCAGTAGCTGAAGACCAGGCACTCATTAAGAAGTCACTCTATAATTAACTTACATGTGTTAATGAGACACACTACCAACATCCATTTGTCAACATGGATATAACTTTAATACCAGCTCTTGTACTAATTAAGTACTGCTTGAACCAGTCCAAACTCTGCTTGGGAAATTATATAAATTAAGTAGTTCTTTTAGCTAATTAAAGAAATTGGCAATGGTGTGGCCTAATTCATAAAATTTACATACTGTATCTTCAGATCATGCCACATCATCAGAGGAAGATGATAACTTTGAAAAGAGAGGGGGGCAAGGTATTGGTTTAAAACAATTGGGTTGTGGTATAGGTACAGAAAATAATAAAACAACAAAAGATAGAATAAACACATTCTTAAAAAACATGATTACTTTTCCTTCAGTTCTTGGTGCCAACTGTGCAAATCAAGCAAGTGACAGAAAGAAACATTTGAAATCAAAATATTTGTAAAGTGGTAGATGTTTTAGCAGCATCTTAATGCATGTGGCAGAACACTGAGAATCCTGAAGAAATAACACTGGAATGTGAAACTTTTTAATATTTCCAAATATGGTTATAGAGAAATAGATTAGAGCACTGTCATAGACTAGCACATGTCAAGACGTTTGATAAATCCGTTGTGATTATAGAAACTAGGACTTGGTGAATTCATTAACATATTTGTCATCACTAAATGGACTCCTTATTTCAGCATTGCAGAGATAGGGGGCCAATGTGCTTAGGAAGCATTATCTCACCACAGACTAGTCTTCATTTATCCCCAGTGACCTCAGGTCACAGCTCAATAGAGCACATGGTGTTGTGACATTATGCTCACTATGTGATAGGTTGGGATATCTCTAGGACCCTACCCTGGGTGAGAGGTGCTGAGCCATTTAAACAATGATGGCGGCAGAGCGTGTGTGTGGAAACCAACACCTGGACATTTAAGAGTTTCATTAGAAAATGTTTCTATCCCTCCCCAAAAATATTACTTTTACCTGAAAGCTAAAATGCACCAACTTTCAGTGCAGTCCTGGACGAAACCATGTTGTTGTTTAGTCATTTACTCGTGTCCGACTCTTCATGACCCCCTGGACCAGAGCACGCCAGACCCTCCTACCTTCCACTGCCTCCCACAGTTTGGTCAAACTCATGTTAGTAGCTTCGAGAACACTGCCCAACCATCTCGTTGTGTCATGTGCATATCTGAGGTTGTTGATATCATAGTATGTAGCCAAGTTTCAAACTGACCATTAAAGGAACTTATTAAAAGAACTTCAACAATTTTAACAAGATTTTTTTAAAAAAAAATAATTATGGTTTGTTGATGTTTAGGTCCTCTATCTGAACTTATTGCATTCGCTGGAAATCATCCATTAGACAAGTGTTTGCATAACAAGCCAACAATTTCCATTGCTTCCTATGAGGAAAATTCTACTGTGTTTCCAACCATGTAATTTTTACTTCCAACAGCAAAAACTCTCTGAAACATTACAAAAGCACAGATTATTACAGCTGAGTTCTGTTCCTTAGTCAACCAGCCAAAGAAAAGCAAAAAGGCAAAAAACTAAAACTATCTGTTCAGATATCTGTGGTGTGTATAACAAGGTTTGGTTGCTAAATCCTCTTGTTTGGATAAGTGAATTTTCCCATAGTGGGAACATACTTGCACATATTCAGATCGCAACAAAGATTATTAAAAATCAAAATTCTATGTCCACAAAGATAGAATCATCCATTCAAGTGGGATCAGATTCCTTAGATCTCCTAGATCTTGCTCCCTGAAATTAATGGAACAAATGCATTTATTTATCACATTTGTATCCTGCCATTCTCCTTAAGAACTTAGTTTTGATCCCCACAAGATCCCTCTTGGTTGGTAGTCTGAGGTGTAGCAACTGCCCTCAAGCTCACTCTTGAACACAGCATCTGCTACAGAACTGATTTCAAAGCCCTTGTATTAATGTTCTGAATTATTAAACTGTAGTTTATTCACAAGCTTTTAATATGCCAAATGTGCATTCTAAATTGTCTTGACTAGCGTGGCCACAATGTATGACCTCACCAATCTTTCATCTTTTCTTCTGTGATCCAACAACTTACCAAACCAAGTTATTTACAATATAACAGAGAAGCCAAATGACAAGGCACAATAGCTTCAAAAAAATGTATGTATCTGGACATTTCGAAGATCAGGATGCAACCCCTTTGAAGAAGAGTTCCTGTGTAAATATTTAACAGAAGGCTATGATTGCCGTCGCAATAAGTTTTAGAAAAGTGGTTAAGTAAATTACATTTGAATTTATGTTTCTACATTTATCTTATTGTTAATGAATTACAGCTGAGTTCATTTGAAGCTTCACAAACAGTTATTTTCTCTTTTCAGAATGCAAGAGAAAGACTGTTTCATATTATATGCCATTCTTGTTATGGCTCCATCTGCAGTATACATTTCAAACAGTATTGTACCATTTTAAGCAGTCGTGGCACACCCCTAAAAAGAAACATGGGATCTGTTAAGAATGCTTGTTCACAGTGGCGAAGCTTCATGCTCTGGCACCGGGGGGTGGAGAGCAGGCAGAGGTGTGGCGGGCGCGCACCCTGGGGGCATGGCACGCCACCCGCAGGGGCATGGTGTGTGTCCTGGGGGCATGGTGCGCCACCCACAGGGGTGCGACGCATGTCCGGGGGGGCGTGCCGTGTTGCCTATGGGGGCGTGGGGCCCAGGACGGGGCAGGCAGCTCCCCACTGGAATCGTGGTGCCGGGGGCAGTGCGCTTCCCCTGCCCCCCTCTTCCTCCGCCAGTGCTTGTTCATTTGTTTGCTTTCACAATCCTCTAGAGCAGCTTAACTTCCAGGGCATGAGGAAAGGGCAAATCCAAGATGGTGGTCAGAACCCACTCTGCACCAAAGTATGGGGGCAGGGAGAGATTTTTTAAAAGTATCATGGGCTCAGAGCAGGCATTGAAACTGTCCAGGTTCTTGGGCCCTGAACACTCACCATGGTGTTGCTATACCTGGTGACAACTCTGTTTCATTCTTTCATTCTCCTCCTCAATGTAAAACTGTTTTCCTTTCACTACCCAAACAATTGTACCGTTGAAAATCAGCTCGAATCCCTTTCACATTGCTTTGCATTCATATTTAGGGGAAAGGCCCCTATGTAAATTCCTCTTGCTGCCTGCTGCACGGTACAACAAGCAGCCTCAAGTTGAAGCCTTCTTCGCAAACATCGTGCGCACACAGTGGTAAGCACATTTAACGTAAGTAGAGTGCATTGTACCACTAACTCATTTGCAGCTGAGATTCTGCTGTGTGATCATAAATCTGGAATAGGGGAGGGTGAGGCTTCAAGGAATTGGCTCTTTTTTCCTTCCCCACCCCTGTTCATTTTACAGAAATACCTGTCCCATAATTTGTTCAAGTTATTTTTTAAGGATGGGCAATCACTGCGTATATGGAAACCTGTGGCTATGATTCTTTGAAGCCTTAAAAAATAATAATGCAATTGCCTTGTTACTATTTCAGGTTAGCGTCTCCTGTAGTAGAGGAGCCGTGGAGTTGCCATCCATTAGTCACCTTTTCTTGCTGTTAGGCGGTTGTTTTGTGCACACTTCTAAGCACCCCACTTCCATTAACCCAGCTCAGCCTTTTCCATTTCTCATGAACTAATTTCCCCTCTCAGCCCTCTTACAGGAGTGACCGCATCCTGACACCATTGTCCAACTGACACTGCATTGCAGGGCCTTATTTCAAAAACAAAACAAAGGGTATCTGTCAAGGACAGGCAGGGCTCAGCGGAGTAGTTGGAAGAGGTAGCAGGACCAGAGGCTGATGGGGGGTGAAGGGGGATAGTGATTTATGGTCTTTTGAGCCTCTTGTGATGCAAAACCCAGATTTGGAGGATGGAGAGGGGTCAGAGATGGAGAGCAGTCAGAGATGGAGACGGACATGCTAGGAACTGAGGGAGAGGTGGTGCCTGAAAGGATTGTTTTCTTTTTGGCAGAATCCCTACCATCCCCCTTGCTGACCCCCAGGACCAGGATCTGCTTAAAGAGTCAGGAACAGCAACAACATCAGTGTAGAAGTTGCAGGTTCAAGGGTACTTAAGTTTGAGTGGCCGGATAGTGGATCCAACAGTCCATCTCAGAGCACAAGCTGGGGAATGGTTCCAATGACCTAGCCACCAGAAGTGTGTGTGTGTGTGCACGCACACATGTTTAGTGCACCTTAGCAGCTACTCTAAGTTCATGCTTTGTCAATAAAGAATTAAACTGCCAGCCATTTGTCTTTCTCAGGGTGGCTTTGCTCAGGACAGTATGGTTCAAATACAAGTTCAAGGGAAATCAGCACAGCTATAGAAAACCAACACAGATCCAAAGAAAGCTCACTGTTCATTAGCAACAAAGGGGACAGCATTAAACAAAGGGGATAAAAGGTAAAGGTAAAGGTACCCCTGCCCGTACGGGCCAGTCTTGCCAGACTCTGGGGTTGTGCGCCCATCTCACTCAAGAGGCCAGGGGCCAGCGCTGTCCGAAGACACTTCCGGGTCACGTGGCCAGCGTGACATCGCTGCTCTGGCGAGCCAGAGCTGCACACGGAAACGCCGTTTACCTTCCCGCTGGTAAGCGGTCCCTATTTATCTACTTGCACCCGGGGGCTGCTTTTGAACTGCTAGGTTGGCAGGAGCTGGGACCAAGCAACGGGAGCTCACCCCGCCGCGGGGATTCAAACCGCCGACCTTTCGATCGGCAAGCCCTAGGCGCTGAGGCTTTTACCCACAGCGCCACCCGCGTCCCAAACAAAGGGGATAGAGCCAATTAAAAGAGCCATTCCATGTTTACAACATAATGTCCAACTGTAAAATAGCCCAAAAGCATTATCTGACCAAACCACTGATTTCAATGGAAAAGGTTTACACATATGCCGAACCTTTCCACTGAAATCATTAAGATTTAAAAAATGCTGAACACTCACTTGACTGTGTCCAAATATGTGTGCCTGAAAAGAATCACTAGCAGTCAGATACATAATGCCATCATTATTCTAAAAAAAATCATATACTTTCCCCTGAAAAATCACACTTTTCCCTGAAAAAATCTAGTTTCTACGGTTTTATGGTATTATTTTTACACTTATCACTTTATTTTCTGTTGTGGATTCAGTGTTGCCTGCTCCATGTTGTACCATTCTTGTTTAAAAGTCACCTTTTTGTTTCTACAATAGGATGTACACATTTCTTTCAAAAGTCTATTCTAGGTTAACAACTTTTTCTGGCAATTCAAATTGCATCCTATAAGAAAAGCATCCTATAAGAAAATATGCAGATGACACAACTTTGATGGCAGAAAGTGAGGAGGAATTAAAGAACCTCTTAATGAGGGTGAAAGAGGAGATGACAAAATATGGTCTGAAGCTCAACATAAAAAAAAGTAAGATCATGGCCACTGGGCCCATCACCTCCTGGCAAATAGAAGGGGAAGAAATGGAGGCAGACAGCGGTCACAAAATTAAAAGACGCCTGCTTCTTGGGAGAAAAGTGATGACAAACCTAGACAGCATCTTAAAAAGCAGAGACACCACCTTGCCAATAAAGGTCCATATAGTTAAAACTATGGTTTTCCCAGTAGTGATGTATGGAAGTGAGAGCTGGACCATAAAGAAGGCTGATCGCCAGAGAATTGATGCTTTTGTTTTTTTTTTTAATATAATTTTTATTAAGATTTTCCAAATTAAAAACAAATTAGATCCAATTCATACACTTTCTTCCAAAACCAAAGCTAGGACTTCCCCTTCCCGCCCCCAATTGCGTTCCAAATCTTCCGAATAAGCAATTAAATTCAACAAGTTTTTATCCCATGACTCACTTAACATCAATAACCCAATTTTTCCAAATTCCCATCCCCTAAGATCGATTTTTTCCCTTCCACGAGTTCCCCCTTTCAAAATTTTATAAAAAAAGAAAAAAAGATATAAAGATAAAAAAATAATTTTACAACCTTTGGATTCCAAATTTCCCTCCCCCCTTTCTCTGTTGTGTTCCTTCTATCCCTTCATCCTAATGCCATCCTGAAGTTCCTACCCACTTAATCCATGTCCCTCTAGTAGTTTGCCAGTCATATTTAATTACAAATGTCCAATCTTGGAAGGAGTCTGTCTCAAAAAGGGGCCCATTTTTTCTATCCAGATTTTTATATCCAGGAGTAAAAAACTCCCATTTAATTTCCATAAGCTTGTCAAATCTGGATGTCCCAAATGTTCCCAATTCTGTCCAGTTCATGATGTTTCCATATTCTTGTCATTCTCTCTCCTCCTTCTGTTTCCCTGTTTTCCCGCAAAAATGTTCTTTTTCCATGACCTTCTTATTTTCTGCAGAGGCTTGTTATTCAGAAGCAAAACATTATGTCATGTCCCTTTCGTTTTCCAACTAAAGAATCCATTGTTTCCTGTAGTTTGTAGCCCTCTGTAGACAAAACAATGTTCCATTTCTGCAGTTCCCAAGAGATTAAAAGGGAGCCTGCTCGGCAGGGGCTGGGTCCTACCGCACCGGCGATGCGGGGACCCTCAAAAACCACGGCCAGAGTGAGGCCGTGGACATGGAGACTCGGCTGGCACCGTTAGCGCCCTCCCGGCTCGTGAAGGAGCCTTTTTAAAGGCTACGGATCGGGCGCCGGGGAGAAGCGTGGTGCTTTGAGTTCTCTGCTATCCCTGCCGAGCGCAGCCGCATGCCATCCGGCGGAGAGCGCTGACTTCTTCTATTGAAAATTTGGACCTAAAAGAAGAACCCGTGAGTAATTGGACTATGGATTAAAAAAGAGGGATAAATTTTTAAAATCTGGAGCGAACGGGGGAGGTGGAAAAAAGGAAGTCAGCCTACCCCTTAATTGTAGAAGAGCCAAAACAAAGGACTTAACGACTAAGATCGAGCGTATCTCTATCTTCATGAATTAGCAACTTCGCGAGGGAAAATTATAAGACTGTGCTGGAGGAGAAAAGTGGAATTTGTATTAAAAAAACAACCCCCCCCCCCGGAATCCCTGGAGTGATCCGCGAAACTACCTGGGGAAGAGCATCGGGAGTTTTGACAGCTGTCAAAGGCTGTCAAAACGGAAGAATAAAGCAGGGACTTTGCTTTGAGGACTTTGCCGGTTACATTTGTTTTAAATTGTATACAAATTGTTTCAAATAAGGATTTACAAACTATTTGGATTAATGGATTCGATCTGGAAGGGAACATAGTTACCGCGATCCACCTAGAGGAGCTGAGCGACATTGCATGTGTTTTTCTCAGGAAACCTGAACAGAGAATTGATGCTTTTGAATTCTGGTGCTGGAGGAGACTCTTGAGAGTCCCATGGACTGCAAGAAGATCAAACCTATCCATTCTGAAGGAAATCAGCCCTGAGTGCTCACTGGAAGGACAGATCCTGAAGCTGAGGCTCCAATAGTTTGGCCACCTCATGAGAAGAGAAGACCCCCTGGAAAAGACCCTGATGTTGGGAAAGATGGAGGGCACAAGGAGAAGGTGACGACAGAGATGGTTGGACAGTGTTCTCAAAGCTACCAACATGAGTTTGACCAAACTGCGGGAGGCAGTGGAAGACAGGAGTGCCTGGCGTGCTCTGGTCCATGGGGTCATGCAGAGTCGGAAAATGACTAAACAACAACAAAGAAAACCACATGTATTTATAGTTGAGCTCCATGGGACTACTCCTAGGTAAGTGTGCATAGGAATAGAGTCTTAATGAAACATCCTATGTACACATGCTCCCCATCTCAAACCCAAAATGCCACTAGAAGTATTGCTAAGCCTCTTTCAGCCAACTCCTTGTTGAGACTCAGTTTTCCCATGTGTGTGGGTAAGAGGGAGAAAATGCCCAAACATCTTTAGTTCCCCTGTGTGGTGGCAGCTATTTTGTCTACTCTCTCCTGGTCATGAACAAGATCAGCCCTGATGAGTTCTGGGGAATTTGCAGGCTGAAAATACCTATGATTCCATTAAGATGCAATGCTGCTGTGTGAACCAACCTTTTGTTTTGAGGAAGGATGTGACTCTCCCAGATAACGGATATCCAACAAGTTGTTGATGCTCTAATTACGGGTGGTGAGGATGGGGCTAAGACTAAGGAAATATCCTAAATCTGTGGAAAAGAAGAAATTCACAATGGTCGACCTTTTCAGGAATATATGTTTATATTTTGTCTTCCAGAAGATAGTATACTCTTTCATCTTGACAAGCCACACCTCCTTGTTTGCTTTTCTAGAAATGCTCCACATACACCATTTAACTGTAAAATATATGCTTCCTTTGAGGAGATGCTGGACAATTTTGCCATTAATAACAGCTTCAGACTCCGGTTGAAGCTATGAACTACTATCTTTCTGTCTAAAAAATTATGATGCTTGACACTGGTCCTGGCACCTGACCTGACCATCACCCTTTCACCCACCTCCTAAAAAGAAAATATATCAAGCTGTCTGAATTAAAAGGTGTCAGAAAGTGAACACCATTGGGCCTGCTTTGATGTTTTCTTTGCCTATCACCATTTGGGCTGTGTCCTGGCTTGGAGAAATGGCTGTTTTAGATCTCCACTTGTCAAGCTAACTATGGCTGATACTTGGCAAGAGTGCAATATAATATTGACAACATGATAATCTAGTTGGCTGAAAGAGAAGACGCTCAGGTAGCTGTAGAAGAGGAGACCAGCTTTGTGAATAAACCTTATTTGTCTATCTACCTGGTATTGTCTATTCTGACTGGCAGCAAACCTGTCAGGAAGAGGGCCCTCAGACACAATAGGGTAAATAAGTTGATCAGAAATACGGGAACTTTTTACAAAGAAAAAAGAAAGACATATAGGAGCTCCTAAGGAATATTGTCTTGCAGTCTGAAACATTGGGATGAAACCCCGTCCTCCCTAAACGGCATCTGCCCAAAAGCAACCTCTCATTTTCTAGTTCCATTTTTGCATAAATAGGTTGGGTTCATATATATATATATATATAAATAGGTTCATTCATTTTCTAGCCCTATCTTATCTACTCAAGCTATGGGAAGCTCTCACAGATTTTTAAAGACATCAGAGGAATCAGGATGTCATCCAGCATGAGTTCCTGACTACAAACAATATTTTATAGCCCAGTGTTTGGGTTTTGCATTGTCGGAGCACTTTGTAAATCAGAGCCTTATTCTCAGATACATGGCAGTTTCGAAGCAACCTGGGCATGTAAAGACACACTGCATTTTGAAAAAGGCTTTCAAAGGAAACTTCTGCACAGCAACATGCCAAGAAGACTCTTCAGACCTGAGAAGAATGCGGGTAATGGTTTAAAACAGTTTTAAAATATAAACAGGTTCATTAGGAAGCGGCAGTCATCCCATGCAGCAAAACAAATGAGAGAGACAGAATGCGTGGGAGCATCAAACGACGACATCTCCTTCGATCTGGGCAAAAATCCAGATGTAACAGAGAGCATTAAGTTTGCCCTTTGGTTTTTCTTTAAATTGCCACTCTGCCCCTCAAGGCAAACCACTCCTTTGGTGCCAGAAGCACTTTGTGTGATATCTTATTTATGCTGGAAAAGAAGGGGCTTCATAGAACCATGTGGGCACTAAAGGATGGTGAATCATACAGCTCGGTGTCTTGAAAACAAATCTGAGAGTGAGATTCTCCTTTCCCAGCTCAAAAAAAGGGAATGAGAAGGAAATTAATTGAGCTGCTTTTAATCGTGAAACCAGGTTCTAATGAGGGCAGAATTTCACAGGCATACGTTTTTGGCATATAAAGGGGGCTGGTGAGGGTCCAAATGTTTCTTCATCATTCCCCATTGCCTTTTCATTCCAGTTTGCTGTTCTTCCCCACAGCTGGTTTAGTGCAGTTGCAGATGGCGCAGTGAGACTGTGCTGCTCACCTGACTGTCCTCCATGATGGCTGAGTGACTACTGGAACGGAGCAGGGCGAAGTAGCAGCAAGGCTGGTGTGCTGCAGTCGTACTTGCAGGAGTCCTGGATTGACTCTGCTGGCAAATCCGCAGCATGGCAAACTTCCCACCACCTCAGCCCTCTCTGTCCCAGTATGAAACGCAATGTCTTAGTCCGAGGAAGGTTGGGTGAGTTGGGTGTTTTTAAAACAAAACAAGCCTTATCTACATGCACAGCAGAATGAGGCGGAAGAACAGGCCGTATATAATTTCAGACCCCAGATAGGAAAATCACATTTAAAAAATCCCTTTAGTTTTGATTCAGACGGCAGATTCTGAGATGGTGAGGAGTGGGGAGTGATCACATTGCTAACATTGCAAAATACTTCTAGTTTTCTGTGTTTATGTTTAAACTCTCATTGGGAATTTTATGTACCTTTACTTTCTTTTTAGAGTAATATAATCATAGGCAGATTATGCTCTTTATAATATGAATATGAAGATGCTATCACGAATCTAAAAAATGTATATCATATGAAACTGGAATCCACCTGAATCATTGGTGCTTTGTGAAACTTATGTGGAACTGTTCTAGGGCTGAAATTCTGAGCACAAATTAGGCTTCTTCGATACCAAAGGCTCGGGTGAGGTTTAAACAGCTTAACTGTCATATGTGCACCAGAAGGATGGATGAAACCACTTGTTTCCAACTTTGGGGGGGGGCAGCACATGGATCTATTGACTCTTCCAAATCGCCAAAATAGATTCCAGCTTCAATAGTGCTCTTAGGGAACCTCTGCCTGTTCATGTTGCTGAACTACAACTCCCATCAGTCCCAGCAAGTGTGGTCAATGGACAGAGGTTATGGGAGTGGTAGTTCAGCAACATTGGGAGGGTCAGAGGCTACCCACACCAATCATAGAATCTTGTGGGCCATGATTTAGACTATATTGGGGGTGTCCCAAGGTTGCTCTAGACTCATCCTCCCAGTATAGCCCAAATTTCCAGCAGAGGCAGATTTAGGGAAGCATGACCAATTCACCTGCACTGGACATCAAGCCGAGGGGCCACAGCAGAGATGCTGCAACAATGACAAACAGCAGAAGGCAAGAGACAGGGTGGTGCTGAATTTTGGCATTGCACTGCTGAAATTTTAAAGCCCAAATGTGCAACTGCTTCTGGTGCATCAATTTGAGGATGAACAGATCAGACAGACCCACCACCACCAAGTGCTGTGATTGGAGAGGGTTGAGTAAGTTTCTAGTCTTGGATTGGAAGCTAGAGCTTTCAATGAGTAAAGCCCAACTCCCTTCTTCCCCCTCCTAGCGTTCTCCTTAGAGGGTGTTGTAATTAATAATTGCAACACTTTGCAGACAGTCTGTCTGGCTTTAGATAGACAGACTGTTAGTTTTGGATCAGCACAAATTCCTACAAATCAATTTGGGTCCACCTGCTTTGCTCTGTAGCTATTTATAGCTCATAGACTCATAAAATTGTACAGTTGGAAGGAACCATGAAGGTCATTTAGTCCAACCCCCTGCAATGCAGCAATCTTTTGCTCAACATGGGGCTGCCTTAATCCAATCCAGATTCGGCACAAATTGGTACAAATCATCCCAATTCAGTTCAAGATTGTAATGAAGAGGTTGCATAGCCTTAGTGTTGCCCACTGTTGAATAAGTGGTTTTCTACAAATTTACAAGATAGGAGTAATTCAGAATATATTCATAACTTAAAATCAGGTTGTACATTTATCTATGGAAAATAACCACCAGAACAAGTACCTAATTTTAATAAATAATAATAAATAATGGTTCTGCTTAATATACAAGCCTAAACAATTGTTTCCAGCCTTTAAGAGCTGTCTTAATCCCAGCCCCTCACCCAGTCTCCATGACTCCCCTCGGCTACCTCTTCTAATTCTTCTGCTTCTCAACCATAATACTCCACCTGTCAATCATTCTGAGTCCATCCATCATTCCAACACACTTTCAACTTAATCTTTTTCAACTTTCCATCAACAACATTACACACACACACACACACACACACACACACACACATCTGTGTCTATTTGGTGTCTGTTCTTCATAAAATCTTGTTGAACAGTTTTCAGAAATGTTGTAATTACAACAATACAGTATGCATGTAATTCTTTTAAAATCATGTACCTATCTGAAGAGTATTGGATCTTGCGGAGAATGAATATTTCTTGTTCCATCTCTGTGATTACTTTATTTATATTTTAAATAGGAGACTGGGAATATTAACAGGTGTTTTGTTTGGCTGTTAAAAAAATTAAGATTAATCCAACTCCAGTTTATCATCACATATTTTTCTATAGCTTTTTTCTCCCACTTAATTTTCACTTAGCTAGTTCGCACATGTGGTGTGTGAAAAAGTGGGAATGTGTCCAAAATGTGTGACATAATTTTTCAATGTTTATCAAATTACATAAATTATACCAATTAATGGAACAGAAGGAGTTTGAGGGTTGGTGGTCCTTTGCTCATAGATATCTTCCAAGCGGCATCTAGCTAGCAAGGTGCTTTTTCACATGGGGCAGGTAAGTTTTCTTTTTAAGAGTAATTCTTATTATTTTTTACTTATAACCCGCCCATCTGGCTGGGCCTCCCCAGCCACTCAGGGTGGCTTCCAACAATAGGATATTAAAAACACAATAAAACATCAAACAATAAAAACTTCCCTAAACAGGGCTGCCTTCAGATGTCTTCTAAAAGTCAGATGGTTGTTTATTTCCTTGACATCTGATGGGAGGGCGTTCCACAGGGCGGGCGCCACTACCGAGAAGGCCTTCTGCCTGGTTCCCTGTAACCTCACTTCTCGCAGTGTCATTGTTTCATGTATGACTCTGAAAAAAGCCTAATTAAATCTGCTATATTTAAATAAAAAATTGTTTAGGACCCATGTTCATCACATGCACAAACCTGTTCTCTCCTTCTTTCTTGGTCATGAGGAGGAAAAGTATCCACAGTTCATTATTTTGTCAAAACTGGGAATGACAGTTATTTAAATGGTTCACCCTGGTACCATTCAATGATTCAGGCATTGGGTGGGAGCAAAATAAAGGCAGCATTTAACCACGGTTTTGTTACATTAATGTGCAACTGCTCCTATCCTGGATTTTGACATTCCTTTTACACGGCATTACCTGCTGCATTACAAAATGGTGGCATTTTGATTGATATACTTTCAAGTCTCAGGAAATTTTCAGCAGCAGGAAAGAACGACATGCTAGGATACCGCCCCAAAATTCATAATATGGAATGACAACACAAAACTCCAATGTTTTTGCGCATTACCAGAGTTGCAAACGGTTTTCTTCTGAAAACTATTAGCATGGAAATGAGTGCTAAGCATCCACTGGATTCCACTAGCTTTTGCATCCTGTGAAAGATTACATAAAACATGATCTAGGAATCACATGACCTAGCCATCCAGTGGAAGTCACACTGACAAAAGGAGTAGTATAAGTCAAACTCTGTTTTATGCACCCCAGGCTCATTTGAGAGGAATGGCATAATATAAATTTAATAAATATAGAAATAAGTACATAAAATATTTTAGAGGCTTGTTTTTCCTCTGCCCAGCCTGGTGCCAGCTCAGCCGGCAGCAGCCTTGCTCCTGGAATAGGGGAAAATCACACCAGTGTAGATTATGCTGGCTTCCTATGATGTGGAATGCTACATTCTGTAGGTCACCCAGTGAACTTCATGGCTGAGTGGGGATTTGAACCCTATTTCAACGCTCCCAATTCAACACTCTAGCCATGACAAACCACACCTTCTGAAATTCTTAGATTCTTGCATTGCAGCGGGTTGGACTCAGTGAGCCTTAGGGTCTTTTCCAACTCTACAATACTATGATTCTATAAATGCCCTTTTTATAAATGCCATCTCTCTCATAAAAAAGTATACAAAATGAGAATACGTCCACGTAGACACTTGAAATTTGGTACACATACCAGCTCTAGCTAGCCTGCTTACATTTACACAAGTACAGAAATGTAAAATGCACCACAAATTGCAGTTAGAGGCAGCAGTGCTGGAAACCAGAGGAGGGGAGAGGGCTCTGGTGCTCATGTTCTGCTCACTGGTTTTGCACAGGAATCTAGCTGGTCATTGTGAAAACAGGATGCTGAACTAGATGGGCCTGATCCAGCAGCCTCTTATGAAAAAAACTGAAGACACAGAATTACACAGAAAAAGCTCTTTCTAGATTTATCTGGCAGGGGAGGAAACCCAGAATTAAATACAAATTACTTACGGATTCCAAAGAAAGAGGGGGATTCTCTCTGCCAGACTTAAAAATCTATTTTGAATCTGCCACACTTTGTTGGATTAAAGAATGGATGAAATTAGAAGATACAGATTTACTAGATTTGGAGGGATTTGATAATGTGTTTGGTTGGCATGCATATTTGTGGTATGATAAAGTAAAAGCCCATAAAGCATTTAAAAATCATATAATTAGGAAATCATTGTATAATGTTTGGATAAAATACAAAGACCTTTTAGAAAGAAAGACGCCCAGATGGCTTTCACCAATGGAGGCAAAGGCCCAGAAAAAAATAAATATGGATACCAAATGGTTGAGATATTATGACTTATTAATAGAGGAAGAGGAAGGCTATAAATTAAGACCATTTGAGCAAATTAAAGATAAGCTAAATTGGCTACATTACCACCAGATTAACGAATTGTATAAACTGGATAAGAAAAATGGTTTTGCCTTGGAAAAATCTAAGTTGGAGATGGAGTTGTTAGATACTGAAGGTAAAAACTTATCTAAAATGTACAAGCTTTTGCTGGACTGGCATACGAAAGATGAACAAGTTAAATCGGTGATGATAGACTGGGCAAGAGATTTAGGACATAACATAATGTTTGAGGACTGGGAAAGATTGTGGAAGAAAGGGGTGAAGTTCACCGCATGTACTTTGTTAAAGGAAAATATTATGAAAATGATGTATAGATGGTATTTGACACCTGTAAAATTAGCAAAGATGTATCATAATTGTGATAATACATGTTGGAAATGTAAAGAAAAGGAAGGAACATTCTTTCATATGTGGTGGACCTGCTCCAAGGTGAAAGACTTCTGCGAAAAGATTTATAATGAATTGGAAAAAAATGTTGAAATATACATTTATAAAGAAACCCGAGGCCTTTCTTCTTGGAATAACAGGTTCGGAATTGCCTAAGAAAGATGTTAATCTATTTTTGTATGCCACAACAGCGGCTCGTATTTTGTTAGCTAAAAAGTGGGAAAACTCAAGAATTACCAACAGTAGAAGAATGGCAGATGAAGATGATGGATTGTATGGAGCTAGCCGATCTAACCAGAAGAGTCCGCGACCAGAAGGAGGAGGAACATCACAAAGAATGGAAGAAATTTAATGATTATTTAGTTAAATTTGTTAAGCTAAAATAACTGGAAATAGCGTCCAGATACTTAAAGGGCTTAGGGTTGTATCTATGTTAACTGATAAAATAATATGTTTAATACAAGAAGGAGAAGATTTAAAGATGTTAATGTTTAATTTAAAGGGTATTAAAATTGGGATTTGGAAAACCGTTATAAGGATATGCAATGAAATTCAACTAAGGGGAAACAAGGAAGTCGTTTTACAAAGTAAATAACTGTTATTTTCAATAAGGCTATGATTTATGTCTGTTATGTTTTATTTGTTTTATGTTTTTGTTTGTCATTGATATTGTAAAAACTAATAAAATTTTTGCAAAAAAGAAAAGAAAAGAGGACAACATTTTACCACACAGATGAACTATTCACCTGTAGGAGTCCTCTTGTTTCTTCAAACATGTGAATCAGGTTATATTTGGAGAGAGGGGAATCCCGGCAGCAGCCAGAGAGATGTATCTATGCTTTCAGATACAAATGCAAGCTTCGTTTGCCAATTATACAACAGACAGCAGGCCCTCAGCACAATACAATTGTTCTGACTTCCCCCTAATGACAAATGCATTGTGTTGCCTTTGCTCTCCAATTAATGCAGTTAATGGGTTTATTCCACAGGAGTTGTGTATTCTATTCAAGGTTGTTTCCTGTTTTTTGTTTTGTTTTGTTTTGTTTTGTTTTGCAATTCCTAGCCAGCCTGAGCAATGTCTATTAATATATAACAACTAAATTCTACAATTGAATTGGCTAGTTTCAATAAAAAGGGACAACACTCTTTGGTAATTACTGTTACGGAACAAAGGATAGTGCATTAATATTAGTCAAAGTGTTTCTCACTCCGATATTCACATTCAATATACAAGCATTTTGCATTCAAAATATTTCTCTATACCAAACCATTTCTTCTTTCCAGATGATGTTTTAACAGTACAAATCACTGTGATACAATGTGGGGGGGGGGGCTGAAAAGACTTAAGTGCCTCAATTACAAGTTTTTACTCCACATTCTCTAATCAACAGTGAAGTAAATAATTAAAGACATTGTCTGCTCTTTGCAGAGTGCTTTCAAAGCAATAAATGACTCAGTATCTGATCATCTCTTCTACTAAGGGACAGACTGAGATGGCCTTGATTTCAGTACTGCTCTTAACCCTTCAAAGGCAAAACACCTGCTCTCCAAAATCTATGTGGTTTACAGAACTGCCTATAAATAAATCCCCATCAAAGGAAGATTCCAGTTGAATCTCACACTCACTTTTACAGAAAAGTATTTTACATACGTGGCAGGTTAAGGAATATTATAAGTTTTTATTTGCGTGTTCAGACCCAGAGACCTCCCCCTTAAATAAAGACACATTCGACTCAAATTTTAGTTTTGGTTTTGGTAGAATTTAGGCCACAACTTTATTGATTACAGAAAAGTTAGTGGTTCCGCAGGCTCTGGTTCAACTAGCTCCCTGCACCCTTGCAGGTAGCCCTGACCCAGAGCTCTATCATAGGTCTGCCAAGGGTGAACACCTGAGGCAGGTGAAAAGCCTGGGAACAGACCCTGTTCACTCCTCAGATGCTCCCCTGGACTCAGGCACAGGCACAAACCCCTCTCAAGGGTTGACCAAACCAAGCTGAGTCTCTGGATTGCTTTAACGGAATACCCTTCACATAGGGATGGTGAGACCGTTCTCCCATCGCTATCACATGAACCAGTGTCTATCTTGAACCTTACAAGTTGTGACGATTTGCTACGTGGCAGGTGAAACCCAAATGGCACCAGCCAATCAGGCAAGTGGGGAAAATTCTTGCCATGCCCCTGTCCCAACAACAGACAACACACGACGGTATATCAAGGTCAATTGCAAAATGCCCTAAAGTTAGGGAGAGGTGGGCGGGTGTTCCGATGCACGAGCCGAAAGAGGAAGCTCTGGGACACGTGTATGGGTTTACATAGGTCCCTCAATCTGTTTAGACTGTACCCCATTGGCCAGATTACACCCAGCAATGAGGGACCCCCTTTTCATCTCCCCGCCCCCTGCAGAGTTTTGCCTATCAGAAGAACGGCAAATGGCACCACCAGTACAACAAAGGGACACAACACACACACCTTCCACCATCCTGAGAAAACCTATTAGTTCAGATTTTATTTTAGTGTAGTCTTTGGTAGATCTACAAAAAGAAAAACACCCCAATCAATAAATTTTAGAAAGATTAGACATGGATGTGTAAAGCATTTTTTTAAATAAAAAAAGGCAAGACTCTGCGCTCTGCTCTGCTTCTCCTTTCTTCCCACCTAGGGTTGCCCTGCCCTCTGACTGCTCCTGAGCCAATGCGTCACATGGCGTGGAGCAGGGCCTCAGTGGCCGCAGCCTCTCCTCCTCCTCCTCCTCACCTGCTCTCTAGCAGCCGCTATGAACTGCCCAAGTAAGGAGGCTGGTGGCAGCAGCCGTCATGAAGAAGCCATGGAGAGGCAATGGGGTGCTTCTTCGCAACTGCCGCTTCTACAGCCACTGCACTGGCTCAGCCTCCTCCGTGAGCTCAGCAGTGGCGGCACTTGCGGTGGAAATTGGGACAATTGAAGGGTACATGGATGTGTAAACACTTGCATAACAGTGCGAAACTGTTACTCTGAGAAGGTTACTCTGTGCTTCCTCTCATAAACTGTTTGCCTCCCAATGGGGAATGCAATGCAACTTTGTCATTTTCAGGACACACCACAAACCCATGACCCAGAATGAAGCTCATCTTACATTTCTTAGGAATGTGCTTCAAATGCTGAACTTGCTTAAATCAATTTCAGATGATCATATCCAATCATGTCACTATATACATCTTTCCAATGGTGAATATGTTATAGCACGAAGCCAGTGAGATCTTCTGCACATACTTGCACATCCAGTTGATTGGGTTAAATGTAGATAAACACTCACAATTTTATCTGGACACTGAGCACATGAGTAAAGTCTATATAGAAGTGAAGAGGAAGATTTCCAGCATATCTCCAGTTACTTGTGATGGATCAGACATGCACCTTCCCAGGAGGAAGAACAGGCTAAGAGAAGCATCTGCCACCAGGTCAGATTATCTTTGCAGAGCTTTGAAAATGCATTGCAAGTAGGGCTGGACTCTGCCAGCTAGACCTAATCCTGTGATCCACATACATACACTTCCTCTCACATGAGTTACGACATAACTGGCAGGATCAAGCAAATGGGAGTGGGGGACACAGAATCTCTGTTAAAACACTCAAGGCACAGATCCAATTACATATATATTTATTAAGCTGTAAGAAGATGGCAATTAGGTTTGCTTTTGAAAAGAAACGAAAACAGAGTTGACTGACTAGTGCTTACATAATCCTATTTATCAGAAATCAGTTCTCTGTTTTGAAGGGCTCTTGAATTTAAGCCATGGCAGCAAAGGAAGGTTCTTCCTTTGCAGGTGCAACTTGAATACAACTCATAACAGGAGATGAGAAGTCCTTCTATTCACACATGGCTTCAATTCAAGAATATTCCTGTGCACGTGTGGCTTGAATTAAAGCTGTGTCGCCAAGGAAGAAAGAGTATACTCCAGATTCTTCCTTTGACACCATCAACCATAACATCCTTCTGGACCGTCTAGAGGGGCTGGGAGCTGGGGGCATTGTTATACGGTGGTTCCGCTCCTTTCTCCTGGGCCGTGTCCAGAAAGTGGTATTGAGGGATGAGTGTTCAGACCCCTGGGCCCTCACTTGTGGGGTGCCTCAGGGTTCCGTCCTCTCCCCCATGCTTTTTAACATCTACATGAAGCTGCTGATAGAGATCATCAGGGGGTTTGGGCTGGGTGTTCATCAGTATGCAGATGACACCAAGCTCTACCTCTCTTTTAAATCAGAACCAGTGAAGGCGGTGAAGGTCCTGTGTGAGTGCCTGGAGGCGGTTGGAGGATGGATGGCGGCTAACAGATTGAGGTTGAATCCTGACAAGACAGAAGTACTGTTTTGGGGGGACAGGAGGTGGGCGGGTATGGGGGACACCCTGGTCCTGAATGGGGTAACTGTGCCCCTGAAGAACCAGGTGTGCAGCCTGGGAGTCATTTTGGACTCACAGCTGTCCATGGAGGACCAGGTTAATTCTGTCTCCAGGGTGGCTGTCTACCAGCTCCATCTGGTACGTAGGCTGAGACCCTACTTGCCCATGGACTGTCTCGCCAGAGTGGTACATGCTCTAGTTATCTCTCGCTTGGACTACTGAAATGCATTGTATGTGGGGCTACCTTTGAAGGTGACCTGGAAACTGCAATTAATCCAGAATGCGACAGCTAGACTGGTGACTGGGAGTGGCCGCCGGGACCACATAACACCGGTCCTGAGAGATCTGCATTGGCTCCCAGTACATTTCAGAGCACAATTCAAAGTGTTGGTGCTGACCTTTAAAGCCCTAAACGGCCTCTGTCCTGTATACCTGAAGGAACATCTCCATCCCCATCATTCTGCCCGGACCCTGAGATCCAGCGCCGAGGACCTTCCGGTGGTTCCCTCATTGCGAGAAGTGAGGTTACAGGGAACCAGACAGAGGGCCTTCTCGGTAATGGTGCCCGCCCTGTGGAACGCCCTCCCATAAGATGTCAAGGAAATAAGCAGCTATCCTATTTTTTAAAAGATATCCGAAGGCAGCTCTGTTTTTAATATTTAATGCTGGGAATTTTTTAATATTTAATGCTGTATTGTTTTTAACAATCAATTGGGAGCCGCCCAGAGTGGCTGGGGAAACAGCAAGATGGGCGGGGTATAAATTATATTATTATTATTTGCATGTCAGAGGTTCAAAAGTGAATCATCTTTTGCCATGTAATATCAGGCTCCTGACAAGTGGGCAGCCAAGGTGGCTCAATGCATTATATATTATATTATATTTCTGAGAAGTCTTGTAGAGGACTGCAATGCTCTCTGAACATTTAATGATAAAACAGCTTATATAAAATTAAAATTAAACTCAAAGGCAAGGAATAAATGACAGAAGACTTCAAGTTAGAACACCTCAATTGATTAAAAGTCCTTTGAAATAAACATACATCCACTTGCCACTTGAAAACCAGCAGGTAGAGGTTTCTATACTTAGGGTGCCTTCACTGTATTTCGTGATAGGAGCACTTGCAAAGGAGCATTTTTGGATGATCTCAACACAATGAATTTGTCTTGTTCTTGATGCTTATCAGTCTATGCCAGCTGGATACTATTTGTGCGATGGCATCCAAAGAACCACCTAGAAAATTCAATATACAGGTGTGCTGTTTCAAAGCCAGGATGCACTCCTAAATGCATCTTCTTTTATTTCTAGGGAAGCTGCCACACAACAATGCCAGCCTTGCCATTGTTGTTTGTACTGTATAGGATCCTGCCAGTGGAATTTGCAAAACACTCAGACGCATCCCTAACTTCTGGTGGAAAACATTGCCCATTTGAGGTGCAGATCAAATGTCTGAGTTAGTTCTCTGACATCAACTGACATTGATGTGAATTTGGAATTCCAAGTGCCCTGCCGGTAGCGTATGGAAACAATCTATAATGGAAGCCACTCTGCGCACAGCTGAAGCCATGGGCCATGCCTGATAAAAAATCCAGATAATCCAGGCAATTAGAGTGTGCATGCACATGTAAATTCTCACATCTGGAATATAAAGCAGTGGATGGTGTTACTTTACAACTGGTTCTAAGGCAATTTAATGGCAAATGTGCTGTATTCCGAAGTCTGTGGATCACATTCTTTGTGTTTGTCAGGAGGACGTTCCATTGCTCTGCTGCATTCCTTTTCACGCTCTTTTAGAGAAGAAAAATTAGAAGCCCAAACACGTCTGTTTTCGCTACAAAAAAATGTTCACAAATAAGATTAATTGTTCCCAGCTCACAGGCTGAAAATGCAGACTTTCAGATACTGTATTTTTAATCACATTTCAACAAACAAATTCCAGCAATTTGCATTTTTTATTTCTAAGCGTGATTCCTCCCCACCCCCAGTTTACTGTACAGTGATAATTATTCCTCTCAGCAAAAAAACAAAACAAAAAACCCAGCCCTGAAATTTTGCTAAAGAACGTTGCAACCAGTAAAAGCCCAGAAGCATTTTCATCCTTGCTGCTAAGTGTCAGCATCTGTGATATTTAGGAAACCTTGCTTTACTTGTAAGGGGGAGGAAGGTTAAAATTTGTGATGCTTGCTAATGAATCTCAAAGCCAGACTCTGTGGTTCATTCAACTTGCTGGTGGGTGTGCTGTTGTATAAAATTGTATTGGGTGTATTGATTTTCTTAGGCATTGCTAAATAGGTATACCATGATAAAATCAGTCCCTCAGCTGGGATTGTCCTTATGGGGCCATGTCTGGGCCAGTTTCAATTGTGTAAATAAGTAATCTTTGGAAGTCACATTAGGCTGGGCAGCAAATGCAACAACCTGTGTCGCAATGTCAGGACATTGTTCTGCACCAAAGAATAATTCCCTCACAATTCTCTTTCTCTGCCTCTTATAAAGCACCAGCGGGCTCATATTGTGGATCCGAGCAACAGAAAAACAAGGCATTTTACGGTGAGTCACTGTGTCCGTTTGCCAGAAAAGATGTTAGCTACTACACTACTGCAGATGGCCAGAGGGTATCAGGAGGAGGCAGATGACACGTGGCTTCATCTGATTCCATGAAGTTGCTGTTTCTAGCCTGGCTCTATCAGCTGCCTGCTTCCTGGCTCCAGGTCATTCTTATCAGTCCCCTACCCTGAAGAAGTTACAAAACCACAATTATCAGACTGTGAACTGGCCCTTCAACTGGCGCAGAAGTATCCATGCTCCTCAAATTACTGGCACACTATTAATTCTGTGGCGTAGCATGGAGAGGGCATTGCCCCGGGCACATTTTTTGAAGGGGCACAACCAAGCGCCCCCCACTACAGTCCCCTCATTGAGGGAAGCTGTTCCTGGGCTGGCCTTCAGGGCTGAGATGCGGGCAGCAGCAGCAGCTGCTCCACTCCTGGGTCAGGCCTGATGCAGGGGTGGAAGAATCGAAGAGGCAGCAGCACTGCCCCTGCCCAATGCTGTGATCCCCTGTGACCACCCATCAGTGCCATGCAGGTTCAGTGGCGTTTGCTTTCCCCTCAGTGTGCCGGGTGCATGGGGCTGCTGCAGTGAGCTCCTTCTCCCTCCATGCCTACCCCCAGCATTTGAACAAACCCATCCCAGGCACTGTGGGCTCTCACAACGCCACTGTATTAATTTAAAAACAATTACCATGTTTTCTGCAATTTGCCTTGTACCGTTGTTATAAGAAAAAAAAACCCTGCTCCTTTTCCCTTATGGGGTACCCAAGAGTTGACATAGAGTCCTTTTTAAGGTTCTCTATTGCAGGGTGGCGCTGTGTGTTAAACCACAGAGCCTAGGACTTGCTGATCAGAAGGTCGGTGGTTCAAATCCCCACGATGGTGTGACCCGTTGCTCGGTCCCTGCTCCTGCCAACCTAGCAGTTCGAAAGCACGTCAAAGTGCAAGTAGATAAATAGGGACCACTCCGGCAGGAAGGTAAACGGCGTTTCCGTGCCCTGCTCTGGTTCACCAGAAGCGGTTTAGTCATGCTGGCCACATGACCCGGAAGCTGTACACTGGCTCCCTCGGCCAATAAAGCGAGATGAGTGTCGCAACCCCAGAGTCGGCCACGACTGGACCTAATGGTCAGGGGTCCCTTTACCTTTATTGCAGGGGTAGGCAAACTAAGGGCCAGGGGCCAGATGCGGCCCAATCACCTTCTCAGTCTAGCCTGTGGATGGTCAGGGAATCAGCTTGTTTTTACATGAGTAGAATGTGTCCTTTTATTTATAAAGCATCTCTGGGTTACTTGTGGGGCCTGCCTGGTGTTTTTACATCAGTAGAATGTGTCCTTTTATTTATAAAGCATCTCTGGGTTACTTGTGGGGCCTGCCTGGTGTTTTTACATCAGTAGAATGTGTGCTTTCATTTAAAATGCATCTCTGGGTTATTTGTGGGGCATAGGAATTCGTTCATTTATTTTTTTCAAAATATAGTCTGGCCCACCACAAGATCTGAGGAACAGTGGACTGGCCCACAGCTGAAAAAGGTTGCTGACCACTGCTCTATTGGTAGGAGAAAATAACAGAGGCAAACCAGAGAATATTGAGAAGCAAAGCAGCTAGTAAGCCTGATCTTTATTAAAGCTGTTGCAACAGGGTGCTCCCCTCACATGCAGGAGAGAAGAGGAGGATCCAGGACAAAGGTGTGCAAGCCCTTATATACTTTTGAACTGCCACCCTGGAGCCTAAGACTGCCTCTTCATACTTCATACACACATCACAGAAGGGGTGTAGCTCAAGACCCTCCCCAATACATCATACATACACCAGAAAAGGGGCAGACTACAACATAAATCTGAGTGCGTTGTTTTTATCCTGTCTGCCAGGTTACCTGATTGGATTACCTGGGCATCCTAGCCACTCTTTTGTTATGATAACTACTCAGTCCCTGAACCCAGGTCACAGGCTCACCCTATTCATAGCTTAAATGTCCCTGGAGACAGGATTTGTGAGCAAAGAGAAAATGGGGAGGCTCCCCATTTCCTTTGACCTTGCAGAGAAATATTTGAGGTCATTTGGGAGAGACAAAATGGTTTCAATACTTTTTTCTGTGGGGTTTCAGGAATGTGGTTTATACATTTATTATATTTAAGACCTTAAAATTCTTATAACACTGTGAATGTGAACAGTTAATCACTGATGGTTTGGCATCATGGGAGGAAGGACCAGTGGTGGTTGTTTATTTTACTGATTCTATGGCCGGCTCTTGTTAGAGGCTATAAGACTCAACTGTGCTTTTTATTAAAATAAACAATGACGTTCCATTACTAAATGGCAGTGTCTGTTCTTTCTGGAAACCTGAAAACACCTCTGACTCTCTTCTACAGCATCCCTAACCTTTTGAGGGTTTTTTTTAAAGCACAACCTCTCAACATCCACCTCATTGTTGATTCTGATGATTCTTTAGGACTGGATTAGAGTGTGGCTGTCCTTTAATATGATGGCTTCTACAACACCCTCATTGGTTGTTGTTTAAATATAAAAAATACTATTAAAAATGCAGGAATATGGCCACTTAGAAATTCAACAAAACAGAGAATACACCACAAAGCATTACACAGTGTAACAATACTACACCCTCATTGTGTGACTAATTCACGCCTTTAATATATTTTGCTATGGACAGATCACATGACCAGGATTTATATGCATACACATATAGATGCAAAAAGTTCATTATCTTCATTTTATCTCTATAACAGAGAAACTTCCTCATGCTTATAGTGTACACCAGCCGGTGCAACCCCTTTTACTATTGCCTGTCTGTTATAAGTACCACAAATAAAATATAATACAATAAAATCCCATGAACAGAACTGCTAGTAGATTTAACTAATTCTAAATGCAAATCTGAGATAATCATTTCTATATACCTTTGAACATTCTGAATTTAATTTGCCAATATCCTTTTGGATTCCTTCACAATGTGTTTAAGATGTACCCCTCTTGTCTTGAATAACTGCATATTAAGAAGAATTAATAAAAGCATTTCGTTCAAAGCTGTCACTCTCTACCATCCTGGCCTTAAGTGGAGAAATGCACTGCTAAACCTGTATCAGTGAGTGACAGGCCTAATTTGCAGCACAGAAAATACGTTGTGGTTGTTCTTGTTTTTGTCACTATTATACTGTCCCTGAGAATGTTGAAACCCTTTCCAATAATAATAAAAAACCTTTGTATTTCTGTTCAAAAATCGATTACATGGCAATGTTCTGAAATCCCCACTTGCTTCTCTTCCAAGCCTGGTCTTTCTAAAGGGCACACAAATATTAATGACATTGTAAAAGAGATTCTGGCAATAGCGAAGAATTACTGAAACTCGCTCACCTCAGGTTTCCTCCTAGCAATGGTACCTCTGACTCTCTTGATCTTTTTATAGGCAAGAACTCACTTGACAAATACTCTCCATTTCTCCTGACAAATAAAAATCTGCAATAAGAGCAGGAAATGACTCATACCTGTGCTCATAAATATTGTTCTATAAAGAACAAGGAACATTACACCTAACCCATGTTAACCTTCCTGGGCTATATAGGCTGCTTTGAGAGAAGCAGAAAAATCTCTTAAGCCAGTGGCACTCGCCTCATACCTTTCTGAAATATCACTCTCTTCTCCTTCCCCGGAGTGCTCAACTTCCCCCTACAATAAATACATCTCTGCTTATCTTAAGAATCAAACCCAAGTCCCACTTACTTAACTTGCTAATTCTTTCACATACTTCTCCCCCTCCACATACACATAAACTCATGTTAGGACAGTATTTTATTTTATTTTTAGAATACATCACCTGATAGCAAGTGTTATGTCTTTTCAGTACCATGGAAAGCCCCTTTCAACCAACCCAGGACTTTTAGATGCAGAGTTCTATGGACATTTTAAACTGTGGCCACTTCCAGACTGTTACTATTTAATGGGTGGGATTTGATACATTATGGCAAATTTAGGTTGCACAATTAAACCTGCGCAACAAACCAGACCCCTCCCAGAGCTGGTTTGATAGTCCCTCTGACTTCACCCCCCTGGGTCCTGATTGGGTAACCTGTTTAACTATTTCACCTCCAGCACTCTCATATGTTAACGTCACACATACCCTCCAAGTGTCCTGATTTTCCAGGCTTCTGATTTGATCCTGGAATGTCCCTATTTCCCTCACCTGCAACGCTGAGCTCAGGGAGGAGAGTGAGCCAGCGCTTGTCCCGAGTGACAAAGGTGATGGCTGAGGCAGTGTTTTGCCAAATGCAAACTGGTTCTCTTCTCAACTGATCTTTGATAAACAACAAACCACTTAGCGAGGGAGAAGACTGAACTTACTGAACAAAATGGGCTTCTATACTTTCATACGACAGTGCAAAACCTCCCCCAAATGACACAATCAATGAACCCCACCTCTAATTTAACACACACGCACACAAACAGACAAGCCCCCACAAACATTTGCCCAAATAACCAACATATAGTACCGGATAACTAACCTAAATCCCTCCTCACAGCTGCAAGAAGCCTAAGAAATAGCAACAGAGTGGACCTTCTGTTTGGTTTGCAATGCGGCAGCATCACTGTGCTGGTCCCAGGGGGAGGTTACCGTGAGGCGTGGTCAGAGTCCGGTCCTGGGTCGGGGGTCTGGAGACTGTCCAGCAAGGGCGAAGCGGGGTCCAAAGCAAGAAGCCGGGTGTGGACGGGAACTCTGGAAGAACAGGTCTGGGTGCTAGCAGAAACAGGCTTCCAATGACGTTGCTCCCACAAGCTGGGACTGGGCTGACTGGCCTTTATTTCCTCTGAGGCCAGGGGTGGTCCCGGCCCACAGGTGACCCACCTCTCATGGCCTTAAGGTGAGCACTCCTCCTCAAAGAGCTTAGTTCCCTCCGCCTCTCTGCCCTGAGCCTCTGCAGCTCAGGAGAGGCTGGAGGGTTATTGGACCCAGGGGCAGCTTCACCTTCCCCTGACAGGGCTGGGAAGAAGAAGAAGAAGAGTTTGGATTTGATATCCCGCTTTATCACTACCCTAAGGAGTCTCAAAGCGGCTAACATTCTCCTTTCCCTTCCTCCCCTACAACAAACACTCTGTGAGGTGAGTGGGGCTGAGAGACTTCAAAGAAGTATGACTGGCCCAAGGTCACCCAGCAGCTGCATGTGGAGGAGTGGAGACGCGAACCCGGTTCCCCAGATTAGGAGACTACCGCTCTCAACCACTACACCACACTGGCTCTCCGAGGTGCACCTGCAGGCAATGGGCCCTCAATCACCTCCGGAGCCAGAGTGGATACATCTGGTGTCTGCTCCTGAGGATCCAGCACAGGTTCAGGCTCTTCAGATTCAGGCCCCTGCCCCGGCTCATCCGGCCCTGGAGGCGGGGACTCCTGTGCAGGCTGGGACTCCTCAGGTTCAGATTCTGAATCAGATTCCCAGGCCATCACAATCACCCACATTGACCCACATCCATGCTCTATGTATTTAGGCTCCAGCCCTGTTATTCATACACAGCCCAGGTAGGCAAGGCTTAATGCCTCAGCCTGTAGGGATAAGTGTCACTTTTACCTCCTCCCAGTCGCATGATCTGGTTAATCCAGCCCCTTTATGTGTGTTTTTCTTTTTGTAGATCTGATGAATTTACCAAAGAATAAAATAAAATTGGGATTAAGGGGTTTTCTCAGAAGAGTGGAGGGTGTTCATGCTGTGTCCCGTTGTTGTTGTGGTGGTGGCACTCAACTTTCTTCTGATGGGAAATGCTCGGGGTGGAACACACACAAAATGGTGGGCCAAGGAGGCTGAGCTGGGTGAGTGTGTGTCAGAAATGTCCCTATTTTCATTTGAGGAATGTTGGAGGGTATGTTGTAGGAGTTTCTTAAATGACAAAAATGAGAAGTAAACTAAGGGCTGCCTGAACTAAGAAGCTCACTGGAAGTGAATGGAAGTGGCTCTAGACTTTTTCCAGTGTGTTGTGCTCTAAATGGGTCACCAATGCCATTCTGATAATGTAAAAATTGGATTTAGGAAGTGATAGTGTCAGGTTTATGCCTGGCACTTTCACATTTAACAGCCGCCCTGCACACCATCATATGGCAAACCTTTCTTTCCATGTAATTAGTGTATCTGAAAGCGTACTTTCCACTGTCATTTGGTGAGTTTCAAGAAGGTCAGGTTCATTTGCAATACAGAATAACATGACCCAGAAAACTAGATATTTTTAGGTCAAATCAAAAGCCCAATATAATTCTTGAGTGTCTTTAATTATCTTTTTTTTAAAAAAAAAATCCATTCCCCCTGATTAATGACCTGTTATGCCAGCTGCACGCATGAATTTGTTTTAGGAGGATTCTCAAAGCCTCAAATTTCCAGTTGGCAGATTGGTCTGGTTTACAAAGAGAAAGTATACTTACCGTATACTTTCTGAGCCGTGCATAGCTATTGACCAAAATACAGGGTAGGTTCTTCATGCTTGTCACTCCAGTCTTTTGGAGGTGTGTCCGAAGTGTGGGGAAAGAGTGCATGATTGAGCTCCCACCCCTTCCTCAGTCTATCAGCTCGATGTGGCTGGTGTGTATATCTTGGGGGGCCTTTTCTCCCTTCCCCTCCTGCTCTAGATAATTCCTGGCCTGTTTTGGGGGGGTGTTATGAGCTAATGAAGGGACGCGGGTGGCGCTGTGGGTTAAACCACAGAGCCTAGGGCTTGCTGATCAAAAGGTTGGCGGTTCGAATCCCCACGATGGGGTGAGCTCCCGTTGCTCGGTCCCTGCTCCTGCCAACCTAGCAGTTCGAAAGCACAAGGTGCAAGTAGATAAATAGGTACTGCTCTGGCGAGAAGGTAAACGGCGTTTCCATGCGCTGCTCTGGTTCGCCAGAAGCGGCTTAGTCCTGCTGGCCACATGACCCAGAAGCTGTATGCCAGCTCCCTTGGCCAATAAAGCGAGATGAGCGCCACAACCCCAGAGTCGGCCATGACTGGACCTAATGGTCAGGGGTCCCTTTACCTTTTATGACCTAATGAGGGCATATAGATCCTGCAGATTCACAGCATCTCCTGACATGACTCACAAAGTCTCTGTGTGCCTCATTTTTGCTTGCGCTATGAGTGGAATACAGGCAGCAGGAGAATGACAGAAGAAGAGCTTTCTGTCACAACATTGGGGCATCACTTTGCTGATGGGGGGCCACTTCCTCTGTATCCAGGGGCCACTCAGTCACCTTCCCATGGACCTCAGTTTGTCATGGGTAACCTGTCCCATTGAGTTCATTGGGGCATAAGTTTGACTAACCTTTTATGTATTGAGATAAATATATTTAAGAAGCACACTCCTGGCACTATAATTTTAATTGCATACTTTTGAAAATTGTCATATTTTTAATTGTGAGTCACCCAGAAAAGTTTCAATATTGGCTGACATATAACTATCAGAAATAAATATTCAGCAGCAGGCACTACTTGCCCCGGTGACTCTGAAATTATATTGGTTACAAGAGTTACAAGTCCCCTGTCTGTTGCTACAGCTACACCTTCTTTGCATGGAAAGAGTGGAATACAATAACAGTTTCCCCTCCTTTTTGGGAAGGGGCAATTACTACATAGCAGGTCACTCAGGAAAAGTAGCGCGTTTCACAAGCACAGGTAAGAGATAGATAGCCGTGTTGGTCTGCCATAGTCAAAACAAAAAAAATTCTTTCCAGTAGCATCTTAAAGACCAACTAAGTTAGTTCTTGGTATGAGCTTTCGTGTGCATGCACACTTCTTCAGATACACTGAAGAAGTATCTGAAGAAGTGTGCATGCACACGAAAGCTCATACCAAGAACTAACTTAGTTGGTCTTTAAGATGCTACTGGAAAGAATTTTTTTTTGTTTTAAGCACAGGTAAGTTTATCAAAGAGTTGCATGCAAATTCTCTTGTCCCTTTTTCAAATAGCTAGCCACTGGTACTGTATATGACAACAGGGCATTTTGTTGCTATCATCATTTTTGTAAACATAAAATCACAAACTTATGTGCTGTATACCATGGATTACCCTCAAAGTGGCAGCAAACCTTCGACATGCTGGAGAGCAGAAATGGTTTGGGGCTATTTGACTCAAAAGCAGCAAACTATCATCCAGTGGAACACAGGGCTGGGAGTGTTCTCTCAAATATGCTGCGCCCCACCCATCGTCACAAATGAAGTCTGCAAGATACAGTGGTACCTCTAGTTGTGAACGGGAGCGTTCCAGAGGCTCGTTCGCAACCTGAACAGAACACCACCTGCATCTGCGCGGGTTGTGATTCGCTGCTTCTGCGCATGCGTGTGACGTCATTTTGCACGTCAGCGCATGTGTGAGTGGTGAAACCCAGAAGTAACCTGTTTCGTTACTTCCGGGTCTCCGTGGGACGTAACCTGAAAATGTGCAACCTGAAGCAAACGTAACATGAGGTAGAACAACAATTAGGACTGTGTAAAAAGTTTGGACGAATCCCAAATCAGGAACTTCTAAAACATTACAATAGCAGAATTCTCAATTCTGTGGAAGGCTCCCTCCCTCCAGCTCTCTCTTTCTGTACCCCTAAACATTTTTTTAAGAAAAAAAATAACTGTGTGTGTGCTTTTTTCAGCTGGAACTCGTTGGAACTCAGTTCTGGCACCTCTCAGGTAGGCAACATTGCCATTGGAAGAGAACAGAACAAAGGAGGCCTTCAAAGTGGTCCTGGGCCCTAAGGAAGTTAGATTAGCCTCAACCAGAGCCAGGGCCTTTTCAACAGTGGCTCCGGCCTGGTGGAACGCTCTGCCTCATGAGACCAGGGCCCTGCAGGAGCTGATCTCTTTCCGCAGGGCCTGTGAGACAGAGTTGTTCCGCCTGGCCTTTGGCTTAGAATCAATTTGATTCCCTCCCTCCTTTCTTTTTAATTGTTTTAATGTTGTATTTTAATCTTGTTTTTTAAGTTGTATTTCAATCATCTTGTTTTTATTATTGGTCGTTAGCTGCCCTGAGCCTGGTCTTGGCTGGGGAGGGTGGGGTATAAATAAATTATTATTATTATTATTATTATTATTATTATTATTATTATTATTATTATTTCATGTTGAGTTCCAGCACATCTTTTTCTAGAAAAATAGCAGTGTGTTTGTGTGTGCACACATGCACACATATACTTGCACTCCGGTGATGGCTATGCAGATGAAATGGGGGCTACTGAGAAACAAGATAGAATTCCAAGGTTTGCAGATATAGAAAAATATTCAGGAAGGACAAAGGTGGGAAAACAACAAGAGCACAAAGAGGACTGAGTATGCCCAGTAGGCACAGAATCTGCTGGAAAGGAGCGGAAAACCAGTGGGGAGTGGAAGGGAAGGGAATATCCTGGAAGAAAGCAGGGCAGGCTGGCATGGCAGTGTCAACATTGCAATGCAATGGGGTCCACTTGTTTACATCTACATTGCAGATTGTGTTCTCCAATACTAAACTGGGGTGGTGGAGGCCATTCGCACTCATCAATTGCCATGGAATTAGTTTAGTTTATATTAACTACTGATTGGATCCTCTTTCGTAATGTGGAATTAAATGCAGAAGCTTCTAACAGTGGCTAGAAATATGAGTCTGGACTCCTGGGACCATATCATCAGATGTCTTAAGTTAAGAAATCTCTATTGGAAGGTAATGGCATTATACTGATACAGGCTGGCTCCTGGATTCTCTTTCTAGGTCAATTTGCTTTCTGACCTCTGGCAAGCCTTTCAGCAAATTAAAATGCACATGCAGTTTAAGTACTGCAATTTGCCTCAATCTACCTGGAAAGGACTGTATTAATTTTATAGGGGTCTTTTTTGAAGTTTAATTAACTAATGCTTTCAGAGTAATCCAAGACTTTCAGATGAACAATAAAAATGTTTTTCTTTTCGCTCCACAGTAGGTTCCCTTCTTTACTTTATGAATTTGTGAAGTAACAAGTCTCCAGCACCCTGTCAGAAAATCTGTAATTTCTCAAAGAACCAATCGTCCACACACATATTTTTCAAAGCCTTCTGTTTCTAGAATTCAATTTTTTAAAAGAAAGATTTACTTTGGCTAGAAACTATGCAGGAAATCAGCTGGTGCTAGCTCCTTGTAGGGCACAACAGTGACTCATTTCCACAGATCTCCTGTAGTCTGGAAACAGTGTATGATGCTGGGAAATGGGTAGATCACCTGCACACACACACCCCGATTAATTTAACAAGGTCCTTCCCCACATTTCAACTGGGTGGCAAAAAAGCTTGTCACCTCACCTATCTTTATTATTACTATTTCTGGCCTCACCTAACTCCAGCACTTCTCCTCTGCCAGATTTTCCTTGAGAGAATGCAGCCCTGGACAAGGGGGTGGGGCGGAGATTGCTTTCCTCTGCTTTAGATACGCTGCTAAATGAAGGTGCAGAATTTGGAGATGAAAACCAACCACCCCACGCTTGGTGCTGGGAAACAGGAAAAAGAAAGAGGTCCGTTGGGCAAGGAAGGGTCAACTGGGATCAAGAAGACAGGCAGAAGAGGCAGGGAACCGGGTCCAGTTCAGAATATTGTGCTACCAGAAATCTGTGGCAGCTCTGCCACCCCCCTGCCCTTTCTAAAAAATTTAAAAATTATTTGCTGCTGCGTTGGTGGCGGCAGTGCTGTAGCTTCACCTCCTCCTCCTCTCTGCCTTGCACTGTGAAAGAGCCCTAGTAGTCCTACAGATCTAGGCATTCTGGACAAATGGCCAGTAAAATCCCACTCCTACTGTCCCATCTTGATGCGGCAGGTAGAAAGGCTTTTAGAAATCAGATTTTTTAAAAAAAAAATCTAAGTCTTAAAAACCTTTCCAGCAACTTGCAGTTGGTGTTTAGGCATTATCCTGGGGAACAACTCTGGCTCTGTTGTAGAGCATGTGATTTTCATGCAGAAGTCTTGGGTTCAGTCCCTGACATCTTCTTAGTAGGGATGGGAGAGACTCCTATCTACAATCTTGAAGAGTCTCTGTCTGTCAGTGTAGACTATGGGGAGCTAGATGGACTCAATATGTGGAAGCGTCCAGTGCCCAGAATGCCTGGTCCAGAAGAAGGACCTCTTCAGGCCTTCCTCAGAGTGAGGCAAAATGGCGTTTACTCTTTCCAGCCTTTTTCTCCCTTCTCCACATCACAGCATCGAAAGAGATTTCTAAACAGTGCTAGTGTCACATGCCTCCTAACACTGAAGAAAACAGGGCTATTTATTTCCTCACACCGTAATAAACGGTCCTGGTTCAAAAATTCACATAAGTCATTCTTCTAAAAAAAATAACAATTCTCATTTTTATTTTCTTTTTTCTCACCCTGCTAGAAAATGAGTGAACTTATTCATTGCATTGAGGTTGTACCCCATGTGTGGACATGGTTCCACTTGTGCAATATGACTTCCCCTTCCTCAGCTTTCTTCACATGCCCCCCGAATGTGCTCTGGAGGGTCCCCACACAGGGAAGAGAAGAAGAGGGAGAAGTTTCATTGTGCAACTGAGAGTCTGTTGTGGAAGCAGGACAATGGCACTGGATGCAACCCTTTGTATTCTGCTCTTCCTCACAAGGCCACAGGGCAGCTTATAACTCAATACAAAGTACACAATGCCAAAATAAATCTTTGTATAAGCAACACTTCACCCATTTCAAAATACCTCACATATCTGGAAGTAAACAACCTGTGTTCCTCTTGCTCCATCTAAAGGCCTGCTGGAACCTACTCAAAGTGGGAGCTCACCAGATCTCAAGGGGGGGGGGAGTTCCCAAAAGGTGGGATGTCCCCACTAAGAAGGCCCTCTTCCAAGTCAACCATAATCCCACCACCAAAGGCACAAATAATAAGTCATCTTCTTTTCTTTAATTTAGTAGTAGCCACACAAGGAAGACACTCGTTCCACATCCATGTGGAATTTCTGCTCCCCACAAAGAGGTTGGTGAAGCTAGAGAGGCCATTTGCCCACAGCTCTAGACTGATGGTAATCAATGGGCCCAGCATTGCTGCTAATTTTGCTCAGTGTTCCTCTTTGTCCTTTGTCCTTGCACTGGCCTGTTAAAATTGACAATTACATTTTCTTCCTTTAAGCATTTTTACTGCAGTGTTCAAGCACACATTGGTTGTGGTTACCCCTATTGCAGAAAATCAGCAAATTGTATACATTCTGAGCCAGATTTTCTGGAACGGCAATTAAGTATACAAACAACATTTTTTAAAAGTCATTCGCCAAATCTCCAAGAGAGACAAAAGACTGACAAAGCTGAAGCAGTAATTTACTAGGACTAGGTACCACAATATAGGAACTGTTTCTGCTATACTGAGACATGTATGGTGCAGTTTGGGGGCTAGGACACAGTTTTTTGAAATAATATGGAGTATGTTTCAGGTATAAAGCTCTTCTGACAGGGAGAAAGAGTACAAGAGGCATCACTGTGTGAAAGAATGAGAGGAGCAGCATTCTCTGCCTGAGGTTCGATATAGCATTTACTGTAACTTGCTCTACTGCTCAACTGTGTGAATGAGAATATTGCAGCCACATAGACAGGAAAGCAGAGCTCCATAATAAGAGACACCTTGAGAGTGTGGAGACACTTGCCAAAAAATAAAATAAAAATTGCTCTCAGCAATCAAATTCTAAACCTTCCTCAAAACCACTGTACCCAAACACCATTTTATCAGTTCTTGTACCCAGCAGAAATCAATGATACCTCAGTTCACAAGACGACGTCCCTTCCCTACTCTTGAACTGTTTCAGTGGGTCTCAAAAACCCACCACGGACTGTGGTTTCTCTTCAGAACATATAAATCTTTCACCTTTTTACCTAAAATTTAGATCCTAAGAGTTAAGGAGCATAGACTGGGAGCTCAAGCTGGGAGAACTTGCCAATTCTTTAAAAATACACCTCAAGAGTTGCCATCTAACTGTATTCCAGTACAGTGGTACCTCTGGTTAAGAACCTAATTCATTTCGGAGGTCCGTTCTCAACCTGAAACTGTTCTTAACCTGAGGTACCACTTTAGCTAATGGGGCCTCCTGCTGCTGCTGCGCGATTTCTGTTCTCATCCTGAAGTTCTTAACCCGAGGCACTACTTTCGGGTTAGCAGAGTTTGTAACCTGAAGCCTCTTTAACCCAAAGCGTTTGTAACCCGAGGTACCACTGTATAGGAATTTTGTTTGCTTTCCAGAGGCATCTTTTTGGGGGGTGTCTCTTACAGAGATACACTGCTTGATAGATGAAACACCAGGAAGTAACCCAGCACTTCCTGAGAAAAAATAAGCAGATATTTCCATTTATATGCAAGTTTCTGGGGTTTGTCTGCTGTGGGGGGGGGGCAGAAGCACAAATGGGCAGGGCAACCCATGTGCATGTATACATGCACAGTAGGATACATTTGAAACAGGTAAAAACCAGAGCTTTCTGCACCCTCACCGCACATCTCTCCATCCCTCATCCAGGCAAGCGAGTCATCGTCACAGTTGAAGGATACATAGAACGAGAGAACTGTTGATTTGGAAGGGAGCACAAGGGTCATCTAGTCCAACCCCCTGCAATGCAGGAATTCTTGGCTCAACACAGGGCTTGAATCCATGACCCTCAGACTGAGAGTCTCCTGCTCTACCAACTGAGCTATTCCAGCACTCCAAGCAGAAGCACTCAAGAAGGCTGCACAGAGTGGGGTTGGTGAGGAGGCCTTAAAATGGAGGACTTGGTCTGGGAAGACCCTTGAGGGCCAGATTGGGTGGTCTGGAGGGGAACATTCAGCCCTTGGGACTGAGATCCTCCTCTCCTGTGGCAAAAAGCCCCCTCTCCTCTTCTCCACACATGGCAAAAAGCTGGAAATCAGAAACAAGATTAATTCTCAGTGACTGGGGTCACTAGAGGCCTGAAGCAAATTTGGCCAGCAACTTCAACACTGTACTTGCATAGAGGAAGGGTTGTAATTCGTTCCTATGAGAAAAAGTGGTGCACTTTTGCAGGGAGGAAATCCAGATTGCGCATATGCACATATGTTCAATGCAAATGAGGACCAAACTAGGTAGGATGTTAAATAACAGTATAAATGTAATTAGCATGCAAGTTTGTTTAAAAATAATAACGGTAGCTGTGAAAAAGAGCTGAACAGCCGAAGAATTTAAGATTATTGAAGAGTTTAACCCTTTTCACCACCCCTGCAGCTGCTGTTTATTTTCCTTTGCATTCACACACTTAACATCATGTCTACTTTCACCGTGATGCCCTTGGAAATGTGATGGAGCTGTTATAGGATGCCTTGTGGAACCCAGAAAATGCAGAGAACAGATCAAGATAGGGTATGGTTCTACTAAAACAACTTTGTACTAAAACAACAAGTACTTAGAGTGAGGTTACCAGAATATTTCATAGATGTCTGACCTGGTCTCATTTGTCCACAAAGAGAAAGCAAGTCCTAACTAAAGCCTGGGTTAGAGCTGCTCCAGGTTCTGGTAGTGGGGTGCCACTGAATGTGACGCTGATCATTGCTGCACATTAATTATTACATTTGTAGGCAGATTTCAATGTCTGAATAAAGCTCAAGTGAATTTATTTGAATTAATACGTCTGAAATAGGTGGGAGGTGTGGGGTCATAACTTCAAGTGACAGGCAGGAGCTAAATGTCTTGTGGGTTTTCAGAAGCTGGCAACTATCAGGTACAATGATCCAAGGCCCACAAAATCCCTGGGGAGAAATCTACCTAGCAGGCCCTTTCTGGCACGTATTCCTACCAGCGTCTAAAGATGTAGGATACGTTATGCGGCCTTGCAGTGATTACTATATTATTTAAATAATAAACCATCAAAGCCTTTTCCAATTAGCATTTTATAGTGAGCCTTTTTTTCCCTGGCAGTGAATCCATAAAGGATCATTAGCGTACAGCTGCTGTCCCACTACTGCCATAACTAGCTAGATGAAAATTTCCAGTCTGTTTTTGTGTGCGTGGTCACTGCACCAAGACTGTGCTAAATAGGGCTTGTAATGAGTTATTCCTCCTTGCTGCCTTTGGTGCTCCGATGGTTTAAAGTTTACTTGATCTATTTGCACTATTTGAGTCTATTGATCCTATGTACTTCTTTACTGTCTGCAGGAGCATATTGTCTCTTCTCTCCCCCCCCCCCACTTACTGAACTTAGCCGGCGTGCTTTTGGATGTTCTTGTCATTTCCTCCTGCCTTTTTCACTCTTGCCATCCTCAGTATTATCTTCTAACCTGTTATCCTTTTTGCAATTCTACAGGGTTTTAAACTTTCAACTGCAATTAAAAATATATATCTCTATATGCCTGTCCAAATGTTAAAGCAAGGAAAGTCTGGTCATGGGAAAGTCTGGTCATTCTTTGGGTGGAAGACACAGGTGGCAGTGGTTGACTCCAGTCTAGAGAAACACACCTTCAGCATGGATTTGCCAACACATTTCTTCAAATTTCGGCTCTGTACAATTTGTGACACACACAGTGCAGTGCAACACATCAGCCATATATTGTTGCTCGCCAGCTAGAAGCAACCTACAGTTACAAAAGCAGACAGCAAAAACAGGAGATTAGAGTTAGAAGGAAGCCCAAAACTCATCTATTCCAACCCCGTGCAATACAGGAATCTCAGCTAAAACATCCATGACAGATGGCCATCCAACCTCTGCTTAAAAACCTCCAAGGAAGGAGAGTCCCAAGGGAGACTGTTCCACTGCCAAACAGCTCTTCCTGTCAGAAAGTTTTTCCAAAAGTTTAGTTGGAATCTCCGTTCCTGTAACTTGAAACCATCGATTCGAGTACTACCCTCCAGATCAGGAGAAAACATGCATGTTCTCTCTTCCATGTGACAGCCCTTAAGATAGTTGAAGATCCATTGGCAACCCCCCCCCCCCATGTTTAGGGATCCATTCTGGCCTGGTGGCTCATACTCTTTACAGCCCTTGCAGGTCATACATGATTCCAAATGAGAACCAAGCTCAGCTTTCCCCCACACATTTGAATGCTTCCAGACTGAGGATTTTCATGCAATAACCACCCACTGTAAGCTATAAAACTTCAACAGTCGCACCCCTTATCATTGCTTTATCAGTCTTCAGACACCTTTTTTACAGGACAAAGTGGAAACCTGGTGTGAAAGTCCTTGTTGTTGTTTAAAAGTGGTCAGAAACTACAGCCCAATCAGTGGTCTTTCCAAAAGAGGAATGCTGTGGATTGCATCCAGTACTGTCACAAGTGACCAGGGCCCTGCAGGATTTGACATCTTTCTGCAGGGCTTGCAAGATGGAGCTGTTCCGCCAGGCCTTTGGTTGGGGTTCAGTCTGACTCCCCTTTCCCCCCTAAGAACTCGTATGAAAGTGGTCTCCCAACTTGTTCTCACAGACTCATATAAGATCAGCATAAACAGCTGGGCCTGGTGAGCATTTAAGGTCCCCAACACTAATCTGCGGGTTGCCACCTGATTAGATTTTACTCTGATTTGATTCTAATAAAATATAATAATAATATTAATATTTATTATTTATACCCCACCCATTGGGCTTGGTTTCCCCAGCCACTCTGGGCAGCTTCCAACAAAATATTAAAATACAGTAGTCCATCAAACATTATAAGCTTTCTTAAACAGGGCTGCCTTTAGATGTCTTCTAAAAGTCTGGTAGTTGTTCTTTTTGACATCTGGTGGGAGGGCATTACACAGGGCAGGTGCCACTTGTTGTTGTTTAGCCATTTAGTCGTGTCCAACCCTTCATGATCCCATGGACCAGAGCACACCAGGCACTCCTGTCTTCCACTGCCTCACGCAGTTTGGTCAAACTCATGCTGGTAACTTCGAGAACACTGTCCAACCATCTCGTCCTCTGTCCTCCCCTTCTCCTTGTGCCCTCCATCTTTCCCAACATCAGGGTCTTTTCCAGGGAGTCTTCTCTTCTCATGAGGTGGCCAAAGTATTGGAGCCTCAGCTTCAGGATCTGTCCTTCCAGTGAGCACTCAGGGCTGATTTCCTTAAGAATGGATACATTTGATCTTCTTGCAGTCCATGGGACTCTCAAGAGTCTCCTCCAACACCATAATTCAAAAGCATCAATTCTTTGGCGATCAGCCTTCTTTATGGTCCAGCTCTCACTTCCATACATCACTACTGGGAAAACCATAGCTTTAACTATACGGACCTTTGTTGGGAAGGTGATGTCTCTGCTTTTTAAGATGCTGTCTAGGTTTGTCATTGGTTTTCTCTCAAGAGGCAGTGTCTTTTAATTTCGTGACTGCTGTAACCATCTGCAGTTATCATTGGGCCCAAGAAAGTAAAATCACTGCCTCCATTTCTTCCCCTTCTATTTTCCAGGAGGTGATGGGCCCAGTGGCCAGGATCTTAGTTTTTTCGATGTTGAGCTTCAGACCATATTTTGTGCTCTCATATTTTGTGCAGGTGCCACTAGTATGTATTTTAATTGATTGCTTGATTTTATCTTGATGTGTTATATAATTATACTATTACTACTACTATTACTATTACTACTACTACTGTTCTGCTCACACAACAGTCTTCCACTTAGTCTACAGAACTTCCATTTTCCCTGCCCCAGAGGGTTGAGGGATTCAGCAGAGAGCAGATTGGGGCAGCAAGGGTAGGGGGAAACACTATATTATATACAGCTCCCTGAAAGTCGCCTTCCCTAGCCCTGCAGTAGGGCTTCTCCTAGTCTTAAAGGAAGAGGGAGGAGATAATTCTGGATTGTCCTTAAAGGAGCAGTGCACAGTTATTTCACTGCACCCCTAAATGAAACATACTGATTCCTAATGAAAAGTAGTGCAGACTACTTAAAAAAAAAAGTACCGTACAGGGTTTTTGTGTGTTTGTGGCAGTGCCTACTAGTACAGATTATCAGCACCTAATTTTTGTGCTGGCACCCATGGTACTTTATATATGACTACGGGCACCTCAACCTCTCCCACCCCCCAAAAAAGCACTATTTATTAACTTTAGAATTTTTACCCAATGCAAGATTTTTAAACTCTAATTAAGGCTTCAACTTAACAAAACTTTCAGTGTTTTCTTGAATCTAAACAAAAGCTTTTGCAGACCCATGTGGAATGTACCAGTTTAAGTGCAATGGCTCCCCCCCCCCAATTTGGGGAAATGTAGTTTGGAGAGGGTGTTGAAAATTATTTGTTGTATTGCCCCTAAGCCAGCATCATAGAATTGCATGTTCCTTGCTGGGAACAAAAATTGTTAATTCCGTTTAACTCTGCGCTGTAGTCCGTGTGTCTGTTTCATCATACTTAGCAAAAAACAGATACCATCAAGAAGCAATGAACTGTTCTCTGGTAGACCGTGGCAATCACAATATCCTATTACACTTCAGAGTTATATTGTGATTACATTTGTTTGTTTTAGATTATCCATCCTTTTTATAGCTCTTCACTTTCTTTCCAGATTTTTATTTATTTATTTAACAGTTTATTTCCTCAGGATTGGCTGATACCTCGGGGGAGAAAAGTCTGAGAAAAACACAATCTCTTTATTGGGGGTTTTTACATTAGCAAGACAAAGACACAGGAATATACTATTTCAGTAAATTACAACAGCCTGTGGAAGTCTGCTAAAGCAGTGGAGAAATGTGGCAAGAAAATGACCCTCCCTGACAAACAATGCCCTTCCTGGCACGAATAGCTTTGAAGTGTTGAGAGCCATTAAGGAACACATACTGAGAATACACAGCAGACATTTGGTGTAAGCTCTTAAGTGGGCACCTTAGGAACAGATTTCCCCCCTGTCCTTTCTCTAAGGAAGGAGGTACTCTGCAGGCGACCTGTTACAGAATGAAATGTCCGATCAAATGTACTGTTGAAAATCAGTGGGAGCAAGTGTCTGAGGGATGCCGCAGAGCGTTTAAGGCTATCAGCTGATGAAAGGGCACGGGAAACGACTTTTAAAACATTGCAGGATTCCTAAGTTTGCTCAGATGTCTTCTACGGCAGCTCACTGTGTAAGAGGAAGCATGCTTGAGGACGGCCAGTTCTGGGGCATGTCACAAAGGACTGGATCCATTTCAAGTGAGCTTTCTTTCCTCATATGTATTGAAAGTTGGACGTTTACTGGCTTTACCAACCAAATAGTTACCCCTGAAAAATTCCCAGAAATTCACTGAGAAATTTTTGAAAGGTGGTTGAAGTCATAGGAAAAACAGTGTGTCTTCCCCATTTGGTCTTTATTTTCCTCTTTCCTCCCATATTAAACATAAATGAATAAATAGAAAATTATTTCCATGAAGAAAATGAATATGCTAACATCACAAAAAAATCTTCAGTAATAAACTAAGGCAGAAATAAAGGAAAGCTCTTATGAGAAATGTTTAGGGAAGCTTTTAATGTTTGATGCATTACTGTATTTTAATATTTTGTTGGAAGCTGCCCAGAGTGGCTGAGGAGGCCCAGCCAGATGGGCGGGGTATAAGTAATAAATTTATTATTATTATTATCATTATCATTATTATTAGGGGGAAGGGAGGGAATCAAATTTACCTTTTTTGTATGATGCCTCATAGACACTTCGTGTTACACTCCATAGACAAGCGACAATGGCCCTTGGAATATCAATGTGTGTCTCAACCCACTGTATTGGGATGAAGGATGTGATATAATATGGTGTAATTTCCCACAAACAGAAATCCTAATTCAAGTTTTCTACACAAGAAATAGACAGAAAAGGTGAGACAGTCCACTCTCCTCTCCTGTACCTCTTAATCCAATTTCTTGTCTAAGCAGGGATCCTGCTGGCAAGGATTTTGTCAAAATTTGGTCCAACTTGCAAATGAGAGAAGCCCTTCCATTGACAGAGGCACAGCACTAATCTTTCCTTGTTAGGTGGGGCCTAAAAAGGAGAATGGGACGCAGGTGGCGCTGTGGGTTAAACCATAGAGCCTAGGTCTTGCCGATCAGAAGGTTAGCGGTTCGAATCCCTGCGACGGGGTGAGCTCCCGTTGCTCGGTCCCTGCTTCCGCCAACTTAGCAGTTCGAAAGCACCTCAAACTGCAAGTAGATAAATAGGTACCGCTCCAGCGGGAAGGTAAACGGCGTTTCCGTGCACTGCTCTGGTTCGCCAGAAGCGGTTTAGTCATGCTGGCCACATGATCCAGAAGCTGTACGCCAGCTCCTTCGGCCAATAAAGCGAGATGAGCGCCGCAACCCCAGAGTCAGTCATGACTGGACCTAATGGTCAGGGGTCCCTTTACATTTACCTTTAAAAAGGAGAATACAGTGACATCCCCGCCCACTCTGCCATTCACAGCGTGTGCTAACTTACAGGTTGTGTAAAGGTCAATTGAACAGAAAAATTAATAAGAACACCAGGAACTGAGTCAGTGGAAACTGGGGTTTTTTCCCATAAGGGAAAAAATGGTATTAAGCATACAGTGAACCAGGGAATACGAAAAGATTTAAAGCAAACAAAATAGTTTATGCTGTAACGAATAAATTAAAATTTGAGATTCTTTTCTCAAAAAATCCATTTTACTCTTGTATTGCGAGAACAATACAGTGGTACCTCAGGTTAAGTACTTAATTTGTTCCGGAGGTCCGTTCTTAACCTGAAACTGTTCTTAACCTGAAGAAACTGTTCTTAACTTTAGGTAATGGGGCCTCCTGCTGCTGCTGCACTGCTGGAGCCCGATTTCTGTACTTAAGCTGAAGCACTATTTCTGGGTTAGCGGAGTCTGTAACCTGAAATGTATGTAACCCGAGGTACCACTGTAGAAAAAAACAAAACAAAAACAGGTTTAGAAACAGTGTCAAAGCACATTACAGTACAACAACAGTCAAGCATTTCAGGAGTGGAGAAAAACAACTATCTTGTTGAAATCAATGAAATTGTGTCATTAAATTTGTGAAACATTTACTGCACAATAGACTTTTCTTAAACTTATGAAATGTTTGATAAACATACAAGAAAGCATTCTGAATGGTAGGTTCACAAAATACCTTTTCAACAATAAGCACCCAGTCCTGCTCTACTAATTGTAATGACTGCAGGATAAACAAACTCTTACCTCTTACAGCCGAGCAAACAAATAGGCTTATTTATTGTTGGCTGTGCAGAGAACACAACAGACACAAAAAGGAAGAGCCAAGGAAATACCAAGAGATGGAGTCTGAGGGCTCACCTACACCTTCAGCCACTCCACTACTTTCCCCTGGGAAAACCCATAGTTTAGCACTGAATTGGAACAAGGAGCAAACAGGTTTTCCATGGATACAAAGTTCTAATAGTTAACTCTTCAAGAGTCATGCTACTAAGCAAGTGATTCTTTTCAGGGTCACTTATGTAACTATAGGGTGTTTGTGATCATGAAAACCAACCCTTGGTCAGGAAAGTCTTCAGTATGCAGACTTCATGGGAATTCTACCAGATGAGACTTTTGCCTTTTTTCGCTCAATTTTTTTTGGAGGCACTTAAGAATACAAGTTGCTCCTGTTATGAAAACAAGCTGTCGTTCTTGAAACGGAAGTTGCCATTGTTGGTCATGTCACAATTTATGCTCAATTTTCCCCAAAATTTCTAGAAGGGGGGGGAATCCCATGGGGGAGGGCAACATGGGGGAGGGCAACATGGGGGAGGTGCCACAGCCTGGCTATGGGGCAGTTAGGAGCCAAGCCATTGTGTTGACATGAATTAAAATTACACGTTTGATTAAAAATTAATGAATTCAATATATTGAATTTACAGTGCAATCCTACGCTTACTTACTCAGAAATAAATCCCACCTGTTCAGTGGAGCTTGTTCAAGTGAATTTAAGATAGCAGCCTTAAATATGGGTGCTTTAGTTGAGAATCCTGTAAGGCAGTTTCTTGGGCTTGATGACCCTTCCAACTTCCACAAGTCAATGATATTTGTTTACCCAGTTGTTTCATACTAACTTAAATCACATATGTCTGCTTTAGTTATTATATACGGTAGCTACCCCACCAGTAAGTACTGCATGGGTAACTCAACCCTTTCCACATGTGCTGCATTAGGAGGATTTTGGGTATCAAATGGTAGGACAGAATTCCAAACAAAATTGTGCTCTCCCAAGCCCACCTTCCGGGACGCAGGTGGTGCTGTGGATTAAACCACAGAGCCTAGGACTTGCCAATCAGAAGGTCGGCGGTTCGAATCCCCGTGACAGGGTGAGCTCCCGTTGCTCAGTCCCTGCTCCTGCCAACCTAGCAGTTTGAAGGCACGTAAAAGTGCAAGTAGATAAATAGGTACCACTCCGGTGGGAAGGTAAACGGCGTTTCTGTGCACTGCTCTGGTTCGCCAGAAGCGGCTTAGTCATGCTGGCCACACGACCCAGAAGCTGTACGCCGGCTGCCTTGGCCAATAAAGCGAGATGAGCGCCACAACCCCAGAGTCGGCCTCGAATAGACCTAATGGTCAGGGGTCCCTTTACCTTTACCTTTAAGCCCACCTTCCCACTCCTGTCTTAGTGATGTCTATGCTAGCTTGAACATGTCCACTGAATGGAAGATGGCAAGATCCCCAAGGACATATACTCCAGGGGGAGCTGGCTTCAGGCACAATTGGCAAACGAACTCTGTGTTACAAAGATGTCTGCAAACATGCCTTGAAGGCTGGCAATATCAACCCCACCATGAGGAAATCCCTTGCAGGCAACCACAGTGCCTGGAGAAAACAGTCAGGTTGTAGGTGAAATGACCGCTGGGAAGGCCACAGAGAGAAGAAACGCCATGGTGCCTCTGTCGCAGCACAACCAGACACCTTCATTTGCCCTGGCTGCAACAAACCACATCTCTCCTGTATCTGTCTCTCCTGTACCTTCCAATATCTTGACCTCACTCCCAAAGGCGCACTCCTCCACCGTCTCCATAGACAGAGTGATGCCAACAAAACTGGCCATTCCACTAAAATACTTCCCACTATGTCATTCCTTTCTTGCCCACTTTTGAGTTAGAATATATCCATTTATTAAGTTTGTTTCTAGCATGATTCAAGTCTTCCTTCCATAATAAAGGCCTTTCCCACCCTTTTCCTACCCTGAACTGAGCCCTGCACAACTTTTGATGCACCAAATGGGTTGCAGCTTAATAGAGATGTACAATGGCCCACCATGGATTCAGCTGTCCTCCTGTTTTTGCTCCCTGTCTAGAATGCAAAAACATTGAGGCTGTGAGATGCCTGGCTGGCCACATTCTTTTTTCTTGGTGGGCCACAAGTTTTGCTGGCCTGCTATAGATCATCAAACTTTCACTGAAGAGCTTAGTATTTTGCTGCTCTTCATCATTATGCATTTTCCATTCAGCCATCCATACTTTTATTTGCCTGCCATAAATATTTCAGAAGATACTCCCCCTTTGCTATAATAATGAATGAATTTGAAAAATCATGCCATTTATATACAGGCATAAATTAAAGTTTGATCCATAAGCTGATATACAATGCTTTTACTTCCCTCCTCCAGTTCAGCTCCAGCTCCCTTTTTTGTTCCTTTGCCCAAATTCCTCTCTGCTCCCTTCCAAGCATATTAAAGAACGCCAGAGGAGTCTCCCAGATCAGTGCAAGGCTTCCTCACCTTTGACTATGCATTAGCAAATTCTGACAAAACTTCTATTTACCTGATTAAAGAGAACTTCTTTTCCTCTCAATTAAGATTCGCTTAATAAAGATTCATCAGCTTGCTTGCTTATTGAGCCAAATCCAATTTTTGGCTGATGCTGTCCGTCTTGTGTCAAAGCCCTTCTTAGGCAGGGCCTTGAAATAGTTATTCATATGTGTTAAATGTTTCAAGAAGATGGGATAATTTCTATTATTAGCTGGCTCCTTGCCCAACAGGGTTTTTCATAAGCTCCAGCTGGTAGGAATTTCTGCTGCCAGCTTGCTCCTGAAAAGTGGAGGGTTCGACAATTTTTACCCTATTGAAAACTTTGCACAGATGGCTGGTTAACCAATGCATTGATTGCTCTACGAACTTCTTTAGTGATAGGGTACTTAATATTACATTGATCCACTGCATCAGTATTTCCTTTTAACAGCCACTAGTCATTCTGCTAAATTCCACTTGACATTGCCCTAACATTGATTTGCTGGTTTTACTGTGACAATGATTTAGAAAGTATTTTTCAGCTGAAAAGTATCAGTGTGTGAATGTAAGTCTCTCAGGCCGCAGCTGTGAGTCATGAGCTGAATACACACATGTGTCTTGGAACTGGCCACAAGGTCAGTGCTCAAATGGGCATTTTGAAAAATTTCTATGGAGTGACATGTTGTCAGGGTTCTTTCATGCGCCCAGAGATTGGGCTGATTTTATTTCCTATGCATATCTAACAAACAGATGTTGATATGAGGATCAGGTGTTGGACAGGCTGATAGTTCTGCAAGTTGCTGCAGAAATTACCCTCACCCATTCATCATCTTGACAAGTTTGCCCTTTTGACAGTAAATGCATGATGCAGAAATAACTTCCAGAGAAGCTCCATCGCCTGATTTTGGCTATTTGGAAATACCTTTATGGTAACTGATGGTAATAATTCACATAGAATATGAAGTTCTTTTCAGTCATAAGTCTTAATGACCATTCCATATATCTTAACATGCAAGTCCCTAAATGATTTAGGACCCAGACACCTGCATTAAGAGATGCAGGAGAGTCTGCCCTGATAATCCCACCACTGAGTTATGATTCATGCATAATTATTCAGGAATGGCCCTTTTTGTTACTGATGCCTTGGTTATGCAATGCCTTCCCCACTGATGGCTTGTACCATCTCTATTTTTCTATGCCATCTGAAACCCCATCTATAGGCCCAGGTTTTTGTGATATCTTTGACATGACTATATGGCTGTACTGCTGCTGTCTGTTTTAGATATGTTTTGTTATATTTAAATATTTTTTATCTGATTTTATTGTTTCTAGGGAAACTTGCCATGGGATTATTGTATGATGAAAAATGTGATATAAATTATCTTAGAAAATGAATTGCATCAGAGTTTTCCATTCTGCATTTATCTCAGGTTTTTTTTTCCTTTGGTCAATTTATCTGTTTTGGAGGGCAAATTGTCAGAATCACTATTTTCTGGAAATTGATATATTCTGCACTTCAATGTCATGTTTGTCTCTCCGTGCAAGAACCAGGACCTAAGGATAAATTCTAAATTCATTTGCCCGGGAACTGAAACCCACTGAAATACTTACTGGTGAGCTAACAAGTACAGGCCTTGAAAGGTTTTCCTCTTTCTGTGAGCAAAGATTATCTTATATTGTGATGGGTGACATTGCCTGCCACAGAGAAAAGCAAATTTCAGATGCAACGCTTAGGGACTGTGGTCACTACCCATGCTAGAAAATTGTGAAAATGCTTAACATTTGAGTCTGTATTCAAAAATGTGTAATGCAGATTGTGGTGATGACATCATTGGGCAACTTTAGGAAAGAAAAATCTCCTGTGGAAAGTAAAACTGCCCCAGAGTATTACCAAACTAATATACAGTAATTGATCTTTGAGCAGCATATGGTAAATATGTAAAGAGTTCCTAATCCTTTTAACGTTGGGCTGTACCTCATTTCACATAGTAAAGAACATTTGGTGAGGAAAAACTGCTCCTTAATTTCCTTTTCAGTAAGAAAAGTACAAAAAAACCCACATGTTTGTAAATGCGTGAAAGAATGGGAGAGTGAGGGCGAGAAAGTAATAAGGGGAAATTTACTTTCAATCCAAATGAAAAATTGCAGTGCTCAATTTGTGGAAGTATAAATGAATTACTAGAGATTATGAACAGTGAATGTGTATGAGCAAAAAAACTCTGGCTGCTTAAATAGGTATATGAAAATATTCATTGTTTCTTTCAGTAACAAGGTTAGTTTTTGATAGGAAAGTTCAAAGCCATGGATTAATATATGATTAAGATATAGATCTCCAGACTGACCAAGGAGCACAACTGTACCTTATAATTACTCCCAGACATGATTTAGATGAAATGCACAATGAGAATTAGCCTCATAAAGATTTGAATGTATACCACTATGGTTCAGGATACATAGCTTCAGGAACATCCCAGAACCTGAGATTTGAGGCCCTAAACCTGAGACTAAGGGGCAACCCCTGGTGATGCCATTAAGCACGATGCATTAAGCATTGACCACAGTCACTGAGAGCATGTCAATCTAATAAAAAACACAAAGTCTAACAAACGAGCAAAATGTGACACTGGTTGGAAATTAAAATATAAACCTTAACTAAAGGAGGTGTTCCTAAGCTTGTTGTGAGCTACTCTTGTGAACAGCTGGTGTTAATGATGCAACTGCTAATCAGTATTGTATGCATTTAATGTGCTTCTGACCTCTACACCCCAGCATCAGCACCAATGTTTTTGCCATTATACAATTTGTTAGTCTTTAAGGTTTCACAAGACTTTCTTGCTCGTTCAGAAAAAATAAAAACAAAAGACATTTAAGTTCATAGGAACACATAACATCACATACAAGGCCATCTGTGGAAGTCTACCTGTTTGACATATGAGGAAACCTGGCAGACTGGGCAGCACAAAGCAGATGAACTTTCCCAGCTTCTGCTTTAAACAGAAACTTGTAAAATGTTTGCTTTGCTTTTAAAATTGTGAGAAATTAGGAACAATCCCAGTGATCTTGTCACCTTGATTCAGAGATGCAGTATAAATAGTACATGGGGCAGTTTCTCAATATTTCTCTGTTAAGTGGATGCTAAAACATAACTCAGACCCTCTAAGTCAGTGTTTTTCAACCACTGTTCCATGGCACACTAGTGTGCCGCGAGATGTTGCCTGGTGTGCCGTGGGAAAAATTGAAAAATTCGAAAGATTTAAAAATAAAGTATTTTATAATTTTTCACATTTCTGTTTACTTACTATTTCATAATAAAGTAATTATAAAATACTTTCTTTGTGTTTATTTGATTCCTATTCAAGAGAATTACTTTATATATAGTCAATATAGGCACAGAGTTAATTTTTTTAACATTTTCTAATGGTGGTGTGCCTCGTGATTTTTTTCATGAAACAAGTGTGCCTTTGCCCAAAAAAGGTTGAAAAACACTGCTCTAAGTGTCCCTATTTTCCAGGGACAGTTCCTGATTTGGAGAAGCTGTACCGGTTTCTGATTTGATCCCGGAATGTCCCATTTTTCCTTAGGATGTCCCTATTTTCATTGGAGGGTATGGAGTTATCTGACCCCCGAGCCATCTGAAGTCAATCCTGTATCTGGAAGTGTGTTTTTTAAATGTTTAATGTTTTATTATGCTTTTCTATACAGTATGCTGGAAGCTGGCCAGAGTGGCTGAGGAAACCCAATAAGATGTGTGAGGTATAAATAGTAAAATTATCATTATGTAATGGGACGTCCCTATTTTCATCGGATAAATGTTGGAGGGTACGCAGTACCTATATCAGATCATATCCTTATCTCCACAAGCCCTGTGGGCCAGATTTGACAGGTGGACATCCTGACATCAGGTGACAGCAATGTATTTGGAGTAAGTCTCCAAATAGTTCAGATAAAAAAATGCTTGGAAATGCCATTCAGTGCGCAGTCTCTCAGTAACCACTAGGGAATATTGACTTCAGAGTGCATTTCCAAGCTGTTTCTACTGAATGAGCTTCAAAACACATTTCACTGTGAAGGTCATATTTTTACCTGCCTCCGAATTGAAGTCACAGATGGCATGAGTGGGGCAAGTGGTTCTGGTTTGGAGAAAGTGTTCTCACGGGCCAAATTAGCCCACTGCCTGGGCTAATTAGGTCCACTGGCACGAGCTTCTCCAACCCCTGAAACAGAGGATGTGTTCAAATAGAGCACAGGACCACACTTATTGGAATAAAATGGAGAGTCTTGCGAGTTAATACGAAGTCCCATTGATATGAATGTTTCTATGCACGACTAAGTTTAGATCTGAAGAAGTGTGCATGCACACGAAAGCTCATACCAAGAACTAACTTAGTTGGTCTTTAAGGTGCTACTGGAAGGAATTTTTTTGTTTTGACTATGGCAGACCAACACGGCTACCTATCTGTAAGTTTAGATCCAATCCAGATTTAGGTCTGATATCAAAATTTGCAAAGGCGGATTTTGAAGGGAATTTTCAATGGTGTGTATTTATCTCTCCCTAAATGAACATGCCTTTTAACAGCCTATCCTCAATATAGCTATATATCAAACCACTGAAAAAACAATTTTCAATAAATTTTCATTTTAGTTAAATCCAACAGATTAGAATCAGGAGTCAATTTGTGGTTTAAAATCCATTAATTTAAAGACTCAGTAAAATAAAAATGTCTGAAAGGCTTTTTGCAATTCACCAAATAACTCAAGAGTACAGCACCCCCAAATTGTCTTTCAATTGTCGCTTCATCATATGACAAACTTTACTTACACTGCTGGAATATAAAATAATCCAAAGAACATGATAATTGGTTATCTATGCATCATAAATTTATCTTTATTACTGAGGACTTTTATTTTATTTTTTAAAATAGAAAAATGTCTTTTGTCTGAAGCTACTGTACTTCAGCAATACGTAATCTGTCAATGTTTTTGCACCCTGCTGTTAACAAAGATGAGTTTTTTCTTTTTGCTTCTTTTCATAAGAGCATTTCACTTTCCACGATTCTCTGCCCAAAGCTTTCACTTTGAAGCTGAAAACCCCCCAGTAAAAAATCATTTTATTTTTGTGTAAACACAATGTTAAAAACTATTCCTAAATCATATTGCCTGTGATTATTGCTTGACCAAGGCAGCAACAAAAGGATTGTAAGGAAATACTTTCATTACTTTGAGGAAAGGCTGCAACATATGATTTAAATACCCTATTGTTCAGAGTTTTGTTCAAAATGCATTATTTGCTAGGCAGCATCTTTTAATGGTAACCTTTCACCTATAAAAGCAGCCATTAGTCTAATTTTAGTGATAATAACATAGAAAAATATGATCAATTTTATGCTCAGGTTTGGGAAGAAACAGGCTTTTACCCAGCACATGACTCTTGCTTCGAATGAATATACAAAACCGAAATTCTGAAATAAATGAATAGTTTGTCACTCAGCAGAAGCATTAGAAGAATTCTGAGGGAAGCAAAGAAAAAAAGTTGCAGTATGATTTGCAAAATCTCTCAAGGTTCTAATCATCTGGGACCCGAAGAAACACTAATTCAGATTGTGAGTTGTGTTGAGCTGGGTGGAAAGAAATGTGTGTGCTTGCACCATTTTCTTCTCACCAGCATTGCATGTCCAGGATAGATAAAGGAACTCTCCATACAACGGGGAGCTGATAATATTTAGAATAAGAGTTGCTAGTACAGTGGTACCTCCGGTTATGAACTTAATTCGTTCCAGAGGTCTGTTCTTAACCCGAAACCATTCTTAACATGAGGCATGCTTTCACTAATGGGGCCTCCTGCTGCTGCTGCGCCACTGCCACATGACTTCTGCTCGCATCCCAGGGCTAAGTTCGCTACCAGGAGCATCTATTTGTTGTTGTTTAGTCATTTAGTCATGTCCAGGCACCTCTGTCTTTCACTGCCTCCCGCAGTTTAGTGAAGCTCATGCTGTTAGCTTCGAGAACACTATCTAACCATGTCATCCTCTGTCGTCCCCTTCTCCTTGTGCCCTCCATCTTTCCCAGCATCAGGGTCTTTTCCAGGGAGTCTTCTCTTCTCATGAGGTGGCCAAAGTCTTGGAGCCTCAGCTTCAGAATCTGTCCTTCCAGTGAGCACTCAGGGCTGATTTCCTTCAGAATGGAGAGGTTTAATCTTCTTGCAGTCCATGGGACTCTCGAGAGTCTCCTCCAGCACTATAATTCAAAAACATCAATTCTCTGGCGATCAGCCTTCTTTATGGTCCAGCTCTGACTTCCATACATCACTACTGGGAAAACCATAGCTTTTACTATACGGACCTTTGTTGGCAAGGGAGCATCTATTAACAAGTGGTTATTCTGAAGTGAATTTGGAGATAGATGCCATAGACACAGATGAGGGGTGTGAGGAACCAGCTGGGGAACCACCAAGGGAAGAAGGATCAAAGCCTGGGGAGTGGTGGTGGTGGGACGACAATGAGTGATCACAGGATGAAGAAGGGAAAGACTGGGAAGAGGAGATGTTGGAAGCTGGAGGTGTAACAGGGCATAGTGAGCTGGGATTGTCTGTGGCAGAGAGAAGTCCAGAATTAGAGGCAGAAGCTGAAACAGCTGAGTGGGAAGAAGGAGGTCCAGAGGCAGAGCTGAGTCAGGCTGGTGTCTTTCTTTCACGGGTGTCTTTCTCCCCTGCTGCCCCCCCCCCGACTCCCAGAACCAGGAGAGGTATGAAACGGGACCAGCAAAGACAGGTTGCATGCAGACACATCCTCTGGTTGCTTACAAGATACCCTGGAGTGGAGGAGATGGCAATGGGGAGGTGGGAACTTAGTCTTGGCAACTGATTTGGTGGAGTAGAACCCGCAGGGCCTGAGCTGCTGTGCTCATTAGGTCTGAAGCACAGCCAAGTCTGTGAAGATTGTGTTTTGCTAATAAAGAGATAACTCCAGATTTGAACTCTGCAATATGCTGACCGGCTTGCTATACTGACTGGCAATATCAGCCAAAAATAAAGATAAAACCAGTTCAAAGAGGAAGAAAACAAGGAGTTTTGAATGAGCATTGGGGCACCTACCCATCCTTCATATGAACCCAATCCCCACAGCCCATGCATTCTCCTGACATTACCACAGAATGGTGCACCATCTGTTCTCGCCACGCACACCTGAGGGAACTCTTCCTTCATAAATTAAGTGAAGAATGTGCGTTACCGTCTTTGGGAAGGGGAACATATATGGGGCTAGCCTAGTCCCCCTGGTCCACTGACATGCATGCATAATGGCTGCCTCAAATACAGACATACCTCTTGTTGCGTTCGCTTCACATTGCAGCTTTTCGGGTTACAAATGCGGCAAACCCAGAAGTGCATACTTCCAGGTTTCACCGCACGTGCAGAAGTGTTCTGTGTGCTTCACACATGTGCAGAAGCACTCTGTCGTGCTCCACGCTTGCACAGAAGCGCCGCTCTAGTTGCGGACTTTTCTGTATCTGTGCCTCAGCTTAAGTGAAAAATGAATGTGTCTTAGGTTTTATTTTTGGATTGAAGCTGGTTTGAAGGGTAACATACCAGACAGCAGCATTTCTCAAGGAACTACAGGCTAGCTCTACATCATGGGTAACATTGTGTGTACATGAATCCAAAAGCCAGTGGTGGGAAAGCATAGGAGCCGGAAGAAACGGTAATGTGTACACAGCCAAAGACTCTGTGTTTTCTGACACTGGAAGGCTGCAAACATCGTTCTTTGTGAGGGCTGAAGGGAAACAATGTTTTCTGACACTAGTGAGATGTGCGTTATGTGCTGGCAAAATGAAATTCTTTCACATGTTCACCAGACAATGGCAAGGAAAGACAAATTGCTGTCTCCTTTTAACTGAAGATATAAAACATCCATAAACTCCACAATGGCACTTTGATGTTTATTATTATACCATCTTCTCCACTTTATACAACATTTCATAATTATGACATCAATTCATATCAAGTGCCAAATCATTCAGGGAACAACATTATGAAAATCAATAGCTTCAGTTCATAACTCTTTTTGTCTAGAAGTATAAACCTTCAAAACCCCATGTTTCAAAAATCACACCATAATTACTGTGCAGTGTGGTATGAGAATAACCACTGAACAGATATTAAATTACAGCTTGCTGCCTCAAAACCCTAATAAAGAGTCTGTAGATCAATAAATGAACTACAGTCCAGATAAGAAAGAAAACATGCTTATTTCCTATTTTGAAAAGAAGGAAATGCTTCCACAATACCATAAATAGTAAATCATAATGTTTAAGATGGTGTTTGAACTTCAGATAGAGAATTATGTTATAAACATACAATTTTAAGTTGCACTTTGATTTGTTAGTGTTCAAGGGAGTAATTGAACTGTATTGATGGAAACATCCTAAGGATACATTTCTATGATGATTGGTGCATTGATATTAAACCCCCCCCCCAAATATTTTACATTTTTCCTGGTCATGTTGCAATGCGTTTTGATGTTTTGCATTACTTCTCTCTCCATCTTGAAAAAGGGTGAGGGGTGGGTTTTCTTTTTCTTTTTCTCCCCCCTTCTTTTTTGGGGGAAAGGGTATAGTTTTGCAAAACCCAAAGGGTTTGGTGTGCTCAGTAGAAGTTTGTAAAACTTGGTTTTGTAAATAGTTTTTTCTTCTTTCCAGTCTGCATTTGAAAGTCCTCTTGGTTTTACAAATGGTTGTGGTATGCAGCATGGCAGATAATTTTGAGACATATACACCCAAACCTCTCTAGTTATGAGGAACTAGTTGCACAGGTTTTTTGCGGAACCTAGCTACTCTTTCTGTTCTACACCTGGCTCCCAATTAGTTTCTGAGCCCCATTCAAAGTGCTGGTTTTGACATATAAAACCTTACATGGCTCAAAGCTGCAATACCTTAAGGACCACCTCTTCCCATATGAACCTAACTGGACCCTGTGTGCTTCCTCCATGAGAGGTCCAGACCATGGTAGCTCCCCGTTTGTAGAACACTATCCCCAGGGAGGCTTACCTGGTGCCTTCATTACATATCTTTAGGTACCAGGCAAAAATGTTTATAACAAGGCCTTTTGCTGATTAACATTGTATGGCCTTTTACTGTAAATGTGTTTGTGGGAGAGGTTATTGGTTTGCTTTTGTTTTATTATGTATTTTGTGTTCTCATTTTGTATATTTATACTGTAAACCACACTGTGATCTTTGGAGAAAGGGTGGTATATAATAATAATAATAATAATAATAATAATAATAATAATAATAATAATAATAATAATACTTCTGCGTAGCTGTGTGGACCACTGTATTGTAGTTAACTAAACAGTGTTTCGTATATCAGTTACAAAGTGAATGCATATAACATGGGTCGACAAACTAAGGCCCACAGACGGTCCGGGAATCGCCATGTGGTTCGGTGGGGGGAATTCTGATTGTTTGGGCTGCACCATTCCCCCAAACACACCATAGTGGTGCCTCCTCCCTCCCTCCTTCTGGCTTTCCCCTGCTCTGCCTAGAGGAGGAAGGGGGCTGGGCTTTGTTGAGCCATGGTTGTCTGAGCGCCATTTTAATCAGCCCCTCTCCAGAACCAGCCCTTTTGTGCCTCTCATTGTCCCTCCGCCGCAGCCGCCAGCCCCTGCCACTTGCAAGGCACAGGTAAGCAGCCACCAGGGCTCGTCCGGTGCTGTGGAGAAGGGAAAGGAGAGTCGGGGGGGGATTCCCCCCCTCCAAAATATAGTCCGGCGCCCCACAAGTTCTGAGAGGTAGTGGACTGGCCCCCTGCTTATAACTATGTTTGCTGACCCCTGACTTATAACTATGGGGATTCCAAGAACAACAGGAAAGAGAAATGCACATAAGGGGAAGGGGAAACAGCAGATCTTTAGCACCCCAGGAATTCTTATAGCCTGGTGTTGGAATTATTTACTCATTTATCACAGTTCTGACATCCCTCACTGGCTAAAACCCTGAAAGACAGGAAAAGAAAGAAAGAAAGAAAGAAAGAAAGAAAGAAAGAAAGAAAGAAAGAAAGAAAGAAAGAAAGAAAGAAAAGTTTGGGGCCTGTTATAGGCATTAGCTTTGGTGCAAATATAAATCCAGACATTAACCATGGTTTTGCCAACCATCGTTTGCAAGCACCCTTGAAAATTGGTTATCTCAAATCCTTTTGGAAGAGACGTTTTAGCTAGTTTTAGCTAGTTGTAGAATGCAAATATGTAGCATATAAATCATGGGGATACTAATTTAGGGAATCAGTTTTTCTGTATCCCCCACCAACAAGAGGTTGAAACCTTTTCTTCTTTTTCTAAACGGGTTACTGAAGTGCAGGGGGATTTTTAGAAATGTTCGGCTGAATGCTGCATTATTGACTGTTTCTCCACGTGCAATTAAATAATGTATAGGAATATGTCTGAAGTGAAACCAGGTGGTTGTCACCTTGCACTCGACAACCTAATTCCGTATTTGCCTTTAATTGCTCTCTGAAAGCTATTATTTTCAGCGATCTAAACCAGGTCTTTTCTGCCCAAGGTAGCTAATTAAAGAGTATCTAGATACTTGCATTCACACACAGGAGCACTGAATAATACATGAAGATTGACTGAAGTCAATTTCTTTACATTTTTATCTTTTATTCATTAGGGTTTTGAAAAGAAATAAAAGAAAAAGAAACCCGTAGTTATTGTTTTCTTTGTTTTTGTTTCTTAAAGGCAAAATAAAGGACCATCATATTTCAAAGTCCTTTGTATCATGCTTTGCATTATGGTGGAGTATTTGGAGCTGCAAGAAATTAAGCCATAAGAAGAGTTGAGTCCAGTATACAAATGAGCGGCGCTCTGGGCCTTAGTCTGCGCGCCCTATCACTACACGCTGCAATTTGAGACATTCACAATGTGAATCTCTTGTCAACAAAATTAAATTATAGAGGATACAATGTTGCTGACTTCAGCTTCATTTGGAGTGGGGGGGAATGTAGACGGAAGATAACTATCTTGGCTACAGCTATTTTATCTGATTAAGTAGCTCACAAGGAATTTTGCAGCATCAACGGTCCTAAGGCAAAGAGGACTTTCAAGAGGACAATTGTGACAGGCAGCTGGAAGTGAAGGCCAAGCTTAATGTATCAGAGGATATGGGCTCTCAGTCAGGCTAAAGCCTTAGCATTGCTATTTTTTAAAAAAATAAAGCTCCATCTCTTGATCTAGTTCACAGGGGCCCATGTACTGCCCATTCTAGGTATCTTCCAACTAGGTGAATCAGGATGCCAATTCAAATCAGTAACTTCATAAAACTTCACCCTACCTAAAACCTTAATTAGATTTGTCACTGAAAGTTCTTCTAAAGTGGAATTTGAAGTGCATTTGGGAGATCTTCATTCAAAATGCCCAAGGGAAACCTGTTAGTTGTACGAAACCTGATCAGAGTGGCAGGTGAATCTTACTTCAATAGGACACTATCCTGCACGATGAAGTGAAGGACATGAGGCAGGAGTTGATAATGCAGGTGAGCTGTGCATAAGCAAGCTGCCAGCTAGCTCTGTTGAGGCTCCTTTTATTGACACAATATGCAAACCCAGGCAGATACATTTTGGGCTGTGACCTTTACACATCTTCCAGTTCCGAGATCATGGGGTGGTACAAAGTTATTTTGGCATCTGTTTCCACTGCGTCATTCCCCCCTTGCACAATGTATGATGAAAGAGACAAAGGTCTCAGAGACAAAGGTCACAGACAGGACATGGCAGACTACTGAGACCGCAAAAGGTCAGACAGAGGGCAAGATGTTCAGACAGCTGTGGCTTTATCTGTGAGGGGGAGTGTGCTCCGCACCCCAAGGTCACACTTGCAGGCAGATGAGGGTGCCCGTGGGTGGGGAGTGTGCCCCCCCCAACCCTGCGATAATTCCTACACATTGCACCTGAGGGTAGGAGATTATCTTAGGAGGCACAGAGCAAGTTTCATGGCATATACAGTTCTGCCTGCTTCCATCCACCCCAGGCCAGTATGGCCACACCAAGGAGGAATTTATTCAGAAGACTGAAAGACCCACAGAGCAAGGGAAACAATTCTCAACCTTGAACTTCTGAGCATCTACAGCATGCATTCAGGGATAGCAGCTCAAACAAACCCGTAATAATGGGCAAGGGCTAATTATCTGTGCATCTAGGTCTAAAGCCACATGTGCTCAGTAACATTCAAGGCTTCTAAAATGGGATGACCCAATAATCTAGATGAAGGATGATCCAGATTTTGCAGCACGGGGCTCTATTGACTTTCTCGACTGCTTAAAAAAGCCACTGCAGCTTTTCCAGAAAGCATGGCAGTGACAATCTTTTAGCCTGAAGAAGGAAAAGGATGAAGTTCTACAAACACCTAGTTCAGCTGTTTATTGTTTTACATGTATTAATCATTGTAGATGACTCTTGGGAGTAATTATTAAATGTGTTGGCATGGGCTTTGTGAAGCTGATGGTTGAAACATGAAAGATAAATAATCATTCAGTTAACTAAAAGTCACAGAACGTTGCTGGCCAGATTAATTTACCTATCAGAGCCTAGTTTGAGAGGCAATGGTTTTCAGAGTTTAAATGAAATAAAAACATATTTCCACAGATTATTTATGGGTTCAGTGGGGATTACCCTTAGGTAGTGGGCACAGGATTGCAGTCTTAGCTACTTCACAACAGTGAAAAGCATATTAATTATTATTGATTTGGAGATCTTCCAATAAAATCTCCATGGAATTTCGAGGCTATCCCAAAGAATATGATTCATGAAATTTATATGCGGTGTGTGTGTACATAATGAGGTTTCCTAAAGCAGCATTTGATGCTTCCTCAGAGGAAAAAATCTGACAATTTTTCGGGTTTTGCACATGCCTAACAAGAAAACTTATTTTTCTCCTATCCTGTTTTATAACTTGGCAGTGAGATATTGGACCACAAGAAGCAACACGTTTTTTCATTATTGTAAACCACTGTATGTTTTCCTCAGACTCACCCTTTCATGTCTTTGATATCATTTGTCCAATCTTAATGAAATCATTACATTCCCATTTCTAGCAAATGGTATTTAACATTTTTTGTCTAAAGTACATTAAAATTAGCAGAGAGCACTGTGCTGACAGAGGTTAACACTTTTTTTGAAAAAAGAAATACATTTCTATTGTTGGTTTTCCCTGGCTGCTTCAAGTTTGCCTGCAAAGCTGTATTAACATTTAGCTACAAAGAACTTCCTCCAGTGTTAAGAGAAAAGGTTATTTGGAGGTTCTCAAAACTATTTTCATAACATTGCTGATGCTATAAAAGGAAACAGTCTATTTAGAACCTACCAACCAACCTGCTGGTTATAAACTATTGTTCCCAACAGTACAATCTCATGATATTTTCCTATATATAGAAGAATCAAAGGACAAGACCTCCATCACATTATTTAGCAATGACATATTTTGTACGATTATTAGAACATGGATGTAAATAGCTGGTCCTATAGGATGATAAATTAAGAAGTGAGTTCACAGAGACACGCTTGGGTTAAAGATGATTCCCAGGTTTGTAAAGGCTGAATATATGTATAATGCTTCTTGTGACTTTTAACATTTTCCTTAAATGTACTTCAGAGCATCGGAGGTGAGTTTACAAATTTCTGCCTTAGCCAAATATCTGTGGACATTAGAAAGAAATCAGAAGGGCTTTGGTAAATTAGCAATATCTCTCAGAAAGGTTCTCCAAATGATGAGAATAATATTTAAAACATGTTAGTCTTGTGATGTTGGAAGAACCATTTCATGTCCTGAACAGGTAGGATAAAAATCTCATTGATTAATAAATATTTGAGATTTGTTGTTAAATGGTCATAATCCAACACAAAATTAAGCATGCCCAGTGAAATACATGGATTTATGCTTTACTCTGTCTTGGACTTGTTTGTGTAAGAAAGGGGAGATATATTCCAGCCAGGACATAGATTGTTTTCAATGAAAGGCTAGCCATTCAGCATTGTCCCTGTACCTAATTTTGACTATGAATCAGAGTCTGATTATTGGTCAGCTAAACAAATAACCTGCATATTTTCTCTCAAGCAAATAGTCTCTCATTATCTAATGGCACTTCTGGAGTCTGGCCCAAAAGCGGATTTCTGCCCACACGCACGGATTGGCAAACAAACCATTTCAGTCATCAGTGAAATAGTCCAAAGCCCCTGCCTCCCTCAGAATTTTCAACAAATCTGTGACTGACCATTGACACACACATGCCAATATGATTCTTAGATGAGCTGATATTTATCAGAACATTTCCAGAGTATATATTTTTCTGAAAAGGCAGGAGCCAACAGAGATCTCTCAGTGGAAGAGTCAAAGAATGAATTTGATTGTCACCTGCATTCTGACAGCAGGACATAGTGCATCTGCACCAGCAAAACCAGACGCTCTCATATGCCTCAGCTATAAAAATATGGGTGTCTCCCAAATCGGCCTCTACAGGCACAGCAGATGCTGAAAACCTAACCCAAACACTAACGCTAAACCTAACCCTAAACCCAAACCCTAACCCTAAACCCTAACCCTAAAACCCAAACCCTAAATCCTAAACCTAAACACTAATCCTAAACCCTGACCCTAAACCATAAACCCTAACCCTAATCCTAAATCCTAAACCCTAAACCCTAACCCTAAACCATAAACGATGACCCGAACCCTAAACCCTAACCCTAATCCTAACCCTAAACGCTAACCCTAACCCTAAATCTAAACATAAACCCTTGACACTAACCCTAAACCAAACCCCAAACCGTAAAACCTAAACCCAAAACCCAACCCTGAACCCTAAGATTGACCCAAACCCAAACCCTAACCCTAAACCCAACCCCAACCCCTAAACCTTTAACTCTAAACCCTAACCATAATCCTAAACCCTAACCCTAAACAATAACTCTAAAACCCAAACCCTAAACCCTAAACCTTAACCCTAACCCTAACCATAAACCTAAACCTAAACCCTTGACCATAACCCTAACCCAAAACCCTAAAACCTAAACCCAACCCTGAACCCTGAACCCTAAACCCTAAACCATAAACCCTAACCCAAACCCTAACCCCTAAACCATAAACGATGACCCGAACCCTAAACCCTAACTCTAACTCTAACCCTAACCCTAAACCTAAACTCTTGACCCTAACCCTAACCCTAAAACCTAAGCCCCAAACCCCAAACCCTAAAACCTGAACCTAAAACCCTAAAACCCTAAAACCCTAAAACTCTAAAACCCTAAAACCCTAAAACCTAAACCCAACCCTTAACCCTAACCCTAACTCTAACCCTAAACCCTAATCCTAAACCCTAAACCCTAATCCTAAACCCTAAACCCTAAACCCTAAACCCTAAACCCTTGACCCTAACCCTAACCCAAAACCCTAAAACCTAAACCCAACCCTAAACCCTGAACCCTAACCCTAACCCTAACCCTAAACCCTTAACCCTAAACCCTAACCCTAAACCATAAACCCTAAACCTAACCCTAACCCTAAAACTCTAAAACCCTAAAACCCTAAAACCCTAAAACCCTAAAACCCTAAAACCCTAAAACCCTAAAACCCTAAAACCTAAACCCAACCCTTAACCCTAACCCTAACTCTAACCCTAAACCCTAATCCTAAACCCTAAACCCTAACCCTAAACCCTAAACCCTAAACCCTTGACCCTAACCCTAACCCAAAACCCTAAAACCTAAACCCAACCCTAAACCCTGAACCCTAACCCTAACCCTAAACCCTAAACCCTTAACCCTTAACCCTTAACCCTAAACCCTAAACCCTAATCCTAAACCCTAACCCTAAACCATAAACCCTAAACCTAACCCTAACCCTAACCCTAAACCATAAACTATGACCTGAACCCTAAACCCTAACTCTAACCCTAAACCATAACCCTAACCCTAAACATAAACATAAACATAAACCCTTGACCCTAACCCTAACCCTAAACCCTAAACCCTAAACCCTAAAACCAACCCTGAACCCTTGACCCTAACCCCAAACCCTAAACCTAAACTCTTGACCCTAACCCTAACCCAAAACCCAAAAACCTAAATCCAACCCTGAACCCTAACCCTAAGATTGACCCAAACCCTAACCCTAAACCCAACCCCAACCCCTAAACTCTAATCGTAAATCCTAAACCCTAACCCTAAACCCAACCCCAACCCCTAAACTCTAATCCTAAATCCTAAACCCTAACCCTAAACCCAACCCCAACCCCTAAACTCTAATCCTAGATCCTAAACCTAAACCCTAACCCTAACCCTAACCCAAAACCCTAAAACCTAAACCCAACCCTGAACCCTAACCCTAAGATTGACCCAAACCCAAACCCAAAGTCTAAAACCAACCCCAACCCATAATCCTAAACCCTAATCCTAACCCTAACCTTAATTCTAACTCTAACCCTTAACCCTAAACCCTAAACCCCAAACCCAACCCCTAACTCTAAAACCTAAACTTGAACCTTAAACCCAAATACAAACATTAACCCTAACAGTTAACCCTAAACTCATACCCTAACCCCAACCCATACCCTAAATCCTAACACTAAACCCATACTCTTACCCTAACCTTAAAAAGGTAAAGGGACCCCTGACCGTCAGGTCCACTTGTGGATGACTCTGGGGTTGCAGCACTCATCTCTCTCTAATGGCCAAGGGAGCCAGCGTACAGCTTCCGGGTCATGTGGCCAGCATGACTAAGCCACTACTGGCAAAACCATAGCAGTGCACAGAAACACCGTTTACCTTCCCACTGGAGCGGTACCTATTTATCTACTTACACTTTGATGTGGTTTCGAACTGCTAGGTTGACCGAGAAATGGGAGCTCACCCTATTGCGGGGATTCGAACTGCCAACCTTCCTTTTTTTTAAAAAAAAAAAGATATTTATTGCGATTTTCAAACAATACAACAAACCTCACATTCAAAGCCAAAATAAAAAAAGACTAAAAGAAAAAGAAAAAGAAAAACACCATCACAATCAATCAATCAAAAACAGAAAAATACAGCAAACAACATAGAAAACAAAAAAAGAGTAAACCTAAGAGAATAAAAAAAGAAAGAAAAGAAAAAAAATCATATATATCCAGTTTCCATTATTTTCATATCCTTCTTTCCTGACTTCCTCACATCTCCTTTTTCTGTGTTCCCTTTTTACACCATCATATTCAGCAATGCCTGACCTTCTTTTCAGATCTTCTTCTATATTGTACCTTTCATCTATTATGTCTCCAATTTTTTCCCTTATAACCTCTTACTTAAGTTTGACATAATGATACTCTAACTTTTCAACCTTATTTCTCATAAAGCATTTTTACATATTCCTTTCGACTATGTCACTAATGCCACATTATCTTTATATCCTGCATCACTTTAACATTCAAATATTTTACAATGTTTTTGCAGATAGTCTTTAAATTTCTTCCAATCCTCTTCCGTTTGCTCTTCTCCCGTGTCTCGGATTCTGCCAGTCATTTCTGCCAATTCCATGTAGTCTATCAATTGCATCTGCCATTCTTCCAGAGTGGGCAAATCTTGTGTCTTCCAGTACTTTGCGATAAGTATTCTTGCTGCTGTTGTTGCATACATAAAGAAAGTTCTATCCTTCTTTGGCACCATCTGGCCGACAATGCCCAAGAGGAAGGCCTCTGGTTTCTTAAGGAAGGTATACTTAAATACCTTTTTCAGTTCATTATAGATCATTTCCCAGAAAGCCTTGACCTTTGGGCATGTCCACCAGAGGTGAAAGAATGTTCCCTCAGTTTCCTTGCATTTCCAACATTTATTATCAGGCAAATGATATACTTTTGCAAGCTTGACTGGTGTCATGTACCACCTATAAATCATTTTCATAATATTTTCTTTTAAGGCATTACATGCCGTGAATTTCACACCGGTGGTCCATAACCGTTCCCAGTCAGTAAACATAATATTATGACCAATGTCTTGTGCCCACTTAATCATAGCTGATTTGACCGTTTCATCCTGAGTATTCCACTTTAACAGCAAGTTGTACATTCTTGAAAGTACCTTAGTTTTAGGTTCTAACAATTCTGTTTCTAATTTCGATTTTTCCACCTGGAAACCTATCTTTTTATCCATATTAAAAACCTCTCTAATTTGATAATAATGTAACCAATCTCGCACTTTATCTTTTAGTTTCTCAAAACTCTGCAATCTCCATGTGTCTCCATTTTGTTCTAGTATCTCCCAATATTTCGGCTGTTTGGCCTCCATATTGAGTCTTTTCAGAGCCTTAGCTTCCATAGGTGACAACCACCTTGGGGTCTTGTTTTCTAATAAATCTTTGTATCTTGTCCAGACGTTAAATACTGCTTTCCTGACAATATGGTTCTTAAATGCTTTGTGAGCTCTAACCTTGTCGTACCACAAATATGCATGCCACCCAAACGCATTGTTAAACCCTTCCAAATCTAAAATGTCAGTGTTCTCAAGAAGTAGCCAGTCTTTCATCCAGCAGAATGCTGCTGATTCATAATATAGCTTCATGTCCAGCAGGGCAAACCCCCCTCTTTCTTTAGCATCAGTCAGTATTTTAAATTTTATTCTGGGCTTTTTGCCCTGCCAGACAAACTTAGAAATGTCTCTCTGCCACCGCTTGAAACAGTCCATCCTGTCCACAATCTGCAAAGTTTGAAACAAAAACAGCATTTTTGGCAATACATTCATCTTTATAGCAGCAATTCGACCCAACAAGGAGAGCTTCAATTTTGACCAAATTTCTAAATCTTTCTTGACCTCTGACCAACATTTTTCATAATTATCTTTAAATAAATTCAGATTTTTGGCTGTCATATTTATCCCTAGGTATTTCACTTTCTTCACATTTAAATCTAAATTTAAACCTTCCGATCGGCAAGCCCTAGGCTCTGTGGTTTAATCCACAGTGCCACTGATGTCCAACCCTAACCTCAACCTTAACCCTAACCCTAAGTCCTAACTCTAACCCTAACATTAAACCTAACCCTAACATTAAACCTAACCCTAACATTAACCCACACCCTCACCCTAACAGTTGGACTTTACCCATGGTGGATGTCATTACAGAATTAAGTATAGTGATTTAATTTACCAAAGTTGGGAATGCTTAAATGTATCACTGTGTGTTTTATTCAGGAATGCTCCCCAGTAACTTTCATGTGATTGGTTAACCCTGGTCACATAGGATGTATCTTATTACATTCTTCATTTTGTTTTGTGTGAATGACTTGAGTGTAATGGCTGCATCTTCATGAGCACTGAAGAAGGGACCATGTTGGGTAACTCTCTCTCTAAATGCAATAGAGGAGTTTCTGTGGGCATGCATGTAAAAAAGAAGAAGTACAAAGCTGATGTTCTTCCAAAGAAGCAGTCAGGAGAAGTCTGCTGGAAGGAGAAAGTGGAAACGTCTCAGAAGGAACTGCATGGCCAAGCTGGGTCATGTGCAGAAGGCTGAGTGCAAGTACTGGAAAGAGAGAAAGACACACTTTGTTTGAATGTTTCGGGAAAAAGCTGTGATCTTCAACTAAGAAAAACAAAGCCCATGCTTGGAGAAGCATGTAAACGCTTTGCATACATTCTTCTTTAGCTATATATTCTGCAAGTAAAAGCTTTCAGAATATTTCAACAAGTGTTTGGACTTTGTTCTACTTTCAAGAAACGAGTCAGTATTGCACATGATGTTGACTTCCTAGCTGTGCTTTAGCTACCCTGCTAACAGTCAGGGACTGGCTGTAGTCCAGAGGGAGACAGTGGTTTGTGGGGACCTGTACCAGGCAGGAGGCAAGAATCAGAGGCAAGGGAAGCTTCAGAGCTGGAGGCATAGCTGTCAACTTACAGATTTGAAAATAAGGGACCAGCAGCCTCGAAAATAAGGGATCAGCAGCCCAAATAAGGGATTTTGCTGAGCTTATACAGAAATCCGGCACTCATGGAGCCATGCTGCTTTTGCTGCGACTGACTGTGTTTTGCAGGGGGTTGGACTAGATGATCCTAAGGGTCTACAACTCCAACCAAAGAAGAGTGGCAGACAAAACTGATGAACGACATTGAGATGGCAAAGCTTACAGGCAGAATTAGAAACCAGGAAGAGGACCTCTTTAATAAAGAATGGGGAATGTTTATAATATGGTTGAAAAGCTATTGTAAAGAGTTACATACATTGGTAGGATTGACAGAAAACTTGTAGTAAAAATTTGAACTATGGATGGACAAATGATTTATAAAAATAGAGTTATGAAAGGGATGCAGAGGGGGAAATCACTACATTAAGATGCTGCATTGGTGGGAGGGGATGCTAAGCAGCACGTCGGGGCTGCCGTCGTCCTGACGTGAGCAGTTCCATTGGCCCTTCCCCGCCCAAGAGAGAGGGAGGGAGGGAGACTCTCACCCACGCCACCCACGAGCTCGACATGAGGCAGTTGCAGCGCCGCGGCAGCCACTGAAGCGCCGTCCTTCTGCGTCCCTCCCCATCCCATCCTCTTCCGTCTCCTCAGCCGCTGCCACCGCCTCCGGCTTCCTCTGGCAGCACGGCGGAAGTCTCGCAAGAGAGGGGCTGCCTGCCTGCCCGTCACCACCAGTCTCCTCATGACGTGCCCCTGAGGGGGAAAAGGGAGAGACAGAGACGCGGCAGCTCATGCGCGCGCTTTCTCTCAAGGCGGAGGACCCCGAGCCGCTGCTTCCTTCCTGAGCCGGGCGAGCATGAAACCCGGGAAATTTAAGGGACATCATCAATAAGGGACAGCAGCGGGACATGGCACTGGGATAAGGGAGTTTCCTGCCAAATAAGGGACGGTTGACAGCTATGGCTGGAGGGTGGAGAGCAGGATAGGGAGGAAGAAGGGGAAGGTCAGGCAAGTGAAGAGCCACGTGCTTCCCTACCTCTCCTGCACCAGTGTCTCTCAGAACCAGGAGGGCACTGGAGAGGGATGCACAGAGAAAGTTTATGTGCAGCCCATCAGGGGAAGATACATAAACTGGTGGAGGGAGAGTGGTCCCTTATTGCTACAACTGCTCCACTGAGTGTGGAGCTGCAAATAGCTGCCTAGCTGTTAGATTGGTGTGCACAGATATTCAGAGTTGTAGAAGTGACTCTGTTATCTTTGACAATAAATACGTAACTAGTATTAAGGTTGGGAAAGATTGAGGGCACAAGGAGAAGGGGACGACAGAGGACGCTCAATCCTGCATTGGTCTGTTTTGCCAGCACTGAAAAGTATGTCTGCGAAGCTTTCTGTTGCAGGTACTAATTTAAGTCTTATTATCAGTTCTGCATCTTTCCCCACTTAGTAGGATGTTAAAAACCCTGGAGGGAAATCCACACAGTTAGGAGAACAGGGGCAAAATGCTGCTAGGTGTTAATATAAGTGCTTATCAGAGATAATGGTATGTTATAACACAGTATGAGAATTATGTAAAATAGTGTTAACAGCTGCAATCTCAGAACAATGGGTTTATGCACCAGTTCAGGGAAAATGATCCTTGCACTATTTGGCTTCATTGATAGATTTCCCCCCTTCCCCCCTCTTTCTAATATAATATAATTTTCCATTGTAGATAGCTAAAGCTACTCAGGTTCTTTTAAATTGTGAACCAGAAGAATTGGCCCCCAAATCCTCTTTCTATCATATCCTTGTCATCACTTTTTACCTCCTGTCACTATACAGTGGTACCTCGGGTTAAGTACTTACCGGTAATTCGTTCTGGAGGTCCGTACTTAACCTGAAACTGTTCTTAATCTGAAGCACCACTTTAGCTAATGGGGCCTCCTGCTGCTGCGGCGCTGCCAGAGCACGATTTCTGTTCTCATCCTGAAGCAAAGTTCTTAACCTGAAGCACTATTTCTGGGTTAGCGGAGTCTGTAACCTGAAGCGTATGTAACCTGAAGCGTATGTAAACCAAGGTACCACTGTAAAGGCAATATGATTTTTGCTGTTTTAAATATATATATATACCTTCTCTAGTTTAAACAAAACAAGAGAGACTCTCAGAACTGGATGGGTAAAGGAATCATAAAATCTCCTGCATCATGAGTAATTCTTGCCATTTTGTTCCCTATTGTATCATTTAACATTCTTATTTTTAAAAAAATGTTATGAGAGATTCCATGCATACAATAGAGATTATGCAACATGCACACTTAGAAAAAGGTTAATAAACATATGTATTGCCTGTAAAGATCTAGTTGATATTGACTGATGAAATTCCAGATGCAAATATGTCTCATAGTTGATTTGGATTTTATGTTTCTGCAACCAATTTAGTAATCAGACACAAATATTTTCAGCTTTCATGGTGTTGCTCTTTGGGAAATTCTGTGGGATGTTTATTGTGGAAAAGCAAAAGTGGAACACGTACTTTAAAAGAAGCCCACACAATGTGTGACTCAGTAAACTGCAAACTGTATGGAGTCTATTGAAAACATTTTGTGGCCTGACTAGTCTTTGACAACCCCTTGTTTTGCAATACCAGATAGGGAGCATAAATAGGAGATTCAACGCCCCTCTAGTGGGCTGTCACACATGATAACTGTTGGGTTTTATTCAACTTGGTGGGTCACAACATTTGAAAAAAAGAAAGAAAAGCAAAATCTCATCCCCCCCCCCTCACAGTTTTTAAAAGGGGCTGCGGTCCTTCCATCAGCTTCAGCCTCCATAGTCCCTTGGAGTGGTTTGCTCAATTCTGTGTAGGATAAGAAGTAATGTTATGGGAGAAGTAAGGTCTATCTATATCATCTGTGCTGTATTTGTGATGTTTTATCATGTTCTATCATGTTATTGTTAATACAATAATAATAAAACATCACAAAGCTGCCCTGGGATTCGTTTGAATGAAAAGTGGCCTAGAAATATAATAAATATAATCAAATCTATCATTCACATAATTTTGTTGTGCTGAGGGCTTCTTTATTTGTGTCTAAATCTAATCTCATAGTGACAATCTACAGCATGTCTGTTGGGAAAAAAATGTGGTAGCAATATCAGACAAATGAGATGTGAGGGTTCTTCAGATTTGTAGCCTAATGGATCCCTCAAGACTGTCAGTCAAAGCTAGTAACACACTTGTGCTGGATTCGTTAGCATTAAAGAGGCCCAGTTAGAAACCCATAATGTAGAAGACTTATCTGTGGTAACTAGTGTTGAGGACACCCTCAGTTTCCCATCTGCTGAGGGCGCTTTCTCATATTTTGTGCAATGGGTATCTTTGCTCTTTCTTCCACTGCAAAATGTATTGCGTGTCGAGGTCCCCAAGCCACCCCCCAAATAACTCACAACACACACTTAATTTTTGTTTAAGGTTTTTGGCATAATTTTGGCCACAGCTTTATTTAAATACAAAACCGTGAGTGGTTGTTTAGGCATTGGTTAAGACTTCTGTCCCCCCGCCTGGGGACAGAACTGACTTCCGGGCACCACCGAAAGACAGTGCGGGGGAAAGCAAGTCGGGGAGAAATGGAGCTGAGACACAGACCCTCAACTCTCACCCACCTGCTCCCCGAAGGTTTGCCGGCCCTAGTCCCATTCCAGGGATTGGACGAAAAGATGGCAAGCCCCAGGATTCCTTTAACGGAATTCCCTTTCCGCAGCAACCATGGAGGGGCAGGCCCAGCCTATCCTAACCCCTCCTCCACCAATTTATAACCAATGCCTAACCGCAACCTTACAAGTTGTGACGATTTCCTACGCAGTAGGCAAAAACCAAAAGGCCCAGCCAATCAGCCAGATGGACAAAATTCCTACCAAGCCCCTGCCCCAACGGCAGACGACCCCATGACAGGCGTAGCAAGGTCAATGCAACCACCCCTTACTCAAGGGCGGGTGGGCGGGTGTGATCCATTGCACGCAGCAAAAAGAAAGCTCCAGGCTGCATGCAGAGTATTTAAACATTTTACCCCTCCCACCAAAATTGCAACATAACTTTTACCCCAGCAACCCAGTGAACCAATCACTGCCCCAGGTCATCTTTAGAGACCCTGCCTGGTAACAGAGGGGTGGCTCAGCAGACCCCACCGCAACACGTGCTCTCCATGAAGGAGAACACGCTATGTCAGAAGCCCCTTAATGTTTTCACAACATCAGAAACCTAAGTGTGTGGAGCTGTCCCTACTCTCAACCTTCATGTGATTTCAGGTTTTCTGCATGCAGCCCCCCCCCCCCAGGATTCTCAGTTATGTGGAGAGAGTTTACATATATTCAAGTTGAACAGCCTGCATGAGCACACAACCCCTGAAAATGCAAAAGTTAGGAGTGGAACAGTGAGAGTGATCGTCCTTCTATTTTGCCTACATGGTTTTTAAATCTACATCTTCTACACAAATATGAACACACACACACACTTTGACCTGAAGTACTCATTTGAAGATGCTGCTTCATATAGGAATTTTGGTTTTATTCAAAGGCTATTTGAATTCCCAGAAATATTCAAGGTTTGTTGTTTATTGTTTTGCGGAGATTTCTAAAGCCTTCTTAAAATATTACATAAGATCTTGAATGGAGGGGAAATCTAGAAGCCAAAGGGAAAGGAGACTTGCTCTTGATCAGATACATGCTTCCAAGTTATGTCATTAAAAAGATAATAAGCCTTCTGAAATGAGACTTGGAAGGAAAATTAGATTTCGGCATCTGATTCCTGCCCATCTAATGCAAAGTTGTGGTGCCATTTTCCTGTGGAGTACATTTCATTGTAGACAATGGTACTCTGTGTACAATGTCAACCACACATTTTTCTTAATATAGTCCATGAAAATTCGCTTATCAGAGAAGGTAAAACAGTTAGCAGCAGTCATGCTTTGCAATGTTATTAAATATATAAACACAATTACACGGTAGTCAGAACCAGATTCTAGGCCAAGAATGTTTATGCCATAATAAATGTGGAAGTCCTTGCATGGGCTTCTGTCAATGGGGTTTGTTTGGTGAATCCTGCCATAAGCTTAACTGTCCACAGTATTTGTGTAAGGGAGGAGGATGGGGAGAAAACCAGAACACCTTGACCACAGTCCTGTGACCTCCTAGCATCCCCACCAGGTCCAGTGACCACCAGCCACCACTGTTTTAAGCTTAGTACTGTGGGAAGATAAATCTCTGCCTGCTGCCTCAGAAACACCCTGCCAGAATTTACCTAAACCTGCTGCACACCCTAACAGAAAAGCACACCTGGCTAGTGCAATTTTAATAGCAAACAACTAGCATAAACATATCACTCCTACTACCCAAAACTGGAGTTTTAAAACTTTGAATGTTGGGAAGTTATCAATGCTCGCCTTGCTCATGAGAGTAAGAACACATAGAACAAACACAGAAATTGCAAAGAGGCTTGGTGCCCTTAACTTGACTTCTGAAGCTATAAATACATTATTGACATACATTTGCATAAAACACATTTACATTTTGTAAACAGAACTTTTCTGTGTTTATCTGCTGATGTTGAATTGGTCGTTATTGGAAACGTATTTTATGACTCAAACGAGTTTAATTAAATGTATATTTGTAACTGAAAATTTATTTTGGAATGGTTCTTTAACAAGTTATGAACTGTAAAAGAAACACAAATCAAAAGGGGTTTAAATAAGAATCTTCTTGAGAACTGCACGTCCACATAGCACCAGAATTTCAGTGTTTCAGTCAATTTATCCCATAAACCACTGTAGGAATCAATGAAAAGCTATACTGAATGCTATTTGGCTACTTTCCAATATCTAGTAAAAAGAAGGTGTTTGTGAAGAACTGTCTAGTATCACTTGTAACTGATCAGCAATGTTATTATCCAAGTAGTGGAGCATTTGCCAGCATCAACTCCTGTCTTTTATAAGAAGTTTCATGATCAATGTGGTATCTGAAAAAGAACAAAAAACATTCTATTGCCATCCTTAGCATCATCAATCAATACATGAAAAACCCAGACTTGACGGTTCTGTCGAGAGCAGAGAATGCTAACTCACAGCCCACAGACTGCATCCAGACCCTGAGGCAATTTAGTCTCACTCTTGATACCCCCAAGCAAACTTTGATCAAGAGGGTATGGTAAAACGATTGCCTGTTATTGCACTTGTGAGGGGAAGTGGGGCGGGGATGTTCTCCAGTTGTAAGAAAGAAAACATTACCCCACTCTTTTGCTACATACAAAATTAAAAGGAAGATGTGTGGTGTGTGAAAAGCGTTAAACATCTTCATGTAGTTCTTGTGCTTTGCTGGAGTAGCTGTGCTCCAGAGCTTTTTTGGAATGGAGCCTGTTCTGTCTCAAGGGATTCAGTGTGTATGGCAAAACACACATCAAGCACCTGAACTATTTTTTGGAAGGATAGACTGAAAACATCTACTCTCGAGTCTCAGGGCCAAACTGCATGTTAATTTTATTGTGTGATTAGGAAATGAGTCTGGGATTTTTACAAAATACAATACTAGGCATGGGAAGGGGGACTCCAAGAATGTGACAGAAGGAAAAGTTAAACGTCCCTTCCCAGGCACGGTGGTCTCAATGAAAATTTGGAGGGGGAGAGAAGCTGCAACTTCTACATTTTTTCTTTATATAAACCGCACAATAAAAGTAACATCCAACTTGGCCCTCAGTGAGACATTTGTGACCAAGAAATAGAACCCAGGATGGGGCTACATGCAGATAAAAAGGCAGGGCTGTGGTGGGGTTTTGCTTTGTGGCATCCACTGCTACTTTCCTCTGTATAAGTGAACGGTGTCATTCAATCTCATGAGAAGCGACAATGGGGATATATTTGATCTGAGGGCAAAACCTTCGCTCCAGTTTCGATACAGGGCACAAAATGTTTCTCTAAGCTCCAGACAGCTTTGAAAACGCTAATCCTCTATGCATGGACATATATGCACACACACCTTGCATCATAAGGACACATGTAGCCATATAAAAGCCAGCTGCCAGGCCCATCTCATAGGCTAGCACAACAACAACAACAACAACAACAACAACAACAACAACAACAATAATAATTTATTATTTATACCCCCCCCCATCTGGCTGGGCCTCCACAGCCACTCTGGGCGGCTTCCATAGAAACCAAAAATACAGTAAATATCACACGTTAAAAAGTTCCCTGAACAGGGCTGCCTTAAGATGTCTTCTGAATGTCAGGTAGTTGTTTATCGCTTTGACATCTGCTGGAAGGGCGTTCCACAGGGCGGGTGCCACTGCCGAGAAGGCCCTCTGCCTGGTTCCCTGTAGCTTTGCTTCTCGCAATGAGGGAACCGCCAGAAGGCCCTCGGCGCTGGACCTCAGCGTCCGGGCAGAACAATGGGGGTATACTGGACCGAGGCCGTTTAGGGCTTTAAAGGTCAGCACCAACACTTTGAATTGTGCTCGGAAACGTACTGGGAGCCAATGTAGGTATTTCAAGACCGGTGTTATATGGTCTCGGCGGCCGCCCCCAGTCACCAGTCTAGCTGCCGCATTCTGGATTAGTTGTAGTTTCCGAGTCACCTTCAAAGGTAGCCCCACATAGAGTGCATTGCAGTAGTCCAAGCGGGAGATAACCAGAGCATGCACCACTCTGGTGAGACAGTCCGCAGGCAGATAGGGTCTCAGCCTACGTACCAGATGGAGCTGGTAAACAGCTGCCCTGGACACAGATTTGACCTGTGCCTCCATGGACAGCTGTGAGTCCAAAATGACTCCCAGGCTGCGCACCTGGTCCTTCAGGGGCACAGTTACCCCATTCAGGACCATGGAATCCTCCACACCTGCCCGCCTCCTGTCCCCCAAAAACAGTACTTCTGTCTTGTCAGGATTCAACCTCAATCTGTTAGCTGCCATCCATCCTCCAACCGCCTCCAGACACTCACACAGGACCTTCACCGCCCTCACTGGTTCTGATTTAAAAGAGAGGTAGAGCTGGGTATCATCCGCATACAAAAGAAAAACAACAACATTTGGGGTGACACACACAGAGCTGGCGTGGAAGATCTCTGGTAGCAGTACTTGCTTGCATTCCTGGCACTGACAGTCCAGCCAAGAGGCACTCAAAGGGGGAACAATGGACTAGATACAAGGAAAGAGTTCACCCATTAGCACTGTTCTGAAAAGTGTGCAGAAGCCACTAAGAATCTGGAGCTGTGCACAACAACATGTCCATACACACAGCTCTGGCAGCTTCCTATTAGAAAGCAAGCCATAGTTGCTGGAGTGCAGATAGTTTGCCATTGAAAGGAAGACTTGCTTTAGCATTCAGAGTTTAGGATTTGCAGCTGCTGCAAATGCTTTCCAAATAGGAACTACATGTGTTGTGCACTTAGAAGTGCTTTAAACTGTAAGCAATTGAAGACATGGACTCCATATGCCCTGTTTTTAAGTTGGAGGCATCCAATCAGTCAGTCAATCAATCAATCAATCAATCAATCAATCAGTCTCCTTTATTGACATGCAGAGGATACAAAAGTATACATAAGTCAAAGCATAAAACTGGAGTCTGTTTATAAAAGGAAGTGCTTTCACATAAAACTAATACAAGCACAGTTAGGTTAAAAAGTGCTTCTCAAGGCTTACAGTGATGTAGTTTCATGACATCTCTGAGAAATTTTGCTACATTCTCCTTGCTATCATGCCTATGACTGTTCAGTAGAAAGAAAACCCTGGAGCAGTCAGAACAATTTAACCTTTCTTTCAGCATAGGGTTTAAATAGTTGTCGCAAATTATTGCGTAGAATGGGCAGGGAAATAAAACATGTGTGATGGCTTTGACCTGTTTTATACCACAAGGAGAATGCCTTTTCAAATATGGATTTTTTGAGAATCTTCCTTGCAGAATCACAGATGGCATGACATTAAAGCTTGCAAGGGAAAATACTCTACATTGGTGGGAATCAAATAAGTGATGTAAATATGGAGTGGCCTGGCCAAACAAAAGTAGGTTCCTTAACGCCAACGGAGAGCAAAATTTATTGGCTGCACTAAAGAGAGTATGGAATTGGAGGCATCCTTTTCATTTGTTGAAGGTCACTTTGAATTCAGACTAATGTGTCTTGAGTTGCAGAGTATCCATAAGTACATTGTGCATTTATATATAAATATATTAGCCCTCTCTGTACCTCCATGTGTCAGAACAGGTACGTTGCAAATTAGGGTTCAGTTGTATCAGCATATCGCGTAGCAATAGTATGAGAATACCTCAAGTTTCTGAAAGCCATCTTTCCTTCAGCAGCTCTCTTACTGAGGGCTACCCAATGGTAAGCTTGGCAGAGTCAGATCACAAAAAAGATGTCATGCACAAAGCAACATTCTATGTGGTAATGGCTATGAAAATCAAATTTAAGCTGCTACAGATTGATGTTCTGTCTTGCTCTGGAGATTATTTATCTTAAGTTGATGCTGAAATCATTGGATGATAGAATTATTTGATGCCTGATTATTTTGACATCGTGGTGACCATTGCTTCTTGGCAAATAAATTGGACTGAGTTTTTTTTTAAAAAAAGATTTGATTCAAAGAATTGCAGTACAGAACTGCTGGAGATTCAGTAAGCTCTACGGGGAATTATAATGGAACCCATCAGAGTAATATTTAGGCCCACTTTTATTGAAAAAGGCACTTTTAGATTGCAGACGGACCCCTAACTCTGTACTTAGTCTACTGACCAAGAAAGCCATGTTCAGAGAAGCAGAGACTTTTTATATTTCTAAAATAAGTAAATAAACCCTAGCCTGCCAAGTACCTGCTGGATTCAATTCTTATTCAAAATGGAGAACTACACAGAAGCAATCAGAATGCAATAAACTTTGCTGAAGATAGGAGAAATGAACCTAAGAAGAAGAAATATTCTGCAGTATTTCATCAATATATTAAGCCAACATTTTATCCCCACCCTCAAAGATTGCTTTCTCACTGCAATGGCAGCTCAAGGAAACCAGCTTGGTCTGATAGATCAGCCGGGAATGTAGGAGGTAGGAAAATCACTTGTCTTTGGTATTTGGAACTTGACATAAAGAAAAAGTAATTGACCAGTGGAGACTTTTGGAATCCAATTAGTGGCTAGCAGTAGTGCCGTCTCAAATAGAATGAATTCCAATGTGTTAATTATAATACGGAAACTATGTAAGTACAAGTAATTAAAAATTTTGTTGGCACAATGCATTTCAAAGCATTTATTTAGTCATTTGATTTAATCTTCCACAGAAGATCATAGTACTGAAGAAAACCAACAAAGGAAAGGATTAATTTTTTGTTGTTGTTGTCAAAAATGGCTGAAGAGCTTTTTTTGTAAATGATGCAGAAGGGAAATTTACGAGCCTCCTGTGTGGAGGAAGCTGGTATAAATATATATGTATATGTCAGATGGCCAAGTCTAAAATTTTGCGCTTACCTTGGCAGACAGACTATGCTGTTCTAATCACATGGAGGCGCCTAAGGGGCAATGTAGAAAAGTGGGTCACAGCACCACGGAGAGCTCCTAGAGAACAACTTTCTCCAAAAGGATTTGAAAGTGAGCTTCTGCATCTCTTAGAATCTGCCTCCTGCTGGAGAAGTAGAGTCTTTTAAAAGGGCCAACCCACCAGGACTTTCTACTTTCAGTGACTTCCTGCCTGATTCACTCCTTTAGCTTGGGGAATTGAGGGGAGTAGATCCTGGCTTTATGACCCTGGCCCTGTGGCCTATGGTTGAATGGCCTCATGCCTTCCAGCCTTGATCTCAGGGTCTTCTGATCAGGCTCAGAGCCAGGAGTCCATTGTTGACCCCTAACCAATGACACCGCAGCATCTGACTCAGGGTCACTACTAGACTTGGTGAGAAAGCAGCAGATCTAAGAATCTTTGTATCAGCAAGTGGCACTGGATTGACCCTATTGTGTCAACCCAAGCCAGGATGAGTATGTGCTGTCGTGTGACTCCCTTCTGACCAGCACTCCTAGTAGTGGAGGGAGCCAATGTCTGATACATGGGGTTCCTCATTTCTAGGAGACTTATAGATTTGTTAGGATACTTTCCCCAGAACAGCTAGTGGTCTTTTGAATCCACTGAAATTACTTCTCAAGTCTGTCTAGAAGTGTGTGTGTGTGTGTGTGTGTGTGTGTGTGTGTGTAAGAGAGGATTGTGTGTGCCTAAGCACAGGCTGAATGGGCGGACGTCAGTCTTTCACAGTCTACTCCAGAAGAACCTGTGGCCTGCCAGATGTTGGTGGACTACAACTCCCATGATGTTTGGCAATGCTAGGTGGGTTTGATAGGGGCTGGAGTCCCCCAAATAATTTGAAGGGTTACAGGTTTTCTCCCACCAGTCTGCTCTTTACCTAGAATCTCCATTGTCCATAAAGCAAAGGTACACACCCAGAACCCAATCTGAACAGTGGTCTACTAACAATCCACATTCTGTTCTCACACTCACAAATGCACATGGTTTGAAATGCCAATGGACTTTCCCCCTTCAAACAGACTTCAGTTGCAGCTGTTGTTTAATAAGTGCAATGAGCTCTATTATGAGCTTAAACATTTTATAAATCATTTTTAAGGGTTTAAAGGTACCCCAGACAGTTAGGTCCAGTCGTGGACGACTCTGGGGTTGCGCGCTCATCTCGCTCTATAGGCCGAGGGAGCTGGTGTTTGTCCGCAGACAGCTTCCGGGTCATGTGGCCAGCATGACTAAGCTGCTTCTGGTGAACCAGAGCAGCGCAAGGAAATGACGTTTACCTTCCCACTGGAGCGGTACCTATTTATCTACTTGCACTTTGACGTGCTTTTGAACTGCTAGGTGGGCAGGAGCTGGGACCGAACAACAGGAGCTCACCCTGTTGTGGGGATTCAAACTGCCGACCTTCTGTCCGGCAAGCCCTAGGCTCTGTGGTTTAGACCACAGGGCCACCTACGCCCCATATTTTTAACAGTTTACTGTTGTTGAATAAGCTGTTGTGGTCAGTTTGCTCACATGCTCCACTTCAGAAATCAGATCAGGGTAGACTATGACAGAATAAAGTAACAGAAGACAAAACTGTCACCAACATTTAACAGAGTGTCTGTTTCTGGTGTGTGTGCCAGATCCATCGTTTAAGAATAGGAGTGTTGCAAGAGCACAAACATATCCCCATTTTCATTTGTGAAATGTTGAAGAATATGACGTCTCTCTTAAATTAGATTCATCAAGTAACATCTAATTTCACCAACTGGTACAGTAAGCTATTTTGCAGATTTTGTAATGTATGATGTTGGTCTTTTGTTTTTGTTTTGCTTTGGTTCTTGTCAGTTTTTTGTAAGTTTTGGAGGTTTTAAATTTGGAGGTTCAAGTACATTATGGTGGTATGGGAAACTGTCGTGTGATGGGCCAATGGCCGTAATAAAGATCAATCCAATCCTTGCAGAGGGAAATCATAGGTTAGCAGAATACTTTTGGTAGACTGCCAAATCTTGTTGGGGGTAGAGAGTATTAGACATGAAAGACATATCCACAAAAAAGGAAGCAATGTACAAACACATTTAAATATTACCAGCATTTCATAACAGAAGCAGCAGTTAATGAATGTCACTGTAGTCAATAAAGAAATATTAAGGTCTATATCTGCTAGAAAATCATTGTAACTTAAAACACATAGCAAGTTTATTGAAATGGGGGTGAGGTAATAATATCACTCAAACTGCATGAAGGGAAACTGAGTGGGAGTCAAGTGATGTGGACCTGTTAAAATCTTAACGGGGGGGGGGGGAACCTTAAAACCTTTGAAGAGAGGATGGTTGTCACAGTGATTCTTCTCATTCCCTAACAATTAGCACAAGATGTGAAGTCTGCCCACACCTTCATAATGCATACTGAGTGGGGAAGTTTATTTATTAACAACATTTTGTATCCTTCACCAAAAACGAATATACTATGGGGGTGAACAAAACACACACACATTCACCATCCTCATCACAATTAAAATTATTTTAAGTCTAATTTTAAAGCAGGGAAAAACCACCAGCAGCAATTTAAAAGCATGAAAAGAGCTTATGATTTTTTTAAAAATAAAAGGTTGAATTGAGAGGTTATGATAAGTAAGACTCACAGGTTTAACTGTTTTATGGGCTGCCCATATGAAAGATTATTTAGAAGTACATACCGTATTTTTTGCTCTATAAGACTCACTTTTTCCCTCCTAAAAAGTAAGGGGGAATGTGTGTGCGTCTTATGGAGCGAATGCAGGCTGCGCAGCTATCCCAGAAGCCAGAACAGCAAGAGGGATTGCTGCTTTCACTGCACAGCGATCCCTCTTGCTGTTCTGGCTTCTGAGATTTTTTCTTGTTTTCCTCCTCCAAAAACTAGGTGTGTCTTGTGGTCTGGTGCGTCTTCTAGAGCGAAAAGTACGGTAAATATGTACAGCCAGACTTATTCCTCACTGTTCATAGAATTTCTACCCAAGTTATATTTGGTGGGTGGAAGTGAAGAGTTCCTAAAATTTCATAATGTGTGGCTTGGTTATTGGTTAGCTGTTTGCTTTGCAGGTGCCATTCTGAAATCTGTCTGCTTTATTTGTGACACATTCTGCATCTGCTCAATTGATGAGTGTCTGTTTCTCAGAGACATTTGGTTTTTTGCAGTCTTATTACTGTAACTCTGATTCTTTCAATTGCCACATCCCTTAATTGCACTGCCATAAAATAGACCATTTTTTTAAAAAAAGCATAGCATATCACAGTCCTTATTTGAACCATGATATTAATGGAATGAGCAAATGACAAAGGTAAGCCAAGTCATAGAAAAGGAAAACTCACCTTCAAGTTGTTATAGCTGCTCTTGGCTATACAACACCAAATTGGCCGTCCTTCTGAAACTTCAAAGTAGGACCTTTATAAGTCTATATAGGAATATGAACTTGTCTAACTAAAAAAAAAAAAAAAGGTTGCTTCCTATTTGATTGCAAAAATCACTTTTCTTCTTAAAACCCTGCAGGTTATCAAGGAGTGCTGTTATAGGCTTAGTTTATAAGGATCTGAAAGATGGTAGTATCACAACTCAACAAGCCATTCTTCTATGAAATTCTTACCCAGCTGCCCATTTTCTCCCCATTAAATAAATAAATAAAAAATCACAGCAGGGTTGGACCATAAAAAGCATGCAAGTCCTCAGTTGTGTTCTCCTTTCCACGATGCTTTTGTGTACTTGGTTTTCTTGATACAGGTTCAGTGCCTGAAATTTAATTTGATTATTCTGTATTGGTTGGTTAAGGTGATTCACCTGTTTGTACTCATCTTGTTTATTTTGTGTCTTGATTTCTGTGTTTGCCTGCATATCTGTCTGTTTTTATCAGCAAGCTGTTTCCTCCTGGAATGAAACTCAGCCCTGATCCATAAAAATGTGCTGTCAATATCAGCAATGCAATTTAGGACTTTGGTGCATCTTCACTGCCTCTTTGGGAGAAGCCTGTGTAAGGTAGAAGCTGATGTTACTTAGGAGGAAAAAGCCAGGAGTCAGGACTGAATAACAGGATAACGACTCTTTCTTTGCAGGTGTAGCTTAAATGTCTCCCCTACATCCCCAACCATTCTCACTTCAATCACCACCTTTGGAAGCAGTTGTTGTTGTTGTTGACAACATACTGAGGCTCTTAGCACCTTCATTTGTGTGTAATGTGTGGTGAGCACCTCAGGCACAAACCGGAGAACAAGATGAATGCAGATAGAAACAGCAAAGCAGAACAGAAAACAATAATACATTATACATACTAGCTTCTTCTCCATTTACTCTCCAGATGGTTCACGAGTGCTAGCCTTTCCTGGACTGGGATAGTTTGGCTAGAGTTTTCTACACTATGGTAACATCCTGATTTGACCATTGTAACATCCTCTACATAGAGTTGTTCTTGAAGACAGTTCAGAAACTGCAGCTGCTGCACAATGCTTTGACAGGCAATTTGATGCGCTGTTTTGTGGGCTCTGCACTGACTGCCTATATTTTATTGGGCCCTATATAAGAACACTTATGTATGTATAGAGCACTGAATAACGTGGGATGGATGTATCTGAAATAGCAATGCCAACATCACCATGCCCCAAGATGGAGGAAGCCTTGCTTGTTGTCTCCCCAACAAGTGTTGCTCATTGTATGGGAACCTGAGATTGGGCTTTCTTGATAGTGGTGCCATGGCCACTGGACTCTGTTCCCCTAGTGGCACAGGCAGATACATCATTGATGATCTTCTATTGCCAAGTAGGCATCAATTGCCATTTCAAACCATGCTCATTGCATGCAACACTATTTCCATTCTGCTGCAGTTCAGCTTCTGAACGGAACTATGTTTTTTGTCTTGCAATCTGCTTTAGCAGAATTTTACATAGTTATGTTATCAGAATACTCCACACCATTCATTTCAATGAAAAAGCTGTTCATTTCAATGAAGAAGAAATGCAACACAAATGGTGGGAAATATACAAACACGTCTCAATTGTGGGCTGAAAACAATAATCACAGCTAATATGGATTGTATTCATTGTTTTGATTTCCATTCCAGACATATTGGCAACTTCTGCTTCCATTTCCATTTCTGCCTGATTTCTCCTATCCTCTTTCCCTAATTGCCAAATCAATACATCTTTATTATCACAGACCTATGTTGGACTTCTGAGTAATTGTGTGCTTTAACATTTTAGGATGTTTTGCTCAGGTTTATGATCATATTTTATTTTTAGTTGTGACTGCTTAATTGTGTTTCTTATATTAGAATGTTAGATTTGTTAATGGATCTGTCAAACCACTTTGCAGTCTTTTCTCAGCGAAAAGCGGTATACCTAAATAAATAAGTGAAAAATAAAGACATTTCAAAACAACTTCAAAGATGACAAAGTGTGTTAGCCAAGGTAAGGCCAGTGTGGTGGTGTGGTGGCTAAAGTCTCAGGCTGCAATGTGGGAAACCAGGATTCAAATCCCCACTCAACCATGAAGCTCCCTGGGTGACCTTGGGCCTGTCTCTGTCACCCAGCCTATGTTACCTCAAAGAGTTTTTGTGAAGATAAAGTGGTGAGGGGGAAAACTATATACTCCACCTTGAGCTCCTTGGAGGAAAGATGAGATATAACAACAACAACAACAACAACAACAACAACAACAACAACAACAATGCCATATTATATCAGCCTGCTTGTCAGTTATGGTCAAATAAGCAGAGCTCCACTTACTCTCTGCTTCAGAACAGAGCAACGTCAGTGAGAAGCGGGATTTATAGTACTATAGCAACTGAGCTATGGAATGCATTGTCTGATGAGAAGAAGTTATTGCCTTCGCAGGCATTGCCCCAAACGTGCAGAATGTTCTTTCTTCTAACTGGCTTTTAGCTGACTTAGTGACTAATTAGGTTCTGTGTTTGCCTGTTTGTTTGGGCTGGTAGGAGTTGTAATCCCAACATTCAGGGGGCTCCAGGGTGGCAAAAACTGGTTTATGCTCCAACTGGGAAGCGACAAAAGCTTCCGCTTAGGTTCTTCAACCTTCAGTTTTAATGTTTTGTTATTGAACCAATATAGAAATTAGACATGAGCAGCAATTAAAGATATATCAATTTCACCATCAAAAACTTATTTTGTTCTAAATTTGTTAGGATGGTATTGTTTCATCACAATTTCACACATTTTTGTCATTCCCAGGCTGCTTTCCTGCTGCCTGAAACTGGTTTCTATCTAATTGGCACAAACTTTTTAGGCATCCTTCTAACCTTTCACCCTTCTCTAAGGTAACACATCTGATGCATTTCAGACAGATAGAAATGGGGGAGGGGGTTAAAAGCAATTTTAAAAGGCACACCAGACACAGAGGAAAACTCCTACCTAAGCAAAATGACTCAAGTAGTTCAGTAGAAAGTCCGTGGGGTGGGGGACTGGCATCAAGGGAAGACTGCTTTAGGGGCCTCACAGGGATATAAAATGGGGTATAGGTATTCTTAATAAATGAATAAAATTAAACCATCACCCTGGATAAAGCCATAGATGCTATTCTAAAGGGGGGGGGACCACATGAAATCTGATAGATTCTATGTCTATTGTTTTATAATCCCATCTCCTATTCATTGTAGGGGCAAACTGAAAACAATTTCTCACTGCTGAATCTATGACATGCACTGTTCTGTGTTCATTTGTAAACTCATACCACATAGAAATGAAGGCAGCAGGCAAACTCGGGCTCATCTTTGCCCATATTATTGAAGGATGTTGCCTTTTTGTTTTCATCTCAGCACTGCTTTGCTTTTAAAGACTGTGGGCTAATAGTGACCATGGGGACCTAGGAGAGAAACAGCAGATGTGCGCTTGAACTATAGTATTTCCAACTCTCTGTGTCCATGGCTGTTACTGCCAACAGCCGTCTCCAAGAAGAATACTGGCAGCTGCTTATAGCTGCAGAATAGCATTTGCTGGTTGGTTTAACATGAACATTACACAAACATTTAAAAACTGTGATTTTTAAACCATCACAGTGAAAAGAGAATGAGAATGGGAGAAAGACATGGGAAGCTTCCATATACTGAGTCAGATCCTTGGTCCCTCTGGCTCTGTATCATCTACAACAGGTATGTCCAACTTCCAAGAGACTGTTATCTACTCCCACTATGTAAAAAAAATGGCAGTGATCTACCCATTGGATCGACCAAAGTTGTCAAGCTTTTTCAGGGGAGGTATCAGCAAAGTTGTTGAGGTTTTTTTTTTGGAGGGGGGCGATCAATCGGGATCACGCGATCAACCAGTTGGACATGCCTGATCTACAACTGTCTGAAATCCTGGTAGAGTATCTCCAGGATTTCAGACAGGGTTTTCTCCTCATCCTACCTGGAGATGGAACTTTGGATCTTCTCCATGCAAAGCAAATGTCCCATGACAGGTCAAAGATAGTGAATCCTGGCACAATCCCTGATGCCTCCATTGCAGTCCTTCCAGTTCCAGTTCAGGTCAATCCAACATCTTTCTTTTGGCTTCTTGGGCTATCATGAATGACAAAGAACCCATGAAGATGACCAAAGTACTCCAGGATAAGGCATCTGAATCATCCCACCAAGTGGAAGAGAGAATGCTATGGCATATTGAATCCAAAAGTGCGGTAAAATGTGGTAAAATTTGTATGATCTGTATGGGCTCAGTGTCACCAGGAGAGGTGGGCAGAGGCAGGCCTCTGACAATCCATCTTGCTGAAGTCACAGGGTCAACGTTGCACCATGAGACTTCCCCTTCCTCCTCCCTCTCTCTGCATCTGATACAGGGAGTTCCCCAACCAGTGCTAAATGCTTAGCCAGTGCTAAGTGCCCCCAGTCCCTTTAAAAAAGCTGACCCACTGTTTGGCAAGGGTGGGGTGGATCTTGTTATGTGCTCCTTCTTCTGAATGAGACGATAGCTTCTTAGACAGGGTGTCATGTGTGCAGACCTTGCTGTTGGAATAGAGAGGGAAACTGTGTGTGCAACACCCAGATCAGTTTCAGCCTCAGCATAAATTTGGTCAAAGCCTAGGATAATTAGCCATACGTCACTGGACAATGTGGCACCAGGGATCCTGAAGTAATCAATGGAATGATATGATCTACAACATCCTAAAAAAGAAATCGTATAGCAGAGCACTAGATGCTGAAGGAAGAAGGAAGAAAATGTATCATTGTAATATATCCAAATAACTGAGAAACGGAAACAATTTGAGAATCTTGGGAGGCATCCATATATGTCTGGCGGTGTGATAGTTACATGGCCCAGGTTAAATGCTTGTGGCAGACAATTACTTCCCCCGCCCCCCGCCGAGATAGATTTCCAAAAATAATTGTTCAAAACACAAGGAAGGCTTTCTTGCTGGTAAGCTCATTGTGCACGTACATGTGTTTTAAATTAAATGCAAGACTCAAAATAATGACTTGTATTGTGCTTATTGGAAAAGCTGTTTGGTGAACAGGATATTAATTACTTCATTCTGAATGTATTCAAACATTTCAGAGATGATATTATGCTTCTGTTTCTTAACATTACGCATGCTGACAGAATAGGCACTTTCAGGGCCTGACTGTAGTTTTCTGTCTTTTCCATTAAATGTTCATTATGTTAGTCGCCAAGTTCATTCTTCTCCAGCAGATTCTGTAATAAATTGCTATTGAAACCATATCTGTTTCAGTATTTGTTAACAGAGACTAATTGTTACGACCCTTTACGGCTCATGATGTTCTCGGTGGAATGGAGCATGTTTTCAGCCTAATGTGCAATTAATTCCTCCTTCCAGTTTACATTTCTCATCCAAGCCAGTCGTTTTAAGGTTTATTGCTATGTCTGAAACAAATAAGTATTTGTTTAGTCCCCTAATGTTAGGGATTATGCTGGCAGTAGGGCAGCAGACTGCACAGGGCCTCCCAGAATTGTTTACAAATTACTTTTTACCTACTGCTGTGGTGTCTGTAGTTCAAATCCAAGCAATAACTATTATAATATTCCTAATACTAATTTATGGCATGCTTTGTCCTAGAATTTGGAGGCATTTCAGCTGATATGATTATTCCTGTTATGTTGATGTCGTCACCTTTTGTATCCCATTAAGGATAGAAGATTTTTCACCCTCCTCCAAAAGTGCTTATCGCATATAGCAGGGATGGTCTCCCCAGATGTCATCAGCAGGGCCATAGCTGGGGGTGGTGGTGAGGTGGGCCCCCACCATGGGTGCAAGCGAGAGGGGATGCAAAATCAGCTAAAAATATGTCCATAAATATGTCTATAAATAAAAATGTTGATTATTGCCTCATAATAAAAGGTTTTTAATAGAGAGTGAATTGAATGGGGTGGGGTGGGGTTGGAGGAGTGGTGGAAAGAAGAGCTAATTTGTCCATGGCTAGGGGTGCAATCTGGATGGGTCTGTCAGGGGCGCAAGATCACCTAGCTATAGTTCTGGTCATCAGCTCCCAACAACACGTCTACCTCGGCTTTGAACTGCTTTATTTAGCCCACACTCCTACCCTTGTATCTCAGGTACTTGTCCTCTCCCCTCCCCCACTTCTTCTCTTACAGATTTTCTTCATTTCGCCTTCTGAACATTTGACAAACCTCTTCCTTTTCCCTATCTTCCCCTTTCCTTCTGTACTAGAAGTCCCTGGAAGTCCACCATAACCTCACCCTCCTGCTTCCCCTCTCTACTTGCTGTAAACTAAAAACCCCTTTGCAGAATTTTCCTGAGAAATAAGTGCGGTGATTATGAATGCAGTGGATTCCTAAAATATGTAGGGCTCATCCCTTCTTTTTTTCTCAACTATTACTTCAAATCACAAAGGGATAAGTTTGAACAGCTCTCTCAAATGTAAAAGGTCACAGGTTCATACATTTAAGACTATGGCTTGACTGCCACTTTTCAAATTGAGCGTTCTCCCTAAATGTGACATTCCATGCCTAATTTGGGCTCTTTCTTAATATTTTGCAGCACAGTTATTGGTTTCCAAGTTGTTTCGGAAAGATTAAACAGTCACTTTTTAAGGAAAACATCACTTTCCTACTGAAGAGTGGCTGTTCTCATGGCTCATATTGTTCAGTAGTTTTTGCTAGGGCAAGGATACGATTGGGAGCTCAGGTAGCAAATTAGATTGATGTGTTGTCCTCGATATACTGGCATTTTCATTTCTGGGGCCTACCAAGTCCAAAACAAAACCATTCTTTATAGTTCTACAGAATCCTGAGAGAAATGAGTTCAGGTGGTCTTAGCCCAGCTTCTTGTATACAAGAGGACACATCAAAAAAGCTGTCCTGAGTTGATAGTAATTCATCACTTTCCATTTTGAAAAGCCACCAGATTATAAGCATAGTGGAGGTCGGTGCAGGGGAGGCAAAGGAACACTGCTAACAACATTCCCCCCCCCCCACCAGCTCAATCTCTGTAGCATAAGTTACATTTATATATGAGCAGGCATGTCCAAAGAGAAAATGTAGACTGAAGCTCTGCACACATTACCAGCTTAAGACATAGCTAGGTCATTCTTTTTCTCAATTTGGATCGAAGCCGGTTTGAGGGAAAATGCACCAAAATGCAGTACTTTCCTAGAAATGACAGGATAGAAATGGGATAGATGTGTGCTGTTGTGTACAGCGCTTCCCAAATCGGTGGTGGGTGTGCATGGGTGCAAAGTAAAGTGGAATTTTTTTCAGAGCCCAAGACCATCAGGCACTGCTTGCAACTGACCTTCCATTCTTTATTCCCTCCAATGACAGGTCCTATATATATGTGTATAACAGACAAAGCACCAAAACAGGGAAAGAAGGAATACTGTACAAACAAAGCAAACAACATTTGCCAAAAGAGCAGCTATTGGAAATAA